>NC_024798.2:4993236-5687270 GCF_000309985.2 Brassica rapa | reverse complement strand
TGTTGGGGTCAAAAACGGTTACGACGGAATTACCACCCGAAAATCCTCGGAGATCGTATTTCCGAAAGAGATAGTAAAAGAAGAGATGTAATTTTCGTAAAAATAATAACCAACGAGTTTTTACGAAGAAGTATCCTTTGGGATTCAAACCGAACAAACCAAGCTCGGTCACCCGCATACACGCCGTCGGTCGCTATGCAGCAACCAAACCCGAGCCAAAGCTCGGTCGCTACGTAGCGACCGAGCGATCGTCCCGCTCGGTCGCTACGTAGCGACCGAGCTCGAGCCAAAGCTCGGTCGCTACGTAGCGACCGAGCGATCGTCCCGCTCGGTCGCTACGTAGCGACCGAGCTCAGCCAAGCTCGGTCGCTACGTAGCGACCGAGCGATCGTCCCGCTCGGTCGCTACGTAGCGACCGAGCTCGAGCCAAAGCTCGGTCGCTACGTAGCGACCGAGCGAGCTCGTCCCGCTCGGTCGCTACGTAGCGACCGAGCTCGGCCAGCTCGGTCGCTACGTAGCGACCGAGCTCGAGCCAAAGCTCGGTCGCTACGTAGCGACCGAGCACTCGTCCTCGCTACGTAGCGACCGGCTCGAGCCAAAGTTCGGTCGCTGTGTAGCGATTGAACCTTTCCGAACATCGATACGACACCAGTCCTTGCATTCTCGTCAAACCTTCGAATGCTATCTCCCGAAGACCGTAGCAAGCTCAGTCCATGTTTCCCGCTATTCTAATTCATCGATCAAACTTCGCGGATTAGAAACCGCGGAAAACTCGTAGTAAACGTGTCGAGTCGGAAGACGGCCCAAAGGGACCTAAAACACGACTCGAGGCCCATCCTACGATTTTTCCTAACCAAAAGCCCGTGAACCACAGCATGGTTCACGCTTGGCCCACGAGGAAGGATAAATGTCAAGTTTCCGCGGATAAATACGGAAGTTTTGAAGATAATTGTGAAGATCGGGAAAAATGGAATATCTCCATTTTTATGCTATGACGGCTTAAAGCAGAAGAGTAAAAGCGTAAACCGACCTTGGAGCTAGTATATAAGGAGTCCTAGGCGAGGAGCAGAGGGAGAACTTTTTCAGAGCAAACTTAGCACTTAGAGCAATTTAGGCAATTTTCCGTTTTTGTTATTTCGAGCTGCGACTCAATTAGGTTTAGCCGTCTTAGGGTTGCTAGAACTAGGAATCTCGCCGACAGCTCTCGAGCCCAGGCTTATACCTTGTTGTAACGCTCATACGCAGATTCGGAATAAGATCTACTTTGCTCTCTTTTCGATTTCTTATTTTTATCGTTGTTATTCTCGTGTTCTGATTGCTTGACGTGTGGTAATTAACAGATATCCGGGTCCTCTGGGAAATTAGGGTTTTCCTAGTTTCCTTATTTAAACGGAAATCGACAGTGTGAATTTCGGTTCCCACAGTTTGGCGCTAGAAGGAGGGGGACTTACGGATCAATCTAACCCGCAAAAGCCACACACAATCTGACATGTCAACCAACGACGCGGATAACGTGCAAACTCCTCTTAATGGAGGCAGCGGCACCGATCTCCACACTCCAGTAGCGGACGTATCCGCGGCCAACGCGCAAGCCAACGCCGCGACGCTCGAGGAGTTCAAAAAGATGTTCGCCACCTATGAGAAAAGGTCGGAAGAACAGGATAAGCTCGTGAATACCTTGACCAAACAGGTTGAAACCTTAACGGCAAGGACCCAAGCTATCCGTCCCCGCGGAACCACCAAAATCCGCGGGAAGAGGCTCGACTTCGCCACCCCACTCGATAGAGCAGGACTCGCGCGGGAACGACCTTCCGGTCAAAACCCTAGCGAGAAATCTCCCGTCGAAAAGGGGAACCCTGAAATCTTCCGCCCCCTGCAAAGGACTCGGAGGATAACGAAGCCGAACACATTGACCTGGATCCTAGCGATGTCTCCAACGACACCGACGAGGATGTCGACAGACATCCAAGAAGGACCAGAAGCCGATCCGCTCGGGAAGGCTCCCCGTTCGAAAAACCAATGACGGAAGAAGAAGAAGTCGCCTATTGGAACGAACAAGAGGAGCTGGCCGAAAGGCAAACCGAGCTCACTCGCAGTAAACGCCGACAGGCTCGGAAATCCACTGACGAGACATCGGATATCCGCGATCTTCGCGACTACATCACTAAGACTGCGGCAGAAGTGAGAGCCGTAAAGTCTCAAATCCATCATGCTACTAGTGCTGCCCCCGAGATCGATCGACTGCTGGAAGGAGCTCGAAAACCCCCTTTACCAGTCGCATTTCGGACATGAGGGTGTCCGATCCGGGAAAGATCAAAGTACCGAAGTACGATGGTACGGCCGATCCAAAAGCGCACCTTCAGGCTTTCCACATCGCGATGGGAAGAGCAAGACTGAAGGACGGCGAAAAGATGCCGGCTATTGCCGCCTGTTCGTCGAAAATCTCTTGAGGAGCAGCGCTCGAATGGTTCGCACGCCTTCGTCGCAACACCATCGGGAGTTTTCGACAGCTCGCATCGGAATTTCTCAAACAGTACTCTGTATTCATAGACAGGGAAACCTCCGATGTTGACCTCTGGAGTCTCTCCCAGAGGGAAGACGAACCCCTCCGCGAGTTTATCAGTCGGTTCAAGCTGATAATGTCCAGGGTCAGCGGGATAAGCGACAAAGTGGCCATCGACGCGCTGAGAAAGACGCTCTGGTACAAGTCGAAATTCAGAAAATGGATAACTCTCGACAAACCGCGAACGATCCAGGACGCCCTCCACAAAGCAACGGACTACATCATAGTCGAGGAAGAAACTAAAGTCTTATCGCAAAAACATAAGCCGGCAAGACCATCCTCGAAAGACGCAGATCCGAAGGGAAAAAGAAGAACTCTCGTAACGACAAGTACGTCCATCACGAGGGGGAAGATCTCCAAGGGGCGCATAACTATGCGATCAATTCGGATCAAGGCCGGACCACGGGCAACACATGGACTCGCAATCAAGGGTATGACGAAAACACCTTCTGCGAGTTCCACCAATCCCGAGGACACTCCACGACCAATTGCAAAGTCTTGGGAGCAAGACTGGCGCCGCCGGAAGCTACTCCGTGGAGAGCCTTCAGATAGAAATCCGCCCGCTGAAAAATCCCCTCAACGAAACCAACCTGGGGATAAACGCGGTAGGAGGCCGGATGACAAAGGGAACGATAACAATCGTCGCAGAGTCAATATGATCATCGGAGGATCACAATACTGCGGCGATACCGTGTCGGCCATCAAGGCTTACCAACGGAAGGCAGAATCAAGTGCAAATTGGCCTACATGGTCTCCTCCTCGAGACGGCCAAAGTTGCTCGATCACCTTCACAGAGGAAGAAGCCGGCGGTATCGACCAACCTCACTGCGACCCGCTCGTCATAGATCTCGTCATACGAGATTTAGAAGTCGGAAGGGTACTCGTCGACACGGGAAGCACGGTCAACGTAATCTTCCGCGACACTCTCAAGCGGATGAGTATCGAACTCGGAGAAGTAATTCCGACGCCAAAACCACTCACGGGTTTTTCAGGCGAAGTGTCGATGACTCTCGGATCAATCCAATTGCCAGTCATGGCCAAGGAGATCACGAAAATCGTCGAATTCGCGGTAGTCGATCATCCCGCTATCTACAACGTGATCATGGGAACCCCATGGCTCAACGCCATGCAGGCAGTTCCGTCAACCTACCACCTGGGTCTCAAGTTCCCAACGCCGAGCGGAGTCGCGGCCATCTGGGGATGCCAAAAACAGTCGCGACTATGCTTCCTCGCGGAGCATAAGTTAAGGCAAATCACGGCTTCCGCAAACGGCAACGCGCGAAGATAGATCGATCTTCAGCCAAAAGCGCCCCGGGAGAAGACGAAGTAAAATCGTCTATCAACGCAAACGCATCGGACGTCGAAGCTCGACATAAATCCGAAGCCCACGCGACAACTCAACCGGAACATCCGGAAAATAGCGTCGACCCAGCCACGATCGACACGGTCAAGGCGGACATCGCGACATCTACCGCCGAGTAAGAACACTCGCGGCATGAAACAGAACTACGAGATGGCTTGATCCTCGAAAGGGGTACGTAGGCAGCTCGTCAAAAGACGAGTTCAGCTATCCCCCTCTCTAAAAAGGGGGGGGGGAGTGGGTGCGTATACTCGTATACTCCCACTTAGAAAAATCTTCATTATTGTAATCGAGTTTTTAGAAACTTCAAAAACTTTTACTACAATATACGTTGTCCTTTTTATCGAAAACGTTTACGCTTCAGTAAAACACAAAAGAAACTTTCAGGACACGCCTGAAAACGTTAAGACTCTTGTCTGCGGCCCCTTCCGGCCCAAAAATCGTAAAGATTATCATCTTTCAAACACGCAAAAATACACGTATAATCCTCGAAATAACTGCGAGACGTCGCAAAAGTTAAAATTCGAGGACAATGCTAACAAATTGTCCGAACGCGACCACCAAAAACCTTACACCCCGTTCGTCGATTGGCCCCGACGAACACGCCAGCCGTCTTAAACAAACGCAATCCGATCACTCTTTTGATCTTTAAAAACGTCCAGCACAAGGACAAAAGCGCGCTACAACAAAAATCCGAAATTTTGGTTTAGCACTTCCAGTTGATTCTGAGAAGATGCTCGATTCGTACCATACAAGTCATATAAGCCGAGAACATATCGCGGACTTTAAATCGGTGCGAGTCAGGAAGAAATCGCAACAGGAAAAACGATAGCCGGCTAGTCACCGCACAAACCTTAACCGAAAGTAAACCTAGGTCTTGCCCTAAACCCAACGCTCTGGTCTCAAACATCTCAAGGCATGATATCTAAAAGATACGAGATCCTAAACCATGTCTCTCCGTTCGTATCTCAATGTTCTCGAAAATCGTAAAGATAAGTAAATTTTTACGAAAATCACGAACGAACCAACAGATTGAACGTCTAATCAGAACTAAATACGAGACGACAACTCGTATTTACTTCAACCCTACTCAGGAAAACTCGAAACAAAACATTTATCATATAAATAAACCGCGTAAAGCGGCAAGGGATTCAAAGCCACCAACGGCCAGTCCCGGTAAATACAAATACGGCCATCTAGGCCTAAACAAATCCAAATTCAAAGGGCCACACTTGGCCGAAAACAGATAAAAGGATAACTAATCCATCCCTCATAATCCAAAGTCAAAGTCCCCGGACAACGAAGCACCGAACGCATCCGCGGGACGATCCACTTCCTCGCCACCATCGGGAAACCCGGTCGGAACTCCTCTGGTATCAGGGGAAACCGGGATGGAATCCCAGAACCCTTGAATCCTCTCGTCAATCGGAGGGATAAGCGCCTCAGCATGGGCACGTTCACTCATCCCACTCTTCATCAAGCTCATTTCCTCTTCAAACACATAGTCATCGGCTCGCGTCCTCCAAAGACTTCCGACCGAACCGCGGCACTCGCGAAAGTCACCCACCGAGGTAAAGGCATTCTTGAGGTTCCCATACTCAACCTGGAATTGAGATGCACGAGTCTTCATCACCTCGACGATTTCTCTTTGCCTTTCCTCTCCGCTTTACGAACAGCCCGCGCATGATCACGAGTAAGTTGCGCCTCTCGCTCCAGCATCTCGCCTTGCACGCGAGCGAGATCCCGCTCCGCTTTCTCCGCTTTGAAGCGGTAGACCATGGCTTCTCTATGGCCCGCCTCAATGGCCGAGCCCAGCAAGCTCAGGCCCTGCAAAATCGATTGGCATGTTATAACAATATACATAGACAATCACCAAAAAATTCTCAAAAAACTAACCCCATTGATGATGCGAGATCCTTCCGCAACGACTCTCGGCCTCGCCGATTCTTTCGTAGGAGGAGGAGCATCGAAACCCGATGGCAGCCAGCAAAGAAATCATCGAAATCCGGAATAGGGCCTCGCTCGAACCGCTCCCGTCGCCGTAAGCAAGGTTCGGATCCCATCCTGGAAGCATAGAGTCATCCATCGAAAACTCTATGTCGCCAAGATCGACATCTTTTCCCTTCCAAGAGCTCGACTCCGGCACAGCTGTTGGAGCTTCGACGGGATTCTGGTCGTCGGGTTCGGAGTCGCTTCCCGTGTCCGCATCCAAAGCAGGACCGGGTTGCACGAATCTCAGTGCCTTCCGAACCCTCTTCGGCGTAAAAGAAGTCCAGAAGAAGGGACCATTCCTGAGAAGATCCCTCACCGAAATGATGTCCTCGGGGAACGGAGCAAAGGGTTGATGAAGGGACGATCATTCGGCAACCTCCGGAACAGTGGAATGCAACTCTCTTCGACGGATGCAGCGTCTATACGAACAAAGAAAAAGAACTTCTTCCACGAGTTGAAGTTCGAAATAAACTTCTTAACCACTGACATAAATTTCCGAGGGACCAACCTATGCTTATCCGTACCCCTGACAAGTTGAAGCCTCAAAAGCGCTTCATAATGATCGACGGAAAGGGAAAGGCCATGCTCGTAGCTTAGGATCAGGATCCCAATAAGATGCTGAATGGCAAGGGGAGTCAACTGACTTATCGCAACTTCGAAACGATCCAACACTCGGACGAGAATTTCGGGTATGGGGAACCATAGGCGACAACGCACTACGAACGCCTCATAGCAAGTAAAGTAACCCTCCGGGGGCTGTTAGCACATTCCCGCGGCAGGGAACCCGGAACTCCACAGCATCCGGGATGTGGTAGAACGATCGCATCGTTGCGAGAAACTCGTCAGTAGTCCTTCTTGCATCCTCTTCCTCGACTCCACGATGGACCAGGACCGGGAACGGCTTCTCCTTGGGAGGGGTCAACGAGCCATAATGAGCAACCCACCATGCCTCGTTCTCGGCAGGATGCACCGAGTGAGGCACGAACTCCATCTTCGGAACGACGAGCTCTTCATAAGGACTCGCGGACGAAGACCCTTTTCTCGCAATCTTTTTCTTGCTCGACATCTTTACACTTCTCTTGAGAGAATAGAGAAAAAGGGTGGAGAGAAAGATAGAAAGTTTTTTTTTTAAGAAAGATCTTTGAGAAAAACAAGAAAGTGAAAAAATTATGGAACAAGTTACCTCCCTTCTTATAATGCATGAGGATTTACTATTCAAGCTCGGACTTTCGGATATTAATTCCATCCATCACGCCTAACTTGCCAAACATGCCTAACCGCACGCTAGGATCCTATGATGCATGATCCTAACGGGCTGGGGGGCTAACTGTTGGGGTCAAAAACGGTTACGACAGAATTACCACCCGAAAATCCTCGGAGATCGTATTTCCGAAAGAGATAGTAAAAGAAGAGATGTAATTTTCGTAAAAATAACCAATAAGAAGTTTTTACGAAGAAGTATCCTTTGGGATTCAAACCGAACAAACCAAGCTCGGTCACCACGCATACACGCCGTCCGGTCGCTATGCAGCAACCAAACCCGAGCGAAGCTCGGTCGCTACGTAGCGACCGAGCTCGAGCCAAAGCTCGGTCGCTACGTAGCGACCGAGCGATCGTCCCACTATGTCGCTACGTAGCGACCGAGCTCGAGCCAAAGCTCGGTCGCTACGTAGCGACCGAGCACTCGTCTCGCTCGGTCGCTACGTAGCGACCGGGCTCGAGCCAAAGTTCGGTCGCTGTGTAGCGATTGAACCTTTCCGAACATCGATACGACACCAGTCCTTGCATTCTCGTCAAACCTTCGAATGCTATCTCCCGAAGACCGTAGTAAGCTCAGTCCATGTTTCCCGCTATTCTAATTCATCGATAAAACTTCGCGGATTAGAAACCGCGGAAAACTCGTAGTAAACGTGTCGAGTCGGAAGATGGCCCAAAGGGACCTAAAACACGACTCGAGGCCCATCCTGTGATTTTTCCTAACCAAAAGCCCGTGAACCACAGCATGGTTCACGCTTGGCCCACGAGGAAGGGTAAATGTCAAGTTTCCGCGGATAAATACGGAAGTTTTGAAGATAATTGTGAAGATCGGGAAAAATGGAATATCTCCATTTTTATGCTATGACGGCTTAAGGGCAGAAGAGTAAAAGCGTAAACCGACCTTGGAGCTAGTATATAAGGAGTCCTAGGCGAGGAGCAAGAGGGAGAACTTTTTCAGAGCAAACTTAGCACTTAGAGCAATTTAGGCAATTTTCCGTTTTTGTTATTTCGAGCTGCGACTCAATTAGGTTTAGCCGTCTTAGGGTTGCTAGAACTAGGAATCTCGCCGACAGCTCTCGAGCCCAGGCTTATACCTTGTTGTAACGCTCATACGCAGATTCGGAATAAGATCTACTTTGCTCTCTTTTCGATTTCTTATTGTTATCGTTGTTATTCTCGTGTTCTGATTGCTTGACGTGTGGTAATTAGCAGATATCCGGGTCCTCTGGGAAATTAGGGTTTTCCTAGTTTCCTTATTTAAACGGAAATCGACAGTGTGAATTTCGGTTCCCACACTTATGAATCTTATCATTAAGATTTTCTCATATATATCACATAACCCAGAGGAAATAACTAAAGTCATATTTCTTCGGGAGTCTCCAAAAAAGTAATCCACATTTGAGAATATCGAAGCCGATGGAAAGATCCCGAATTGGACAGAATCTTCGATAAGGCCTATGTTTGTAAGAAATTGGGAATTCAAATACTACATGATTAATAGATTTCTCTTCCGCACCACATATACTACAGGTTATATCACATCCTATCCAACGAGACCATAAGTTTTTTGTAACCGGTAAAAACCTGATATAATTTGCCATACAATATTCCTCAATTTTGGTGAGCATTTCAGTTTCCATGCATGTGCCAGCAATGGTTTTGTATCTGACCATAAAATTCTAGTCTTTGTCCCTTATTTGGGCTCTGTGATTCTGTAATATATCCAGACTTAACCGTGTAAAGACCCATGGAAGTAAAATTCCAACCGTATGAGTCTGGTCGTTGACACCGACTAATCGCCAAACCTTTGATAATTTTTACATTTTCAGGATGAAAATATGCGTTAAGCAAGTCTGTGTTCCAAGATAGATCAACCGAATTTATGAGATGTTCCACCTTTAAGGTAGGATTTAAAATTTGATTTTGATTTTTTGGTATTGTTGATCTTGAGTGAGGAGCAGAGATCCAGGGATCATTCAGTATTGAAATGGATTGACCATCCCCACTCTTTTCATTAACCCTTTTTAACAAGATATCTGGATGAGTAGATACTTCTCCAACCAAAAGATGGTGATGAAGATCTATGATGATCCAACGGATCCGTTTTCCAAAAATATCTTCCTTTGCCAAAATTGGCTTATCAATCAGGCGCCAAAATTGTTTTGCCAATAAAGCTGTATTAAAATCTTGAAGGTCCTAGAAACTCAAACCCCCATCCTCTTTGTTTTTACAAACTTTATCCCATGAATACCATTGTATATATTGCCACTCCTACCCCACCAGAAGCGAGAGATTGTACTTGTGAAACAGAGCTGGGAAGCACAAACTTCAGAGGATCATGTATCCTCTTCACTCTTTTGTGAAAACCAGCAGCCTCTCCTGTATAGATAGGTGGTTTCACATGTTTTGGGACAGCAAGGTGTGAGGCCTTGGACTTGTGCGTTCTCTCCTCAACTGATTCCTGCTCAATTGCGTATCCTGACAGCTCGTCCAACAATGAGTGTCGGTCGATATCAGGTTGGTGTCGTTTGATGCAAGCCTTTGGTGAAGTCTTCAGATCTGTTACCGTGGGTACCAATCGATGCTAATTGGGTGTTAACTGACGCTTTGCTTCATTGACGATCTTTCAAGGATTTTAAGAGGTGTCGACCGATAGTAGGAGTTTGTATCGATCGAGACTGAGGTCGGGTCACCTATATCAGGTTCGTCCACTCTGCTCAGCTCTCCAGATCAATCATGTTAATCACCCTTTGTCATAATGTGGTCAGCCAGATGTCTTGGGTTCAGTTCGTCTCTCTTCTCTTGTCAGCCTTCAACGAGCCTGTCTCACTTATCATTAATCTCCATTTCTCGACTTGCTTCAGAATCATCAAGAAATTCATAAAGGAAAGTTCTTCAACGTCCTCCCAGCAGGTTAGAGACCCTGGCTGCAATTAATTGAGCCAGCTAGATGCATTCCCATAGAGAGTGTGTGACAAATTCTTGCAGAGTATGTAGTCTTCATAGTGTTCAAACATCTCATTATTCGCGATTTCATCCATAAATACTCTGATGTGTTTTCTAGGATCTTCATGAGGAAGACCTTGACTGACCTAACCAATCGTTCTAGTCGGGGTGCAGCTCAAAGTCATCCTCCTCAGAAACAACAATCGCATTAGATATTACAGCCTCCTGTGTATAAATTAGTTGTCTTGCACTATTGCGAGTGCGATCTTCTTCGTCTGGTAAGATCCCATTCTTGTCAACATCAAGTATGAGCAACTCGACTTTCACTGATTATCCACGAGCGGTGTCGATCGACACTGGATAAGTGTCGCTCGATCCTTGGTTTTCTGCGGTGTCGATCGCTGCTAAGAGGGTGTTGATCGACACTAACCTCGTAGATTTATGGAACGAACGTAAATCTGTAGGAACCCAAAAAGCCTATTTTTATTGTTGTTCCTGGTACTGAGATGTATGTACCTGAAACAAAAGAAGGAGAAAAATAAAATTATTAGTCAACTAGAAAATAAAAACTTAGACGAAGTCCTACACCTAGTCTAATGGTGATAACAGTCTCCGACAACGGCGCCAAATTTTATGTGCTCAATTACCCTCTAGTAACTCTCTCAAATAAGAGATCAATTGCATTACTTAGGAATAAAATCAACAGAGACTCGCTATTTCTAACAATAGACTTGGATTTCAGATTTACCTAAGTCAAAATATATAAAACAGTAAATAACAAGATAGTAAATAAAAGAGTTGTAACAGATGGGATAGGATGCTAGACTTATGGTTTCATTCACGTTATCAAAACTTAAATCTATAGATGCTAAGTGTTTGATCCTAGAACTCGAATGCAATAGTAAGATATCCAACTCTTTCTATGAGTCTACAAGCTTAAATCTATATTCATACTCTCACATATAAATACGAAACTTCAATACACTTATGGAGTGTAGATTATACCTTTTGAACAATCATTAGTGTTCAGTTTGATAGGTTAATTAAGTTAACTAAACTAGCGTGTCAGTGCGCCTAACAACTTAGCTCCGCAAGATTCAGTTCAGGCAATTGACCAGCTCTCGCATGCGCCTAACTATCTACAATCATGTTTCTAGTTAATTACTCTAGAAACAAGCAATAAGAACAAACCTGTGACGGATGCAATAAATCACTCTAGGAATTCTTTAAATCAGAAGTTCATTAATATCCTAGAAATCCCTAAACATAACAGGCGATCTACTCAGACATGATTAAAGAAGACATAATCAAAGAAAGAATATATATCATATATAAAACCAAAGTCAAAGGATTTTCTCCCGTTTCTTCTAACCTAAGAGAAAACCTAAAATAAAACAATAGAATAAAGCATAGCCATCAACAATGGCTTATTAAACTATAAAAACTAGGTATAAAGTCGGCCATGGGGATTCTGAACTTTGTGGTGACTTTTGGGCCCACGTAGGTCATGAAATAGACTCTTCCCGTGTTCTCCCGTCAATTTTGCGTGACACCAAGGTATTAGTATCGATCGACCCGTCTTTATATCTTCGACAGCTTCGTCGTGTGACTCATGCAGACCAAAATTTAGTGAAACAATCATAACTTTAGATCTAACCGTTAGATGGACTTCAAACTGGTGACATTGAAAATCTAATTTAAATATCTATTTTTTTCCCAAAATATGAGGTCAATCTCACCGTGGAAAGGCTTACATCCATAGCTAACCTCCTGACGCGTCTGCGGAGTCATACACTTCCAAACGCTCCATAATCTCCAAAATTCTCCAAAACGCACATGAACATGAAAATACTCTAAAACAGACTTCAAACACATATAATAGACTCAATAAAGGCTTTATACCATGGCCTAAAAGGTGGTGGTGTATCAAGATCATAAGAAGAAGGCATGGAGTTTGATCATATGAAGCTTTGAGAAGAGCGATGGAAAAATAGTAGTGATAAGAGATGGGTGTATGAAAGAAAAGATCGAGAAAGATTATATGGAGTAAAAAAAAAAGATTGATAAGGAGGATTCACAAGAGAAGTGGTGAAGAGGAAGTTCAGTTGAGAAAGTATTGAAGTAAAGCTTTGGGAAGGAAAGTGATGTGAAGTTTTGATGAAATATTGTAAAGAGGGCAAGGAAGAAGCTATGATAAATAAAGAGAAGATCAATGATTGAATCCGTTTGCGGAGCAAGAATCAGAGCAATGAAAGAAGAAATGATGAAGGATGTAATGGATGCAAGAAGAGTTGGAGTTCGAGTAGCGTGATAGGTGCTGAAGCGGTTAATATGTGGTTGCACCGAATGGAAGTCAAATTAAGGATGAGAAGTCAGAGTTGCAAACTAGAAGCATGTCTACGTCGTGAATTCGGGTTGAATTCATTTTAAGGAAGGGAGAATGTAATACTGATTGTCTTAAATAGGAAGTCAACGATTTGGGAATGACCAAATCTTGGAGTAACATGATATTACAAGACACGAATAAAGGTTTGGTCATAGAAGATTGAAGATTGGTCGAGCAGAAAATAAATTGGCCAAAGAGAAGACCCAAAGATGCGATATGGTCGAGGTTGAGCATGAATGATATTTTTAAAGTCCTTTAAACAAGTAAGCCTCAATATATCATCAATATGGATCAAAAGAAAACTTTTGGCCAAGTTAAAATCCAGTTGGCTCGAGCCAAGATTGGAGAAGGTCATTAGAGGTTTTGCAGAGGGTCGAAGGACAAAGACGACCAGTATGAACTCATGAATTTAGGAATCAACCTAGGAAATTTTCTTAAGGTATTTGGAGACATAATATGTAACTTTTTCAAGGCAAAACTAGATGGTTTGGAAGACACCGGTTTGGGTCGATATGGTAGAAAATCGGCTAATCAGTTGAGACAATAGCCAAATGGACATTCGTAAGCGTGTGCAACAGATTCAAAGGAGTGGTTGAGAAAATTTATGGTTTAAGGATAGAAGTCAACTGAGGTGAAGAGAGGTCAAGAAAAGTTAACAAAATCAATGGCCTAGATGGTGCCACATGGCACTTCCCCTTCTTCTTATAATCATATGGATGGATGAAAATCTGAAAGAAACCTGAATAAATGTGTAGAAAACATTGTTAAAGATGGTTAGCTAATCTCTCAAGCATTTGATCAATGAACAGAAGTGGAAAATGTTCTTTGCGAATTGCAACATTCAGTTTAGTGATGGCCAGTAACAGTCCTAGAAAGTATCAATTCAGTCTTATCATTTGTTATCACAATGATTCCACCTTTCTTAAAAGCTACATGAACATGAATAACATATTTTCTACAGAAATTTCATAGATTACACCAGCATAGATTAACCCCTCCTGATATTCTGTAAAAGTCATTGATTCTTCTTCTAGATGTATTTTATGCATACAAAAATCAGGTTACATGCCATGAATGTCATCTAGTGAATATCCTAGAACCTTACAACAATTTCTAAGTTCACAATAAAACCAAGACAATCTCCGCATTATTCAGTTTACAGTCCACAATCATAGGATTTGTGGAATTGGGTCCTAGAAATGCGTACTTGGCGCATGTGGGTAGGGATTTGAGATCGATCTTATGAGCCTTGAGTTTGCTCCATGGTACATCAATCTTGCTGTCCTTTTGGATATATATATATATATATATATATATATATATATATATATATATATATATATATATATATATAACAAAATCTATATGGTACACCATGTGGATATTGCAAGCATTAAATGGATGTGTTTTAGTTTCGCATATACATTCAACATCCTAATAGTGGGGAAAGAATCCATATTAAACATCCAAGACCACAAAAGAATCATAGGTCGCAATGGATATTCCAAACTTATATTAGTACATGTTAACTAACCCAGATGTTAGACGTTCTCGGAATGATTGAATAAGAGCATTGCACTCTTAAATCTTAATGTATTTGAGAATTCCTACAAAGACGAGAGATAAGATAATTGAAACCAAGGTAATTTTGTAGACACATGCCTTCGCTTTGAACATCTCAGTGTCAACCCTCTCTAGAAGGTATTCTTCAACTGTCTGACACACAATATTTTGCAGATTTATGGACTCCCAAAAGATCATGAGTTTATCTCACCTCTTTTGCCAGACTAGTTACTTTGGAACCCCAAATTCTATAGTTTATCTTTGAACGCCTCGTCCACTCAGTTAAAAACATGGTTTTTGTTTGCTAGCTACAGGAAACAATAATTAGTCTTTAATAAATAACGTTATATATAAACCGTAGATCTGAAATCAAAGTTGAGATATACAATTCATGAGGTTGCTTCAACAAACTATAACTTCTTAAATTGGGCATAATGACATTGATAGTACCGGTGATGGGGATCGTTTTCGGACTTAGAGATCTTAGAGACGATTTTTTCACCGCACCAGCACCTCTTAGGAACACCCACGAAACTTCCATTTGGTTCGCATATGAGGTGGCTTGTTTTGCTCTAGAAGAACAGCCCATTTTGGACCCAAAAATTAAGTGATTATGCAGATGGGAAATTTGGAAGCATATACATAGTACGATTTATATTGAGGCACTAACCATAGGTAAAGGCATGCTATGATATGTTACATATTATAGCAAGTGTGGACAAAAATGCCCTTATATGCGCGTTGAAGGGTGAGAACAAAGTTTTTTTATATTCATGAAAAATGAGAGGTCGCAATCATTTTGTTACTGTTGAAGGAGAAGAAGAATAGGTTTTCCCAGGAGAGAGGCAGAAGATTATTTAGGGATTTTGGGGGTATACCTCAATTCCGACGGCTACAGAAACAGGAAACAGTGGTTGAGATGAGAAGCGGAGGCGCCGACATCTGGATTTAAAGCGTTAGGGTTTCGACGGAGAAAACAGCGCAGAGACAAAAGTGGCGCAGAAAGGTAAATCCGATTTCAATAGCAAATACGAACTGGGTTTTTGAGGGGTGAGTAACACGAAATCTTTTGTTGTCCAAAATATTTGGAAAACAAGATGATGTTGCAGAGTAAGCTGTAGAATCAGTTCGACGGGGGTGTACCGGACGACGACACAGGAGGGAATTTGCGAAGAAGAAAGTTATGTATCGGACCTGTTTTCAAGGAGTACTATACTATTCTATACTCAAAAATTGTATAGTATGTGGAAATATACCATATAGAAATCTAGTATAGTATGAAGAGGATGTTTGATGATGCTGATGGTTGCGGCCATTGTATTATATAATGTAGGTTTCGTAGTATGGGTTTGGACATATTATCCTTTTTTTTGTACATGATGAAAGAGTTAGGTTCGCAAGAGCAGTTGTATCAGACATGGTACGAACCAAGCGGACATAAAATAATTAATAATTACTTCAATTTGAGGTGGATAGAAATTATCAAAGAATCACTATCTGATGTGCAACAGGAGATGTTAGCGGAATCGCATTTCCGACAGATAATGCTAATGGGGGGGGGGGGGGCATACCTTTTCAGTTATGTTTGCACACCAGTTGTTGTCCCATCAGTTGGTTACGCAAAAGAAGTATGAACTATGATGGCGGTGTGCGGGGAAGCCAATAAGGTATGAAATAGGGGACTTCTCTATAGCAACTGGGCTTAACTGCGGAACTTGACGGATGATTTATTAGCGGTTGCGGCAAAGTCATATGCAGTTGCTGCATTCACAGCTTTTAACCTAGACAAACTAGCGTAATTCTAAAATTAGCGGGTCCATATATTAGTTACTTTCGTCTGTTGTTTTACTTATACAATTTGTGGCACCAAAATTGTTACTTTGGACACCCTAAGTTTCCAGGTTCCCACGCAGCGTCTATGTTTTTCAACTGAATCATCTTACCTCCTTTCATTTGGATCTTTCATTTTTATGGTCAAATGCTTGCACTAAGGGGCTGCCTGCCCTATCAGAAAATGGTGCTATAATCAGATCCTCGAGAAATTAAGAGCTTTTTGTGTAGACCATAATGTGTTAATAGTTAAAGACCAATGCAACAGATGCCTCCTAAGTTAACAGCACGATTCTATACTACGCCGCATATAGTATGGAAATGTTAAGTAAGTGGCATTCCTCACATCTCTCTCTCCTCCCCCCCCCCCAACACACACCTTCCATAGTTCGAACTTTATCCCCCCTCTTACATCGTTCTCATGCTTGATCCCAAACTTTACCCATTCGAGCACCAAGTATTCCGACAATAAATGGTATGGCATCATCAAGCTTTTCAGTTTCTTATAGGATATGATTCACACCAAAGTGTTTCATATCCACTACACCAATTGCACACACTCTCAACCAAAAGCGTAAAACATTATAGGCTTCCAAATTACACAACACCAATTGCACACACCCTCTGGTAGTTTCTCTCTATTTTTTATTGGAGAAGAATAGCACATGTAATATTAATACCCATACTATAAATGCTCCGTAGTATAGCACCGGGCGGGAAAATTTTAATTTTAAATTGTTTGTGTTTAGTATTATGTTAGAGATTAGACAGGCTAAGTCTATGGCATAGGTTTGGTACAAAAGAATAGAACACATGGGTTTATAGTTCCTCCTCCAATCTCACACCACGCGCGCCCAGGGAGCGAAATGGAAAAACATGTGCGTAATTGTCCCATCCCGCCAGCGATACTGTTCCATGGCTATATTTTTTATTAATGGGCCTCCTATGAATATTCAGCAAAATGATCCTATGCAGATTGGGGAAACTATGTGAATTTTAATTTATTACAGTTGGGTATGGATTGTATAGAGAATATAAATATGCATTGTTATTCCGGTAAATGATAGAATAATGTGTGGTTCTTTTCACATGGTTACACAAGGGATGGTTACAATATTATAACACAGTTATCGTCCAATTAGTGTTATCAATGCATACTCCAACTCATTGTTTCTTATCGAGGTTGAACTGAGTAGTAGCAAGAAGCATGCTGCGCTAGCAGGTATGATAACGGTTAAAATAAAAATTGAGATACAAACGAAAAGATTTTTTTTTTTTGGGATTCAAGTTTGAGTTAAGTTTCTGGTGTCCATTAGTACGAAGAGAAAACTTGCCTAAAATGGTGACTATTTCGAAAAAATGATTAAACCGATGACTTTGTCAGATTACTATAGAGTAGGTGAGCAAGTGTAAAAATAGAAGTAAAAGGTATATTCAAAATGCAAAACAGTTGGACTACCACATACTCTTTTTTAGTTTTTCTTGTATATAGGGTGAAAATTCCAATGATAAAATCATAATTATCCAATTGAGTCGACGATCTATTTCTTCACAATAACTATCATATAGCATCAGATCTCCACTGAACTATGACCTCGTGCTAGATCTCCATGAATTGAAAGTTGTGAATTTATTTCTCCCCAAATTGATAGTTCGAAACTTATTTCCTCATAGACGATTGTTTTAATCGGTTTACTCTTAACCAAACATTTTAAACCAACTTAACCAAACAAAACCCCCATTTTGTAAAAAAAAACAAATTGATCTTTTTCTTCACTGACCTTTCTTCTCCTTCTTCACCAACACCATTAACCCTTGCCATGGCGGGAAACTGATCTTCTGCCATGATTTTAAGCCAAGTGTTTCGGATATCAGACTCCTTTTCCTCATGACTATCATCCCTGTTTCAAATTTCTGGTGCGAGCAAAAGCAGTAGAAGGCAGAGACTTCGAATATGTTGAAACTGAAGCTGTTGCTCGTGTTGGTAAACTTCGTGTGACTTTTGATGATTAATGATAATGACGACAAATCTTGTTGTTTGGTTTAAGATGTCTGTTGAAGAATAAAAATACTTCATCCGTTTCAAATTAATTGTCGTTCTAGAAATTTTTTTCACAAAATAAATATCGTTTTAAAATTTTAAAACAAAAATTATTAACATTAATCCCTTATTATTTTTTTTATTGGTTAAAATATGGTTAGATTTATAGATAATGATATTTTTATATTAAAATATATATAATTAAATGTTTTCTTAATTCGTGTGCACAAATCTAAAAGTACAACTAAAATAAAACGGAATGAGTATTATATATATAACTTGGGTTTTTGTTTGGGTTAGCTGATTTTAAATTTGTTTAGTTAATAAGTTTACAGTTTTCAATTTATGGGGATCTAGCACAAGTTCATAGTTCCATCAAGATATGCTATATGATAGATAGTCCGATCTTATCCAGTTTAAACTTCGATAGTTCTCATCTACGGCACAGAAAAGACTCATTAGTGGCTTTCATAATTTATCCACCAAGTCTAGAAAAAAACTGGAACAGATTGATTGACAGTATAAAAAAGTAACCGGATTACTTCAGAGCTGTTGTTGCTTTCAGACCGAAGAAAATGTACTTGGGGTGTCTCAATCACTTTGTAGGTTAGATGCAACGTCTACGTCTCTTTCAGATTCCTCTTTGTAGAAGCCACATCATCATAGCTAATCAAGTTTCCTGAGTCTCACCATATGTTGCTTCACAGTTTGTGTATGCTCAACATTGGAATGGTCATTCAATTTCTGGAAACTCTGGCTACAATCTCCGCTCGGCTACCATCATTCATCGACATACTCCCTTGCTCGGGTGCTGCAAAATTTCAACCTTTTTGCACATCTTTCATGATTCTCTGTCGCCATGTCTGTCTCATTCTGCACGGTAGAGGTAACATCTTCTGCACCAGCTTTGGTTGAACATAGTGAAGGATCCATTTCCATTTCAGAACCGGAAATAGCGTCTTCTGCATTTTCTGAGCAGGCTCTACCTCTATCCCTACTCATTGGCATTTTACTCAACTCTCCATCCAATTCGCCAGCAACTTGTTTTTGCACAGTCCCTTCACTAGCATCGCTCTTTGGCAGATTGCCAAGGGCATTGATTTGCTTTTCCACAGAGACGGCTAAAGAAGCTGCGTAATCACGAAACAAGGAGTCGCCAGGTGGTAAGTGAAGCAGATCAACCAAGGCCTGGTAATACTGTAGAAGGCTAACAGATTCTTTAGCAGTCCGGTTCCCACGACAGACTTGTGCAAGTTTGATCATGTGCTGACATATGTAACCCTTTTGTGCCCAGCTGCAACTGCAAACCCCAAAATGGGAACTTGGACTCCACACAACATGAACTTCGTTGGCATCACATTTATCTGTTACTTTTGCAGACATACCAGAGATAACAACATCAGAATCTGGTATACTCAATGCTTTCCGGAAAGAAGTCAAACCGCTCACCCATTCCTCTCTCCAGTACCTAGCAAAATCATCTTTTCCAGTATACTCATCTAGCCAGAAGTAAGAATGCACTTTCGTTCCTAACTTATCGACCAACCAATCAGTACGTTGATAAGCTTCAGAGTCTCTCTCATTCAATAGCCTGCACTTCATCTGATAGTGGTAAAGCTCCATCGCTGCACATATCTCTTGGCTTGCCAAGGGAAGAGTCTGTAAAGCACTTGTCCAAGCTCCTATTATTGATTGGAAAGAAATAGTCAACACTGAGATGACTTGATGTCATTCACATGTAAAACATTTGATCCGTAGGGTTTAAGAACCTTGCAGGTAAAGTGTAAGCAAAAAAAAAAAAAAAGAAAGAGAGAGAGATTCGAAAAATAACCTATTCTGGGAGACCAAACAGCTCTGAAGTACTCTATAAATTCCGGACTATTAACAAAATGCTCCATTAAACCTTCAAACAATGTGGCTGTTCCTTGCTTTCTACAGATTTTATCCACGGCCTGACCCAGATGTCTTGAAATCTCGACACGAGTCTCTGTGTCTGGACATTTCTTGATTATGTTCTTATGCCATGCATGGCGAATACGCCAAAACGAAAACAAGACCGGACACTGAAACACATCCCTGGGAACATTGCAAGCAATAGCATCAGATAATATAATATCGAGGGTTAATGACAATATGGTTCCTCGCCTGAAATCTATGCTTTCATAAATGTTCTTATTCGCGAAGAGAACAATATGGTTCAGTATCTAATAAATGAGAATGAAACCTATAATTTAAACCATGGCAAGAGTTCTATTCAAGACCTATTGTTGTATGAGTCAATCTGTCTAAATAGTGTTCCACTATTGATATTTGGTTTTGTACAGTAATTATCTTCATAGCTAAACGCTATGGTGTGGTAAACTTCAACATGCGCTTTTTTTGAAAAGGTCTTTGAAGCAACCAACCTGATCGTTGTTATGTCAGCAAAAGGGTCATCAACTATGAACCCAGCCACCCTCCACAAGGGATCCTTGGCATGGACTCGGTTACAAAGAGCTCTCATCCATCTATATGCATCTCCACTTGAAACCCGCGGTGCAATTATCCAAGCTACTGGAATCGCCTTGTTCTCGGAGTCGAACACAACAAGACTATGGATAGGATACTGAAAATATAAACGCAGCACATATACTACTGATAAGATATATATATATATATATAGAAGCAGACACATTTAGTGACCGATGCAAACAGTAAGAAACTGACCTTGAGTTTATTTGTCCCAAACCTTGAATCTGAAGCCAAAAGTCTACAGTTTCCAAATCGAATCATCTGCTGCAACTGCCACTCAGTTTGAATACCCAATGAAAACGGTTCTGTCTCAGAGAACCCTTGGTAGAAAAACACATGGCTCTGATGACTCTCAACCCACATACTGACACTAACATCGTCATCCTCATCCAGCTCATACGTGGAACGTCTTATACTCCTCTCAAGTCTTCGAACATATCTATGAGTTAACAAATCATCTCTATTACTCGGACCGCCTTGTTTTTCCACCGATTCGTTATGCCTTTGCATAATGGTCTCCACAGAGACACCAACATAGAGCAAAGACAGGACACGTAACCTAAGATCTTCAGAAATATAAGGAGCAAACATGGCTCTTGTGCCAGCCGACTTTTTGTCTTGCGGACCGTGGCAAGGCAACCCTTTCTCATCTACATGCTTGTCATGGTTGTAAATGATCAAAGCCACAGTTGGTTCAGCAATCAAGCGTTTGACAATGAAGTGACACCTGCAGCCACGCTTGGAATTGGGGCGGCCTGCGTTGTTCTTTTTGGGAACATATGTGCTCCTACATGGCCGTACAGATCCGCCTTTCCGGTTATCATCTGGTCCAAAGGAACACCAATACCTACTCAGACAAATCAACACACCCCAAGTTATTTTTTTTTGTTTTGATTGTAAGTGTGGTGCTAGTAACTTACAGGATATACTCCAAGATGCCATCAACTTTGGCCTTGTAAGTTTTCTCTTTGGCTTTGCGTCGTCTAGCTTCAACATGGAAACTGGTAGGGCAATCTTTATTGGAGGATTCACCTCTTACAAAATCATCAACCCTGGTGTAAGGGATGAGGGCTAATCTATCTATGTTGTCTCTGTAACCTTCAACCTTGGACCAGACAAGATCCGCTGAAGAAAACTCTGGCAAAGTTGGATTTTGCACAGGCAGGGAGAAGATTTGATCCCATCTAGCCATCTGCAGCCATGAGTAAATTCACCAACTTAGAACGGAGAGCGACGGCAAGTAGATTGTAAGAGACACGAACAATTATCTCTTTTTGATAAACTTAATTCACATTTGACAGAAAGGTTTTAAGGTTGTCGAATGCTCTGAGTCATCTTAGGCAAATCAATTCTCGAAATTACTGAGACCCAGAAAGAGAGAACAGAACAAATCCCTAAAGTAAAATCAGTTTCACTCACCTTAACAAGCCTTGGAGATGAAACTTGTCGATTTTTCCAGATGGACAAGAAACTTGCAGCGGAGAAAGTGGAAGCCCTCAGTCGCCGAGAACACAGAGTCCAATCGGATTCATGTCTTTATTTTTTATTTTTGGGCTAAACCATTTTTTGTACAAAACATAATATTGAGCCTCATGCAACTCATCTTAAGGCCTTTTAGCCTCTTATTGTTTGCAACACAGTTTACTTCATGATGGGATGGCTAAGCTAATATAGGGTAAATATTTTTAAGTTACTCTAGATTTCACTTAAAATATTACGAATTAAGTGAAATACTGTTTCTCAATTTTTTTTCAAAAATACTATTTTAACAGAGAAGAATACACACTTGGTTTGACACTGATTGATCTCAAAAGCAACTCAAAAATAAAATACATAATTTTGATTACGTGTATAAGAAGTAAAACTCAGAAAAATGTATATATTAGAGATTAAGTATTAAAAATATATTTTTTATTGATTATGCGAGAAAATAAAGCCGTAAAGGTCTAAAGGGTATCGATTAACAAGGGAGTACAAGAGTTTGAGACTATATGTATGCTATCAGAGAATTCTAGATCCCCCTCTCCTTCTTCGTGGTCTCCTCCTCTTTATAGGTGTTGATGAGGAGTATCGTAACAGTATTTTGATATCCGGCGAGTATCATGTGAATTTATAATCATCTTTAATACCTTGACTTCAGTTACGTTTTGGTTTGAATATGTTTGCTCGGCACTGGTCATCCTCTAAGCTCGGGATAGGCCTTGATAACCTTTGTGGACCTATTGTCTTCTTCCAAACTTTAGGGTCACTTGTGTATTGTAAATATTGTTGAAAGTTTGTTTCAGAAATAAGCAGAAAAAGAACTTGACTTGTAGCTGCCAACTTACAAACCAAGAAGCTTGCTAGAGGCATGATATAAGCACAAAATGACATAAACAAACTCAAGTCAATCTCAGGCTCAAATTATCTTCTTGAAGTTTTATTGGAGAAATAGAGAAGACCAACTATTCTAAAGTGAAACAAAAAATAAATTAATCAGAGAGATTGAGCTGAGAAATGATGAAATCAAAACCAAAACTAGAATTGATGGAATAGACATTCAAAAATAATGAAACAGAATCTTGATTCAAAGAAATAAATTAAATGAAGAACAAAAATGTGATGAATGATTCAGAGGGAATCAAAACAAACAGAAAGAAAAAGATGCTGAAGCTGAATGAGGATTCTAGAAATGTTGTGATACCATTTCAGATTCTCCAAATGTGATCAAGATTAAGAGAAGGGAATTGTGAAATAAATCTTCATTAGACAACAAGTAAACAAGAGAGTGTGTTTAAATACAAAGTAAACTACATCTAATGTGCTATGCTAACTAAAGATACATATAACAAAAAGTAAACTATATAAACTGATTACTTACACTTTAACATTGTATTTATACAAACTCTTCTTCATGTGGAAGCCTTTTTGGTCTAGTGGTTTGACCAATGATTCATTAATGCTTCTACACCAGGAGGATTGGGTTTTGATTCCTAGCGAAAATATGCAAAATATTGGAGAAAATATTTACAAGAGATTTTCAGCATGGAGCAAGAAGTACCGTCAGAAATTGATTTCACAGGACGGCCCGAATGATGCAGTTAAACGTGAATCCTCATAAATTAAGTAGAACTGTCGGTTATAATATTGTTTATATAATGCTTCTCGTAGTTTGTAATATCATAATTAACCAGTGTTAAAAACAAAATCGTCTTCCACGTTTACGCTAATGAAGATTTATTTCACAATCTCTTTTCTAAATATTGATCTCATTGAGTGAATTTGAAATGGTATCAGAGTTTTCATAGAATCTTCATTCAACTTTATCTCAATCCTTTCAGTTGTTTAAATTTACTTTGAATCGTTCATCACGTTCGTTAATCCATTCATTCATCATGTTTTGTTTCTTTATTTTTTTTTCCTAGAATCGAGCATCAGTCTCATTGCTTTGAGCTTGACTTTTTCCGTTTCTAAGTTTTGTCTGTTCGTTTTATTTCATATTCTCTCAATTTGATCTAGATTGAGAGAAAGAGAATGTGAAATAAATCTTAATTATATAAAAATGAACAAGAGAGTTTTCACAATAATGTAAACCAAGTATAATGTGTTATGCTAACAAAACCAACATATAACAAAGATTAAACCAAATAAACTACATACATCTTTATATATAAAGTTGACTTGTGTGATGCACACAGCCGTCCACGACAGCATAAGAGCATAGGGCAAAAATTGCCACGTGGCATCATCTTTTTTTTTTCCGATTCTGAAACGATGAGTTTATGTAACTGGGCTATTATTCTCTTATCAAACTGGGCCTTAGGATTTGTCCAAATAGGTTGGTTCTGTTCTTTGTCTCTCTCGAAACCTCTCTGTCTTCGACGATTCCATCATCGTGACGGTTTTGTTCTTTCGATTCGTCTCCATCAAGCAATCCTCTCTCTCTCTCTTGCATCTGAAAATTGACTTTGTTAGTCTATAGATTCATGGTTTTGTTTCTGATTTGGTAAAGTTGTCATCTTTGATTATATTTCACCCCTTTGAGTCCGCTCTCGATGCCCTAAACCAAGTTAACGCCGTCTCTGAAGGTATACATATTAAATTAATAGTGGTGTTTCTGTGAACTCAAACCATCACTTTGCCTTTTTCGTATATATTAGGATACTCTCCTTCCTATTGATGTTGAACTTTGTCTGTTTTACAATTTTACATAGAAAAAGCTTCAGTTTTTAATGGTTGATTGGTGTTGAGCTTGTCTCTTTTTTTTTAATGAAATTATTGACCTTTTTTTATGGCAGGGGTTATGACTGCCGAGCTTAGAAGTTTTCTGGAGTTGAATCTTCCTAAGGTCAAAGAAGGCAAGAAACCCAAGTTCAGCTTAGGAACCTCTGAGCCTAAACTCGGTTCCCACATATTGGAAGCCACCAAAATCCCCTGCCAGAGCAATGAGTTCGTTCTTGAGCTTCTCCGTGGTGTGCGTCTGCATTTTGACAGGTTCATCAAAGACCTCAAGATGTCTACTCTTTTGTTTCTCTGTGTTTGATTTACCGTGTATGCGTTGTGTGCGTATAGTATACTAATGAAGAATCTGTGTTGTTATTTATTGAATGTAGCATGGTGATCTGGAAAAGTCTTTTCCTTGACCTCGTCTAAAGACAAGGGAGCTGAGTCAGATGCCGAGTTCTAGAGTCAGGTTATGATATTAATTCTTCTTCTTCTTGATTCAGCTTGTGTTTAACATCGTCTTTCAACTTGGCTCTTGTCTAATATTAGTGACTAAGTTGAAGAACTAAACCATGCAGTTAGTTTAGTTATGTTAAAAAGTATATGCTGTCCGTTGCAGATGATGATGCTCAGGAATGGTTTTGTAATGGGAAGGACAACAGATTCGGTTGATCATTTCCACAACTTGAGGCTTGATGTTGATAGTATGTCATACGAGGTATGTTTCTCAAAGCACATTAATCTCACATTGGCACAACAAATTAAGTATAGTAGTGTTGGAAGTTGTTTCATACTGTTCAATATATAACCAGATTCGATGCTCTCTATATAGGTTGGTTTAATTGAAGGGCGAGTTGGTGTCCATCATCTGGATGATTCTCAACAGAACAAGAACTTCACATTCAAATGTCAACAGAGATGGGAATGAGATCTATTCTGTCAACGCTCTGAACTTCCACCCGGTAAGTTCTATATGACTCAGTAGTCTTAAAGCTTTAGCACCATGGATGAAAGTATATTGTACAGATGGTAATTGTTTGAGTTGTGTAGTTTTTTTTTTAAGAACCATTACTTAAAAAATTTGCAATGGAGGACAAAAATTTAGGTGTCTCTTAACTAAAGTTCTTAACACACATTTATTACTAAACAATTGATTAAGAGACCCTAATGGGTTCTAGGGATAATCATGCTTTTAGTATGTATAGTGGCTTGCCAACATGTTTTACTTTACTTTTTTTAATTATTCACTGTTCTGAATTCTCAGAGGATTTCGACGAAGCGATTTTATACCAAAGAACAAACCTGATCAGGTGAAGCCGTATCTGATACATATTTGTTTACAACTTACCGTTTTATACGTTGCTTATTTTTGACAAATGACAACTCTTTTTTTTTTGTATTCCAGTGCGAATCAAGGACGTCGGTGCCCAAAACTCACAGGAGTAGGAGCTTCAACAGTGTTCACAAGATATTGTTGGGAGTACTTTAACCTTCCAATTGAACATATCCCACTTCAACTTGACTGCAAAGCATCAGAGCTTCACTGTTTCCCACATTTAGGAACCGATCAGCGTCCACCGCAGTCTAATTTGGAGGTTCTGGTAAAGTTATGTACAAACTTTAGTCCAGTGCAACTTTACGACGTTGGTAATTACAGATTAGGATGCACTTTGACAGGGTGGGAATAACAATCTGGGAGATGATATGTAAGGTGCTGGAGCAGTCAAAAAGAGCAACGTTTCTGGAGTTAAAATAACCTATGTGGATCATGGTACCTGTGTTGGCGATGAAGCGGTTGAAGGTGGACTAGCTGATGCAACTGCTCCAGGTCACAACTCTGTTAATTGAAGGGAGAGGAGAGGAGTCACCAGTGAAGGAAGATGGGTTCTCAGGAAAGAAGGCACCAATCGATTGACATCGAAAGAGCAAGGGGAACCAAAGTTACAAGACACGATGATTTTTTCGTTGTATTTCCAGACACTATCATATCAAGTCCGACTACTTTAAAAAATTTCTATCATTGGTTTCCTTGGGTTTTTAAACTCCACCATATCAGACATTTTCAGTTATAAAATAAGGCATCCTGTTTGCCAAAAAGATATTTTTCCTAACAAATTATAATCAAATATTAACAATTAATGGAGAGGATGGACTGATCCGAAATGCATATTTACGAAAACCAAACTTTGTTCTTAGATTTTACATTAACAAGTTTCACTATTTGAAAGTTTATTACCCTTTCCAAACAATAATAATCAAATAGTAAGCAATTAGTGTAGGATGGACGGATGCCAAATGCAAATTCACAAACAAAACTAAAACATTGTTCTTTTTTTTTTGTATTGTAACTGAAAAACAAACACATTTTATTTTAGTAGCTATGCAATTAAATGGATCGAAAAAATATCAAATAAACAAAACAAGTTCGTAGTTTTTTTTAGTCAAGTAAACAAAACTAAATTTTACCAGTTAGAAATGCGAAGCAAATATTTCTCATATCTAAATATTACAATAATAATAGTTGTATAAATTAAAAATTTATTATTAACTATACAAGTATATCATTTCTAACAAAAAAAAAATAGCAACAGTAAATATTAATATAAGCTGAGTAAAATAATATAAAAATTTAATTTTTTTTATCATTTTTTTCATTTGATCACCCGCCCGTAGGGCGGGCTTAACCCTAGTATACTATAATACTCCTCCTCAAGATGGAAACACCATCATGGACTTATAGCATTTCCATATTGGACTTATATTACTTCAGTGGCTTATGAACTCCACATGTTTTTGTGCTGCTTGATATTGAAATCCATTTTTTTGTTCTAATGGTCTTGATAATGAGAAATCCAAACAAAATTGAACGAGCCACAATTGTATGTCTTACAAATTCATAGTCTCGGCTCTTTCCTTGTAGAAGAACTTGACAAACGAAACAAAATTTCATCATGTCAAAATTTGTATCTTCCCCATTACCTTTCATTGTGTAGCAAGGAGTCATGGCTATTGAAAGTTTTTTCCGAAAATAAGCGGAAAAGAGCTAAGAGCCTTACTGGAGGTAGGATATAAGCACAAAGTAACAGTAGCAAATTCAAATCAACCTCAAGCTCAAGGAAGATGAAATCTTGATAATTAATAATCTTTTTGAAGTTGCGATAATATGATTGGTAGAGAACAACAAGTGATGCATTGTGGTTTGTGGAAACCAACTGACTTATTTTAATGGCATTTATATTATAAACAATATCACCATTCACCAGAATGAGATCCAAAACTATAGGCGATGGAGATTTCCGTACATCTTTTGCAGCAACATAATTCTTCATGGAACCAACAACCAGTGATTGCAAACTAAGCTTTCCAAAATCTAACCCTAAGAATACATACAATACTACAACATATGTTGCCAAATCCTAAACCAAAGAATACCATGATTCACTACCCACACTCATCTGTGTTGAAAACAATTCAATTTTGTTATATTTTAATTTAGATCACTTAAAACTGTTTATAATTACATGATTTTAATTTTTTGCTTATCAAAATATTTTTAAAAAAATTTTAAAAAAATTATTTTTAAGATCAGCTACACCAGAAGACTTACTTTGAAGTCGTACAGACGACTTCCAACATCTCATACGACTTACTGGGGCTATATTTGTAAAAATAGCTTCTGCTTTTTTGTTTGGTCACAAGGGGCTGAGCTGTAATTTCACAAGGCTTTTAGGTTAGTTTTGCATTTGATTCAAGTTTGGGTATAGGTTTGGGATTAAAATCAAGTTGTGGGTTAGTTTTGGCAAATTTCCCACATAAATAAGTGGTATCATGGAGGTAATTCTATTTATTATATGGTACAACTAATATGTTTTTATTTCACTGCAAAGTACAACTATGCACACACTGGTACAACTCAAAAACTAGTACAACTATGTACAGCTAGAAAACTGGTACAACTATTTATTATTTTATTTTGTATAATTTAAAATGTGCATCACGTTTTAAATGTGTATCATATTTTAAGTCAAGTAGTTGTACTAGTTGTACCAATCATATATATCATAATCACTTGTCATTATTTGGTTATGCAAATATTTTTGTAAATCAAAATTGATATGATATACTGAGTGGACCTTGTTAATATGAAAAACATAAGAATAAAAAGTTATTTGAAATCCTTTATGGAAATACACAAAACATTGATATGCCATCTTTTTATATCAAAAAATGCAAGTTGCATCATGTTATTTTCTGTATATGTGGTTACACTTGGTTTATCTCTTATCTTATTTTTATGTCTATGTGAAGAAAATAGACTTTGGGGCAGAAGCTTACAATCCAATGCTAAAACACACTACTCTAAGTATTGGTACAATTAAACTACTAATACTACTAATATAGTTAAACCAGTTGGACTATTATTGTCGTAGTTCAAACACCAAACATTTAACCTTTTGAACTCATTATGGCTTTTGTATTATCTTTTGGAATATACTCTTCTAATCATCATCTACTGCAACATTTTCTGGTTTGGCAGTTGATTTCTTTGGCTTCGAGAGCAAAAAAAAAACTGACAATGAATTTTTATCGTAAATAGTAAAACAAATAAATATCCAAATAAATATTATATAAAATAAAATTTTGACATATTTTGACAAATCTATACAATGGAAGATTGGACCAACTTTTTCATTGGTTACATCATAACATCATTCACACACTGAAAATAAAAACCTAATATAACCATATTAATGGTAAAATTGTACTAGTTATACACGTTCTAGTTGTTCTAATTATACTAATTATATTTGTTGTAGTTGTAATAGTTATACATGTTCTAATTGTACTAGATATACTAGTTTTAGTTATATTAATAATACTTTGTGCTTTTCATTGTCGGAAATTTTGTATATTGAAGATAAGATTCGATTTTATATGAGAGTATTGAGAATGATAAGGAATTGATCGATTTGCGATAATGAAATTTCGAAAAGGTTGAAGAATTTTTTTCGATTTTGATTTGGATAATGAGATCGAGAAATTTTGATAAAAATTAAAAATATAAAATTTGGGTTCTTAAGGTTTTGAATCAGGATTGATTACGGAATAGGTGAATGTGTGACACAAAATTAGAATTGGGGATGAGATTTGAGATGGTTTATGCTAGATTAGTGATGAGAGACAGAGGTCGTGGTTGGTTATGGAAATGGAAGGAAATGTTGATGAGAAGGGAATTGAGGATCTAGGATTATTAGAACAAGGATCGGATCTTCATGTACGGTCGGGTTAACAGAAATGTTCATGAAGGAAATTGACAAAAATGCAGAAGGCATGACAAAAAAAGAAGAAGATATGTGAAAATCATTGTGGTAAAATAATAATATTTGTTCACTTAGTCACTTTGATATTTAACTAAGGTAATTCTGCAATTGAGAAAATAAGAGCAAAAAAGAAACTAGAATCCAAGGTGATATTTTTGAAAGCATCTCAGGATTATGGTGACTTTGGATATTATGGCTTCAATTAATGACTACATTTTAAGAAAAAACTAGATTCAAATCCGATGAAAATAAATAATTGTGTTATCTAAACTAAAATTAATATTTAGATTTGAGTAACATAAAACAAAAAAATTACTTTTATAGCATTTTTATTTTATATTTATATTTGCATAAAGTTTTTATAAATATAAATTTGTATGAAAATAAATAATTGTGTTATCTAAACTAAAATTAATATTTAGATTTGAGTAACATAAACCAAAAATTAGTTTTAAAGCATTTTTATTTTATACTTATATTTGCATAAAGATTTATAAATATTTTCATGTTTGTTGATGTATACTTATTAGTTGATATTAATATCAATTAAATATTATAATATTTAATATTGAGATATATTTACAATGAAGTAAACATAGAGGTACAAAGTATACGAAGTTAATGAGACTAAATAAAGTTTTAGAAATATTTATATTTCACTTTTATACATTTTAGTTTAAATAAAGTTTAAAATGTAGTAAATGAATAAGTATATGAATCATATATATATAATAAATCAATTATCAAATCTAGCCAATATATTTTAGAATCAAATTAAATAACAATTAATAAACTTTCTATTAAATTGATCAATAGGTGAAATTGTTTGGATTTTTTAGCCACGTAGGATGGTTTCATCGTTATTAGGAAGGATATATTAATATTAGTTCAATTTATTAGGCTATTAATTAGATTGTTTTTTTTGTGTCTGGTTAATTATGTTATTACAAATTATGAGAAATATTACATAGACGATATTATAGCCGACAATTCTACCTGCCTTATGAGGATTCACGCATGACTGTATCACCCTGAGTAGTACTATGAGATCCATTCCTGACGGTACTCCTTGCGCCATGCTGAAGATCTCTTGTACGCATTTTTCTAATTTTCTGCATAATTCGCCTTCTCCGAAAATTGAAACCCAGACCTTTTCTTGTAGAAATTGCGTTGTCTGGAGTTTGAACCCCATACCTGGGTGTAGAAGCCTTTAAACCTTGACAACTTGGCCACAGTACTTCCACGGTACTAATTAGATTGTCTAGCTATGACTTTTTTGTAGTAGATAAAATTGTCCTTCTCTTTTAGTAGAGAAAATAATGGTAAAAATTTTATTTTTCAAATTTTAAAATATTTATGTTAATTTTTTTTATCTAATTTCTATTTTTTTATCTATTTTTTGTCGACAAAAAAAAAAAAATCTAATTATAGACACATGGATCTCATTCTATTTGTTGGGTATGTATTTGATCCTTCCAAAAGACCCAAAGAATAGCAAATTTGGCCCATAACCATTGGGAAGAGGCTTGGCTCGTCGGCTTGCAGACGACTGATTGGCTCGACTCAAGACTTATTTTAGTCGACTTAACGAGCGACTGCAAGCAGTCGACTCGACAGCTTGACACAGTGGTCCGATAGCTCAGCCTAACGCGTGGAAAGCCCATTGAGTAGAGGCGAATTAGGTCATCAACTGGTCATCTATATAAGGAGAGGTAAAGGCAACAAAAAGACCATCCGAACTCGACTACACATTCTTTCGATGGCTAGAACTAGGGTTTCATTTCTCTTTGTCGCCGACTTGTATTTTCCGATGAACTAGCTTTCGCCGATTTCCTTTCTATTGCACATTTCCTTATTTGTAAACCGACTAAACGTTCTCTTATCCAAATGAGGTCTTTGTCTCAATTCACTGACGAGTTCTCGTCTCTTCTTACTAGTTTCTGACAGATCTCGGTTCAAAATACTGTTCTACTCATTTGCTTATGAATGAAGAAATTTATAAAAAAAAATTCTCTTTCCAGTTTTGTGAGGGACGGATTGAACACACATTTACGTGTTTTTTGTTTTTTCGATTCCTCAATTGAATTTTTATTTATTATTTTATTCATTTTCTGTTCAATTAAACTGTTACCAATTGAAGCATATATTTATACCGGAAAATCAGGATAGCTTTCAGATATTATTGTGTACGTCATTTTTGAGATTTTCCCTTTTAAACAAAGTCATGGGTCTTCATGTTTTTTTTTAGTGTGTATTGGTTTAGTTGTTGAGGAAATACAATGTTGCGTGAGAATTGCAAAAGAGCAAAGAATGTTACCAAACTAATAAGTACATATTTCTTAAATCTACAGTCAATTACAAGTTGTCGAAACAAACAAAAAGGTGAGAGATACATCGTTTACGCCAAGGCTACTTACTCTTTAGACGCTGTTTCAGTCCAATGTTTCAATACTCACTCCATCCATACATATACCAAAACCACAGACTATTATCGTTGATATGACCTGAAGAAAGACAAATGGGTAAGTTCCCAAGGTTACATTGGCATAAACTGGTTACAGTTCCACCGTATTTAGTCAGATGACAACCTGCTAAGTTTAATTAACAATATTAAGTTTAAATTAGTACAGCGTTCCACATTTCTAATCATTGAATGATGATTTCCAAACAGAAGAGGGACGCATATGCATATGCAAATTCTGAGACAAGAATTTGTCAATAGTTGCCAAACATCATGCAAGTATCAAGAAAGCAGTATAAGGAATCAAACAAAGGAGTAAGCTTAAGGATGTATTACCGGTGTCGTTACGTCACAGGGTCAGCTGCTCGATATTCTTTGTATTACGTGACATCACATGCCCATTTCTTTTCTCCTCTTGCTCTTCACATGGGTTTTCTCTATAAGTAGAGCTTGCCTCCTCGTTATCTGAAGACCCTGGCCTTTCTGTTAGGAACTGTTCCCAGAATACATCATTCACCCTAGCCGGAGGTGCTGCATTTGCTTGTTTACCTCCAGCTGCAACCTCTTGTTGACCTCGATTTTTCTCACTTGAACTTGTTTCTATTGAGTTGAAGTTTAACTCGGTAACTCTTCCAATCTCCTGACTTTTATGAGTTGCCTTAGCTATCTGCGAAGCTGTCTTGTCTGGTAATGGAGCAGAAGCCAAGGTAAGATTTAAATGACATGAAAAGCTACCATCAGTCTCCTCTGAAGAAGTTATCATCTGCTGCAAAGGCTCGGGTATTGTTTTGTCATTTAAGAGTAATATACCCGGACATGACCCAGTATCCGCAAGCTCTAGTGCTTCAGGTGCGAATGGTAGGCCTTCTCTTCTTGTTTGGGTAGTTTTTGGATCACTTCCTGATAGTATTCCCTTGGGACTCGCTCCTCCTTCATTGGAACTTTGTATACTGTGTGAAACCATGTTCAGATCTGAAACGGCTGGAGAAAGCACTAATCTCAATTTACTTGAGAAGTTTTGATGGAAAATGTTCCCAGACTCAGGTCTCGAGCTACCACTGCTATTATCCAAATGGGAATCTTCAGAAGGTGGCTTTGATTGCTCTCCTTGAGGGAGCCTTCTCTTTTTGTTGTAAGCTGAAACATCCAAGTCCAACTCCTCCACTTTACGGCCAAAGCTCTTGATAAAAGTAGGATTCCGCATGGCCGTCTCCAGAAAACTCATCAGCTTCTCCTGCCTCTTCTCCATATCCTCAACATGCTCAGCCATTTCGTCAAAGTTATGCTTTGCTGTGGCCTTGTGCTGTTTGAACTTGAAAAGCTTAGCTTCGATGGCAGCTTTTTCACGTGAAAGCTTGTCCATATGCTCTTGCAGAGCTGCTCTTTCTTGATCCACGGAGGAAACAGGTGGCTGACTGTGGCTGTGGATAGGCTTTCTTCTGTGTATATTCTTGAGAAGATGCTTTTGATCTTTGATAAAATCATCATTCGAAAACTCCCACCTCTCCGGATCAATCTTCCGGAATCCCTAGAATCAAAAGACAATTTCAAGAATCTTAATAATCAAAATCGAAATCCCTAAAGTGGTTGAATCGAGAGAAGACTCACATAGGTATTGAGCTGGCGGATGAAGGAAGAGAAGTTATTGTGCTTGAAGTAGGTTGGGAGAAGGAGGCGTGAAAACTCCGCATGGTTCCAGACGATGAAGCTGTTGTTGTTGGAGCTCCACGATACTATCTCATCCGTCGACGAATCATCTACCATCTCGTACGTCTTTACCAAGAAAGGCGCCGGTCCTCCTGCTCCATCTCCGCCGCCGCCGCCGTTTACCGAGGCGGATGAGTTACCTAATGCGCCGTTCATCTATGGATCTAATCGGTAGGAAGCAGAAGGAAGGGGGAGGCTCGATCTCTCTCGTTGGCCGTAAATAAATGCCTTTTTCATATTTTTTTTATTAATACCTCTTTTCTGCTACTTTTTTACTAATCCCTTATAAAACTTGAAATGACCCGAGGAAACGATGAATTTCAATTGACTTAATTAGTTTATTATTTTTAATTTGTTCACATATATTAAATTTATTATATAAATACGAAGTTTTATATAATTATTATCAATTTTTAATAAAGTTAAATTAATAGATTTAATAGAGAAATTCTATAGAATATCAATTTCTAAGCTTTTATCACAAAAATAGTTCCTAAATAGGAAAATGACAGAAAAATATTTTATTAAAAGGCAAAATACATTTATATACTAGAGTTAAGGGGTGTAGTTTTGAAGATATGATTTTAAAATTTAAAACATAAAAAATAAATATTAAAATAATATTTAAGAGAATTGTCTTTTCTTAATATTTTTTTGAAATTCATAATTAATATTAAATAATATTTTTCTACTATTAAATAGTGCTTTTTTGTATCTTACAAATATTAGTGATATTTTGGTGCTCTACACTAGTTTTTCTAATATTATTTATTTAGTGTTTTTGAAAGATAATCTAAATAAATAGTGTACTAATAATATGTGGTTTATTCAGATTTTAACATAAAAATCATTTTTGCCGTGGCTTTTTGGGGAAAAAAAAGAAGTGATATTATCGTTACTGATTGAATTTTTTAAAAACTAATTGAATTTAAATATTTTCTGAAAATATATTTTCCTTCTTTATACGAGTAATTTTTTATTTTTTGTATTAATTTTTATTGGTTTTAATTTTTATAACAATTAGATAATATTTAATCACATTATGCAAAAAGATACATTATGACATGGATATTCGATAATCACATCTCAACCTTTGATTTTCAAAACTGAAATGTGGAATTGTTTTTTTTTTTTTGACAACGAACACGTGAAGTTATTATGGTTAATACGTAAAATAGATGACATCAAATTATTATGGTAACTATAATTAATGAAGTAATTTGGAGAAGTGAAAAATGAATGTAAAAAATGTAATAAAACACTTAAATGAAAACAATAGATGAGCTGGCTAGAATTAGTCAAAAAGGAAAGGAAAATCTGTAAAAACTCACTTAAAATAGGTAAAAATGATTGTGTACTTCAGTTTTTGTAGAATAGATAATAACAAAAAATATTATATAAGTTGAGTGAATAAATATAAGAGGAATTATTGATTATTTCCTCTAATATTTTTTTTTTCAAAAAAAAATATAAGAGAAAATAATCAACAGTTGGTTTTAGTTGATAAAAAGACCAACTAAAACCGTGAAAAACAAAGACCGAATAAACATTGATTGGGGGCTGACAAAATATTTTAATGAGTTAAATTTTGGGCAATTCTCTTCGATAGCTCATTTTAAGTTTTTGTCTCCAAAATAATATTTTATGCTGAAAATCAACTAAATAACTTTCATTAAGAAAAAGTCAATAATACCCTTATTTTAATTGTAATCAAATTAGAAAAAATAATAAATTGCAACCTTGTTGCGACAACGAGCTATTGAAATAATCTCTAACGATAAACAAGAATGTGATTCTCACTCTCGACGAAGCGAGCTTTGAATCTGTACGTTTCAGTTGTTTTATCAATGGTTTACGAAGAAAAGCTTAGTTCTACTCAGGGTTTTCGAATTGAAATTTGGAGTTTCATGTTGTTTTTCTTCTAATGATACATTTGAGTTTGTTTTGTTGTTTGAATCCAATATAAAGAGCAGAATTAGAGTTAGAAAGAAAAAAGTTTCATGAAGCTTTTCTTTACGGTTTACGGATAAAGATGAGCTTAACTATCTTACCTTTTGGTAAGAAATTGAGATTAGTCTCTAAAATAAAATTTCAAATACCGTTTTTTCTATATACCGTCCACATGGTACTTAACAATATAAGTATGTTCTATAAATAAAACATCAACTTTACTATATGTTTAAATTACAACTAAATTAACTTTGTTAAGACTATCGATTTTTTATTTACTTTTATTAAATTAATTAGTCACAACCACTTACCTTGTTCTGCTTTGAACTAAGCAAGCAAAAACAAAGTAATACATTATAGTCGCTAACCACTATCAAATAGATAGAAAAAATATTTTCTTTCAACCTATTTTCATTTTCATATTTTTGAACATACTTTTTACTAAAATCATAAAATAAATTGTAAATTCATGTAAGAGTAAAACATACGCGCCGGAATACCACTAGTTATTTATAAACCAAGTACTCCAAAAATCTGAACCGAAATCAAATCAATTTTAATTCCCTGATAAAATCAAATTGATAGATAATTGATTGGTTTAATGAACCGTTAAATCGAGCTTTATACTGACGGTTCGATGGGTTCTTATTTGTTTCCCCTGTGGCTCTGCTCTGTGTTGAAGAGGAGTAGCTGCAGCCGAAGCTTTCATCGATGGCGACGAACCCGACGTTTCAGCTTTTCTCTGCTTCGAACGATAAGTCATCATCCCAAGGTTTAGGGTTCTTCGATTCACCAGAACCACCTCGTCCTCCACCGCCGCCTCCTGTTGAAGTATTCTCCTCCGAGGTATCGTCCCTTTTCACTTCCTCTCCTTTTATCTTCTCCCGTAACTTTCCATCTCTGGCCATTCCGTCGCAGTAGGTGTCTTCCTCCGTTGCTTTCTCAGTGGATAAAGTGAATATCGGCCAAGTCACTCTTTTGAAGGTGAGCTTTTTAATACTAAACCATTGAAGATGATGGAAGTGAGTGTACTCAGTCTCTGTTTTGGTTCTTAGGGTCGTGTGAACACGAAAGAGGTCTTTGGATTGCCTAATTCGGATTTGGTTCCTGGAGTCTATGAAGGTAATCTATCATCTTCTTGATATGGTTTATGTGATCTGCATCATTGCAGTATCCTCAAATTCGATTTGATAAAGGTGGGCTTAAGCTTTGGGAAGGATCTATAGATCTTGTCAAAGCTCTTGAGAAAGAAACACAAACTGGGAACGTTTCTTTCCCCGGAAAACGGGTCCTCGAGGTAACCCTCATTGCTTCTTCATCCTCTTTTTGAAGATAAATATATAGAATTCAACTATGTTTGTTATCTTACTTATGATGATGATCCGTGGAATAGGCTGTATCACATTTTCTTGTTTATTCTAATTCATACTTAAGTCGTTGAATCTATGGTTTCAGCTTGGATGTGGTCATGGACTTCCGGGAATCTATGCGTGTCTCAAGGTAAGCTGATGCTTTAGAGCTTACTACCTTCTTAGATCTTTCTAAATTCTTTGTTCCTTTGGTGTCCAGGGTGCAGATGCAGTTCATTTCCAGGACTTCAATGCTGAGGTCCTTCGATGTCTCACCATTCCCAATCTGAATGCTAATCTGTCCGAGAAGCCTCCGTCTGTCTCAGTAGGTGATAAAGAAGTACGCTTCTTTGCGGGTGAGTGGAGTGAAGTTCATCAGCTTCTTCCGCTAGTTAATGATGGCGAGACTGGTACGAAGGGTGGTTATGACATCATTCTAATGGCTGAGACAATATATTCTATCTCCGCTCAGAAAAGTCTCTATGAACTGATTAAAACGGTACAATTCTAATAGCAAAACTTTTATGATCACTCCTTAAAGATTCGTTGAAGGTTTAATTCTTCATTCTCGTTGCAGTGCTTGGCCAATCCTAATGGAGCAGTGTACATGGCTGCAAAGAAGTACTATTTCGGGGTTGGTGGAGGGACAAGGCAGTTCCTGTCTATGGTTGAGAAAGACGGTAAGAATGATCTGGGTTGTGTTTGTTAATCTTCTGCAATGGTAATACACCCGTTTACTAATACTGCATTGCAGGCGTTCTTGCTTCAACCTTAGTGTCTGAAGTCACAGATGGCTCTTCCAATGTCAGAGAGGTATGGAAGCTTTCGTACAAGTAAGTCAAAGTTCTACCGGGATGCAATGTCGCCTTCTGATCCAAAGATTCATCGAGTTTAGTGGGTTTTGTGTTCAAGAAAAACAAGAAAACTCAATATCTCATTTATGTTAACCTTACAGATTATGTTGACTTTATCATCAACTTGGCATCGCCTTAGTTTTGTACTTTGATGCAGGCTCTGGCTAAACAAAACGCTTATGTGTTTATGCCCTTGATTTCAACCGGATCAAAGTACCAAATTATGGGTCCAAGGACCAAGCTTGGTATTGATGGGGTTTACTCATATTATCTAATTTTGGTCACTCCAATTGAACTTGAGATAAGAGGCGTAGCAGTTGGCGTCGACTATGTCAAAAAGGCATCCTCCCGACACAAATATGGCAAAATCTTAAATCAGAAATTTGTTTTTTCACCCAACATTTACTTTTATCTAACAAAGGAAACCCCAATTTCTTAAATTACACTTGAAACCAAAACGATTCAAACTGACAAACATCAGATTAAAAGAACATAAAGAGTCATCATAATGATGGTGAGTGGTCAAGAATCACCCCTGCAACGGTAGTGCTTAGAGCAGCCTCTACTGTAAGGATTAGACGGCGGAGGAAGACATCTGTTGGAGTAAGACTCGCCGCGGTTGCCACCGTCGCAAGCAGGCTGATTCCTCCTCAAAGCTTTGTATGAAAGCGTCTGCGTCTGCTCCTCCGTCAGTCTCTGGCTTGACCATGACTCCATTATCACCGTCCTTTCCTCAGTCTCCTCCAAGCTGCTGCACTCTCGCACCGAACCATTGCACAGAGATCGTGATGGTGATGATGATTCCTTGGACATGACGTGTCCAAGAAGGTAGAGGAAGATGATGGTAATGGTCAAAAAGATCTTTAAAGGTTGTGTCTCCATTTCTTTGAATAGAGAAGAGAGTGAACCCTGCAGGCGGATCTTGGCTTATATGAGTACTAAATAAGCATGGAATGCCACATTGGGACTATTCTTCATAAATAGTATTTCAAGATAAAACTTAGTGGGAGTAGCACTGGTGAGGGACCGCACTTCACCTAACACACTGCTTTACTTAATTGAGTACCAAGTATTATTTATGTCGGATCAGTGTATCTCTATGCATATGTTATAATTATTCAGACTTATGCATCTCTTGTTTTTCTTGTATCTTATAATGTTTTTTGTTTAAAAAGTTTGAATCCGGATTATTAGTGGACACACTTTTCTCAGTAGAGACAAAATAAAAGGTACTATATGACAATGTAAACACCACATGTATAAAGAAATCTAATCACGAATATGAATATAGGGAATTTTGTGATAGGATATTTTTTTTTGAAACACAACTTTCATTAAAATAAAAAAAAGTAAGAGCGAAATCTTCACTAGACACATTCAATACATGTTTTGCAAGCATATCAATTGCACTGTTATCTTTCCTAGAGATCCAACCAAAAGAGATAAATTCAAAATAGTTTGCAGTGCAGAGAATATCTGCCACCACTCCACACAACTCTAGTAGAGTGTTTCCATTCTTGATGCTATTGATAAGAAAAGATGAATCAGCTTCACATTTCAAGTTTCGGATACCCAAGTCTTTGCATTTTAGAAGAGTTGATCTTAGTGCCAAGTCTTCTCCCATCAGAGGTGAAAACACATGTTGCTCCAGTATCGCAAATTGTAGCACTTTTTTCTGTCTTGTGATGGTCCATTCTAATTCAGCCGACAACGATCCAGGGCGCCAAGCTGCATCAGTTCTTAGTACCATTGATGCCAACATCTGAACAGGAACATCAATCTTCTTTTTTGGTATACCCGGTCAGTGGAAATTCTTCGAAGACAAGTTTTCTTCGGGCCGTCCAAAACTGCCATACAATCGCCGGTGCCAGATAACATGTAGAAATACCCGTGGGTGGTAAACAAGGTAAGGAAACCACATTGGACCAGAAAACTACCAAAATCTACCCAATCCACTATTATCAGAACCAACAACAAAAAGGGCTGTGCGCCAAACGTCTTGAGCATATTGGCAGTGAACAAATAGGTGATTGATAGATTCGGGACTACCGCATCGTTTACATTTTGGATCAGCATCGATGTGCCTATCCTCTAATCTTGTCCCCACTGTTAGAGTTCTCTTTAGAGCCTTCCACACGAGCATTTTAACCTTAGGTGCAGTTTTAAGGCTCCATACTTGTTGGTTTCAGTTGATTGTTTTTTCTTCCAATTCTTCTACGATATTTTCAGAGACTGTAGTGATATATCTGGACCGTACTATGTATTCCCATGTTTTTGTTCCCATCCAGCAGCGTCTATCTGGAGCATCGGAAAGACTACGACGAATTTTCAGGATTTAATCTTCATGAGCTGGACAAATAAGCCTTATCTTTTCTTCATCCCACTCAGTAGTGTCGAGGTGCATGAGGCTTGAAACCTTAAACGCTGACGTTTGCTCAGTAGGTGGTCCAACCAGCAATTCACAGCTAGAGCTGCTCAGCCAAGGCTCAGACCATAAGTCCGCTGCATTGCCATCACCTATTAGCCACCCTGTGTGTTTTTCTTCAAGAGCTATATACCTATTAAAACTCCTTTCCAGCCATTACATTCTGACCCTCTATTCGGCCTAAGAGGATGTCCGGATTGTTGCTCAGTCCCCATGCCAGTTTAGCCAAGAAAGCCTCATTAAAGCAGTCGAAATCCAGAAATTCGAGACCTCCTTTACTCTTCGGCTGAGTTAGTTTTGTCCAAGAACTCCAAGCCATCTTTTTGTGCCTAAGCGATCATCCCAATAAAACCTTGTCATCGCTGACTGGATCCTCTTAATAAGGGACTTAGGCAGTTTAAAACAAGTCATAGCGTGAGATGGGATTGCCGAGAGTACACTTTTCAGCATAATTCTAACTTCCCGGCTAGGGAAAGACGTCTTGTTGACCAGCTAACTGCATTTTTCTTGATCCACTCCACTATAGAAGTAATTAGGTCTATTTTTTTCTTCCCGAAGTTTTTCGGTAATTCCAAATACTTATCCAATCCTCTTTCGTTTTGGATTTGCAGGACTTCTTTAACCGCTAATTTCAGAGAATAGTCCAGGTCAAAGACCGAGAGCCCTAGATCCTAACATGTGCCACCATATGAGGGCTGGAAACATTATGCTTTCAAATGATCACACTGTGGAATCTTATATAAGTGGATAAAATACGCATAATCATAACTTCTTAATTATATGAAAAAAATCTGCAAAATTGAATACTACATTTGTATTTGGTAAGATCTTGCAAAAGGTTATGCATTAAAAAATCTTGCAAAAAGTTATAACTATTGTTATGATTGGCTGAAGTTTTAATTAGTAATTATGCAAAATTGTAGAAATAATGACGTAAAAGTTGAAAATTTTGGGGTTTGTAAACTACTATTCTCTCTGTTTCATATTAAGTGTCACATTAGTTTTTTTTTGTTACATAAAAAGTGTCGTTCTACAATTTCAATGCAATTTATACACTTACTTTTACCTCAATATTAATTGTAAAATGCCTTGATTTTATAAATAAACGTATTTATTAGTTAAATAGATAATATTAATGAAAACATAAATATATTTCAATCAGTTTCTTAATATATGTGAAAAAATTTAAGTGACACTATCTTTAAAGTTTTGTTATCCTTGATTATTTGGAGTATTCACTAGTTCATTTAGTTAAGTTTTTGTGCAATCTACAGAGGTAAATCTATGATTCACTAGTCCAATCAGTTAATTTGTAATGAGTATGTAGAGGTGAGAATCTATGATTTATTAGTCCAATTAGTTATTTGTAATGTAATGTTTGTAGCTATGAATATGATGCATGGAATAAGAACGGGTATTTTTAATGTAAGGTGACACTACATGTGTTCACTCGAAATGTAGAAAGTTTTTATTACAAACCATAGCAACAAGGGATCTCTTATTATTGGCTTTCTATTCAACTCGCAAATAACAACTTTTTTTTTTGAGAAACACACAACAACTTAAAACACAATTTAAACGTAACACAACAAACTCACTCTTCCAAATTTAAATCCAGATATCGGAAGTGCAGTCACCACCTGGATATCTCATCTCATGGGCAAGCGCAGGACCATCTGGTTCATCACCAAAGTCCACAAAGAAATCAGGGTTTATGGATAGACCACCTTTCTCTGTATCAACATCAATCTGAATAATGTGTGATCCTTTATCCATGAGTTCCGGGTAAAACTGACGGTCCCACGCACTGAAGAGCGAGTTTGTTGCATACAATCTTTTTCCATCGAGGCTCAACTGGATCATCTGAGGTCCTCCTCTTAGAGATTTCCCCTGCAAACATCGACATTTTAAAAGAAGAGGTTGTATAGAGTTCATATAAAATGAAACTCAAATGCTCTTTCCGCGGGTACAACATACCTTGATCTGAGGAACATCGAACTGGTAAGTGCTACCATCTTCTCTAACAGCCTTAACAGGACTGCCCTTCTGTAGCAGTCCTCCCACCCAAATCTGTCCGGTTAAGACAGGGTTCTTAGGGTCTTCGATGTTGTACTGGCGAATGTCTCCATGAAGCCAGTTCACAAAGTACATGAACCGGTCATCTAGTGAGATCAAGAAGTCAGTGATAAGCCCTGGCATTTCTGGCAGAAACCAGTTCTCTACTTTGAGGGGTTTAACATATATAACCACCTACAAAAATAAATAAAAAACAGATCAAATTGCAGATAAATTAGAGAACAGAAAGGGTTAAATGAAGAAGATTACGAAGCTACACTTGCCTCATGGCTCCAGGTGTCATCACTGTTCTTGAAAAATCTTATCATATTACTTGATAAAGCACCCCCAACAAATCCTGTGTCTTTAGAGGGATCGTGCAAGTATCTAATCTGTACAACAAAAGTATATATCTCTTCAAAAAAAAAGACAGATCAAATATTCACATTTAAGTTAGATGTTTGGTTATGTTACCTCCAAAGGTAAGAGACCAGTCTCTCCAAGGTCAATTAATTGTTTCATTTCACCTCCTGGCCAAGTATAAACATGTAGATGGCTTCCGTACAAGCCATCAGCAACGTCTTGGAGATCAAAACCTTTGGTGAAGGCTTTAGGTGCTCCCCAAGAAGTGCTGATCATTGTCTTGTGACGCGGTTGGTACCAGAAATCATAACCAAACAAGGGACTATGTCCTTCTTTCTCCCACCTAACCATACAAATCAAAGTCCATTAATGAAAAGCTTCTAACATTTACTGCATTGTATATGTTCACTCTCCTTGTCTATCCCTTACTTCATTTTTTCTTAACTTTTAAGAGTTACAATCATCAACAATTTTTATATGACTGATAACTGATTGGAAACTAAAGCATGATGATTTAGTTTTGTAATAAGATACCTAGTCTTGATGTTGAAATCAGAGTCAAGGAGGAGAAACCCATTTCCCTTGGCGTTTCCCTCTTCGTCTCCAAGACAGGACACCATGATTTCACCAGAGGCAAGACAATGAGCTGTGTGTGGATACGCCAACCCAGTCTTTTCAGCAATCTCTTTAGGATCAACATACTTATACAAAGACGGTGCCCTCGGGTCTGCCTTTGTGTCAATCGCATAGATGCGACCAGATCTTCAGAAACAGCAAAAAAAACCCATCATCAAGACAGAGAAACATATTAGAGATATGACTATGAAAAATGTACAGGATGAAGGATTCTTACACAAGGGATGGTAACACGAGATAGCGTCTATCAGCAGAAGCATCACCATGGCAAGAGCTGCATGAGTTCCAACCAGAATGATGAAGCTCATCCCCCACAAAAGGCATTGGCAGTCTGTGAATGACGCTTGAATACGTTGGTGAGTTTGGATCGACATCCACCGTTGCCAAGTAATCCGGCTTCTCTCGTCCCGTTCCTTGAAACCAAATTAGAAATGAATAAATCAGAGGAGACAGGATGTTTTGTCAACTAAATGAATATTATACAACCAACACAAAGATTTTCACTACCAACTTCTGGTTAACGGATCTAATGCGGAAAATGAAAACAGAGAATCTCAGGGGTATTGTAATTTCTATCTAGAATCTTTGAGAGTCTATTCCCTACCAAATCTTGAACCAAAGTTAGAAAAAAGTAATGATTCTGTCTGAAAGTACCTTTCAAAACATTTGATCTGGACTCTATAACATTAGAAAGAGATAACAAACTAACACAGATACGATCAAAAGTGTACCATTGTAGACGGCAGTGACGTAGATGAGCTTTTCCGATGGTCCGGACATGGCGGCCAGTGGCGTAGCATAACCGGGACCTGACTTGCAACATCCCCTGCTTCCGCCCTTGCTCACAGGAGCTATAACTTCAGCTTCCATCGCCATTTCTCTTTCCGTCTCTTGAAATCAAATACCGCAGTTATATACTTATATTTATATGGTAGTGGTTATCGCAAAGACATGTGATTTTGGTTTATAAGTGAGAAGTTTTTGGGTGTACTAAAATGCTGACTTATCGTTCATTATATTTTATTTAGAAGTCTGTGTCAGGTGAGGTATACGTGAAGGAAACCATAATTTTAAAATATACATCTACTTTGGCTGTTAATAAGCGTTGACCAAAATATGGAGGGATGTATTTGAAATCAAGGATGAACTAGAGAAATAAACATATTAGGGGAAAAATTCACAAAGTAATTAGGGAGTTTTTAACAAATAATTCACAATTTCATGTCAAACACAAAACTAACTCTTTTTTTGTCAATACTATTTAGCCATGAACATTTCATACCCTCCTTAATTTTTTGAAATATTTACAAAATTACCACTATAATTCAACTTCATTTTAATTTCGAAAAATGGCAAAAAACCTAAAACATCCTAAACGTTTCTTTTTATTTACAACAATGCCACAATCTTCAAATTTTTTTCAACCACGATGAACAACCATTTTTGAGCTTTTAAAGCGCAAGAATTCAATTTATATCTACTTTTTTTTCTCATTCAGCACCAACAAATCTTCATTTCCTTTCCATTTTCATCTTAAAAACTCTCATAAGTTTCATTTTCACAAACACAAGTTTCATATTTTCGTGATTCTTCAGTAAAGAATCGTCAAACCTGTTTCTTTTTGCTCATATTTGGATTTTGGACGGCGGAATAGGTTGGAAACACGCTTTACACAAGAAAATGTAACTATTTAAATAGTTTTCGTCAATTTTCAAATCTATGTCGCGATAGTAGACTGTTTTGTATGTCTACGCATATGTGTAAACTTACGATGTGGTCTTCTTGTCAATGCACATGTTAGTTTTGCAACTGACCAAAATTATTTTTTGCAACGAAGTCTACGTCTTAACCTTTGAAAAAAAATCGGTAGACTTACGAAAAAATATACATAAAAGAGGTTAGTTTTGAAACTGACCGAACTTTTGACTTTAACAAGAGACTTCATCGGAATTCTGCATCAAGTAGGCTAAGTCTGCAAAATGGCAGTTTTGCATTTGACCAAAATTTTGAGTCTCTGAAAAGATTAATTTTGTGTTTGACTAAAATGTTAAGAGATTAATCAAAAATTAATTAAAGTGTAGACTTCATATGCAGTCTACTAATCTTAAAAAAATGTATACTGCATATGAATTCTACAATTTTATTTTAGTCAAACACAAGACTAACCCATCGGATTTGAGAATAGACTTCATATGAAGTCAACACATTCGTAGACGTCCATTTAAATCTACTCTAGAAGGTCAAACTTGTTCCATTGCAAAACCAACCTCTTTCAAAAAAAAAAAAAATGTAGACTGAAAAAAATTTAAAAACTTATACTGCATATGAAGTCGACTATTATTATTCATCATGTTTTTCATGATTCTATTGTTTTACAATGTACATTAATGAATCTTAATGGTCTTGAATGAATATCAAAATTAAATGTGTTACAATTATGGAACTAACAAATTTCTTGCTTAATTAGTTTCTTAACTAATAAGTGTATAATTACTTAGGAGTCTGCTTCTGTATTTTTATTGTCTGAAGTATACACTTGAAATATATTGGAAAGTTTTTGTGATTAATTTTACTCATGAAACTTCTTGAGAAGTTTATATAGATTTTTTTCTTACACATGTGTGCTAGTTATTGTTTTACCTTATGGTGGATTTAATTGTTTGGTTGATTTGAATATCTTGTGAAAAAAATTGATAGCTAACAAAAATTAATAATATCATACAAATGAAACACAACTAAAAATGAATATAATGTTTACAGATTATGCATCAAAACAATGATTTACAAATGAATATTTTATAATGATAAATTATTAAAAGAAATTTATAAAAATATTATAGAGTTTGTTTATTATTCATTATTTTGATGGCTAAAATGAAGTCTTGGAAAAGAGTACCTGCAAAACAAGATTAAATTATGAGAAAAACATAAGATAAAAATTTAAATCATATTTCAGTAAACTTCTTATCAAGTCTACTAAACTTTTATGGATTATTAGACTTTATTTAAAGTCTATTAGCTTTAATATCTAAGAAGTCTACACTAACGGAAAAAAAATCAGATCTAAAAATGTATATTTATAAAATTTGAAAATAGTTTCTTTTAAAAAATTTCAAAATATCTTTTAAGCTAAAATAGTAGCAAAAAAAACATATAGTTTTAATCTATAAATTTAGTTCAATATAAACACAAAATATAGATTTAAAATTGATAGATGTAAATTTTACATTTTTGAGCAGATAAATTGAAAAATTTAGAAGATAGTACTTGCAAAATAAGATAAAATTATAAGGATAATATATGAAAAAAAAATTAAAAAATATTTGAATAGACCTCATTTGAAGTCTACTTTATTGGATAATATTTAATCTGAAAATATGTATATTAAAAACATGAAAATAAGTTTAAATCTGAAAAGAAATAGAAAATATAATTTATAAGATAAAATAGTAGTAAGGTAAACACATAGAGTTTTATATTTTGAGTAGTCTATATTTTATCTTATAAATTATATTTTAATAATTTGGATATTGATCCGCGTGACACTCTAAAATTAGCTGAAGTGGAATCATCACTCTGGGCAGAAGCACATGTAGGAAATGAACCAACGAGGGGGTTCTCGGTACAAACCATTCCTCCCTTAGAGACACCAGGTCGATGGTGTTTTATTGATGGCTCATGGAAGGATAAGGATTTAATGTCAGGGCAAGGCTGGTATAGTACTTTACCGGGATTTGATGGTCTACTGGGGGCAAGGAATTTAAGGGTATGCCTCTTTCCCCTTCATTCGGAGGTAGAGGCTTTGATTTGGGCAATGGAATGCATGAAGAATTTAAGACAGTTCCAGGTTACTTTTGCAACAGATTGTTCTCAATTGGTGAAGATGGTTTCGGAACCAGAAGAATGACCAGCATTTGAAAGCTATTTGGAAGATATCAAGCTCCTCAAATGAAGCTTCCTCAACTCAGACATCGTCCATGTACCTCGGACAGCGAATCTTCGGGCAGATAGCTTAGCACGTAGTGCAAGAAAGCAATTGTCCTTTGTCGTTCACATGGATGCGGAGTTACCAATATGGTTTACAGAGTCAATATGAGTCTGTAAATTTCTTGCTGTCAAAAAAAAAAAAAAGACTACTCAACACTGGTATGTAAATTTACGTCAATAAAGCTAAAAACAATCTAAATCTAAAATATAACCCTAAGAATCTAACCCAAAGAGACCTTACATGGTAGAACCTTTTGTAACTAAACCATAAGTATTGTCCAATACATGGTTAGCAAATTAATATATATATATATATATATATATATATATTAATTTTTTCAGTTATATTAAATGTTAATTTATATACCTCGTATTAGTTTTTTATGTTGATATTTATAAAAAAAATTCACAGAAAATATTTTTACACATTTTAAAATTAAATTATTAGTTTAAATTATGATATAAACTTCAGAATGATTCTACGGAGTAGACTTCTTACGAGGTATACACCATACAGATTTCTATCTATGAAAAGTTAACTTTTGAAAGATAGAATCATACAATTTTCTAGTTTTTTGTTTGATCATAATGAGTAAATAGCAATTTTTCTATCATTGTATGTTAATTTTGCATTTGATTGAATAGGAAGTATAATTTTATGTGTCACATGAATATATAGGCTATATTTTGCAAATTCCCCAAATAATTATGTAACAAAATAATTTTTAGATATGATAATCTCTCATGAAAACATACATAATTCTCTTTTTCCACGTGTGACCGTAAATAATTTGGGAGGTCTATAGTCCACCAAATTATAATATAGTATATTTATTAGAAAATAGTACCAAATAATCAAATTTTATTAATAAGCTACCAAATTATAATATACTATATTTATTATAAAATAGTATAAAATAATTGATTTTTATTAATAACATGACAACAAACATAATATATATTAAAAAAAATTATTTCTTAAAATTATTTAAGGCCAGTGGCATTCAAATGTAAATATTAGAAAAAATTAAGGTTAATTTTTATTTGTACTTCACTTTTAATAGATTAGATACAATCTCGTTTTGCCGGTAATTACTTTGGGTTATACATTTTTTTTTTGTAAAAAGGTTTTCAAACTTTGGGTTAGACATGTGAGTGAAGAAATGGAGAAAGAGAGCAGTAGTTGAAGCTCACTTTAACCACCCATTCATCGAGTAAATGGTCCAAGATTCCAAATTATCAGATTTTTTTTTACAATGAACGGCTATTCTACTACTCAAACTTGAGGTAGCCTAGGTAACCAGACCGGAATAAAACAACCGATGTAGCAAAGTGCTCAATGAAAACATCTTCCAGTCTTAGTGTTTCTAAAATTATCAGATTGTTATAAATTCTAAAAAGGGAGATAACATATACTATAAGGTTCACTATACAACTTAATAACGTTTCCACGAAGGCTACAAGAAGTTCATATACAAATCCTTTAACTAGTCGGAAATGAATGTTAAGGACACATGATATGTCTCACATCAAAGCTAAAGATCTCATCTACTCGTATATATACTGTTGGGTCATAATCGGTCCTATCGAAATCAATAGCTAAAATAACTCGAGAATCGTCTTATTTACAAGAATGAATCGTAAATGTTGAGACAGCAATTCCACATACCCCGTGCAAACATGAACAAAGATATGTAAAACAAACTCCGTACATTTCTTTCCCCGGGAAGAAAATAAAGAGATTTCTGCTCAAACAAGAATTTTTCCAGAAAAGCATTCTTTTGGAATGTTTTTTACAAGAAACATCACAGCTTTACGAAACAAATTTCTGTAAAAAAAATCTTCAGGATGTTTCTAAGGAAAAACTTTCCTAAAACAAGCAAAACAAGTTTTACGAAACAATATTCCGCAACGCTAATTTCGAGAAATTTCTAAGGAAAAACTTTCGTAAAACAAGCAAAACAAGTTTCACGAAATATTCTTCCGTAACAAACTTTAGAAAGTTTATGAAAAAAATCATAAAACAAGCAAAACAATTCCGAAAGCATACTACAACATCAATGAAGAACGATAGACACACCACAAGGCACATCAAGGCCAAATCGCCCTTATCTCTCTCTATCTCCTCCTCCTCATTGCCTTCTCTCTCCTCTCTCTCCTTCCTTGTTGCCTATATCTCTCCCTCTCTCTTCCTCATTGCCCTCTATATTCTTCCTCATCGCCCTTACCTCTCTATATCTTCTCCGGATCGTAATTGCCTCCTCCTTGCACCTTATATCGCCATTATCTCCCCATCACACACCACATCGCCATGACACAAGCACATAGCCCTTTTCTCTAGCACATTTCCCAAAGCTCCTGATCATTGCAGGAAATCGCTAGTATGCCTCATCATCGCCCACTCCTCTCTCCATCTTGTTCTCACTCTAATATTTTCTGAAACGTTCTTTGTTTCGTCGCAATTAATGTAGCCGTTGAGATTTTGCGAAAATACAAGGAATACTTTATTTTCCGTAAACCTTTGTGAAACATTAAGTTGGAAACGATTAACTTAAACACCAATATGTTTCCGACCAATGGCACCCAAAATCGCAACTTGGTGTGAATTCATGATTTTCCGAGAAAAGTGGTAAAACACATGTCGTAAAACAGTTCAAAACAGCCCAAAACACGATACAGCCGACTTTAGACTTAAAGTGTAAAGTATCTCAATCTCAATTACGGTTTTCTTTTCTTGGATAGAAAGAAGGAGGAAGACGGGATAATGGAAGTTTTCAAAAAAGGATAAACTCAGATCTCGACAAATAAGGAAAATTAAATCGGAAAACATAAGACATGGATCTCTGGAAAAATGGCAACATGTCCGACCTTGGAATTGTATATAAACAAAACTGGTAGAGAGAATAAAGGGAGAACAAACTTAGCTTTTGAAACTCTCCGGAATTAAAAACCTCAGGCTTTATTTTTTGTCTTTTGGTAAACGAGTTGCAACACACATAGGTTTTCTTGACATAAGAGGTTACTTTAGGAACTAAGATAGGGTTTCCTGCATGTGTTATTTGATTTCCGTTGGAATCTCCCTTCAAAACAAACGTTATGTACGATTTTTATCCCTGAAAAGCTCATACAAAAATTGGTAATAAAAGTATTTTGTTTTAAGTTCACTTTTCATATTATTTTATTTCTTTTCCGCATCTTTTTGATTACTTGTCATTGGCTCTGCGAAAAATCCGAACCCCCGTGAAAGATTTGCTTTGTTCATAATAACTTTGATTGTGCGAATTTTGACTCCCACATTTTGGCACTAGAGGGAGAGGGGGATTATTCTTAATAGGGGCCTTAAAATTGTTGGTCCAAAATATATGATGAAGTATGGAAAACGAAAACGCAGCTCGTGTTGACGCTATCAACAACAACAATAATATTGGTGAAACAACACCAGCAGCGACCACTCCTACGGCCAACGCAAACGCTGCAGGACTCAAATCAAAACTCTTGTCATGGCTCTTTTCCAGAAGAAAAGCGACCAAGACAAGCTCGCAGAAAGCTTATTGTCGAAAAGATGTTGGCTCCCTAATGAGACCGAGATATCACTCACAGAAAAGGCAATACTAAAATTTATCAAACCCCAAAAAAATTATCATGTTATCGATCTAGAAAGATCTTGCCGCAACTTCCCCTGCTTCCACTGTTGCTCATCGGAGCTATAACTTCAGCTTCTGTTTCTATTTCTGTCTCCTGAAATCAGACACCCTAGTTAGCCTGATTAACGGAAAATTTTATTTGATTACAAGCCCGATTCGAACAAAATTTCTCAATTTATCTGATACATTCCTAGATTTTTTCACCCACTAAACCCGACAAAATCCACTAGTAAGTATTTTGAATCCCCAAGAATCGGTTACCGTTCTTACCCATCGATGAGGACCATGGGAAAGTGATGTTCTCCTTGTTGCCTCTTTTTTTTAACAACAAACAGGTATTCTATTACTCAAACTTGAGGTGGTCTGGGTAACCAGATCAGAATAAAACAACCAATATAACAAATCTCACGATAAAAAGATCTTGCAGTCTTAGCTAAAGAGTCAGAAATTCTATTTTGCACTCTCGAGATATGAGATATCTTGGAGTCCGGAAAACATATCAGCAGCGTCTTTATCGTCTCCAGTTCGGTTGCAAAACTTTGCCAAGCGTAAAGCTCCTTTATTATCGCGATCATATATTGCAATCTGTCCCGAAGCTCTGGCATGACAAATGTTGAAACATACTCTCCATTGCCCATCACAGTATTTCTATTTTTGAATGCAAAGAAGTCTCTCACTATCTTAAGTTCCGTGTCCTTATAAGTTGATTTTTTTCCAAACTAGCCATCCAAACCCAACGACAACCACTGATCTGTATTGTGGAAGTTCGAGAACCATCCATCCTACATATATTATCTAAACATATGACTTGGGATTCCTCAATATTCTGCTCTCGTGGAATGGCGTTACCATTTCATTTCGTTATTCCCTCGGTTACGCTAGGTGTATAATATATGGTAGTTTATTGCAAAGACATGTGATTTTGATTTATACGTGAGAAGTTATTGGCTGTAAGAAAATGCCGACTTATCGTTCGTTATATTGTATTAAAAGTATGTGGTGAGGTATACGTGAAGGAAATTTTAAAATATAGATATACTCTGGATGTTCATAAGCGTTGACTTTTTCTATTAAAATAGGATTACATTAAAATTTGCAAGTTTGTTTGACCAAAATATGGAGGGATGTATTTGAAATCAAGGATGAATTAGAGGAATAAACATATCAGGAGAAAATTCACAAAGTAAATAGGGATAAGCATCCGGGCACCCGTTTGACTTCGGGTCTATTCGGATTTCGGGTTTTGAGATTTCGGGGTTAAGTATTTTAGTCCTATTCAGATATTTATAAATTTTGGTTTTGTTTGAATCATTGCGGGTTCGGTTTGGATTCGAATAACCCGTTTAATTTTTTTTAAAAAAATTTAAGTTTATATATACTTTAAATTTCTAAAAATTTAAAATAAAAATAATAGAGAATATATAAATTTGAATAATGTATGCCAAAATACCTAAAGTTAACGTAAAAATTGGTTTGGGTTGAATATTTGGATGTAAAATCAGTAGATATTTCAAGTATTTTTTGGTGTTTTGAATATTGTTTAGTTGTTTAAAATATTTACTTTTGATTATTTGATATTTTCAAGTATTTTGGACAACTTCAAAATATCTTATATATTTTGGATAAATTTTTGGATATTATTGGGATTTTGCAAAAATGACCCAAAACTCAGAGTCAAATGCAAAACTAACCCATGAATGTTTTAGAACTTTCATTTGCCTTATTCACCCCAAAAGTTTTGATTATTCACGTAAATATCTTTTTTTTTTAATTGAAAATGCTTGTTTTACTTAATCATCCACATATTTCTCTTTTATTTACAGATTTTCATTATCATCAATACACCATCCACAATGAACAATTAATTTCAAGTTCAAAATGCACCTAAAATCAACATCTACATCTTCATATTCTTATTTCGTACACACAAAAACCATTTTTATTTCATTTCCGCGTTTACACAAATAACTATCTAAATAGAAACAAACAATTCATTAAACTCAAAATCAACATAAAAAGTGTTTAATATAAAAAAAACTAAACATATATATGTCAAATTCTAATTTTTGCAGAAGAAAAAAAAATGTTAAGCTTCCAAAATCTAATTAAACCTAAAATTACAAACAATACTACAACATATGTTATCAGACCCTAAACCAAAGAATACCATGACTCACTACATTCACTTATATATGTTGAATACAATTCAATTTTACTAGATCTTAGTTTATATCACTCATCTATGTTGAATACAATTCAATTTTACTAGATCTTAGTTTATATCATTTACAAATGTTTATAATGACAAGATTTCAATTTTTCCCTCATAAAAGTATTTTTTATAAAGTTTATAAATTATTTTTAATATCTACTACATGAAAAGACTTCATGGAAGTCTTCTCGCATAAAAATTACAAAACCACATAAGACTTGTAGGGGTTATATTCGTAAAACTTCATTCTGATTTTTGTTTTATTATAAGGGGTTGATCGTAATTTCACTAGCCTTTTGGATTACTTTTGTATTTAATTGAAGTTGGAGTATATTTTTGCATTTAAAATCAAATTTTAGGTCATTTTTGACAAATTCTCCTAATATGTTTAAGTATATAAATCTGATCGGAACTATTCAGATACTCAAAATATTTTGGTTCGGGTCAGATTCGGCTCCAGTTCTTTAGAGTAAAATTTTGAACTAGTTCGGATATTTAACTAGTTTCGATTCAAGTTTGGTACTACTTTTACGAATCGGACGGATTCTGGTTTTTTCCGAGCCATGGTAATTATGTAGCAAATGAATTTCTAGATGTGATAATTTCACACGAAATCAGGCATAGTTCTCTTTCTCCGCGTGACTGTATATCAATTGTGAGGTTTGTAATCTAAAAATATATAATATACTCTATTTATTAGAAATCGTATAAAATGATTGCTTTTTATTAATAACATGACAACAAACATAATATACATTAAATATATAATTATTATTTTTTAAATAAATAAAATTTTCAAAGTTACTATCATTATAGAACGTAAGAAATATTATTAAACAAACACGGTAGTATCCTGGATCCAAACTAATTAAGATTTTTTTTTGCACGAGCTAGTCATGCTCGTTAATCATTCGCCCAGAAACGCGGAACAAGGTTGAGTTGTACAAGAAAATAGAAAACAAAAACAGCATTACATGTGGGTGACAAATGTAATTAAATATAAAGAGATTCATCGAGTTCGGCTGCAACTTGCCAGCATTTATAAGTTTTTTAATAAGTGATGTAAGATAATATAGTTTTTAATAAAATACAATCTCGTTTTGCCGGCAATTAGTTTGGGTTAGACATGTGAGGGAAGAAACGGAGAAATAGAGTAGTAGTTAAAGCTCACATGAACGGTTGTCATCTATGATTGTTCATCGAGTAAATGGTCCAAGACTCCAAATTATCAGATTTTTATAAATTCTAGAAAAGGAGATAACACATACTGTAGGGTACACTGTACAACTTAATAACGTTTCCACGAAGGCTACAAGAAGTTCATGTACAACTCCTTTAACTAGTCAGAAATGACTGTCAAGGACACAAGATACGCCTCGCATCAATGCTAAATATTCCTAACTTCTATATATACTGTTGGGTCAAAATCGTTCCTAGCGAAATCAAAAGCTAAAATCACCCGAGATTTGTATCTAAGCATGGACGTTTGGGTACCCATTGGTGCTCGGATTAGATATTTTGGATTTTGGTTTTAATTTATTGCACATCCTAATTCTTCTTCGTACGGACTGAGTTCGGATATACCCCAACAGTTTCAGTGCTAATTTGTATTACTTCTTTAAACCCATAAAATAACTCGATGTCGTTCATACTCGGGTTATATTAGTTTGGTTCGGATATACCTAAAAAAAATTTAAAATTTTAAAAAGAGAGCATAAAAAATTTAATATTTATTTATATATGATTGAGTATTAAAGATGATTTTTTTAATTTTAAATATTTAATTTTAAATAATTAATTTTAAATATCATATCAAATTAAATATGAAATTAAATATTGTAACTACATATTTATATCAAGCTCTCTCTCTCCCAGAAACGCGGAACAACGTTGAGTTGTACAAGAAAATAGAAAAGAGAAAACAAAAACAGCATTACATGTGGGTGCATTACAATCTCGTTTTGCCGGCAATTAGTTTGGGTTAGACATGTGAGGGAAGAAACGGAGAAATAGAGTAGGAGTTAAAGCTCACATGAACGGTTGTCTTCTTTGATTGTTCATAGAGTAAATGGTCCAAGACTCCAAATTATCAGATTTTTACAAATTCTAGAAAAGGAGATAACACACACTGTAAAACTTAATAACGTTTCCACGAAGGCTACAAGAAATTCATATACAACTCCTTTAACTAGTTGGAAATGACTGTTAAGGACATAACATACGCCTCACATCAATGCTAAATATTCCCTATTTCTATATATACTGTTGGGTCAAAATCCATCCTAGCGAAATTAAAGACTAAAACACTGCAAGAATAATGGATTTTAATAGCATACCAGAATAGCGTTTTTTACGATTATGCTATGTTTTTGATACCCGTGTTTTAAACATAGCGTTTGCCTTTTACGAGACGCTATGTTCGAATGTCGACTTAAAAAAATTAAAATAAACGTACGGTCACTACAAGAAAACAGCGGTATACTGAGAGAAAAAATCGTCGGTATGTCCTCGGAATAACGTTATTCCGACGACATACCGACGAAACATGTCCTCGGAAATAACTCCTCGGAAATTCATTTTTCCTCGGAAATCCCTCGGAAATTTCCGACGGAATTCCGAGGAAATGAATTTCTGAGGAAACTGCGAGGACCACCAGTTCGTCGGACAGGTCCTCGGAATATACCGAGGGAGCATTTCCGAGGAAGTTGTCGTCGGAATATCCCGAGGAATACACTTCCTCGGAATATTTCCAAAATTAAAAAAAAAATTATATATTTATTTTTTAAAATTGAAATTCGAAAATATAAAATTATAATTGAAATAGAAAACATATTTAAAAATAGTTTTAATAAATATTAATTGAAAAACATATTTAAAAATAGTTTTTATAAATACAAAAATCAAATTTATATACAAAAAACGTTTTGTATATTTAAAAATAGTTTTCATAAATACAAAAATAATAAAATAGTGTTTATAAATCAAAAAAACATTTTATAAATACAAAATTAATTTTATAAATATAAATATTTTTATAAATATGAAATCATCTTTCTATAAATACAAAATAGTTTTTATAAATACAAAAAATAATAAAATAGTGTTTATAAATCAAAAAAATGTTTTATAAATACAAAATAATTTTTATAAATACAAAAAATAATAAAATATTGTTTATAAATCAAAAAAATGTTTTATAAATACAAAATTAGTTTTATAAATATAAATATTTTTATAGATATGAAATCATCTTTTTATAAATACAAAATAGTTTTTATAAATACAAAAAATAATAAAATAATGTTTATAAATCAAAAAAAATGTTTTATAAATACAAAATTAGTTTTAATAAATACAAATATTTTTATAAATATGAAATCATCGTTTATAAATCCAAAAATCGAATTTATATACAAAAAACGTTTTGTATATTTAAAAATAGTTTTTATAAATACAAAAAATAATAAAATAGTGTTTATAAATCAAAAAAATGTTTTATAAATACAAAATTAGTTTTAATAAATATAAATATTTTTATAAATATGAAATCATCTTTTATAAATCCACAAATCGAATTTATATACAAAAAACGTTTTGTAAAATCCAAAATCGATTTTATAAATACAAAAATAATAAAAAATTTATAAAAAGTTCTAAATCAATTCAACACAACAAATTATCCAACCAAATCACAATTCTAAACCTATTACACAACCAAATCACAATCCTAACCAATCACCCTAACAAAAATCTAACAAAAAACTTCTAAAATCATCAAATCTACTTAAAAACCTAACAAATAGAACCTAAGAGAGTGGGATAGGGTCCTTACATGATTTGTGTAGGAATAGAGAGGATTCGCCGGAGAGATCGTCGCGAGAGAAGGGGGAAATCGCCGGAAGAAGAGAGAGATCACCGGAGGAGGAAGAGAGAAATGGGGAAGAAGAAGTGTTTCGTTTCTATAAAACCTAGGGTCCGACGGAAACTATCCGTCGGAATTTCCTCGGTATTTTCAATTTCAATTTTCGCGAAATATTTGGCGGCTTGTTTGCCCGGTTAAATGAAAATATTCTGAGGAAATTCCGACGGCCACTTAAATATCCATCGGAATTTCCTCGGAATATTCCGAGGAAATTCCGAGGAACACATGTTTGGGGTTTCAAAACATCAAATTTTTTTGCCCTATATCATTTCTTATACAAATGCAATGCATACCATTGATGAATCTTTGTATAGATGATCATAAACTATGAAATAACAAAATTTCAAAACGAATTATAAGTATTCCCTTTACCGTTCATTAAAGTGTATAAGTGTTTCTCTTATGTTATGGGGATTTCGTTCATACAATCGGAAAAGTGTTTACTATAGGGTAAAAAACAAATTTTTGACTTCATAATCAGTCTAAGACACTTAATAAGGGTTATATAAGTGTTATTCAAACCGCAAAACGTTGTTTTCGGTTTAAAAACCCTACTTCCTCGGAAAAGCCTCGGAATATTCCGAGGAAATTCCGAGGAACACATGTTTGGGGTTTCAAAACATCAATTTTTTTTGCCCTATATCATTTCTTATACAAATGCAATGCATACCATTGATGAATCTTTGTATAGATGATCATAAACCATGAAATAACAAAATTTCAAAACGAATTGTAAGTATTCCCTTTACCGTTCATTAAAGTGTATAAGTGTTTCTCTTATGTTGTGGGGATTTCGTTCATACAATCGGAAAAGTGTTTATTATAGGGTAAGAAACAATTTTTTGACTTCATAATCAGTCTAAGATACTTAATAAAGGTTATATAAGTGTTATTCAAACCGCAAAACGTTGTTTTTGTTTTATAAACCCTACTTCCTCGGAAAAGTCTCGGAATATTCCGAGGAAATTCCGAGGAAAAACCTAAATCCTATTATCCCTCGGAATTTCCTCGGAATTTTTAAAATCCCCCAAGGGCTCTGTAGCGGCTATAATATATCCTCGGATATTCGTCGGTGTTTTCCGAGAAATATTATTTCCTCGGTATTTCATCGGTATATTTCGAGGAAATGCCGAGGAAACCCAAATTTTGGTTTTCCTCGGAAATTCGTCAGAATATTCCGAGGATCTCATTTTCCGTCAGAATGTCTATCAGAATTACGCTGTTTTCTTGTAGTGGGTTTTGAAGGAGACGCTTATGTATTATAGCAAAGAAACATAAAAACTGTTATCTTTAGTTAGCGCGGTAATGCCCGCGACACTTAGAAAATTTTTAGCTCCTAAAATCAATTAAGCTCCAAATAAAAAAATAGAAACCCCCAAAAATTAGGGTTCTCCCATCTCTCGTTTGTGTCTCCCCCATTTCCTCCATTCGATCGATAATCAGAAACCAAAACCTCTCATTTCTCTGAATCTAGCTCACATCAAATCTCACTCTCAATTATCAAACTCTTTACTTATCTCATCCAGAATCGGCAAAATCACGTCCCCTCTGATCGAAATCCATCTCCAATCAGTCGAAGGTGAACTCGGGTTTTCTCACATTGTCTCCAATTCTGATTGTTAACCGTTTATCTCTTTCATAGTAGTGATTTAATTGCATGTTTAATTGATTCGTTTTTGTGCTCTCTGTTGCAGGGAGATTTCATTCCACAGTTTTCGATTAAGGTATCGTTTTTGTGCTCTTTAGGTTTCTCGATGAAGATTATAATTTTCTGGGTTTATTAACACCGTTGTCTTCTTTTGTAGCTAGGTCAAATCAAAGTTCAAGAAATCTATCAGGTAAAATTAGTAACAAAACAATTCCATTTAAGAACTCTCGTTCTGTTTTGTTTTTTGTGGGTTGATAAAGTTAATCACTTGTATGTAAACTTGGTTTGGAGCTGAAACATGGATAAATCTTGGGTTTGGTTACCAAGGTATTAACTTCACTTCACACTCTTTTAATTTCTCGTTTCTTATATCTCATTATGCTAAACTGTTTATCTCTCACTTGTGGTAACTCGACAGGAATAGCCTTGAGTATGAGAAAGGAGCCAGTGACTTTGTGTCTTCTTAATCGAGCCGTTTAGGTGTTCCAGCTGAAATGTTCTGCCCTTGTGTTGATTGCCGCAATGTCTGCCATCAGTCTAGTGAAACAGTTTTCGAGCATCTTGTGATTAGAGGGATGGATCCGAAGTACAAGATTTGTAAATTCTGGTCTAAACACGGAGATATAAGGCCTGATAAGCCATGTGATATCAACTCGTCTGAGAATGAGGCGTATGAGTTGGTTAGAACAGCTTTCATGGCAAGTGAAGACCATCAGTCAGCTCAGCAGGAGAGTGCAGAGGCGTTTGCGGGTATTGACAGACCAGAAGAAGCTGAGTTCAGAAAAAAATTGGAGGATGCAGAAACTCCGTTGTACTCTCAGTGTGCTAAATACACAAAGGTTGCTGCGATCATGGGACTCTACAGGATTAAGGTCAAAAGTGGGATGTCTGAGAGCTATTTTGATCAGTTATTGGCGTTAATTCATGACATGCTTCCGAAGGAGAATGTGCTACCTAAGTCTACAGATGAGGTTAAGAAATTTTTGAAACAGTTTGGGTTTGGGTATGATGTCATCCACGCCTGCAAGAACGACTGTATCTTGTACAGGAAGAAGTATGAGGATTCGGTCAGCTGTCCAAGATGCAGTGAATCAAGATGGGAGAAGGATAAGCATACTGGTGAAGAGAAGAAAGGGATTCCGGCTAAGGTGCTTTGGTATTTTCCGATAAAAGACAGGTTCAGAAGAATGTTTAGATCAAAGCGTTTGGCGGAGGACTTGTGTTGGCATTCCTCAAATGCTTCTACCGATGGAACTATGCGACATCCAGTGGATTCCGTGACTTGGGGTCAGACTAACAGCAAATGGCCGGAGTTTGCTGCTGAAGCAAGAAACCTAAGACTAGGTATCTCTACTGATGGCATGAATCCGTTCTCCATCCAGAACACCAAGTATAGCACATGGCCTGTTCTCTTAGTCAACTACAACATGGGTCCGACTCAGTGCATGAAATCCGAGAACATTATGTTGACAATGTTGATACCTAGCCTAACCGCACCAAGCAACAACATTGACGTCTATCTCCAGCCACTGATAGAGGACCTGAAGAGTTTGTGGACAGAAGGTATGGCAGTGTATGATTCGTTTAAAAAGGAGATTTTCAATCTTAGAGCTATGTTGATGTGGAGTATCACCGACTATCATGGTTTAGGTACATTAGCTGGCTGTAAAGTGAAGGGGAAGCAAGCCTGTAATGTCTGTGGCAAGGATACACCGCATAGGTGGCTAAAGTTTAGTCGCAAACACGTTTACATGGGGAACATGAAGCGTCTCATGCCTAATCATCCTTATAGAAGAAGGAAAAGATGGTTTGACAACACGGTGGAGCTTGGTACTGCAAATAGGATTCAGAGTGGTGCTGAAATTTGTGATAGTCTTAGGGATTTTAAAAACGACTTTGGGAAAAAAGTTAAGTAAGAAGAGTAAGCGAAAAAGGACAACAGGAGATGAGGATGATGTTGTTTCAGCTGACGAGTACAAAGAAGATGATGATCTCTGGCGGTGGAAGAAAAAATCAATTTTCTTTGACTTACCTTATTGGAAGGTATGTTTTTCTTTCAACATTTTACTTCTCGTTTTTAAGTAGAATAATTGTTCACATACAGACTTGTAAAATATATGGCAGGATATGCCTGTTAGGCATAACATAGATGTTATGCACGTGGAGAAAAATGTCTCTGATGCATTGCTATCTATTCTGATGCATAGTAGGAAATCAAAGGATGGCCTCAAAGCAAGAAAAGATTTAGAAGACATGGGTATTAGAAGCAACTTGCATACTGAAGTTAGGGGAAAGAAGACTTATTTGCCTCCAGCTGCGTATTGGCTTTCTAAGGAAGAAAAAAAGAAATTTTGCAGAAGGTTATCCAACTTCAGAGGCCCTGATGGTTACTGTGCCAATATCTCCAACTGTGTCTCACTGGATCCTCCCTCTATTGGCGGCATGAAGTCACATGACCATCATGTTGTAATGCAGAATCTGTTACCGGTTGCGTTGAGAGGTCTACTTCCACGAGGTCCTCGTCTTGCAGTGACTTGGATATGCAATTACTTCAACAGACTGTGTCAACGCATCATTGATCCAGAGAAGATTATTAAACTAGAAGAAGAAATTGTGGAGACAATGTGTCAGCTAGAGAGATACTTTCCTCCATCTCTGTTTGATATCATGTTTCATCTTCCACTCCATCTAGCAAGAGAAGCACGCTTGGGTGGCCCTGTACACTTCAGGTGGATGTATCCCTTTGAGAGGTAATCTTCCACTGCATCTAGCAACAAAAATCACTGCTACTATATGTATATGGTACTGACGATATCTTATATTTTCATTCGTAGGTATATGAAGACACTAAAAGCTTTTGTCAAGAATTTTGCAAGACCAGAAGCTTGTATGGCCGAGGGTTATTTGGCTGGTGAATGCCTTGCATTTTGTATGGAGTTCCTGCAGAAATCTGTTCCAGTTGAAGAAGCAATGACACGAAACGAAGATGTTGAGACGACTCAGAATGTTCTTGTAGGCCGAACGCTGCATAAAGCAACAGAAGTGAGTCTTACTGACAAAGAGAGAGATTTTGCTCACCGGTATATCCTCATGAATACTGCAGTGATCGACCCTTATGTTCAGTAAGTTAAAACTCCAAAGATTGGTACATGTGTTTTTATCTTCTCTCACACTAACTTAATCAATATACAGGATGCATTTAGAAGAACTTCAAAATTCGGATGTAAGATGTGCAAAAAATGAAACCATCTTATGGAAGTATCATACAAAAAGGTTTTCACAGTGGATTAAAGAGAAGGTATGATTAATATTTTTTTTGTATTAATAATTCTGTATGTATATGTTCTGATATGTTTCCTTTTCAGATACCAAATAACTCCAAGGACCATTCGCAAAGGCTGAGATGGCTTGCTTTTGGACCAAGAAATATTGCTCACACCTACAGGGGATTTGTAGTTAATGGCTATCGATACCATACAGACGATATGCAGAGGAAGACACAGAACAGTGGAGTAGCATATGAAGCCTTTTCGATGTGCAGAGCTAGTGCCAAAGATTCGAGGCAACAGGCTGATATAGTAACATACTATGGCGTGATAAAGAAGATCATTTTGCTTGACTATCACATGTTTCAAGTGCCTTTGTTTAGGTGCAGTTGGGCTCATAAAGGTAGAGGACTTAAAGAGGAAGACGGTTTCACACTAGTGAATCTCCATATGAACCAGTCAACATTTGCAAACGATCCGTACATTATGCCTGCGCAAGCTAAACAAGTGTTCTATTCTAGAGAGGAAGATAGCTCTCCTTGGTATGTAGTGATGAGAGCACCACCACGAGGGTATCATGAGTTAGAGACAGAAGAAGAGATTTGTTCTGCAACGTTAGCAGTCCAGCCTGAAGAAGATATGGGAGATCAATCATCCGATGACGAGAGTTTCTGTGTTAGGAATGACTGTGAGGGTCAACTAATATATGAATAATGATGAGTTTGTTTTTCTTTCAGGTTATTTGGTGCAATGAATTCCAAAGCTGTTACAGGGAAGTGCCATCGCAGTAAACGCCAAGCAGGTCTTGATGTTAGTCCTGAGGTTTCTTTAGTTAAGAAAAAACCCAAGAAAAATGCTACGATCCCAACCCTGGACGAAGACTATCATTCAGAAGAAGAAGCAGATCATCAGGAAGTGGAAGAAACAGAACCTGAAAAAGTCGATGAAACTGGACCTGAAGATATGGGAGTTCAAGATGCTACCCCAGAGACAGAAGATGAAGGTGTGGATCCTGAAGATGTTACACAAGCAGAGAGAGATGTTAACGAAGATGACGACGATGAAACACAACCACCATCACAACAAGAACAATTCAGTAATCAGTCGGAGCCACAAAGACAGACACAGACAGAGCAGTCCGATAACACAGTCAAGAAGACTAGAGGGCCAACAAAAATGCGCAAAGTAGCTAAGCATATAGAGGACAAGGTTGACATGGAGTTTAATGCTCTAGGTGAGCATGTTGGTCGTGGGTCAGTTACACTCTCATCTTTCCTAGGTCCTCTCGTGAGAGAGCATGTCCCAGTACTTCTAGATGACTGGAGACATCTCGATGAGAAAACAAAAGACGCTTTGTGGGAGGAAATTCAGGTTAAGTTATTCAAACTCTTTCATATCTGATTAATGTAGTAAGCCTTTTACTAACTTCAAAATCTTAACAGGGAAGATTCAACTTGAAAGAAGAATGGCAAAAAGATGTTGTTTTTAAGCAGATGGGTTGTTTGTGGAGAGCCTTTAAATCCAGATTGTCTTCGAAAGTCAGAGCTACCAAAAACAAGGCTCAACTACAGATAATTAAGCCCAGCAACATACAATCTGCGACTGCGTGGAATAATTGGGTTAAAGGAAGATGTACCACAGCTTTTAAGGTAATATAAAATGTGGATTGATGAGAGTCTGTGTATATTAATATTAATTGATTAAAATTGTAATGTGCTTGTTTAGGAACAAAGTGATAAATACAAGGAACTCAGGAAGGGACAAATTCCTCATACCACTAGTCGTAAAGGGATGATTCGACTTGCAATGAGATGGTATGTTTGTATTTTCCAAACCTTTGGAATTAGAAATAACTTCAATTGCTGACAACAAATTCATATAAATTGTAGAGGAAAAACAGTAGTGATCCTAGAAAGGTAACTAGAACAAAGGTTTGGGTCGCTGGTCACACGCATTCTGATGGAAGACCTGTGAGTCAAGAATTTGCAGAAACAATACTAAGATGATTTTATTTCGTAGATTTAAATTTACTTGCAAGTTTGTTAGTATGAGGACACTTTACAACAGTCGTTATATATGTTAATGCAGGAGAAGATTAAGAAAATTGACAGTGAAATGGGGTCAAGTTCAGATAATGTCGGTGAAGATGCTGTCACTCAGGTGCTAGGAAAGGATAAACCAGGAAGAATTAGGGGGATGGGGAGAGGGGTTACTGCAACCAAGTTGGCATTCTTACATGCTAGAGACTCCCATGTTCAGAAGCTTCAAGATACACAAGCAGAACTAATCAACAAGATTGAAGATTTGCAAAATGTGGTCAAAGACTTAGCCGGCCAAAAGGTAAGTTCCTTACAATAGATTTTTGACTATATAGCCTTTTAAGTGCTATCTGGTTTTAAGAATCTTGTTTATTTCTGTCTGTGTTAGAAAAAAAACGATTATCGTTCTAGCTATGAAGTAAGTGATATTAGCAAGGGAGGAATAAGGTGCCAACTACTTGATTGGGTTTCCAATGATGATGTCGTTGTTGCTGAAGGAGAATACCACTCTAGTGAACCCTATTATAAGATTGGTCGAATTCCATTGGGTCCAAATGCGGCTGCTGTAGTAGTGAAGTCTGTCTCAGTAGAAACAGCATCTATATGGAGACCTACAGCAACTTGTGCTAGGCTTGCTCAGGCGGTTGGAGTGAAAATTGCATGGCCAGCTTATAAGATAATCCTGGACGATGATATTGACTTATCAAGCAATGGTAACATCAACGGATCAGAGGTAATTATATATTGTTAAGATCTTCCCTAATATACATTGAATACATGACTACTGAATTTTTTTTTTTTTAATGATTCAGCCTACTGATGCGTCTTTTGGAAAAGTTCAAATCTTTGACTACTGGAAATCAGAAGAAGAATTAATTGCTGAGTGTGTATTGTTGTCGACTGATCCTGTTGAACTAGTGAACCAAGTACTGCTAGGACCGAATGCTGCAATTCTTAGAGTGGATTTGGTTGTGAAATCTGATGCTTTTATTTGGAGACCTACTCGTGAAATGACCAAGATGGGTGATGCCCTACATGGGAAAATTGCATGGCCTATCGATAAGATACTACTACCTGATGAAGATTCACCAAAAGAATCAAACAAGAATTCCATTCAGGTATGTTTCTGAAACATCTTATTTATTACTTAACTAAAGTAGTGTGATTCTTGTTGGTGTATGAACTTCTGTTTAGATGATAGTTGGATTCAACGATGATTGTGTTGATTGTCTTTGTTACTGTCTTTTGATGTAGAGTGGTAGTAACAGCAGTGGTTGTAGCAGCAAAGGTGGTAAACAGAAGTGCGGTCTCTTGGACTGTAATAACTCTGGACACAGAGTGGCTTTAGGTCGTGTGTTCTCAACTGATCCAGCAGAGAAGGTGCATTTCGTCCCTTTAGGTCCCAATGCTTCTAAGGTTTGGGTAGAGGTTTCCGAGTACGATGGGGCACGAGTGTGGATGCCAAACTCAGAAATTGAATACATTGGTGATGCAGTTGGAAGCACGGTGGCTTGGCCAAATGACAAGCTTGTTTTATTGCAAGAAAGATCTGTTGCTTTTGAACTTGTTATGCTATTATGCTAGTTGCAGCACACTTTGAACTTGTTATACTATTATGTAATATTTGACAAGAATGTTTTAATGTTGAATCTTTGAAGTTTATGTTTCATAATATAATGTCTGACAAAAAAAAATCGAGTCTATATAAAAATAAATATATATAAATTATAAAATGAAATATATAAATATTATAATTATTTAAATATGCTATATAATAGCATCAATATTAGCTGCTATGATTTCAAAATAATATATATAGCAGGAACTATTAATTGCTATATATGAATTAAAAATAACTTCTCGAAAACGCTGTTAATAATATAACTAATAACATTAATGACGCGCTATTAAATAGGTTACTATTGCAAATACAAAAGCGCTATCGATTCCGAAGAAACGATAGCACCGCGAAAAAGTTTTATCTAATGTGTCATACCTACTATGACGGGCGATGATACAGCGTTCCTTAAACCGCTGTTAAATCGTTAGATAACTTTTTTCATCCGCTAGTAAAGCCCATTTTTCTTGTAGTGAAATCACCCGAGATTTGTATCTAGACATAGGCGTTTGGATACCCATTGATGTTTGGATCAGATATTTTGTGTTCGGTTCTAATTTGTTGCACATCCTAGTTCTTCTTCGTACGAGCCGGGTTTGGATATAACCCGACAATTTTAGTTCTGATTTGTATTACTTCTTTAAACCCATAAAGTAACTATATGTCATTCATATTCGGATTATATCATTTCGGTTCGGATATACCTGAAATAAAATTTAAAAGAAAAACATAAGAAATTAATATTTATTTATATATAATTGAGTATTAAAGGTAGTTTTTAAAATTTTAAACACTTTTATTTAGATATCATATCAAAATAAATATGAAATTGAATATTGTAACGAGGAGCCGTCTCGTCGCTGCGGTCGTAATGCATTTCCACCAGTTCGGAATCCAGATCCGACGCCTCTCATGTTGCTCACCTATTGTACCCTCGCCGGAATGGTTTACCCTTCCCAAGCTTCAGATCTGTGAGTCTTGCCGGAAGAGCCGGTTTCTTTGGGGTTCTCTGTATCGCCTCTTGCTCCTCAACCGTCGACCAACTCTCCACCTCTGGAAACTGTCCCACACCATCCAAATCTCCTCAATCACCATGTGCTATGCATCTTCCCCATATCTCCCAGCACATTAAGCTCTTCGTGCTCTGCTCCGAAGGCGAGCCTCACCGAACATCAACAGGACATTGCCCCTTCGCTCTAGCAAATCGCCCGAAGGCCCTGATCATTGTTGGACATTGCCATTATGAATCACAAGGTGTCGGTCCACACCACCCGTTATCACGCAAAGTATCAATGGGCACTTAATTATGACGATCGCCACTCCTACTCAGGTACAACACTCACTCGTCTTTTGATATATTGCATATTTCCATTGTTTTATCCATTCACCCATGTGCATTTTGATCATATAGACTAGGATTTAGCCATGTTTAGGTTTTATTTTGCATACATGAGTCTTTATTAGGTATTGAAGTACCACATGGAGTTCTTGGAGACATTTGGAGCTCAAAAGAGGTAATAAAGGTGATCATTGGACGAGCAGTGCATGAGAGCGACCTTACCGGAGCGACGCCATGAAGTCGTTGTGCCTTACCTCTCAGAGCGACCTTACCGGAGCGACGCCACGAAGTCGCTCGCCCTTTTATCATCTGGGGATACAAAAAATGGACCCGGAGCGACCTGCCAGAGCGACCACCCCAGGTCGCTCCCGAATCCCCGAGCGACGTGTTGGAGCGACCACCCAAAGTCACTGCGCGTCGTCTATTTGGTTGAACTTATGATTAATTAAGGGCCTTTTGGTCATTTTGTTATGCACGTTTTACACTTTCTAAACCTATGTTTAAGTACCTTTTGTAAGCCATTGGAGGCAGATAATCTTTTATCTTAAGAAAAACCACCAAAAACCTCTTGGAAAGTTCTTCTCCTTGAATCAGTTGATCATTTTGTTATTGCAATCATGTTGTTTTCATATTGATTTTCTGCATTTCTCTACATGATTAATCTGAAATTCAATATGGGTTTAAGAGGAATCATGGAGATTAGTGAGTAATCACCTTTTGAATTCATGGGTTAGGGAGATTAAGGGTGATTAGGTTAGACCTAGGATGTTTTAGTGATCATTCTTAATCCTTGCTAGTAGCGTATTCATAATGCATCTTCTGAGTTGGCCTCTCAAAAGTTGATCTTTAGGCATTTTCCACCCAAAAGGTGTTTGATGAAATGCCTGAGACAACTCTTCTAAGCTTTTAACATACTTTGCCAAAGACATTTGTTGTTAGAGGTGCTAAGATAGCCATTAGACTTGTTAGTAATGATTGCTTTTATATTATTCAACCAAAGATATTTGATGTTTGAAATGTGTTAGTAAATGAACATTCATCTAGACATAGAGCTTGTTTAGAATTGTGTCTAAGCTTAAGGTTGATAGTTTGATTGATCGTTTGCCATCCTTTGTTCAAAACTTGATCACCCAAGCTCTAATCCCTATGTCCATGAGTTATCTCTTCCCTTAGTAAAGAAAGTTACTTCATTTATCGCTTTTATTATTCTGCAACTGCATTTGCATTAATCACTAGTTTAGAAATCTTTTAAATCTTCGGTTGCACTTAGATTAAGTAAGTACTTGCATTCTCAGTGCTTTGAAATCCCTTAGAATTGGTTCGACAATTTATACTACATCATTTGTCTTACCAGCCTTGAAAACTCCTAACATCAAATTGGTGCCGTTGCCAAATTCTGAGTAGATTTGAACATTGAGATTCAGTCACTTGCTTGAGACTAAGTCATTTTTATTTTCTTTTGTTACTGATTCTCCTTCTTCACCTCCCTTTAACTTTCAGGTGTACGAACTTGAGGAGCAGGGGTCCATCAAACCTAGTTCCAAGAGTTGCAGACATCAGAGCTTTAGAGAGAGAGTGTGCTAGAAAGAGAAGAGAAGAAGAGCAACATGCTCACTTGCAGAGATTGGATACTGATATGGGAGACCAACCTCAAAATGATGCGAACGCCAATAGAGCTAACAACGTTCCACAACACCCACAGCGAGCAGCTTGACCCATTGGCACTTATGACCGCCCCAACATTCATGGTCATATATTAGAAATCCGAGCACCTGCTGTGGCAGCCAACAACTTTGAGATCAAATAAGGACTCCTCAACGTGATCGAGAACAACAAGTATCATGGCTTGGCGGTAGAGGACCCGTTTGATCACTTGGACAGGTTCGACAGCTACTGTGGGTTGTCAAAAACTAATGGTGTGTCCGAGGATGCCTTAAAGCTCAAGCTATTCCCTTTCTCTTTGGGGGATAAGGCACGTCAGTAGGAGAAGTCTCTACCCAGCGACTCAATCACCACCTGGGATGACTGCAAGAAAGTATTTTTGGAGAAGTTTTTCTCTACTTCAAGAACTGCTAAACTAAGAAATGAGATTTCCAGCTTTCAACAGAAGAACTTGGAAGGATTCAGTGAAGCCTGGGAGAGATTCAAGGGCTACCAAGCTCAATGCCCACACCATGGTTTCTCTAAGGAAAGCTTGCTAAGCACATTCTACATGGGTGCTCTTCCTAAGTACAGAGCCAGATTAGATACAGCTAGCAATGGGTTCTTCTTGGGAAGAACTGAAGAAGATGCAGAGGAGCTGGTTGACAACATGGTAAAGAGTGACGCAGTCTACAGTGGAGACCACGACAGAGGCAGTAGAACATATGACAAGCAGCCGAGGAAGGAGTTAAAGGCTCTACAGGATAAGATAGACATACTCATTGCTGATAAATCCACCCAAGAGCAGATGAACTTTGTTGGTAACCCAAACCAAGAGACACCACCTGTTGTCTATGAGGTTAAGGGTTTGGAAGGTCAAGAAGAGCTGTGTTTCATTAACAACAATGGTAGCTGGTACAAAAAAGAGCCCAACTTTCAGTACAACAACTACCAACAGAAATCATATTCCAACAACCAACAGAGTGGTAAAACCAATTGGTAATAAGTGGAGTCGCCCATCTATCTTATATATTACTTAGGATCTCTTCTAACTACCGATGTGGGACACTTTGTATCTAATACGCCCCTTCGAGATGATGGCTCTTTGAGTGTCAATCTCAGAATGCTCGGGCGAGGATCGATGGACCAATTTTGGGCCAGATCGATGGATCGGGTTGGACTTCGTGGATTGGGCTCTGATACCATGCTAAGCTAGATGGACTTCCAACTTAAAACCAATTGGTAATAAGTGGAGTGGCCCATCTATCTTATATATTACTTAGGATCCCTTCCAACTACCGATGTGAGACACTTTCTGTCTAATAAAAGAAAGGTGAGCCTATGTGTTTTCAAACTTTTTCCACAAGTTTATTCTAGTTTTGTTTGAGGGCAAGCAAAGGGTAAGTATGTGAGAGTTGATATACCTCACTTTTTACCGGTTTTAACCATGGTATACGTTCATTTATAGAGTCTTTATGTTTTTTCGTATATGTTTTAAGATCTTTTTGGGTTTATGTACGTTTTGGAGTATTATGGAGGTTTTGGAGCCATTTGGAGCTTGAAGTGAAGAAAACCCTAAGTGCTGAAGTCAGAGTTGATAATTGGAAGTAGTGTTGATCTATACTCCTGGTGTATTGGTCGACGCTCATGCGGTCTAGCAAAACCCGACTTAAGTTTCAATAATTTCACTTTTGTTTCTAGCCACATATTTTCTAGGACCGACTCTGGGTAAGTGATATTAGTTTATAATTATGCTTGTTGTATTATTTGTCTTGACATGAGTCCGTAGGTTTTTAGAATGCCGTCACTAAATAATCCCAATATTCACCCTCCATTTTTGCAGGTACTTATGAAAAATATGCAAGAGCAAAAGTCTTGGGTGGTACCAACTTTTGAAAAAATGGATGTTTGTTTTCTTCAAGTTTCGTTTAAGATATTTAAGACTTCGGTTTTCTATTGGAGTTAAGTTTAAATATAAGACGGTTCATTTTGGCTAAAAAAGCTAGTGCTGATCCATAAAGAAATTTTTGTTATGGCTGAATGTCATTCTAACGAACGGCGGATGTTACAGAATTGCTCAAAACTCAAAGGCATGGACATAATTATAAATAGGGAAAATTCCAAAAATATTCCAACTAAATTTTGTTAAATTTTTTAATAGCCAAACTGTTTCGTTACCCAGTTTAATAAACCAACTAATTATTTTGCTCATTTTAATATACAAACTTTTAAACATATGCCCATATTAATACCCAAACTTTTTTTCATTTTAATTAAATATATTAATAGATTTCAAACGAATTCAAAAAATCTCTAAAATTTAAAAAAATAATCTCAAAAAATTCAAATTTTATTTTTTGTTTGTGAAATAAAAGTAACTTAATTTTGTATAATCTTCAATTTTTTAATAAAAGTTTTAAGTTTTAAATATTGAATTTAGTTTGTTTTCTGAAACAGAAAACAACTTTATTTATTTTCCTTCAAAATTAAATTATAAAAAAATTTCCCTAATTGTTTACCTTTTTCTTAAATTTTTAAATAAAATTAGAAAATTTTATTTTTTCTTAGATTTTGTTTAAAACTTATTAGTATTTTCAATGAAACAAGTTTTGTATATTAAAAGGGGCATAATTTTAAAATTTTGTGTATTAAAATGAAAACTAGATAAGCGCGGGTTCTTTTGTTATAACAAATTTTGATATGAATTAGTATTGTGAGATTATTTTATATTATTATGTTACAAAGTCAAATTATATAAAAGAAATAATTTTTAAAAAATATTATATAATTCATGAATTACTTTATTTGGAATTCAGTATAAATCTTATGTAATTCTCTCTTATGCATGGGTATTTTACATGGACCCCGAAAACCCAAACCAAAATCAACTCGAAAATTTTGGTTCGGTTCGTGTCGGTCCAGAGAAAAATACGTATTTTTTTGGAAATGTAGGTCTCTGTTCGCGTCTGAGACCTACCCGAAACCCGTTTGGGAGCCAAAGTATCCAAAATGTTTGTGTAAATTATATATATTTGTGTATTTTGGATATTTTTTTGGTATACATATATTTTTGAGTTTTGGTTTGAATTTCCGGTTATAGTTTTGGATTTCGAGTACAAAATCAAATTTTAAAAATATATTTGGGTATTCATATAAAATTTTGGGTATTTTTGGTTCTTCGGGTCAGATTTCAAGTACAATTTTAGGTCTTTTGAGTATTTTCTGATTTTCAGGTATTTGTTTAGATTTTGGATATTTTTCGTGTTTCGAGTATATTTATGTTTATCGAGTTTTATTTGAGTCCTAAATATCTGAACGGATCCATACCCGTTACATACAAAAATAACATATATTTAATAGGTATTTGAATTATGGAGTCGAAACCATTCAGATCTGAACGAAACCGATCCAAACCCAAATAATTTTTTTCTAAATACCTAATTAGGTCCAAAAACCCCAGACCTAGCAAAATTCATTGATTCGTTTTATAAAATTTTGGGTGAAAAATACTCTCCAGGTTTGATCAATTATGTAATAGGACATGGCTCATTTATATTTCAAAAGTTGATCTCGTAAGAAAATTTTGATCTAATGGAGGAGGATGACATATATGACAATGACCTCTACGTATTGAAATTTTGGTACCGTTTATATCAAATATATATATATGTTAAATTGATAGTCATGATCTTATTAAAGTGAATGAGATTTATTTAAATGTTAGAAGATATTATTTGGTTGCTATATAATAAGGGAATAGTTAATAATATTTAGTTGTATATAATAGGTTGGACTAAAAAATAAATAGGTGCAACAACCTTGTATAAGTAGATTTTTTAGGATTCCTTACCTTTTAATAGTATTAATTTTAATTATTTGGAGTATTAAATGGTAGCAAAAAATTTTGGATATTAAAAAGTTTAATGAAATTTAGTTTGGGTATTTTTATGGAAATTTTTAATGTTTTATAATAACATATCAAGGCATGAAAATGTAGAACAACTTTTCATTGTCTTGATCGAAACACGAATCTAGCCACCATTTATATCTCTTATATACTAAAGCACAAGTCACTAGAGCAATTAGATTTTGACACATGTAATTTTTATTTTTTTATAAAACCTAAGAAAAAAAAATTAAGCCACGGTTTTCTAATTCAAATATTTTCGTATCTGCAAATTTCAAATCCCTATTTTTTCTCATGGCACCATCCATCACGCTCCAATATTAATTCATTAACTTTAAACTGTTTTTTTCTCTTACATAACATTCAAACAACAATTATTTTCTATAGTTGTTTTCTCTCTTTCTTCTTCTTCTATTCTCTTTTCTTCTGAAACAATTTTTTATGATTCTATATGCATGATTCAAGTAGAGGGTTTTATCATAATATAAATGGTAGAAAATCAGAGCTTTGTTCCAGTATTAATATCAGAAACATGAAGTTATTTTCAACTTGGAAAATTATCCTGAACTTTTCTTGGAAAAAGGTAAAAACATTTATATTTTAAATTATACAGTATCTAAAATATGTTTGAATAGATGAAATTCAGCTTTGTATACGATTGTTATATAGCAAGGAACTATGATTCAAGCTTCTGTTAAACATAAACTGATAAAATATTTTTTTTTATAAAATAAATTTTAAAGGGAATTAAAACAAGAGAGCGTGAGTAATCCTTTATATACTAAAGTACAAGTAATCCGCGATATGCTTTTATAACCTGGCTAGCTGTTAAAGATCGTCTCTCTACTGGATCTAGAATGCGAACTTGGGGAGTAATACAAGGTTGCACTTTCTGTGGAGAACCAGAGGAATCAAGAGACCATTTGTTTTTTGCTTGCCCATATACATATGGTTTATGGTTGCAGATTATTGGATCTTTACTCCGACCGGCGCCATCGCCTGACTGGAACGAAATTTTGGCTCGTATTCTCCACTCAGCACATGACAGACTTGTTTCTATCCTCCTAAGGCTAGCATTACAAGTTACTATATATTACATTTGGCGGGAACGTAACGAGAGACGGCACACACAGCGAAGTAGACCAGCAAACCAGCTTGCCAAGGTGATAGAGAAGACTATAAAACAGAGGATTATGTCAACTCGATACTATGAGAAGAGAGGATTAACGAGACTGATGCAGCGATGGTTTGAGGCCCATATTGGGTAAGGATAGAGGCAAAGAGCAAAGTTTTTTGAAATTCTAGATTCATTTTGTACATAACTATTCTTTTCCATGATGATCAATAAATTTAACATTTCATCAAAAAAAAAAAAAAAAAAAAGTACAAGTCATTCACCTAATAAAAATCTGACACATGGAAATTGTGCTTTTAGAAAATTTAAATTCAATTAATTTTTTTTTATTTTCAATTCTTTGGTAAAAAAGAACTGAATCCCTAAAAAATTTCATGTCAATGTCAACACGTTCTTTTTTTTATCAACACGTTCAAATTTCTTAAAAGAACTGTTATTTATAATTAAAGATCATGTCACGATTCAAACTGTTTAACTAGAAGAGGTGATTGGTTGGGCCTTAGAAAATAAGATTTTTACAACCATTTTTTGTATGTTTTTGCTGTAGCTTTAGTTTTTTTGTTGTAGCTTTAAAAACTAAAATAAAACATGATTGGTAGTATTTAAGGTTGTAGATGGAAATTAAAGCTAAAGTCACTTCCTACAACCCAACCAATCACTCCCTCTGTTTTTTTAACACCAATTAACTCTTTTATAAATTCAAAAAACTTATTTCTTCTCCCTACCATGTCTTTCTCTACCATCGTTTCTAATTCTTCTACATCTTTTTCTTCTTGTGTTTTGAGTGTAGTAAAGGGTCTATACAAGTTTTTATTTCAGATTTAATTTGCTTTCATTTTCAATTCAGTGTTCTCTCATTTTTTTAATTCTTTAGGCATGATTGAGGTTGAAGATGGTACTTAAATATACTCCAGTTTCAAAGCTTTTTTCAAACAAGAAAAAATATCAGAATTTTGTCAGCAATTTTAGGTAATATATAGCAGATACAAATGGAATATTTACTAATCGGTTTTTTTTTACAAATATGTTTTCTATAACAGAATATACTCAACTAACAATTATACATCTGTCTTTGTTTTACCCTTGAATTTCAAGGTTAGTGATGACTAAAGAAAGAAGCTATGGAGAAGAAACCCAAAATGTAAGTTCAATGCACATGTTTTTTTTTTTGAAAAAAGGGTTATCAACGAAATTGTTGCTTCCATAGATGTATCGCTTTTTCGAAAACTCATAATAATTGTTTTTTTTTGTAAACCGTAATTGTTTTACCCTTCAAAATGTTTTGCTTCAAATGTTACACGCCTAATTTCTGGTCTCCATTTAATCCAGCTACCAAATGTGACTAAAATAGTATTTAGTTTTGATATTAAAAATAAATAAAACACTATCATTTGATTAAAACAAAATAATCCCCTATATATTAATAGAAGAACATTTAAAAAGTTATAACCTGTATTTTGTACTAATTAAAAAACCTCTTTGCTTATGTGTCAGTTAATTAAGCTGTTAATTTTGCTTACGTGTCAGCCTAGAAATCAATTGAAAAATATGTTTGTCCAAATCCAATTGCTAGAGAATTTACAAAAAAATGCCACTATGGCCTAATCATACGACCACCTTTACATTAAAATGTTTCTAATAATCAATTAACCGAGCCCTCTGTAGTAAGTTCTATACTGAGCCGTATATTGATGATTTAAAATATTTTTCTTCTCTCTTGATCACTTCAAACCGAAATCAAGACTTCGACCGTTTACATGATATCGGTTTTTTTTTTATACAATGATTTGTTCAATATACTAATGAACAAGGAAAACGTTTTATCATGTCAATATGAACAAAGATATCAAGAACATGTATGTATACAAAGCTTGCACTCCCAAATTGAAATTTACGAAAACACTAACGAAAAATAAAAAGTCTTATGGCATCTATATGAACAAAGACCCAAGAACATGTTCAATACTCAAAGCTTTCACTCCCAATTTCAAACTCACAAATACACTAATGAAAAAGGAAAAACTCTTATGGCATATATATGAAAAAGATTCCAATAACATGTTCAATATTACAAAGCTTATATATACAAATCGTGGGTCCTAATATGAGAGAGTCTTGGCTCTGATTTGGTCCTAATATAAGAGAGTCTTGACACACCAATTAACTCACATGAAGTCTAGGTTGATTTCGGATTAGGATTTTTTTTATAATCTATCTAACATGAAGATATAACCAATTGTTTGAGAACTAATCACCATATAAACATAAACATGGACAATCTGATGTGAGTCAGGTTCATATACTTATATTTTGAGTTATATCTTAGTAGAGATTACAAAACCTCTACAAATTCAAACTCATGAGAGGAAAGCTAACACATGTTCAACATCAAGCATAAGTTAATGTTAGTATGGTACATAAGGGATAACAGATAACTTCGTGGATCGTTAGTTTGTTGCATAATAGATCAGATAAATATATGATTTTGGTTTGGTAACATTCTTGTGTTGGTTATACACTGTAATTCACTAATTTGGATTCTGTTTGGTTATCAATTATTTTAGATATTTTAGGTTCTTAATTAATAGAATAAACTGAATTAAAGTCATATACGTATATTCTGTTGATAAAAAAAAATTCATATATATTCTGCGTGTTCCTCAAGCCAAACTACTTACTTGCTAAGAGAAAATTTTCTCTGTTTTTGGAAACAATTTATGTCATAATCAATAGCAAATTAATATAGTCTTATACCGAACAATGCAATTTAGAAAGTCTTATACAGAAAATATATAGGGGATGTGATCCTATGAAGGTTTTTGGTAACAACTTAATATACCTTTACTGATATCAAACATAAATATATAGGCTATCGACTGTCTTCCTGTGAGTTTCTATAATTAAATGACATGTGAATTGCGATTTTCTATAAATTTGTCGTGTAAATTGCCATTTTTATATAAGTAATCTAGGTTGCATGGAAACGGAAACGGATAGGTGGAAACGAAACGTTTCGAAACGTGGAAACGTGATTTTTGATTTTTTTTGCTTTGGAAACGTTTTAGAAACGTCTATAAATATATATATATATATATATATATATATATATATATATATGTAACTGATTAATATTTACATTCATTTTTATTATGTGTAGTATATCTTAGAATACAAATAAACAAATAGCCATTCTATTTAATCATATCAAAAAAATAAGTCATCATTAAATATCAAAATCATATAAAAATTCAAAATAACAAAACTCATTATTTAAATATTAAATAGTTTAACTAAAATAAAAATTATAACCGCAAATCATAACCAATTGGAAAGTTCTAGCGTTTCCATAACAGAAATGCGAGTTTTCAAAATAGAAACGCAAGTTTCCACTAAGTTTCCAAACTGAGATTTTTAAGAAACGAGTTTCCAATGCGTTTCCGCGAGTTTCCGAGAGATTCTGATTCCGAAATGTTTCCAAAACGTGAAACGTACATTCAACCGAGTTTCCATGCAACATAGTAAGTAATCCTCCATAGAGAAACATTTTAAAAATTGTAACTTTAAATTTGTATTAATTAAAATAGAGTTTTGCTTAGGTGTCACTTAATTAAGATGCCAATTTGACTTACCTGGTAGCATAAGAATCAATTGAAAAATTAGTAAGCCCAAAATCTAATTGCTAGAAAAACTTATATTAATTCAAATATAAATGTATATTATATGATAAACTTAATACTCGGCGATTTCAATAAATTAATACTCGGCGATCTCACTAAATGAGACTTTCTTTAAATGGCTCAAGGTTAATTTATATTGTGATCCAATATAATAACTTTTTTAAAGTGTAAGATATTCTCTTAGTGCGTATTAATTGGACAACAATTTAAATCAAAGTTTCCTATATATTATGGCTTAAGCGTTGCATGCTTTTGCTATAAATCGGAAAGTAATGATTTTTTTAAGTGTTGTTTTTTATTAATAGCAAAGAGACGATTTGATAAAAAAAATAGCAAAGAGACGCAACTATTCAAAATTGTTTTGTTAATAAAAGAAAATAAGAAAAATATTGTTCGGTTCTCAGGTCTTCCTCACCTACAGAAATTTATATAAAGACTAATACAGAAATTAAGTTGTTTTATTATTACCAAACAAATTTATATATCAAATATTTTTCTTTGCAACGAAATTATTTATAACTTAAATTATGAAATTTATATTGAAGATTAAGAAAAAGCTTTGACACCTGCCTAATTGTTTTTCGTAATCTAAGAAAACATTAATAATGACCTTTCGTAGTAGTTAATGATATATATCATGTTAACCTAACTTTAATCCTATACAAAATATCGGTTGCAAACAAATAATACTATCATCTTTCTATATTTGGGTCTTAAGTATAATAAAAGTCGGGCTGCAAAATTTTATGTTGTCTTAATATGGTCCATAACCAAACTATACTTCAAATTATAAGCTTAATCCAATTTTTAATATTTTTATTTTCCATCTTATGTTGTCCAAAAAAAAAGTAAAGATCTGATATATATAAATCTGATATAAATATCCTGAAAATTAGTGTAACTTCAAAATTGAAAATATTAAAAAAAAATTAATGATAAGTTAGTAAAAGAAAATATCCAAATGTATAGTCCTAACATATAGATGATTATATAAACAATCAAAAATTATATACATATAAAAACAATTCAATCATATATAAATCTTAAATTTGTCAATGCACTATGTTTAATTAGAAAACAGCTACTTATTTCGGATTATCTATAATTGAAGTCGCTTAAATGTTCTTTTTAATTTCAACTAAGCCGAAAGAGGATCAATCGTAAACTGCCGGTATTATTATCGTTAGAAGACAAGAAAATTTCTAAAATTTGAACCAAATTTTCGTGATATACAATTTTATAATCTAGCTCTTTTGCTAAGTTTATATTAATTGTTTTTATACCAGACTGTTTAAACAAATAAGAAACTTTTCCACCGAATTTTTAAGCTTGGTACAAAATTTTGAAGAAGTTCTATATGGTAAGTTTAATTTAAGATAATAATATACTTTCTCACAAATTCTATAATTTCGACCATTGAAAACAACTTGCCAAATATGTTTGTGGTAGTTATTGAAAACTTACAAAAATATTGGTTCAATGTATCACGTTAAAATACAGTTTGTAGATAATTAATACTAATTATTTTAACTTTTCAAACAATCTGAAAACCTACATATGCCTATTATATATATACAGTTGAGTTTTCCATCAGAAATACCATCAAATGTTTTCACAACTCATGATTATAGGAGTATCAATGATATCACAATTTAATTATTTGATTTGGACTTCTATATTTTTCCTATGTGTACCGAATATCTTCTCTATTAAAAGAGAAGTACTATTTTTATCTACCATAAAAAAAGTTATACTAGCCTTATTAGGTACATTTCATTAATTACATTTATTTAATTATTTACATTAATCTATTAAATATATAAAGATATTAATAATAAATCAATTTTAACTGTAAATTTAAATTTTATCTTTAGTTATAACAAAATGTTAAGAAAAAATCTAACAAAATCTTTCTAAAAATTTAAAATATTTTATTTAAATTAATACTATTGATTAATTTCGTAATTAATAAATACTATTATACATTAATTTAAATAAGATTTTATTATAAAAATAAAATAAAATAAAAGGGTATGCTATTTTTCAAATTTTATAATTATATTCTATATCTTCTTTATTAAAAGAAATACCATAAAAAATCATACTAGGTCTATTTCATCAATTACATCTATTTGATTATTAAAGTTAATATATTTAATATATAACATTTCTAAAAAATCTTATAAATTATATAGATATTAATAAATAAATTTTAACTGTAAATTTAAATTTTATTTCTACTTATAACAAAATATGTTGGAAAAAATCTAAAAAAATCTTTAAAAAGTTTTAAAATATTTTTAAAATTAATGCAACGATTGATTTCATAATTAATAATATAGTATTATTATAATCTATTTACTTATAAAATCCCACAATATACTAAAATAAATAACATAGAAATATATCTAATGCTAAGAAAATATCAATTCTATAGTAACTAAATAAAATTTTAAAATGTGTTGTATTCAGTCTGTAAAAATTAGAAAAAAAATGAAGGACATTCTCAGTTTGTTTATTTCATACTATGAATTTATTTTACCAAATTCGAAAATATATTAATATATAATAACAATTAATAATAAAGTAAAATGTATAAAACAAATCATTATACATTAATAATATCGAATAAGAAACATAACTAATAACATTATAGATTTACACAATATATAACACTAAAATCTAAATAATATCTTTGAAAATTTTGCGATGGTATCTGTTATATATTTATAAAATGAAAATCTACTCGCACGGATATGCGGGTGAAAAATCTAGTTTATAATTAGTTAATTATTCCATATTGAGAAAAACATAAATACCAAATATATTTTGACAACAAGAACACATGTATTCAGAAATCATCAGATTTTACAATATGAAAACATAAGTTTTTAAATAAATATTTTTCTCTGCACAAGGCGCAGGTCTTATCCCAGTTTAAATGTAAACAAAAGCTGGTCCGTGCATAGCACGGGATGGATATACTAGTTTCTATTAATACATAGGTCTGATACAAGCTATTAATACATATGATTCAAGCTTTTCTGGTATAAAATATTACATATGATACAAAAATATATTTTTTTAATTATATTGAAATTCGGTTTTATTAGAATATTCAATCTGATACATTCGATTTTATTTTTATAATCATTACAATCTTATGATCGTGCGATTTGGAAGACATTGAAGCTGATCCATGCGTAGCACGGGAGGTATCACTAGTTTATTATACTTTACAAAACTCAACGAGTAAATTTCAGCATTACTCTTTCATAGGTGCAGATTCAAATCCAGATATCGGAAGTGCAGTCACCACCTGGATATCTCATCTCATGGGCAAGCGCCGGACCATCTGGTTCATCACCAAAGTCCACAAAGAAATCAGGGTTTATGGATAGACCACCTTTCTCTGTATCAACATCAATCTGAATAATGTGTGATCCTTTATCCATGAGTTCCGGATAAAACTGACGGTCCCACGCACTGAAGAGCGAGTTTGTTGCATACAATCTTTTCCCATCGAGGCTCAACTGGATCATCTGAGGTCCTCCTCTTAGAGATTTCCCCTGCAAACATCGACATATTAAAAGAAGAGGTTGTATAGAGTTCATATAAAATGAAACTCTAATGCTCTTTCCGAGGGTGCAACAAACCTTGATCTGAGGAACATCGAACTGGTAAGTGCTACCGTCTTCTCTAACAGCCTTAACAGGACTGCCCTTCTGTAGCAGTCCTCCCACCCAAATCTGTCCGGTTAAGACAGGGTTCTTAGGGTCTTCGATGTTGTACTGACGAATGTCGCCATGAAGCCAGTTCACAAAGTAGAAAAATTGATCATCGAGGGAGATCAAGAAGTCAGTGATAAGCCCTGGCATTTCTGGAAGAATCCAGTTTTCTACTTTCAATGGTTTTACTGATATAACCACCTACAATAATAATCAATTCAAATAACCATAGATTGTGTGTAACATGTTAATCATAGATTTGAAAGAAAAGGAAAAAAAAAAAAAAGGAAATGAAGATCATTTGAAAACTCTACTTGCCTCATGGCTCCATGTATCATCACTGTTCCTGAAAAATCTTATCATATTACTCGACAAGGCACTCCCAACATACCATATATCTTTGGACGGGTCATGCAAGAATCTAATCTGCAACAACCACATATCACACTAGACTATATTCCTTGGTAGAAAAAGATCATCACGTTTTATGTAACATGTTGGAGTAATGGTATTACCTCAAGAGGTAAGAGACCAGTATTACCAAGGTCAATAATCTGTTTCATTTCACCTTCAGGCCATTTATAAATATGTAAATGACTTCCATACAAGCCATCAGCAACATGCTGGAGATTGAAACCTTTGGAGAATGATTTAGGTGCTCCCCAAGATGTGCTGATCATCGTATTGAACCGAGGTTGGTACCAGAAATCATACCCAAACATTGGACTATGCCCTGGTTTGTCCCACCTGCTTTTGACGTTAAAATCAGAGTCAAGAAGGAGAAACCCGTTTCCTTTTGCGTTTCCTTCTTTGTCACCAAGGCAAGAGACCAACATATCCCCCGTGGCAAGGCAATGAGACGTGTGGGGGAAGGCCAATCCGGTCTTCTCTAAAATCTCTTTAGGCTCTACAACTTTATACAAGGACGGGGCCTTTGGGTCTGTCTTTGTGTCAATGGCATAAATGCGACCAGATCTTCATAAAAACAAGAAAAGAAAAAACATCTATTAGTTCATCATTTAGAGATGTGAGGTGGTTCAAACAAGGATCTTACATTAAGCCTGGTAATACGAGGAAACGTCTATCAGCAGAGGCATCACCATGACAAGAGCTACAAGAGTTCCAACCAGTGTGATGAAGCTCGTCGCCTATATAAGGCATCTTCAGTCTATGAATGACGCTTGAATATGTTGGTGAGTTTGGATCTACATCTACCGTAGCCAAGTAGTCCGGCTTCTCTAGTCCCGTTCCTTTGTAACCCAGTTCAAAAAATGTCAAAAGTTATTTAAATACAGAGGAACCCACAATTAAAAGACACTAAACTTTTAATTAAGATAAACATGTTTTAATCTTTTTGGGAAACTGAAATGTGTACCGGAGTAGAGGGCGGTGACGTATATGAGCTTTTCCCGTGGACCGGACATGGCTGCGAGAGGGCTTGCGTAACCCGGACCGGACTTGCAACAACCTTTCCCTCCGCTATTGCTCACCGCCGTCGCCAATACAGTCCCTGTCGCCATCTTTCTATATGTAAGTGTGTGTAAAGTCCTCAAGCTAGACGTCTCTGAGTAAAACGTAATCACTAGCACGCATGTTAACCTTATCAGTTTGAAGCTTTTGGCTGTATGCGAATAAGGACGATATGACTTGTGTCGTTATTACTATTATTTATGTCTGTATATAGAGCATGTGACACCAAACGGCAAAAGAGTCTATTCCAACTTCACAAACTTTTGTAGTGTCTTTTCCTACAACTTTAACATTGTGCCGATTACATCTTAAACTAACATTTATTTTAAGTAAACTATTAAATATAAGCCAAAATTAACTTTAACCAAAATAATGGTCAACCATGCTTAGTCAAATATTTATTTTGGTTGAGTTAAATGAAACATGTCTAATTTCGGTTGACGTCACATGTAATTGTAAAAAAAAAATTACCTAGAAAACCCAAAAATTGAAAAATATAAAAATACAGTTCAAAAATAAAAGCAAAACTCTAAATATACTTGTAAATCCGAAAAACTATAACTACCTGAAAAACCAAAAATATACTCAAAAACTATAAATATATTTAAAAAAAAACTAAAATATATTCAAAACTCAAAAACACTAATCCCGAAACCAAACCGGTGTTCACATTTAACTGAGTGGTTTCTATATCTCTAGAACCAAAAAAACAAAACCGAACCAAAAATCGAGTGGATACCTGAATGGGAAACTAAACCAAATTGGAACCATAATTTTATCGGATCTTAGCCGGTTCCTAATATTATTATTCGAACCACACCAAAAATCAAAATAACCAAAACTTAAATGATACCCAAAAGTCCAAGAGTACATGACCTGGGTTTTTAAATTGCTATTTTACTCGATGAAATAAATAAATAATCTAATATATTACTTATTTATTTTGGTATCACTATATATTTAACAATCTCTGATTTTTTTCTGTTATTTTGAGGTTTTGGGAATATTTTGGAATTTGATATATTTCAATTTTCTGGCTATTCGATTACTTTTTGGTATTTATAAAACTCTCACGGCTGCAAGTATATTTTTGAGTTTTCAGGTATTTATAGTTTTCGGTTTTTTGGTTATATTTTTATATTTTAGTTTTGTATTGGGTTTTTATTATTTTAGTTTTTTTGTATTTAAGAATATTTTAAAACTTTTGATACATTTTTGTGTTTTCAATTTTTTTTATAGTTACATGTGGCAGCAGATTCATCATAAATTAGACACATGACATTGGACTCAGTAGAAAGTGTATATTTGGCATTTGATTTAGTATGGTTGACTAATCTCATTTTGGTCAAAGTCAAATTCGATTTGAATTTAATAGTTTAAGTTGTTTTTTTGAAATAAATATTACTTTTAAATGAAATTAGCACAGTAACAAAGTTTTGGTAGGAAAAGGCACGATGGAAAATGCTGAAGTTAGAATTGATCATTTTCCATTCACCAAACAACTGGCCATTTTCCATTCACCAAACAAGAAAAGACAAATGATTTTGTTATTAACAAATAAATGACTTGATAAATACACATTTTCTAAAAACACTTCTGAAAGACCACAAATTGGATACCAATTTTCATCAATTCTTTTAAATACAAATATAATCTAACATTTGAGTTAATAGTATACTGATTATTGTTGGACCCAAATCCACTACAGAAACCAGACATATTTATGGCTCAACTCCCGCATATCTGGAGCACGAGTAGGAAGAATGAAACGACGACCTCGGCCTCGAATAAGACCATAACGGAGCTCGATCCTGAACGATTCAAAGAAGCTAACACCGAGTCAAAAATAATATTCTGAGGAGACTTAGAATTCGCACTAATTATAAAGTCTCAGAGATCTTCGGGATTTCAACATAACAACATGACTATAGCGGAGGTTGCTAACAAGATCCACTATAAAAAAAACAAAGAGAGGATGAAGGAAAGAGACGCTTTTTCCAGACCTAGACTATCACCATAAACATCGACCTCCTAAGCTAGATTATCCTGAACTCGACCTTTTCTCTCTTGTTCAGTTATTACTTAGTTCAAATTGATCGTACTCGTTGTGTTCTAAAGATATAGTTGTCCACTAAATTATCCTTCCTTAGTATTTACAAATAATCACTACTAAATAAATAGTGTGTATTTTAGGATCCACAATTATTGTTTAGGGTTTAGTATTTAGGGGGTAGAATTGTGTTTATGTTATATAAATCATTTTTAAACATTTATAAATGATTTATGAGAGTTAGTTTAATCTTTTTCATCACAAATTTAGAGCATTTATGAAATAGTTGTCTTTTAAAGGTAAATTAAAAAAGTGATATAAGTTTGTGACAAAATTAGAATTTTCCCCATACTTAATCACATGTATTTAACTAATTACTAATCTTAACTAATAAAATATGTATATATGGCTTAAGTTTAAGATTGTTAAAAGTAAAATATGGGACATAGTAAAAAGTTATTTTTTAATACCAGAAGTTTTGGAGTCGGTGCATATAATTCTTTTAAACCCAAAATCAAAGCATGTAATATTAATTTCGTCTCAAAAGATCACTTGAATCGGAGAATTCTAACACAATTGTCAGGAATTTTTTTTCTAATTAAGTTAATGATTTCTGGTAAAAAAGTATTTATTAGTCAATTATTAATTTACAAATTAAAAAAATAAAATAATAAAAAGCTAAAAAGTTGTTACTACTCATGCAGCAAAGACGAAAAGGGATCCCCAACCAAGGGTGGAGGACTTAACACTACCTCAAATACCAGATAAATGGTGTTTCGTATATAGTTCATGGAAAGAAAAGGATATTTATTCGGACCAAGGATGATTTAGTATATTAGAGGGTCCTGATGGGCTAATGGGGAACAAATGCAAAATCCATCCTTTCGCTCTTCAACTCAGAATTTGAATCTCTCATTTTGGCAATAGAAAGTGTGAGAAATCTAAGACAATTTCATGTAACGTTCACGGATTATTCTCAATTTGTGAAGATGGTTTTAGAACCAAAAGAATGGTCTATTTTTGCAACATGCCTAAGAGATATTCAGCTACTAAAAGTGAGTTTCACTCACTCAGAGCTGATTCATGTGTCACGAACGCACAACACAAGGACGGGGTAGTCTTGCACGCAGTGCTAAAAATAGTCATCTTTTGTTATCCACATGGGCACAGAGTTATCTGTTTGGTTTGCAGAATCTTAATTGAATATATTATTTTGCTGGAAAAAAAAAGACCGTTATCTTTGTTCAACTATGTCACAAGTCATATTTTCTAATTTTTAGGCTCAAAAAAAAAAAATGTCACAGCAAAGATTAAGTGACTTAGCTATTTTATCTACCAAAAGTTAATTTTTAAATAATGTTAGTTTTTAAAGTTTAGTCAATGAGTTTGTGAAACGTTAAAAAAAATTATATAATTAAAATTATTATTCAGTTTTTTAATTTTCTTTCAAAATGACAATGATATTGCTAAGATATCTTTCTTCTTTTGGTATGAATGAAGGCATATTTTTTTATTCATCATGTATGTTATTAGTTTTCGCATGGCTTTGGCTGGGGACAGGGATGAAGCCATAAATGTTTTAGTGGTGACTCAAATATTAAATAATAACTAGAATTTAATCCGCACGTCTTTACGGGTGTTAATTTTTACATTTTTATAAATTTTTTAATGACATTTCTAAACATATAATTTATTTGGATATTTTTAGATGAACCTGGAAGGATCCGAGTCCAAACCCCGTCCAAAAATTTATAATATCCGAACAAAGTTTAATTTTAACCCAAAAATCTGATACCTAAAAAATGATCGGGTACCTGGATGCTCATGTCTAATTGATTTTGTAAACAAATAAACAAAAATTTATTAACCGGTTGAATTCTTGTCATGAATTCATCAATTTTATTCGAACTTGTGAAATTATTTTAGTTAACAGTAAAATAAATGCTGTCGAATGATTACGGTAAATATAATTAATGAAGTAATTAAGAAGAGTGAAAAAAGAAATGTAAAAAATATAATCAAAACACTTAAATTAGGGAAGTTCTATTTTGTATTTTGTAATAAATAAGATCGAATTATTTGGAAAAGACAATAAATAAAGTGGTTTAAATTCTTTAAAAAAGAAAGAAGAAGTAAAAAATCACTTAAAAATAGGTAAGTATTGTTTTGTACTTCAATTTTAATATAATAGATTATTAAAATTTAATAAGAAATATTATATACGATGTTAATAAATTGCGGATGTACTAACAAAAGCTTTGTATCTAGGGCAAATCCATACTCTTACTGCCATACTAGTAAGATAAGATCATGAGAGTTTCACCTAGCTTCACTACATCATGAGGAAAATACTAATCTGTAATAGTCAGCTAAAGCGTTACCTCGTTCCATAGTTAATTATTTGTATAATCTGGGTTACTCTATTTAAGTATCATCTTGTACAAAGTAAACATCATTTTGTACATTAACTTGCAACTAACGAGAAGACCTTTTTGTCCTAACAAACTCAATATTATAAGGGTGGCAGATTCGGTTAACCATGCGGGTTCAGTTCATGTATTTTGGGTTTTCGGATGTTTGAGTGTAGCAGTATATGCCAGGGCGGACATACAGCCAAGCAAACGGGTCACATGCCCCTATCTGATTTTACATTCTCCTTCAGTAATTAGAGTAGTGTCTATAAAATGCCCCCGACTGAAAGATAGACATGATGTATGTGTCCTCACCAAAATACATTCCTACATCTGTCCCTGTGTATATAGCCTTTTCGGGTATTTTATATATTAAGATCAGGTTTAGTTCAGTTCATATCTTTTCGGACTCATGATGGTTTGGATACTTGTTCGGTTTTTTTTATATTTTTATTTTAAATACTCATTATGTATCTAAAGTTCAGACCCGGCTCAACCTCATATTGGGCCTTTGGATAAATTTGATTTACATGCAATATAATTGATTATATATAATATTTTGGGCCTTTTTTCAAAAATACAACAAAATTTTGGGTCTTTTTTATCATTAAATTTATTTGTTTTAAAAGTGAGTTCTGGGCGTGTGCTCTACTTGCTTATTCCTAGAGTCGGCACTGCTAAAGTTACATAAGACTCTAAAAAAACTTAATATATAATATATAAACTTAAACATGAATGACCAAATTCAAATATAAAAATGAGGTTGAGTATTTGATGTTATTATTAGGTTTCAAATACTGAACTCATTTGGATTTTTAAATAATTATTCTGGTTTGGATACAACTTTTTCCGATTTTGTGAATTTTTCAGCTATTTTGGCATCCATCCTAATTTAGATCAGGTTCGAATTCGAGTTGTTCTGTTCGGTTTGGATTTTGGATTCGGATTTTCTACTTGGTCCCAATGTTATTTCATTAATTATTATATCCTAAAATTGGTGATTGAAAACTGATTGAATAAATGCATGTTACTATACCCTGAGTTGATGGAGTCGGTGAGTGCGATCGAACAACGACTATTTTGTTTCCCCACCCCTACGAAGACGCACTCGCGTAGACGTTTTGTTGGATAATTCCAAGCTTGTGGAAACTTAACATATTATTAGATGTTTAATATGTTAAGATAAACACAATAAGGAAACCTAGAAATAGGAAAAGGAAGTTTCTATTTAGGTTAAGTTTGTGTTTTCCATATCCCACATGTTAAAGGGAATTGTCTTTCATATAAATATAGGTCTAATGGAGAGGTGTTCCATATGATCTAAGTGAAACATATTGAGAGCTTTAGTTTTGAGTAGTTTCTAAAGCTAATAAGAAAAGTTGTTCTTATAACTCTTTGTGTTTCTAAGAGATCTGAATTGGTATCAGAGCCTCAGGTTGGAGACTCGATCTAAGCTTAAGTTGTAGCTTAAGATCCTGGTGCTTGTGAACAAGAGATCGCGACGGCAAGATGGCTGACGTGACTAGGGCTCCACGCACGAAGGACTTTGGATCTACATCCATCCAATGTCCGATGTTGTCATCGACAAACTACACAGTTTGGTCGATGAGGATGAAGGTTCTACTACGTGTTCATGAAGTGTGGGACACAATCGAACCTGGTTCAGATGATCAAAAGAAGAACGATGTTGCGATAGCTCTTTTGTTTCAATCTGTTCCCGAAACATTGATTCTCCAGGTGGGAGAACAAACCGCATCAAAAGAGATCTGGAACGCCATCAAGTCGCGACACCTAGGAGCTGATCGTGTAAGGGAGGCGAGACTTCAGACGTTGATGGCGGAGTTTGACAGGTTGAAGATGGATGATTCAGATACGGTCGATGACTTCGCGGGGAAGATATCGGGCCTATCATCCAAAGCAACCTCGTTGGGAGAAAACATAGAAGAATCCAAGATGGTCAAGAAGTTCTTGAAGGGTCTTCCAAGACACAAGTATATCCAGATCGTAGCATCACTTGAGCAAGTCCTAGATCTCAACTCGACGGGGTTTGAAGACATAGTAGGAAGGCTTAAGGCGTACGAGGAGCGTGTAGGAGAAGAAACTCAGAAAGAAGACCAAGGGAAGCTGATGTTTTCGAACAATGAAGAGCATAGTCAGAGGGGCTATGAGAATTCCCGTGGTAGAGGAAGAGGACGGAACGGTAGAGGCAGAGGTCGAGGTAGGTCACACAACCAAAACCGTGCGTCACACACCGAAGATAACAACTCGAAGAAGAATCGTTCAAAGCTGATATGTTGGAGATGTGACAAGCCTGGTCACTACGCAACTGTCTGTCCCGAAAAGACAGAGAAGAATCAAGAAACTAACCTAAACGAGACAGAAGAGGCTGATGCACTCTATGTACACGAGGTGGTGTTTTTGAATGAAGATAAGGTGATTCCGAAGAATCTTGATATCGACAAAGGCAATGCAAGTGTCTGGTATTTGGATAATGGAGCGAGCAATCACATGACAGGGAACAAGGAGTTCTTTTCGAGTTTGAATCTCAACACCAAAGGGAAGGTGAAGTTTGGTGATGGATCGTGTGTTGACATTGTAGGAAAGGGTGTGGTTACCTTTGTGTGCAAGACTGGAGAGAAGAAGGCACTCAAGGACATATACTACATACCCGATCTGAAGCACAATATATTGAGTCTTGGGCAAGCAACAGAGAACGGATGTGAGGTTAACATGAAAGATGTCTACTTAACGCTCACAGATTCGCATGGAAGGTTGCTAGTTCGTGTGACAAGATCTCCAAACCGTCTCTACAAGACCCCTATGGAGATAAGCTACCCGGAATTTACATGTCAAGGACGTAGATGCTACATGGAGGTGGCATGCTCAACATGGACATATATGCCATGGAGTGATGAACAACATGGTAAGGAAGGAGATGGTCGTAGGAATGCAGAGTGTAACACACGAAGAAGGCGTGTGTGACGCATGTCTCGCAGAGAAGCAAACGAGACACTCATTCCCAAGTGTAACACACGAAGAAGGCGTGTGTGACACATGTTTTGCAGGGAAGCAAATCAGAGATTCATTCCCGACTAAGGCCATGGTTTGTACATCAGAGCCATTGGGATTATTGCTTGGAGATTTGAGTGGACGAATCGCACCACCAATGCCAGCAGATAATTGTGAGGCATTCTATCGGTTCAAAAGATCTCACACCGATAGAGGAGGAGAGTTTGCCTCAGCTATGTTCAATCTAGGTTGCACCGATAGAGGAGGAGAGGTTGCCTCAGATGTGTTCAATCTAGAATGCACCGATAGAGGAGGAGAGATTGCCTCAGATGAGTTTAACCTATCTTGTGAAGAAGATTGGGTTGAAGCTATGGAAGACGAGTTGGAGTCTATCACAAGAAACAAGATATGGGAGCTTGTAGATAGACCGACTGGTTCTGAGAAGAAAAGAGAAGAGGATCGAGTTTGTGTGTTACACAAGACGTTGCATGTGTTACGCCAGGCACCCAGAGCATGGAGTGTGAAACTTGATCAGGTTCTCAAGGAGATGAGATTTGAGAAGTGCACGAAGGAACCATCAGTGTACTGCAAGACTGAAGGAGGAGACGTCTTGATCATTGCCATCTACGTTGATGATCTATTTGTGACAGGGACTTCACTTAAGATGATTAGGCAATTCAAGGAGGACATGTCTAAGAAGTTCGAGATGTCAGATTTAGGTAAGCTAACGTACTACCTTGGCATAGAGGTGATTCAAGGAGCAGACAGAATCAGAATAAAGCAAGAGAGGTATGCTCAAGGAATCCTGTGTGACACAAAGATGGAAGTGTGTAACACGACTCACGAAGGAGTGTGTAACACGACTCACAGAGGAGTGTGTGACACAAAGGTGGAAGCGTGCGACACAACGCACGTACCAATGAAGTCAAGGTTCTCAAAGGATGAAGATGAACCAGAGATAAAACTGTTGGGTGTTGAGCAGAAGGCCGACATCTTTACCAGAGCTCACGTACGCAAGATGGCGGATGTGACCAGAGTTATCATTGCAGTGAACTTCAGCCACAAGACTCATCGCAACTTAAGTGAAGAGGTCATGAGAAGGTTCTACAAGAACTGGGCCGATTCTAAGAAGGAGCGGTACGGAAGCAAGGAGAGCATCCGGTCTAACCTTGAGAAAGATGTGAATTCTATGGGTGGATTCACACACCATGGTGTGGTGGAGGATGATTACTTGATGATTGAGTTCAAGCAAATGAGGAGCTTAATCGGAGTTCAAGAAATTGATCTCCCTAATTCAAGTTGGAATTAAGGGGGTGAATGTTGGATAATTCCAAGCTTGTGGAAACTTAACATATTATTAGATGTTTAATATGTTAAGATAAACACAATAAGGAAACCTAGAAATAGGAAAAGGAAGTTTCTATTTAGGTTAAGTTTGTGTTTTCCATATCCCACATGTTAAAGGGAATTGTCTTTCATATAAATATAGGTCTAATGGAGAGGTGTTCCATATGATCTAAGTGAAACATATTGAGAGCTTTAGTTTTGAGTAGTTTCTAAAGCTAATAAGAAAAGTTGTTCTTATAACTCTTTGTGTTTCTAAGAGATCTGACGTTTGACATCTCAAATTTACAATCGCTTGTTTCGAAATCTTCATTGGTTGGTTCTTAGATATAGAAATGATTAGAAATAATAATAAAAAAATTACCAGCTTTTTACTTGTTTAATTGTTAATTTATTTGCATATTCTTAATAGAGTATGCTTTTATTGTTATAATAATTACATCAACAAAGGAACAAGACTAATCCAACTGTAGTTAATTGTAAAGTTGATTAATCTCGTCCTTATACTTAGCCACGACCTTGTCCCTTCTAATCTTCATCGTTGGTGTCATTAAGCCATTGTCTATCTGCAATGTTGTGTCATAAAACAGATATCTTGGTAAGGTTTTCAATTTTTTTGGGTCGTAAATATAGCCAAAACATCTATAAGAACAGTTTAAAGATATATAATTACCGTGAAGGGCTCGTCCACGATCAAGACTGGTCCAACTTGGAACGAGCATTCTGAAGTCCTGCAACATTGTTTAAACAGAGTAAATGTATCAATTACTTTTAAACCTGAAGTTAAAAAAGTAATGTTTTGGTTTTACCATTTCCTCAGTTCTTGGTAAACTAAGCTCTTTAATTTTTCGTCGCTAAGTTGGGATGTTTCAGGATCTAGCTTTTCTGCTTCCTCTTTGTTTGGGATTATGATAGCTCCAAGGCGTCGTTGATCCTGTGAATGAGATGCATGTTATAAATAGCAGATACTGAGATCTTTGTAATTCTCTGAAAGAGAGTTTAAGCACCTGTCCAATAACCACGATTTGATCAATCAATCTGCTTCTCATGGCAGCTTCTTCAATCTCTAATGGTTCCACGTTTTCACCTATCAATAATCCATTTTGTGTTTCAGTTGCAGCATTTAAACATGTTTGTGCATTCGGAATATACCTGTGGAGAGAACAATTGTGTCTTTGGCACGGCCTTCAAGAACGATGAGACCTCCACAGCAGCGACTCCTTCCGGTTGAGTGATGAGGAGCGATCCAGCCCATGTCTCCTGTGTTGAACCATCCACTTTCATTTAGAACTTGCTTTGTGGTTGTTGGATTCTGATGCCCCACATCAATTCAGAAATACGAGTTAAAATAAGGTTTAATCATTCAGGCAAAATCACTTACATAATAACCATACAATAGATACCTTATAATAACCTTTCATAATCTGTGGGCCTCTGACTTTGACAATGCCCTTTGAACCAGGAGGGAGAACAGTATTAGTCTCAGGATCTACAATTTTGAACTCTGTACCATGCATTGGATATCCAGCTGAGCCAAGAACCTTCATAAGAAAACAAAAAGACAAAACAAATTACAATATTAAGTCGAAGAAAAAGGCAAATGATTAAATCATAATGCCATGACAGTTAAGAGCTTGTAATGCCATACAAGGAAAAACAAACCAAACCAAAAAGAGTTGGAGGCTCAATGGAAAGAGATAGAATCAACTATAGCTCGTCAAGTTAGGTGTTAAGCTTTCCTTTGAAATTAATCAGTGGTGGGTTCAAAACAAAATTACAAAACGGATGCAGGAATGACTTACGTTACAGCTAAGGGTCCGTGCACAGATAACCGGGGATGTCTCTGTCAAACCATAACCATTTTGTAGAATCACACCGATGGCCTGCAAGGAAATTGAAACCAAGTCTTTTTACATGTTCAAAAGAAATTGATCTCAAGTTTTCCAAGAGAAATCACAGATGGCTTAACCTCAAAAAACTTGTCAATGTGAATGGGTAAACTACCACCTCCGCTGATACCAGCCTAAAGAAACCAAAATCAAATCAGTATTAACTAGAAATAGTTTTGGTTAGAGATCTAACAAACATAATAGAAGAACATAAAAAGTTGTGTACTACCTTTGATATCCCAATAGAGGCATGGATTTTCTTGTAGATTAGTATTTTGGCCAACATGTGTAACGGCCACAATAAAGCAGCAATTACTCTCGCTCGCAACCAATCAACCAAAGATACAATATACATTGGAGGCTTTTGCTCTTTTGTCAGACACATACCCTGTAAACCAGACCAGAGACCATAAAAGAACTTCAAGCACCACAAAAAGGAATAAACAGAAATTTTCTTTAACACAAACTGTAAGGTAAAGACAAATGTTAAGAGGGCATCATGAAAACCTCATAAATTCGCTTCATCTCCATATATTGGAGACTGATTTTGATCAGTGTAAGTGCTAGAAATTTACGGGCAGCTGAACTTGTGGAAATCTGCTTTTGAATACCACTGCAGTGATCAAATAGGAAACAAAGAAACGAGAGAGGAAAATGATGTTTAACAACCAACTCATGTTTAGAAATAATTAACTACAAGAACACCTTAGCCATGAGAAACAGAATTAAGACATTAATACAAATGCATATCGAGCTTCTATATTTATACAATCCATCATTAAGATAATATGAGTACTGTACTACTGTGCAAACTATTAACGTGAAAAGTGACAAACCTGTAAAGTGTCTCATAAACCAAAGGAACGGATATAAGATAGTGTGGTTGATACCGCTTTAGATCATCCTATACCACAAACAAAAAAACGAATTAAACCCAAAAGGAGCAACGTCGAATGATATACTCGAATCCTTCATCAGTTCAAATTTTTCATGGCACAATGATATGAGTATTCAAAATATTTTCTTCCCATTGATAAAATATTAAAACAAACGGAAGCATCACATTAAAAGGGAACAACCCAACTTGATATAAGTACAACGACTGCAAAAACAAATACTGACTGAATAAAAACTGGAGGATGAGAATCACCTTTAAGAATCTTATAGACGTATACATTTGCTCAACTCCACATGTGAATATGAAGTATTCGCAAGCACGTTCGTAGGCATGCCATGAAGGCAACATGCTTAGAAATCTATCGCCAGCTTCAGCAGGTACATATGCAGATAAATGTTTTATCTGTAAAGTGTTCAAGAAAAAAAAATTACAAGCTCCAAACCTATTCTTGGTAAGAAGAGGAACATAGTCACCAAATAAACGCTTGCAAAGAAGTATTGTGCCTATTAGCATGAACCTGGTGTAAGAGATTCCGATGTGTAAGCATAACGCCTTTCGGATTTCCGGTGGTACCACTGGTATACATAATCGCGGCTGTGTCATCTGGATTGATGGGTTTCCCTACAGAGTAATTTATTTATTAGCATCAGGATAATCTTTTAGGGGCAAAAAACTTAGATCCTCAACGTACTTGTATCGTTGGATCCTGCACGTTTCTCCTGCCCTAGGTTTTTAATGTCTGTGTAGCTGTAAACTGGGATCTGCATCCCCTGTGTAACCAATGATGACTTCTCACCCCATAGAAGTATCAAAAACCTCAGAGACGCTTTGGAAGTAAATGTATCAGCGATGCGGTTGAAAAACTCAGGATTGTCCACAACAAGGGCTACACTGCAAAATACAAATCACTTGAAATTCTTGATCTCTGTATTGCAACCAAATCTTCAGCCGATAAATGAAGAGACACATTATGATCAAAGATCTTATAGGAGCTCAGATGGAACAAGATAAATGGGAACTAAGCCTAATCTGAAAATTAATTCCTAAACAGGAACAAAATTTGTCAATCATTAAGAAACCTTAGACTCAGTAGCATACATGCAAAGATATAGAACTGAAACTGATTCATACAAACAAGATAAGAAGAGGATGATACAAAACCAGGTTAGTATATTATGATACCTTTCAGAATGTTGGTATATCTGCAGTAATTCTTCAACAGAGGACCTAGATCCTCTGACTACATTGACTGCTCCTGTGGACATTATACCTGACATGAAGTGATAAACAGTACGTTAGGAAAAGAAGGAGAGCAGTGAACATTAGAACTAACTTAAAATTTCTACAAGACTTGCTTCTTTGGACAAAGAAAGGAGAGTGATTTTCAGTTGAAACCAATCTCCCTAATGAGTCAAGCTCTTCATGTACCATATTAACAACCACGTACCTTGATCTGAGACAAGCCATCTACAGGAATTATCAGCAAAAAGTGCAATCTTCTCATCTGGTTTCACTCCAACAGCTCGTAATCCCTCAGAAAAGTCCAGAATCTCTTGTTCCAACTGAAAAATGAAGCAAACAAGGTGAATGAACTCCGTTGCTCACCAAGGAATTAAATATCTACAGCGACAATAGACATATACCTGGTTGTATGTCAATTTCAAAGGCGGATCATGGTAAGGATCTACAAGAGCAACTTTATCACCATACTTATCTGCAGAAGATCTCCAGATATCTGGGACAGCCTTCCACTCATTAGAGCGTAAAGCAGCATCTCCTCCTGACAGTGAAGAGCTTTCAATGATTGGCGTCACCTCCTTTCCCTGAATCATACACAGTTTATGCATATCAAACCAACTGTACAATTTGAAAAGACTTCTCAACCACTAGATTTGTAATGATTTAACACAATTAAATTATTTTTTGTTCTCGATCACTATTGTTTATCAATTCCCAAAAGATGCCCAAAAGCGAAATTACATAACCCAAAGAAGAAATCTGAACACACCTTGGACACGCAGTGAATCCGAAATCTTCGGAACGAAGGAACTCGAACACGAGGACCCGAAATCAATCTGAACCGGAGATCATGAAATTCGCGGGAAGAAGAGCCGTACGAGAGAAGCATCGAAGGTCCCAAGGAAGTCGACGTCATCGCTGATGAAGGAGAGATGAAGAAGGAACAATCAGGTTTCAGATGAAGTGGCATTTGCACATAGGGAGAGAGAGAGAAGATGGGGGGACCTCTCTCACAGAAGAAGAAACAAAACAGAGAGAGAGAGATCTCGAAGCAGGCAAAGACACTAAGCGACGCTAATCATATCGTTTTCGTCATTACATTACAATGGAGGAGATTAAGATAGATCATGTCTGCTCTCAGTGGAGGAGATTTGTTTTTTCATTTGTCAACCTGTGGAGAGGAGATTTTACTCATTCCATTTCTTCCTAATTGTGTTTAATTTTACTTTTCTGTGTGTTTATTTCTTTAAACATTTTTTGTTTGCTATCCCTGTAAAAACTTCGGTGTTATTCAATGCAATCACATGACATGTGACTCCACATACGCTTCACTATTTTATTTCTTAAGATTTGTTTTGGTGATCAGATTCTTATGATCAAACCATGTTTTTGTCGATGATCATTGTTTGTTTTTTTCTGATAAACCCTAAATGATGATCATTGTTTCAAAAATATGTAAATAATTTTCTCATTTTCTCTTTAAAAACTAGGCTTTATGTAAACATGTAAACAATTATTTACAAATAATTGTTTACTTCATGCATAAATGGTATAAAGAAAATTAAATTGGTATATAGATGTTTGTACATAATCTAGATTATGAATTACCAATTTAATTATCTGACTCATTTTAAGTTTTTATATTATTTACAATATTTTTTTGTTCAAGACAATAATGTAAATAATTGTTTTTTTTACAGTTATTGTGATTTACCTTGTTTTTGTTTAAATATTGTAATTTATTTGGATGAAAAAGTCCAATAATAGATGTCTACTCAATTAAAAATAATAATCAGTATTTTTTATAATTGATAGAGAGAAAGTGATCTTTACTTTTGTTAAAAAAAAAATTATTTATTAATTATTTGATTTTTTTTTCTCGACATTGCGAAACAAGAAATAAAAAGGGCAGAAAATGTATAATGAAAAACAACATTGGATAAATTTTAATTATGCAGCCTTAATCTTTCTTCAATCTCTTTCAGTCCGTCTTCTTTTCTCAAAGAGTAACGCCTGGAAACTTGCAGCGATCATTTCCTTAGAAAACAAAACCAAAGAGATTTGTCAGTTACAATGAATGCTTTAATTGGTTACATGAACCGTGACTTTACTAAAAAAAAAGTCTAATAGCTTTGTCAAATTTTATTTTTAAAATATGTCTCACCAGGGTTGACCGTGGTCATTCGAGCCAGTCCATTGAAGTAACATCTAACGTTTTCGGTACGAAACTCAGCCCAGTACGAACTAACCGCATAGCTTGCATGCCAATATACAGAGACCGGCTCGTAACATTCTCTTCCCGGAGCCAAAGCCGCACACGTCGTGTTGCTTCGCCCACAAGCCATTCTCAAAGCTTCCTCTAGCTGAGCCTCGCTAGCTCCTACCACCGGTACGCACCACACTATACCCTTGTATGGAACATTGTTCGTCGGTTTAGGCAATGGGTTGAATCCGGTTAAGGGTTTCTCACCCGTGAAATCAATGTCGTAGATCGGTGTCCCGTCGGGATGCAGGATTCCATAATGTCTCTGTGTTCCCGAACCGGATTTCTGGTCTTCGTCGAACAAGGAGAAAACAAATGTCGGTATAGCTAAACCGGGTCTAGCTGGAGTACCGATTGGTGGAATTGCGGTCATCTTCTTGATCAAATTCCGGTTATACGTCGCTGCGTTGAGCACGTTGGCGCCGGTTTCGTCGATGTCCCCGGAGTTAGGCCATCCGGTTTCGGAGATTGCGATGCGGATGTGTGGGTAACCGAGTTTGGTCATGGCGAAGATAACCGAATCCAACATTTGGTCTAGAAGATTACGGTAAACCAAACCGGTTTGAGGATCGGTATAAGTTGAGTTTCCTTGAAAGAGAGCATAATCCAAACTCGTGTTCATGGGGTTTCTTGACCAACGGAAGTAAGGTTGAAGGTTGATGAAGAAGTAAGAGTTTGTTCCGTTGAGAAACTTCAGCAAAGGCAACATCAACGGTTCGGCGATATCTTCCCGGAACGTTGAGTTCGACGGCGGAAACGATGATCGGAGAGAATCCATATCTAAAGCTGTCCCGACCTTGATGTTGTGAATACCATGTGCTCTTAGAGAAGTCACGATTTTCCGCATGGCCGGTACGACGTTTGCTGTTATGTTCCTCCTCTCTTCGACGGAGAGGATTTCGTTTCCGACAAGGACAAACCGGATGTGGGTTTGTGGGTAGTAAGGGATGATGTTGGTTTGGACCCAATCTTCAGCTGTGGTTTGGTTTGTGCTGAGAGAAGTGATTAGATGGTTTGGGACGGTTATGGTGACGTAAAGATTGGTCTGAGAGAGGAGTGTTAGACTCTCTGGATCCGCGTCGTAGAGCTTGACATGACCAGCTTTGATTGATTTGATGAAGTTGATGGACTGATAAGGAGATGGAAGGTTGTTTCCTCGTCTACCATAGTTGATACCAATCTTGCTTGGCAAGTCTAAAGTTATTTTCTTCTGCATGTACCTATGCTGATGCTGGAACCGAGTCGCGGAGCAACATGAACCTGTAAAATTAAGAAAATTTATGTCAAGTATGGGAGGAAATCATAGGTAAAAATGTAAGCATATGATTTATCGATGGACTTACTTGAAAAAACAAGGATGGTGAAGAGGGAGAAAACAAGAAGAGACATGTCTTTTTGTGTTTGGTTGGCAGTGTGTTGGTGGTGATCAGATTGTGATTTGAGTGGGAATGGTGTGGAACTGGAGATAATGCATTGATGTATTTAAGTAGGAGTATGGTGTAAGTTTAGTGTGAAGAAAGATTATAGATTTTTATCAGAGTCATGCAAGAATAGCTTCTATTTTTTTTTTTTGGTTTCTTTTGAAACTATACCATAGTTCTTTTGTGCTATGATTATAAAAGATTGTTGGTTGAATGGTTCAAATTGAACCTAGAAAATCTTTTGCAAAGGGTTGTGAATTTCTCACTTAACATCTTTTTACGTGTTGTCAATTTTGTACAAAATACATTGGTGACTGACTGTAGATTGAGAAAAAACTACATCAATAAGAGCATCTACAACAATAAAGTATCTTAAATGAAGAGTTTAATGATAAAAAAAAAGTAACATTTTTGATGTATTTTAGCTTTTTACTTAAATTTTAAATTTTATTAAAACATGATCAGTTACAGAATGACACTTGTCTCTCAAGACAGGCGACGATAATGGCGATTCTCTAGGTTTCAAAAATGGTTCACGGTTGGGATCCTGGTATTGATGGGGAAATCTGGAGTTCTAGGGAGATCTTTCTTCTTCTCCAGATCCAAAGGTCATGCAATCAAGTTGGATTTGTGGTGATACGGATTTTGGGAGATACGGAGGTTCTATAGAGAAATGATTTCAGATCGAGGGAAATCTAGAATTGGGAGACTCGATTAAGGAAAGATCGAGGTACGGCTCTTGTTAATATCAAAACGAGATCCTTCTTACTTCTATTGGGGAATTTGTTTTCAATGATTCGATTCTTGGTTTCTGGTGTATGGAAAGTCTGGATTTGGTTTTGGTATTCTGAAGGAAAGTTGGAAAATTTGATTTCTTTCAACAATCGGATAATTAGGATTCTACGGCTCAATTGGAATAGAAGGGTTCTTTATGATCTAGATTTTACGATTGATTTCTACAACAGTTGGTATCATTATTTAAAGGAATGGTTTTTCGATTATGGATTCATAACATCAGAGTTTTTCTCTTCTATCTTACGAAACTGGTGTGTGTTTATTCTTTTTTGGGCGACTATGAATCAGGGTCAGCTCGTGGGAAAGGGGGGAGTGTCAACAAATGGAGAAGGGGTTCGTAAACGATTGAAGGTCTCTGTTCCACACTTTGACAACTCGGATCTGATCAAGAGTTACGCTATGACTTTGATTGGGCGGTGCATGAATCCGGAGAAACAAAAGATTGGTACGCTATTGATGATGATCCCGAAGATATGGAAAGTGGAGGAGAGGGTGACGGGTGCAGATTTGGGGAAGGGGATGTTTCAGTTCCATTTTGAGAAGGAAGAAGACATTGAAATGGTCTTGGAGTCACAGCCATACCATTTTGATTACTGGATGATTTCGGTAGCCAGATGGCAGCCGAGAATGTCAAGAACCTTTCCGTCCGAGATTCCTTTTTGGATCAAAGTGGAGGGTCTCCCGACAGAGTTCTGGTCCACACCTGCTTTTCAGAGCATAAGAGATGCTATTGGCGAAACAACGGATGTGGACTTGGACTATGGGAAGATGCGTGTGGTGCTTGATGGCTTCAAAGAGTTAACAATGGAGACCACAGTGGAGTTTAAAGGGGGCGAGTTTTATGATGAGGAAGAGGTTCCGGTTTCTCTCAAATATGAGAAACTGTTTGGGTTTTGCAAACTGTGTTTCAGTCTCTGCCATGATGGAGATCATTGCCCACTGAATCCTAAGAGTCCCGAGAAGAAAAAGGATAGCAGAGAGGCGCCGGCGGGCAGGGGAGAAGATCGGGCTAGGAGTTACAGAGGGGTTGTGATTAATGGTGAAGAGAATCGTCAGGACAAAGGTAAAGATCAGAGGAGTTACCATGCGAAAGGGAAAGGCAAAATGTATGAGGAAGAATCAAATTGGGTGAGAGTCCCTGAAAGAGGGAACAAGGGATACTCGTCCCACCGTGGCAACAACAGAACTGATGAGGGGAACACAAGGTATCGAACCTCACGCTGGGAGCAACCTAGGGAGCAGTCTAGGAACCATTCGCAGGAAATTAGAGACAGGGGGCATCGAGGCACAAGACGTGAGAGGAGTCCTCGGGAGGAGTCAAAGGAGGGAGAGTTGCTGGACACGGGTAGTGCTAACAGGGGTCTTCAGAGGGAGGGAAAGACATCTGCATCAAGCCATCCGCAATTGTCTCAACAAGAAGGAAATGGAGGCTCCGATAAGGTGGTTAAGGTAATTTCTACACACTTGGGAGTGGAGACTGGTGATATGACTGCAATTGTTCAAGGAAATAGTGCCGCTGAATTAGAGTTGGTTCAGAAGCAGGGAGGAACTGGTAATGATAGCTTAGGGAATAGGGGTATGGATTTGGATGAGATAGGGCATTATATTGAAGGCGGTGAGGGACTTATGTGTGAGGATGATGGCTTAGAAAGCCTAACGGATGGAGAGATGGAGGATAAAAATGGTGCTCCAGGGGTGGCGCTAACGGCTGTTGCAGATGGCTCCCACGCAAAAGCAGTTGTAGAGAAGGGATCTCAAGTTGGAGAGGATGAGAAGAAGAAAGGAACACACAAGTTGTTGCTTAAACAGACAGTCATGGCTGCTGGAACTTCCAAGAAGAAGTTTGTTCAGGCGCTTCTTTCACAGAACAAGAATGTTCCATCCCGGCAAGGTAAACGTCAGGGGGATGGTATAAGATTGCAGGAGGAAAAGGATCCCTCACATCCCAAACCAGTCTCCTCCAAGCCCTCAAATGCGCCCCATGGATAGTACAATTTATGAGGAATTGAGGAGTGGTTCTTTTGTGGCTTTTGGTTTTTATTATGTTTGGTTTTCAATAAGCTCTGTGAGCGTTTCTTTGAGTTTTTATCTGGTTATTGTTTTGCTCGTAATTTGGATAAGTGGAGGCTGTTTCCTAGTTGTTTTATTTGATTATGAGTTTGGTTTATGGAATGAGATTGGTCCTTTTGGTGGTTATGTTTTTGTCTGGATTTATTCTTGGGATGGGATTAATGCTGATGTTAATTATAAGATTGGTATGGCTATTAACATAAGGTCAATACGTTTTGAGAGGGATTTTCTGGTGCTGGGGCATGTATGTTGGTGTAAGGAGGATCGTGGTTCAGTGGAGATACAGTGGATAATTGGGAGATTAATAAGGCACAATGTATCGCGTGGACGTCAAGTATGCTCTTTGGTCTCATTAAACCAAAGACAGAAGCTACATTTTATTTACAAGATTGGTGTTTGTAATCAGGAACGTAGTATTTTGATGGCTAAGTTATGGATTGCACATTTTATTTACAAGCTTTTCGGTATATGGGATAAGTGGATGAAAAGTCCATGGGCTATAAGGTTTTTATTTTTTTCCCTATCGAAGGATCAGTCCGAGGGTTTGGTGGAGAGTATCAACATACGAGAGGGAGAGTATTAAGGTTTCAAAGGAGCTGGTATCGAATTTTTGTTTGGTTTCTATGGAATGGGGGATGAGATTTCCGGGTATCATTAAACCCAACTTCAATAGCTCTAGAGAGCCTTTCTTAACATTTTAAAAATGAGAGTACTTAGCTGGAATTGTCGAGGAATGGGAAGTAAATGGACTACAGCTTATTTAAGGGAGATATGGCATAAATATAAGCCGGATTTTTTATTTTTATCGGAAACAAAGCAGGAGTTTGATTTTGTTCAAAAATATCAATCACATTTTGGATTTGATAATTTAGTCACAGTTGATCCTGTAGGGCGGAGTGGTGGTCTGGCACTCTACTATAATAATGACTATCAGGTTAATGTTTTATACTCAAGCAATCGGATGATAGATGTGGAAGCAGTGATTTTGGGAAAATCGGTTTATTTAACTTTTGTGTATGGAGATCCCGTCAAAGAGTTGAGAGAACAAGTATGGGAACGTTTAACTAGATACGGACTTTCAAGATCGGAACCGTGGTTCATTATTGGCGACTTGAATGAAATTACAGGGAATCATGAAAAAGAGGGTGGAGCTCTTAGGAGTGCAGATTCATTTGTTCCTTTTAATAATATGATTAGAAATAGTGGATTGCTGGAATTTCCGGCTAAAGGAAACAAATTATCATGGCAAGGGAGAAGAGGTAAAGGAAAAGGGGCAGTAATGGTGAGATGTCGCTTAGACCGTGCCCTAGCTAACGAGGAATGGCACACGCTATTTCCATGTTCTCATACTGAATATTTAGGAATGGTGGCATCTGATCACCGACCTTTGGTGGCTTTCCTTGATGATAAAGTTCTAAGGAGAAAAGGTCAATTTCGATTTGATAAGAGATGGGTTGGTCAAGAGGGCTTAATGGATTCAATTACAATGGGATGGTCGGAATATAAGGACGGCAGTGAGAATGGTATAGTGGAAAAGATTAGTAATTGTCGTCGCCAAATTGGAAAATGGCGTAAAAATAATCCCCCTTTTGGAAAGGATAAAATTGCGGAGTTGCAGAAGGCTTTAGAGGAGGTACAAACTGATGATACTAGGTCTCAGGAGGATATATTGGAGGTGTCTAGGAAGTTACAAGAGGCATATAAGGATGAAGAGGAGTATTGGCACCAAAAAAGTAGGAATATGTGGTACTCATCTGGGGATCTTAATACAAAATTTTACCACGCTTTGACTAAGCAACGAAGAGTACGTAATAGGATTGTTGGATTACATGATGTAGCTGGAAATTGGATTACAGAGGATAATGGAGTTGAAAAAGTAGCGGTAGACTATTTTGAAAAACTTTTTAGTACCACTTCTCCATCGGAGTTTGATGATTTTCTGTCGGAAATAACACCCGGAATCACTCCCCAGATAAACCGATGGTTATTGAGAATGGCAACTGAAGTCGAGGTTAGAGAGGCTCTATTTATGATGCATCCAGAAAAGGCACCAGGACCGGATGGCATGACTGCTCTTTTCTTTCAACATTCATGGCATATTATTAAAAATGATTTGGTAGAGATGGTGAATAATTTTTTGGTTTCAGGGGAAATGGATCCAAGGTTAAACATTACTAATATTTGTATGATTCCAAAGACAGAACGGCCTACAAGGATGACGGAGTTGCGACCAATCAGTTTATGTAATGTGGGGTATAAAATAATATCGAAGGTTTTGTGTCAACGGTTGAAGGTTTATTTACCCTCTCTCGTTTCGGAGACTCAATCGGCATTTGTGGCAGGGCGTTTGATTTCTGATAATATTCTTATAGCTCAGGAAATGTTCCATGGTTTAAGGACAAATAAGGCGTGTCAAGGGAAGTATATGGCAGTTAAAACGGATATGAGTAAAGCGTACGATAGGATAGAATGGTCTTTTATTAAAGCATTATTGGAGAAGATGGGTTTTCATCAGCACTGGATTAAATTAATGCTGGAGTGCATCTCCTCAGTCCAATATAGGATTCTACTAAATGGACAACCACGGGGACTCATTGTACCACACAGAGGTTTACGACAAGGAGATCTGTTGTCCCCTTATTTATTTATTTTGTGTACTGAGGCATTGATTGCAAATATTAAGAAGGCGGAGAGAGGGAAACAATTAACAGGGATTAAGGTAGCCAGAGCTTGTCCATCGATTTCACATTTGTTTTTTGCGGATGATAGCTTATTTTTCTGCAAGGCTCAAAAGGAAGAATGTCACACCATTCTAAGGATCTTAAAAGAGTATGAGGTGGTTTCTGGACAGTTGATAAATTTTGAAAAGTCGTCGATTCAATTTGGACACAAAGTTGAGGAACCGGTCAGGCAGGAGCTAAGAGATATTCTGGGAATTCAGAATTTGGGGGGAATGGGATCTTATCTAGGATTACCGGAAAATATTGGGGGCTCCAAGATTCAAGTTTTTGGCTTTGTGCAAGACCGTCTAAACAGCAGGGTCAACGGTTGGACTTTTAAGTTTTTCACGAAAGGAGGAAAGGAAGTGATTATTAAATCAGTGATTACGGCATTGCCGAATCATACGATGTCGTGTTACCGTTTACCTAAGGCAACCACAAAAAAACTGACGAGTGCGGTGGCACAATTTTGGTGGAGTCCTGGGGGTAGTTCAAGAGGGATGCATTGGAAATCATGGGATAAAGTTTGCGTCAGTAAGGAAGAAGGGGGTTTAGGTTTTAAGGATATAACAGACTTCAATACCGCAATGCTTGGTAAGCAGTTATGGAGGCTGATAGAAAAGCCAAACACTTTATTCTCTAGAGTTTTCAAGGGGAGGTATTTTCGGCATGTCTCACCTCTTGAACCGATCCGTTCATACTCTCCGTCCTATGGTTGGAGGAGTATTGTATCTGCTAGATCTCTGGTAAGCAAAGGACTAATCAAACGGGTGGGAACAGGATCTTCTATATCAGTATGGAACGATCCTTGGCTCCCAACCACTCGCCCGAGACCAGCCAATAAAAATCAACATCATTTGTATCCCGATCTCACAGTGGCTTCACTTATTGATCCCACTTCGCGACAATGGAATTCACAGGTCCTACGGGATTTGGTAGATTCTCAGGATGTGAAAATCATAGAAAGTATACCACTGAGCAGACATCAGATGGTCGATAGAGACGGATGGCATTTCCCACCCAATGGAAAATTCACGGTTAAATCAGGATACCAAGTGGAGCGAATTTATCCGGACAGAGAACGACCACCAGTATTGATGGGACCAACAGTTGACGTTCTGAAGGCTTTTTGTTAGAAAATCAGGTGTCCACCAAAAATAAAACATTTTCTTTGGCAATTGGTTTCAGGGTGTGTGGCAGTTAAGAAGAATTTGAAGGCGCGAGGAATGCAAGGTGAGATTTGTTGTGCAAGATGTGGAGCGGAGGAGGAATCGATTAATCATGTATTTTTTGAATGTCCCCCAGCATGTCAGGTTTGGGCTCTTTCAAAGATTCCAACTAATCCAGCTGTCTTCCCAACGAGTTCTCTTTTTACGAACATGGATCATCTTTTTTGGCGGGTTGTTCCGCAGATGGAGGATCATCATTTTGCTTGGATACTATGGTATATTTGGAAAGGAAGAAATAATAAGGTCTTTAGTAATTTGGATATGGATCCTAAGGATACTCTTAAGTTGGCAGAAACGGAATCCACACTCTGGGCAGAGGCACAACTTTTGAAGGAACAGAAAACGGGAACACAGGTACAGGTTACGTCTCTTCCATCAATTCCCGGACGATGGTGTTTTACAGATGGCTCGTGGAAAGAGGGTGATACTTTCTCTGGTCAAGGTTGGTTTAGTTCTTTAGAAGGCTTTGAGGGACTGATGGGCGCAAGGAACGTCCGGGCTACTTTAACCCCCTTGCATGCAGAGATGGAGGTGCTATTATGGGCCATGGAATGTATGCGAAATTTAAGACAATTTCAGGTTACATTTGCAACGGATTGTTCTCAATTGGTGAAGATGGTTTCGAAACCAGAAGAATGGCCAGCTTTTGCAAGTTATTTGGAAGATATTCAGAACCTGAAGGAGAGTTTTATACGATCAGAGATCATTCATGTACCAAGAACGCAAAATACAAAGGCGGATAGTCTAGCACGCAGTGCCAGGATTCAGCCGTCTTTCGTCGTTCACATGGATCAACATCTCCCAATTTGGTTTACAGAGTCAATATGAGTCTGTAATGTTGTCGACAAAAAAAAAAAAAAAAAAAGACACTTGTCTCTAAAAATTGTATACAACTCAAGTCCTAAAATTTTGCTTTTGAAGGACCGATGGTTCCTTTAATATGTACTGTTTCATTATTTTTAATTTCTTACTAGATTTTGACCCGCGCTTAGAAAGCGCGGAGTTGTTGGATTATATTATAATACAAAATTTTATTATATCGAAAAACATAATTTTTAACAGCTATATAATCTACAAATTAGTTTATTTGAGATTTTATATGTACAATTTTACGTAAGTTTCTTTTCGACATGAGAATTATATCCGGATCAAAAAACAAATAGAACAGACCCAAATTATAAGTTTAGTTCAGGTCCAGAGAAGATAACCTATTGGGTTTTTTTTTACCTGCAGGTCTTTGTTTGAGTTTGGGTCCTACCCTAGAACCGATCATAAATATGTGTTTATTAGGTATATTTTGATATTCCGAATATGTTTCCGGTATTATGGATATTGTTTTTAAGTTTTTGGTCTACGATTAGAGTTTTGATTTCAGGTAAATTTTTCAAATTAAAAAAAAATTGGGTATTTGTATAAAATTTTGGGTATTTTTCAGTTCATCGTGTCAGATTTTAAATAAGATTTTAAATTTTTAGGTATTTGAATTTTTTTGGTATTTGTTTGGAGTTTCAAATACTTTTCATGTTTTGGATATTTTCAGATTTTTCATATATTTCAAATTCTATTAGGATCTTAAATACCCGAACAGATGTGGACCCATTACGTCCATATCAGGTCCAACAACCTTTTGATATAGATTTTTAACGTTATTGTACAAAAACATGGTTGATGAAATATTTTTTTGAGTAAATGTATCATAAAAAATAATATTAAGATCTGTTAAAAATATTTAAAATATTGTATGTTTAGAATGATTAATATATTATCTGAAAAATAATAAATAGTTATACATAACTCCAACAACTTTTTTATATTAGATTTTTTAAAACTCTTTCCTTTTTAATAGTATTGATTCGTTTTAAGTGAAAAGTATATAAAAGTATAATATCTAAATAAATAATTTTCAAAATCTTGAATGATCAATACTGATATCGTGAAGTCAGGTAGCTTTAATAGAACCAATGAATTTCTTCATTTTTGTGAAGGTAACATGAATATTCAGAAAAATCATTTTTAAATATGAAAATATTATCAAACTATAGACAGTTGAAAATTTAGTATATGATATGAGATTTTAGTAGAAAATTTTATATATGATATAATTATTTTATTATAAACGAAAGAGGAAGTTAGAATGCACACATATATGTCTTGTAATTTATCTTGTTTTAAATCATATATTATATGATAAAAGTGATAATATAAAACATTAGTTTCAATGCTTTTACGGTTAAAAATCAAAATAATAAATATAGTAATAGTAATGATTAGGATTTAGGAGTAAGATTTAAATAAATAAAAGAATTGACTAAATTATTGTTAGAGAAATATATAGTAACATATTGTTAGTATAAATTTAAGGTAAGACCAAAAAATAATGAGTCTAATATTTCTGGGTCGGGAAGAATAATAAATCAAGGTTTAGTTTTGTATCTTGTTCACCTTTCCAGATTATATTCATCAATCATCCACCATCCGATAAACAAATAGATTTCCTAGCTATAGGAGTAGAGTCTAGAATGTTCTGAATGTAACAAGTGATTAAACATCTATAATGCAAATAGGTGTACATATTTGATGGTATCATATAATGCATATGAAAATATCATATATCTTCACACCATCAATAATACCAAACAAACTCTAATTAAATCTGTTAGTCCTAGACAAAACCAAATGCAATTACTAGGTACATATCCAACGAACTTGCGCCATTGGACCCTTCCATGGATTTCTACTCCAACCTTGTCCTAGGCGATCTTGGCACACCAAATCTTTGATACATATGAGGCCACTCATCCGCCTATCCTGTTTCAGTAGAGACGCAAAGGCAAAGGCCATCAGTAAGGTTATGAAGAAGCTCAGATATGTTGGTGTGAACTGGGCGAGTTCTAGAAGGAAGAAGAAGTCATGACCAGTCCTTGATGTTACGTGATACACATGGGATGTTGGCGTTGGCGTTGACAAGTTGAAGATTGTTACGTGATACACATGAGATATTTGATCTTTGGCAATAATAATAATAATAATGTAAAAGATATAAAGTTGATGTTTAACAATATCTTACAAAGTTATAAATTACAATAATAATAATTTACAGTCAAATATTTTATAAAAGAATTGTTAATGAAGTACGATGATAAAATTTGCTTATCAGAGACATGAGAGTGAAGTCACAGCGCAGAGAGGGAAGGCAAAGAGTATAACGTTCTTGGGGAGAACAAAATCACAGAAGGAGACAATGGCAGATTGGCAGTCTCGAAATACACGCCAAAGTCTCTAATTACTTGACAAACATCTGGTTTTCTCATTTTCAGTCGGGTATTGAAAGATTTCATTATTTGATTAACATGCATGAAATCAATTTAATACCAAATCAGCTGATCATATCCATACTAGGGTTAATATAAGACATGTTGTGTAGATTAGAAACTTGTGAAATAAATCTCCAAAAAAACTGAAGCTATAGCCATCTTTTCGAAACAAATTTTGGTTTGATCTTTTTAGTTTTCGCTAATCTGAAACCCATAAAATAGGAGTTTAGTGTTCAAGGTGGAACACATACTCCGTCAAGCGTTGCAGCTTGGATGAATCCACCTTTTGCTCTCTTTTAACAGCTTGCTTCTTCACAGTCACCATTTGAGATGCTGTATCCACTGTCCACCCATTCTCCGCAACATCTGTGTATATCCAACATAAGAAAATCTTTTATACAAAGACACTAAGCTAAGGCATCTCCCACAAAAGTAGAGACAGTAGTATTGTCCCAAAGGATAACTTGTTGAGACCAGAGCGAATTCAGTGTAAACCTACGAATTGATGTGGCAAATTTATCTTTGAAAGCATTAAGGAAATTGCAGAAAGAACGAAAGCTTACAAGTTGTGGCATCATCTTCTGTCATCCCTAGGAAAAGAGCCAAATCGCGGATGGTAATTGTGGAGTAGGCAGACAACAAAAGCTGAAACATCCTTTTTGTGTAAACGTCTTCAACAAAAAACAACACAGGAATAGCGTTAGGCATCGAACAATTGATGTCTTGTAAATGCAAAAGCGGTGCTGCTTATAAAAAAAAGATGAGCAAAAAAAAAGTACAATTTCACACAATTTCGATCAAAAGTTGATGCTTTTAGCTGGAAAAAACCAGTTAACACAAATCTTCAAGTCTGGTCTCACTAGATTAACACAGCAACACAGCTATTCGATCTCAGATTCTCAAAGCTTAAAACTAGATAAGAGTAAACAGTCAGTTTACATGTTTATAGTAATCTGTCAGAAAGCTTAGTTAAAAAAAAACCATGCCATACTAGCTAAAAAGGTATTAGCACAGAAGAAAATAACCTGAGAATGCAGCAACCATATCTTTAGCTTCTGGACTCCAATCATAACCCCGAATAGCTTCATACACACCAGCGTAGTCACGTGTCCAGAGCCTCTGACCAATCCTCCAAGCAGCAACAACTTCAGGCTTGCTTTCCTTCACACTTGTAGGTATCGTCTTCCAGAGGAAACGAGCGCTATCACTACAATATTATCGCTCCAGATTTAGCCACACAACAACAGCAATCAAACGCAACTTTAAAAACTGTTTTAACTCTTAACTTAACGGCGCAAACAACAGAATCAAAGAAGATTTTTTTAACTAACCAATCGTCAACGTAGAAGTAACCGAGAAGATGGATTGCGTAAGGCCAGTCATCATGGAAAGAGATTCCTTCCGAAGCAACCTGTTAATTAAAATCGAACGATTATCCTCACAAAAAACCCTAGCGAACACCAGAAACAGTGATAGCGAGAGAAATTTGGGACCTGAAGCATGAGATTATCGCAGATATCGGCGATTTTATCGAAGGATTTGACGGCTAAAGCTTCCGTAACAGGGGAGAGATCCATGGTGTCCGCTGCGCTTGGAGATCTGCGAAGCTGAGGATCCTTCTTCACAAATCCACTCTACAACACATTATTTTGGTTTGAAACCTTTTCAATACGGTTTACTTTAATGGGCCGAGCCTTCACAAAAAACAGCAACGTTTGGGTCTGATAATATATGGGCCGAGCCAACAAAACTTCGTAGCTTTAACACTTTGCTCTTGTTCCTAGCCAAAAGTAGAGTCTGTTTGAACCGTTTTTGGTCGGATATTAGTAATAGAGACGAAACTCATCAGTGGATTAGTTCAAAGCCGTTTTACTAAATCAGTGAACGGTTTGATTACAAATAAGGAAAATTTGATCGGAAAGTAAGTATTCGGGGAACGTTGGCAGGAAAAGTACAAGTCGGCGAGAATACAACTCAAATTCTAGCTGCCAAAAGTGTGTGTTTGGATCTCTCCCTCGTTTTCCTCTCTGTCCTTATTATATAGATGCTCTTTTGTTGCCCAATTTTAGGTCGATTTGACTTAATCCCACATATATTAATCATGGAATATTACAATATATTTTCGTAGCCATGTGTCATCATTAAAATTTTAATGATTCTTAGAGTCTAAATGGTGACATAAGGAACTAAATGGAATAATCAATTCCTACTCATTCTTAATAATTACACCATTTATGAAGAATATTTGATGTGTATGGTTCCTTGTCATTAAATTTTAAGGAACTATAGAACATCCTGTAACGCCCCGTCCGTCCACGGCTAATGGACCACCCACGCCCGCTCTCTCGACCCTTGGGCCACATCATGTTCTAATGGTCGGTGCGTTAATTTTTTTAAGGTCCGAAAGTCATGTTTACTAGTCATGCAATCACCACATGACCTTTCTCCGTGCTTTAGCCTCACTCACACAGTCTCGCGAATCACTTTCCGATAGGTAACTCATCCTTTCACTACTTCAGCTCAAACAAGCTTAACTCTGGAGTTTTAAACGGATATGTGATGGAAAAGGTAAGTCAATTTTTGGTGATATAGGTAGCCAAATCAATTATTTTAAGTCTTTCCATATCTCACAACTCGGGATGTTACATATTCCTTATCAAAACTGATATGGAACAAAAGTAATAAATATTCCATTTGATTTCTTTTATTTTGTTCCTACCTATTTTTTTCTACTCATTCCTATTCCAATTTTAATGGTCACTAGTTAGCCTTAGAATCCTTAGAAAAATAAGTTGATCCATATAAATATATATTATATTTTTTATTAAAATAACTATCAATTTGACTAATAGTGTACAAAAAAATATTCTCAATTCTTTTGTTCAAAAAAAGAAGAAGAATATTCCCAATTATTTCATTAAATAAAAGATACATAATATCCTAATATGATTAACATATATATGATAATTAATGATTACGAATAATACATATTTGATAACAATTTTTCTATCCTCATTCTTTTTTGTTTAATTTTATATTATTAGAAGAAATTAAACAATCACATCAAGCATATAATAAAAAAATTAAATTTTTTCGTATATGTTATATTTTGAATTTTTTTAAAACGACTATCAATTACTAAAAAAAAATCAAAATCTCACATTAAAAATTTTGTGATCAATGGTTTAACTTTTTTTGTTCAAGCAAGATACAAATGATCATAAACCGTATAAATATGAAGTCTCACTAATAGATATATATATTAATATCATTTAAATTAAATTATATAGCATATAAAATATATAAATATTTTAATTTCAAAATTTGCATTAAAAATTACTGAGATCTTAATATATTTTAATTTTAAAATTTGTATTGATAAATCTCACATTAAAATTTTGTGATTAACGGTTTAAATTTTTGTGATAGAAAATATACAATGTTGATAAAATTATATGAATAGGAAGTGTTTATCAATATTTATATTAAAATATACTATAAATATTTATATATATATATATATGTCAATATCACTAAATTTTAATTATATACCATATAAAGTAAATAAAATGTTTGCTTTGATTTATTTAGCAAAAACATGAATGTAAATAAATAAAATATATTGATTTTGATTTATGCGCTTACTCTAATGTATATACTTTTATGTATACAAATTGTTTTTAAATAAGTTATTTCTAATATGTTATTTGATATTGACAATCCCAGAAATACACGTCTTCAAATCGAAGTAATTTTTAATATTGGAAGCATTATATATATATATATATATTATATCATTCAGAGTAAATATTTTAGTCTTGATTTTTATTTCTAAAAATCTTTTAATGAAATATCATGACAAGATTTCAATCACCTCTTTTTGAGTTTGTTCGAAAAATGAGAGATTTCATTCGTCTAATATTTATTTCTCCCTAATACCCTATCAGCTATTATAATTGTAATAATGCAAGATTTGAGCTATTTATTATAATTTTTTGGTTTATCATTTAATAAATCAATCAGTTATTAATTTATACATAGTTTATATATATTCTTTTTAATCAACTTATACAGGCTCATACAGACTCTGTAAACCAAACCGGGTGATCTGCATTCATGTGGACAACGAAAAACGGTTGCACCCTAGCACTACGGGCTAAACTATCCGCCATTGAATTTTGTGTCCTTGGAACGTGGATGTTTTCTGCTCGGAGGAAACTCTCTCTCAGGGTCTTGAATTCTTCCAAATAAGTTGCAAAAGCTGGTCATTCTTCTGGTGTCAAAACCATCTTCACCAAATGAGAACAATCCGTTACAAACGTAACCTGGAATTAATGTAAATTTTTCATGCATACCATTGCCCATAGTAGCGTTTCCATTTCCACATGAAGAGAAGAGAGGCTAGCCCGAACATTCCTCGCCCCCAATAGTCTAGCAAATCCTTCTTGAGTGCTGAGCCAACCTTGTCCAGAAAAACTATCGCATTTTTTCTAGGAACCATCTGTGAAACACCAGCGTCCTGGAATTGACGGCAGAGCCGTAACCGCAACGTGTGGTACTGTCCTCTGTACATTGAACATTATGGCATCTGTACATTCAACATCTGGGCCTCAGGCCATAATGTTGACTATGTTTCTGCCAATTTAAGCGTATTCATGGGATCAATATCCAGATTACTAAAAACTTTATTATTACGACATTTCCATATGTACCATAGAATCCAAGCAAACTGATGATCCTCCATCTGCGGTAGAACTCTCTAGAAGAGATGATCCATGTTTGTGAATAGAGAACTTGTGGGAGAGATTTCGGAATTTGATGGTATCTTCGAGAGAGCCCAAACTTGGAGTGCTGGAGGACATTAAAAAACACATGGTTTATCGATTCCTCATGAGCTCCACATCTTGCACAACAAATATCCCCTTGAATCCCTATCCCTTGTAGATTCTTCTTAACCGCGATACACCATGTCACTAGTTGCCATAGGAAATGTTTTAACTTTGGTGGGCACCGTATTTTCCAATAAAAGGCCTTCAAGACGTCAACTATAGGGCCTATCAAAAGTGGTGGTCTTATCCTATATGGATAAATCAGTTCCACCTGATATCTTGATTTAACTATATATTTTCCACTTTTTGTAAAGTGCCATCCATCCCTATTTATCTTCTGAGTCCTACTCAGTGGTATACTTTCTATAAGTTTCGCATCCTGTGCATAGTTCATATATACTAGAATGGCAAAATATTATATATATTTATTGGTATACTATTAAGTAACTAAACCTCAAAAGCGTTCATAATTTCATCGCATTCACGTGGCTCCGCCTTGCACATGAAACGCGCATCCCCGTAATCTTTCATGGATTCTCTGCATGATTTAGAAGGCTAATGAGCGCTTCCGTGCATAAGATTAATACGAAGCACTTGGGACCTATGGAAAAGCTTCGGAACAATGCATTAATTTTGAAAAATCTTCCTTACTCTTTGGTATGAGGATACCTGGACATGTCAAGGATACTCTAAAACAATCAACTGGAATTGAAGATGAGGGAGGAATGGGTTCCTATCTTGGTATCCCTGAAGATATTAGTTGTTCGAAGGTGAGGCTCTTTGCCTTTCATAAGGAACAACTACAAAACCGTGTTAATGGTTGGACAGGAAGATGGCTAACAAGGGGAGGAAAGGAGGTGCTAATAAAGTCTATACTGCTGGAACTACCTACATATGTAATGTCAACACTTCCTCTCCCCCTGGAGACTTGTGAGAACTTATCTAGTGCCATTGCACAGTTCTGGTGGAGCTCGAACCCTCCTAAGAGAGGAATACACTGGGTTAAGTGGGAGAAACTCTGCAAATCAAGGGAAGAAGTAGGAGTAGGTTTCAGGATGATCCATGAATTTAATCTCGCATTACTTGGGAAGCAGTTATGGCGATTAGTGCAATTTCCGGACTCTTTACTGGCAAGAGTCTTGAGAGGACGGTATTTTCGATATAGCTCGCCGCTGCGACTAATCGATGTTAACAATCCCTCGTATGGGTGGAGGAGTATAATGGCTACAAAGCCATTAATAACGCTCGGGATTAGACAAAATGTACACTCTGAGAATGAAATTAAGATGTGGGAAGATCTTTGGATCCCAAAGATACCGGCAAGACCAGCTAGGCCAATTGCACCAGTACTTCACCCAATGATGCCAGTAAGTAGTTTGATGATTGGAAATCCGAAGAGATGGAATACTGAAATGCTAGAGAATTATGTCCATCAGGAGGACATCACATTGATCCAGTCACTGACCATAAGCCAAGACTACTGTCGAGATGGATATTGCTGAAGCTATACGAAGAATGGTATGTACACTATCAAATCAGGTTGTTGGATGGCAACAAATTTGCTTAAGGAAAAGTCATTGGAGGCACATGAACCTAGTATCACAAAGCTCCAGGCCTTTGCTTGGAAAATAAAATCTCCTTCAAAAATGAGACATCTCATTTGGCAGATGATATCGGGCCAACTAGCAGTAACAAGTAATCTGACTCATCGCCATATGCGATGCGACAACTATTGTCCTCGTTGTGGTGCAGATGATGAAACTGTAACTCATGCCATCTTTGAGTGTCCTCCTGTCGTTCAGACATGGGCACATGCGTCAACCCCAACACCACCAACACTATTCCCAAGTGGAAGTCACTTCACAAATATAGATTACCTCTTCTGTCGGAAGAATGATATCGTAGAACCAGAATTGGACAAGGACCCTTATCCTTTGATCACATGGTATATTTGGAAGGCAAGGAACGACAAACTCTTTAGAGGAATTGACAGGGACCTTTTGGAAATTGTCAGACACGCTGAATCTGAATGCCAAGCTTGGTTTGACGCAAACCAAAGACCGGACGGAATGGTGGAAGAACAAAATACAATAGGGATTTCAATCTCCAAGCAATGTATGATAGATGGGTCATGGACACATGATGCACTCTTTAGTGGTTATGGATGGATATGGATAAATTCAAGTGGAGTGATGCAACTATTGGGAACAAGAAATCAACGACGACGAATTTCACCATTGCACTCTGAACTAGAAGCTTTATCTTGCGACATGTCAATCTTTTGGGACTGACTGCAAGGACTTAATCTCGATGACCAAAGACCCTGGAGCATGGCCGAGGTTTTCTACTGAGCTGGAGGAATTTATGAAGTTGAAAGCAAGGTTCACGGAGTTCTCGATTGTTTTTGTACCTCATCAGGAAAATATATCGTCTGATTCATTAGCTAAGATAGCGAGATCTTTCCATAGGGAATTGTATTACATTGGTTGTTCTGTTCCGGTCTGGTTTCCCAGACCACCTCAAGCTTGAGTAATAGAATAGCCGTTTGAGGAAGAAAAAAATAATAAACCTCAAAAGTGTAGGTTAATAAAACAAGTCATTTGTTTTGTTGTTCTAGAATTAGATAATTCTTCAACCGAAATGGTGAATATACTAGACAAACATTTGTATTTCGAGTCTACACTTATATTCTATAACAGTTTGATATATTAGATTTGAGCACTAACCTGTGAATAGGGTTTGCCGATGAATTTCTTCAAAATTTTGATTCTTAGATATGTATATCGAGTGGAACTAATTTTTACAGATATATGTTCATTTTTTTTTAAATTGACATTTATGTAATTCATTGAATTCACAAAATAAGTTAAAAATGAGCAAAACTCATATCAGTGAAACAAAAACGAAAACGAAGACACGATTTTATAGATTTAGAAAATGTAATCACTTATGAAGAATAGTAAACAAATCTATAGCAGAAAACCTAATTCTCTTTCGCCATTTTACAATCGAAGTTGGCTTTATGAATTTTGGTGTTTTGTGTCATCCACAAAACTTAATTTCTTTTTGTGCATATAAACTCTCAGAAGGATTATCATCTAGTGGACATTAAGAAATGATCTTATGTATTAATAGTATAGATGTAACATTTAATTATTATCCAAAATATATTATTTAACATGTTGATTTTTATGTCCCCACATATTAATCCCATTTAATACTAGGCCTTAAATAGATTTGATTTTATTCGTGATATGCGATTAATTTTTAGATTCCTTAATTGTACAATGCAAATCACATTTAGATGCATATGACAAAACAAGTCGATTTGTGCTGAACTAAACTCTGCGGGAGCTTTCTTTGGTCTAATCTAAAAGCAGGTCTTATGTTTTGAGATATATTGCGAGAGTGTGGTTTGTTCCAAGTTACCCATATTTTCATTACTCACAGCTATCTCTGTCTCTTCCTATTGCTCTCAGTTTAGCAGATTCAGCTCCAGAAACACAACAAAGAACCCTAGTTGTCACATTATCTTATCAAAAGGAAAACTATTATTACGTCTCAGACTTGTACTCCTCTTTCACATTCTTGAGTTATTTTTTTTTTTGGTGTACGAAATGGAAGAGATGAAACAAGTTAGATAGGATTCAAATACTCTCATCTAGATGTTTTTAGCTTCGCTCTTCTGTTTTAGTGACGAGAATTGTAAATTGAAACCTAGAGATTTAGGACTATAACCAGTTTTAAAATTTGCGTTTTGGTGTGTTGTGCTGATTGTTCGTCTAAACTCTGGAACGAAATTTTTCAGTGAAGGAGAACAATCATATATAAGTTGTTGCAGCTTGGAGGATATAGTCAGAAGCTGTCGTGCATGTGTGTTCGAGTTTGTGATTTAGAGTCAAGAAGCTAAAGATATATAAACGGTTGTTGCATTCTCAGGTAAACAACTTATGTATCAAAGGATTTTCTGCATCTAGAATGAAAAGTTTCTAGAACTAACTTGCCCATAGCTTATGTAACTTAACACTATTTAACTATGAAATGTTAATTTACAGAAGAAGTGATGGTGAATGTTAGAAAGTTTGTGACTTCTCGTCCAATATTTGTCTTCTTCCTCTTGGTAATATTTTCTTACTTGTTAATTCTTTTTATAATCGTTGGAATATATATATTACTTAATATATAAGGTTTTGTGTCGAATACGTTTAGGCATTTCTGGTGATTGTTTTCGGGTGCATACCGGTCACGATTTGGCTCAGAACAACTAAGAACGTAACAGACGGCATTGTTTTTTGCACTGAAGGCCTCCGGTCAAGTCTAGTTTCTGATATTGAAAACATCGGAAAATTTACCTACCAGAAGACCAGTTCATCTACCACCGGTTTAGCCAACATTATAGATTCTTATCTCACAAACAATGATACTCATTTCAAAAAGATTCAAACACAGGTTTGTTTAAATTAATTTACGTCAATTCATGATTCTAGTGATTATACTAAGAGATATTAACATAACGGCAATGATATTTTTGTCCTTGTTGTTGTTATGTTTCAGGTCGCACCGGTGTTGTTTAAAGCTTATTTAACGATCCCTCAAGTCTCACAAGTTTCGTACATTAGCACGGACGGTCTCTTGTTTTCTTACAAAACAGAACTGAACGCAAGCGTCGCTGTCTTTGCGAACTCTTCAAGCGGTAAAGGAGACTACACTTGGTACACTCAAACCGTCGATCAGATAACCGGTCGTCTTACCGGGAATGCAAAGAAATCTAAGCCTGTGGATGTAACCCATAAAGACTGGTTCCAAGCAGTGCAGAGAAACCACACTACCGCCTTTGTGGGACCTGGTTTAGGAGGAGAAGTTAATGAGGCTATGTTTCAGAGCGTCGTTAGCTTGTACAGCAAGAAAGGAGCTGTTTCATTAGGGTTTCCGGTTAAAACGTTAATCGATTCTTTGAACCGTTTGCATCTAAAGGGTGGAGAGCTTTACTTGTGGACCAAGGAAGGGACCTTGATTGTTCCTGGAAGATCACTAAATGCTACTTTCTTCATCTCCAATGGCTCCATTTGCTTCGGTAGAGAATCGTCTCATTGCATCCCCGGAAACTGTAGTTCTCGTGGTTACCAGGTGGAGATCGGAAGATTGAAATTCCAAGCTTTTTGCTCTGTTCTTGAAGTTTCCGGCGTACCTCTGGTAAATGTTAAATCATCTTCTGATACTCTTTATAGATTCATAACTTTGTTTCTCAGATTCTTCCCTTGTTTTTTTTTTCCAGAGATACACACTAATGTTTCCCAACAAAGAAAGAACACCAAGCATCCGAAGTGCATCGCTATATCTTCTTGTTGCAACAATGTTATTGGGCTTGTGCTGGCCTCTAGGGTTTGTGGCGTGTATGGTGAACGCAGCAGGAAGAGAGATGCATATGCGTGCAACATTGATAAAACAAATGGAAGCAACACAACAGGCCGAGAGGAAAAGCATGAACAAGAGTCAAGCCTTTGCAAGAGCTAGCCACGATATAAGAGGTTCCCTTGCCGGGATTACTGGTCTTATTGATCTATGTCATGACTCTGAAGAAGTTAGACATGGGTCTAACCTAGAGTCTCGTCTTAAGCTAGTGAATGGCTGCACCAAGGATCTGCTTGGTAAGTTTTTTTTTTTTTGATTAACTGGGCTATGCCTGACCAATAGAGACTCTGATTCTTGACCTTTTCTTTTATGTGTTTTGCAATGTTTTGAAAACCGGACCAGATATTGACTTGACACTGAGCTAGGTCAATGATCGGACTTGTCCAACCGGTTCAACCGGGTTTTAAATTTTAAATTAGTTTTAGATTAAGTAACTATATATATAACTATAAAATTATGATTTATAAATTTTTATATAGTTGTTAGAATCTAAAAGTGATATGAAATTTTTTAAAATAATATAAAATATAATGAAAAATCATTTATTTAGATAGATATTTAAAAATATATATTTAAAAAAAACATTGCAGATTTTAAATATTTTTTATTTGAATTTGAGAACGGATCACCGGGTTTAGCGAGTTTCACCAGTTTTTGACCGGATTTGCCGGTTCAACTTCAATCCGGTTTTTAATACAACCCGAAATCGATTAGAAGGACGAGTAATAGGCCGACCAGCCGGTCCGGTTTTCAAAACAGTGGAGTTTTGTCACCTTGAACCCTAACAGTAAGTCTTGTAATGTTGTTTTAAAACAGATTTGCTTAACTCTGTTTTGGACACGAGCAAAATCGAAAGCGGGAAGATGCAGTTAAAGGAAGAAGAGTTCAACCTAGCAAAACTTGTGGAAGACGTCATTGATTTTTTTCATCCCGTGGCGATGAAGAAAGGGGTTGATGTGGTTTTGGATATGCACGATGGCTCGGTTTTCAAATGCTCTAACGTGCGAGGAGATGGTGGAAAACTGAAGCAAATCCTCAACAATCTTGTCAGCAATGCGGTCAAGTTCACGGTCGAGGGACACATTTCGATCCGAGCTTGGGCTCAGAGGACCAGTTCCAATGTGATCCTTGCACCGGAAAATAAAAGAGGTTTATCAAAGTTTTCAAAGAAGAGTAAAGACCAGGCCGGGTCACCGTCGAATTCAGTAAGAAACAATGGGAACATGATGGAGTTTGTGTTTGAAGTGGATGACACAGGGAAAGGGATACCAAAGGAGATGCGTAAGTCGGTGTTTGAGAACTATGTTCAGGTAAGAGAAACAGACCAAGGACAACAAGGAACTGGATTAGGACTTGGGATTGTGCAGTCTCTGGTAAGGTTAATGGGAGGGGAGATAAGAATCATTGACAAGGCCATGGGAGAGAAGGGAACATGTTTTCAGTTCAACGTTTTATTGTCGGCAGCATCAGAGTCTCAAGTGAGTAGACAGGACACGGAAGAAGGAGAACACATGCATGGGCTTATTAAAACTTCATCGGGAGGTAGCATGAGCATACGGAACATGAGCCCTAGGTTACACAATTGGCTCAGCTCAAGTCCAAAGCAAGAAAGGTCTCGAGTGGTTCTTCTGATGAAAGATGGAGAACGTAGAAGGGTTACAGAGAAATACATAAAGAGCCTTGGAATAAAAGTCACAGTGGTGAAAAAATGGGAGCATCTGAATCATGTTCTGGAGAGGCTTGGGGTTTCACGTCAGGGTTCCATGGGAAGAAACGAATCATTAAGCTCTAGCTCAAGGGAGTTGCCTTTGATTGGCATGGATGGGATTGATTCAAGAAGCCAGACTCCTAAAAGAACAAGGCATGGTTTCTCTCCAGCTCTCCTTGTGGTGATTGATGCGGAAACAGGACACTTTCTTGAGCTGTACGACATTGTTGAACAGTTTCGCAGAGGCATGCACCATGGTCTTTCCTGTAAAGTTGTTTGGCTTAATGATAGGGGACATGGAAGTTTGAGAGGGGAAATTAGCTGTTCTAAACCCTTGCATGGATCATGTCTCAACCGAGTGCTGAAGATGTTGCCTGAATTTGGAGCAACCGAGCCAAAAGAAGACAAACAAGGAGCTTTCAAGCCTAGTGAAGATGAGTTGTTGAGTGGAAAGAGGGTTCTGTTGGTGGATGATGATCGTATAACATCTTCAATTGCAACAATAAAGCTGAAAAAGATGGGAGCCTCTGAGGTCAAACAATGCTACAATGGGAAAGAAGCTGTGAGATTAGTGAGTGAATGGCTTACACAAAGAGAGCATGGAGAAGGAGGTTCATCAGAAGTGCTTCTTCCCTTTGACTACATATTCATGGACTGCCAGGTACATTTTATTTGATAAATCCTTCTTCCATAAATTAAGGAAAACGCTACATGGTTCAAAACTCCTACTGCATCATCATCTTTGTGGATACAGATGCCAGAAATGAATGGATATGAAGCAACTAGAGAGATAAGAAAAATGGAGGAAAAATATGGAGGTGGTTTGCATATACCAATTATAGCTGTATCTGGACATGAACTTGGTTCAACGGAAGCAAGAGAAACCATACAAGCTGGAATGGACGCCTTCTTGGAGAAAAACCTGAATCATGACCAACTTGCAAAGGTCATCAGAGAAATCACAAGCAAGGTATGGGCTCTCTCTAAACTAGTATTTTAAGTTGCTTATATCATTAGGCTTTTCTATTCTCGTTTCCATGGCATACAAATATTTTACATTTATCTGTCACAGGTTCAGAACCCATAAACCGGATTTTGATGGAAGAGGGGAGCTATGGATGCAAAACCATCTCCAGACTCCATCATCTGAAATTTTGATTGGTTTCCAACGGTTTCAAAGGGGGGGAGTACGCTTCTATCAGATTCACTGCTAGCTGGATGAATCATTTATCAGCATTCTCATCTTCCACAAACTTTAGAAAGCAAGAAGCATTTTAGGCCGCTTCTCTTTTTTGATGCTATCAGATTAGTTTATATTTTTGAGGCCTTCTCGCCAACTCTTCGGTTCTTGGTTCTCTTATTTCTAAACTCCGAGCTATCGTTCATTCTTATCCGAAAACCTCTTATCAGCCTGAGAAAAATAAGAGAGTTATGGTCAATAGATTACCAACAGACTAAACCCACAAGAACTGAACAAAACTTACGCTAAAGATGCTTTGCGCTTCTTTTCCGATGATGATTAGCCATTTCATTACTCTTTTAATTATCATTTGAAGGGTTGCAGAACAAGGGAAGAAACTTCAGCATTGGAATAACCGTCACTTACTCAGAATTTCATGTTCGGTTGAAGAAGAATGAAACAGAAGATACAAGTTAATCTGAAACCAGCCTATTCAATATTAACACCAGTGATATATATCCATATTCCCATAAAACTTGCTTTTGGTACTATAAATAATCAAAATGATATTCTTTTAAAGATAAACAAAATGTGATTTGAGACAAACAAAACAACAGTGTTGGGACTGGTGGCGGAATAAAAAAGATTGGCATTTTAAAAGCAGTGGACATCATCACCAGAAGCGTCTTGTTGCTCCAAAACAATAGTGGCAAGTGCCAGTCTATAAGCACAAGATCTTAGGTTTCTAACCAGAACATAAATCTCCTTCTTTCTCCTTTTAACATCTTTCCCTCTCCATTGCTCTTCTCTTAGTCTCCCTAACAACACTGCATCACACAGAGCTGCTGCTGTCGGCTTTTTACTGCACATTATTATAACAAGTTTTAAGAACTCAGAAACCAAATCAGCCTCTGGTGATTATTAAATCAAGATCTTTATGGGTTATTTTTTTGTTTTTTACCTCCCACGGACAAATCCTGTCGTCACAAACCCAATTGGCCATCTATGAGATTGCTTTGTGTGAGTGTCTTCAGAGACATTAAGTTCCCAGGTTCCAGAAGGTTGTTCTTGGAAGTAACAACTTACAGAAGATTGAGGGATTGTAACACGCCCTTCTTCTCCTTCACTGCAGCTGTGAAACATAAATGCAATACATCAGAAATGTCATCCCAATGTAAAATGGTTTAACTCATTCACAACAAGATTTCTAGGAGATGTTACCCGGATTTTAGTAATGATAAGTCTGCGAGAGATGGTGCACATACAACCGCGCCTTCTTCGAATGAACCTTCCTTGAAAGCATGTAGAAGAACTCTGACAAGGCATAGTTTGTTATCACTCCTCTTATGGATCTGACCTCTGGCTTTCGTTTCATCTTCTTGAATCGTCTCCGCACTATTTGTGAAAGTTTGGAGAAAAGTAGGCAGCGAATCTGGTGTTCTTGCCACGATACCATCGAATAGATTAGCACCATTTCTGAAAATCTCCACTCCACTAGTCTCACCGCTTGTGATCTTTTGATCTGAACTCTCTTTGAAACAACGCGTGACATGGATACTATTCCATGGAGGCGGAATGGGAATTCTGAAAGGTCTCACTGCAAGAGGTCGCCTTTGTGCCTTCTCCTCCACGTCTGCAGCTTCGCTCATTGTTAAAGACGAATATGCTTTGCAGTCAGGAAAATCTGATGGGAAAAAGGGCAAACCAGCCTGCCAAAAAAAAGAGAGTTGTTCAGACGTTTCTCAAGTCTAAGGTTTAAAGAGAATCATATCAGTAATGGATTAAAGTTCCAAAGACAGAGAGGAAATATACATCACAAGAAAGCCAGCGTTTCTCCCTCTGACCTATTGCCTGAGCTCCTTTTGAGACAAAGGCATTCCAGAAAACTTTGACCCAACTAAGGGGAAGTATGAGAGACCATCTGAAAGACCATAATAATTATACGATTATTTGTGGATCCTTAAAGATATTGATTCTATATAACAGCACAGAAACGATTCAACTAAAGTGCAGATTACCCTGTAGCTGCATCCCCAAGCTTTCTATGTTTAAGAAGCAGTAAAGGACAAGACCTCGAACTCCTTGGCTTGCTAGATATTTTAGGAAACTCATCAGCTGGGTCGTCGATGCAAAAAGACTTCATACGACTCTGATGCTTCTCCCAACACAATATGTTCTCTTCTTCTGGAGGGTACAGTTCACTATTTGCATCCCATAAGCACTTGAAAGTTTCAGCCTCTGTGCTGGTTGTCATCATCTCAAGTGACTCAGTAGGCTCCGTTTTGGTCATTTCAACTGATATTGCACTATCGTCACAAGGATTATTCGGGATTAACCGCGGATCCATGACAAACCGTGGTAAAATAGCGCAAGATGGTATGCTCTCCTCTTTGTAAGGATCAGGAACGTCCTTAACTTCAGCTTTTTCCATCGAGCATTTTCTTAAAATAGAGGGAGGATTCTCTGAGCTACTGCAAAAGACAGAGAAAACTGAGATAAGAAAATCTTCCCTTTGTTCATTTGCGTTCTTACAAAACCGTTATATATTCACTTAAGAGGCTTACCTTGTAACAGGATGTAGGGTCTTTTGCAGAAGCTGAGATGCTTTTGTACCAAAAAGCTCAAGTTTTGCAAGCTGTCCCTCGAGTGACAAGCAATCAACTAGGACACCTGTCTCGTTCATCTGAATGAAGGAACTTCAAAATGTCAATATCTCCACAAAAATACGTATAGCATTAGGCACACTACTAGAGTCATCTAGGCACAGTACTAAACTTACCTGTTTTTGACAAGCTAATTTAAGAGAAGCATATCCCTCACTGAAGGAAGAAGCATGGATCCACACCCAAAGTTTTCGAGAGTCTGCATGAGCCCCATTGGAGACTAGACCATCATTTCCTACGCAGTCACCCACTTCCTCCTCATCCCTTCTCTTAGGTAGCTGAGAAGGTCTCCACATATAAATTACAGGAGCAATCACCTGAGAAACTGGTGGTTCGACATGATAAAGCTGAAACAAAACAGAAACAATTATGATTACATCCTCTGCTGAAGGTACTGTTTTCTGTTTTACTCAAAAGTGAATCACTATACCATGGAGTTTCCATAACTAAGGCCTGTGAGAATAGAGTCGAAGACTTCCTTGGAACGAGATGAAGGAGAAGGCTCCAGTAGCATGTTTAATATCGACAAGAGTGAGCCCTGAGAAGTTCGAAGCCAGATAACATCAAGATAAAAAAAAAAACTTAATTAGAAGAATCTCTCAAGAATTAGGGTAAATGCTCGCCTCTGGACCCTCCAACTGCACAGCAATGTGATAGCTAGCATCGTGCACAAGAACACCTTGCCTAGACTTGTTCAAGATATCCCTAGATCCCCTTCCTCTAAAACCATGACAGAAAAAAAAAACAGCCTTAAAAAAGGCACAAACTATATTATACTAATGAGAAGCAACACACTGTGAAATTTACCTGCCATGTAAACCAAGAGGAAGGTGAAAGCCCCAAAGCTTAGTCATAGAGAAGCGTTTAGCATGCCAGACATGTGTTCTCAGCCTCTTTGTTCCATCACCAGTGGTAGAAAAACCCGATTCAGGGTTCCCTTTAAGTTCCATTCTCCTCTTGACTCGTCTTGGGATCTTTGTTTCATGAGATGATGATGCTTGTTGAGCAATAGATAATAATAATGACTCAGATCTTTGCCTCTTAATGTTACGTCTCTTTGAAGGTTGGCTAGTGTAGGCATTGGTCCTTCTCCTCTGGTTCCTCTTAGACCGGAAGTCCTTGTTCAAACGCTCAGACACTATGGAGTGAAGAGATTCGAGCTCTGCTGCCCTAGCCTCCGAGAATTTCTGGACGCTGATTTCTCGAGGGGCAAGCGACGACAGCCCTCCACCTCTTTTCTTATTGTTGTTCCCATTAGCCGAAGCCATTAGAAATCAATATCACAGACTTGTTCGAATGAAGAAACCCTAAAACCAAACCTTTTTCAGAAAACAAAAGTATCGTTTTTTTCTTCTCTTGGAAAAATTGGTCCAGACAATTTGTCGAACAGATGGCGCGCAGGAACAAGGTACTGCGCCGGCAATTGGACAAGGACAGAGATAAGCGGCTTGACTGAATCAGAAGTGGTTTACTTAAACTGTAGATGGGTTGACCTTAACCGTAATTTATTTTTTCGAACAAAAGAAATAGATCTTGATGGGCCTAGACAGAAGCAAACTAGAGCTCATATGTTTGTCAGTGATATATGAGAAAAAAGAGGTAAGTAATCATATACTCCTGCTATTTTTGAAAAATGTCATTTAACAATTTTTTCTTCTTATACAAAAAATATTATTTTAGAATTTCGATGCAGTTTCAGTTTAGTATTACTTACAAATACAATGATTCTTTAAAATAATTTTACTTCTTTCAAATATTATTGATTTAATATGTATAGTTAATAAAAACTTAAATGCATTTCAATTATTTCTTTAATCTGTGTGTAAATAGTTTTTTTTTTCAAAACTGAGAGAATATGCTTTTCTGACATCTAATTCGTAATATGCATTCAAAGTTGGAATCCCCCTATACATTAAAAGAGAAGTCACTTTAGTGATTTCTGCTGAGGTGACACTCATATAGAACTTCTCAGGAAAAACGTTATAATTCTATTGGCTGTTTTTTTTGCATTTTTCTTTTTCATTTATTTTTTTCACTCCCCTCCGCATTTACTAAAACGCTGTCGTATGTCATGATTTTTTTTGTTTTTTCTTTTTTAATCGCATATCAATGGAAGTTCTATATGGTTTCGATCCAATGAAGACAGTCCGACCAGATGAGTTTGCTTCTCCCTACTCTGCTACTTCAATCATATCCATCGCGAACATCGACGCTTCGTTCTACTTCAATCGAGGTGTAGTTTGTCGATACTCTCAGAATTTACGGTTTTTTTGGTTTCTCTGATTGAATTCGACTTTTAAGCTAATTGGCGAAGATTTTTTTGGTTTCTCTGATTGGATTCGACTTTTAAGCTATGATACAAAGATTGTTTAATTTCTCTGATTGGATTCGACATATGTTAAGCTATAAACTACGGTCTGCTTATTAACATTTAGAATCTTTGTATCTAATTGACTGATTAACCTTCTTGCTTTTGAGGTCCTGATTCTCTTAAACAAGACAATTGCCACGACCAGAGATGTGTTACGCGGACTGTCTACTGATGGAATAAGAAGAGACAACTGACATTTACAAGAAACTTGCATTTGACTTCTGTCTCTGAATCAGGACTGTAAGATTATCTTCTCCTTAATAACTCAACAAGCATTTAGACAGTCCTCTCTTGAGGTTTTCAAGTTTGGTTTTTTGTTTCATTAGCACGATTTAGAGCTTCACATTATTAATTCTGATAGTCTGTTGCATTGCTAATTGCTATTCGATTTAGAGGTTCATATTACTAATTTAGTCAGTCAGGTTCATTCCTTGCGGTTTCCGGTCTGTTGGTTTTCGGATTTTCAAGTTTGCTTTTAGTTTAATTATGGGAAAAAATGTAAATAGCCTATTTACAAAAGGCCTACTATATTGTCGATAGATGTTAAGCCCATATAATTAGAAAACTTGCGCAAGATTGTAAACTAATTTGCATATTAATAACTTTCCTTATTATTCCAATTAATTACTTGCGCAAGTTGTTTTCGTATTTATTACATTACTTGCGCAAGTTAAAATCATATCATATGCAAATCAATTTATGACAATACACAATTAAAATCTTTCTTTAAACGATTTCAATCTTTATTAGGGGTCATTAATATGATAAATAAATCGGCTTAATATATATATGAGAAACCTGAATGGTTAAAATACAAACATTCAGCTCTAACAAGAACAATGGCAATGGTGCGAGCCAAAAAAATATTGTTTTTTATGTGAGAGAATTAAAACCCTGTAAAGATACGTCGCGTATTGAAGTTAGGATTGTTCGCTTGTGGAGAAACTATAACAAAGAATCAGGAAACACCATTGAAATGGTGGTTGTTGATAAAGAAGTAAGTATACATCACACAACATGGATTTATTTGGAAACATCGTTTATATACTTATTATGCGTGACTAAAACTCTTATCATTTTTGTGACCAGGGGACAAGAATTAATGCTTCAGTTGGTGAACAACTCATCAAAAAATTCGATGACAAGCTACGCGAAGGAGATGCGATTGTCCTCCAGTTGTTCAAAGTGTACGATGCAACTGGTGAATACCGTACAACGCCACATCCTACAAAATTGGCTTCTTTCCAACAACTTTTGTTGGAAAAGCTGATGATTTTCCAAGTGCAGTTCCCGAAAAGTATTTCGCGGACTTATCTGATATTCTTGGTGGAAATCTGGATCATAGCTGTTTTGTTGGTGAGTTAGTTTCTTACGCAGTTAAAAAGTCTTTCACTTTGTAGTTACTTGTTTCTGATTTGACACTTATTTTTGTTATGTAGATGTGGTTGGCCAAATAGTTAACTTCGGGTCTCTGAAAAACAAAATAATAAAAGAAAAAGACAACATGAGGCTCTTGGTTGAGTTGTGTGGTCCAAAGTAAGACTTTGTTTTTAATCTTAGTTATACTTTGCTAGCTAAACCTCTATTAACTGTATTTAACTTAAGTTTATATTATACAGTAATATGAAGATGATGTGTACTCTGTGGGGTTGTTATGCTAAACAAGTATACAATTACAGTAGGAGTAACATGTCGACCATGATTATTTGTGTTATCAGATTCTGTTCTGTTAAAGTGTGGAAATGTATATAATATTGTTTCAATTTGTGTAAAATGATTGCGAGCATAACATATTAATAAGATCAATATACTTTGTAGGTGCTTACTCCATATCTAGCGGGTATAATTCAACCCATATTTTGCTCAACCCAACACTTGATTTTATTGAGGAGTTCAAATCAAGGTACGTGTCCTGCGTCTTACGTTCCAGACTTATGGAGGAGTTCAATACATATAGATGTTTATTTTAATTTGTGAACCTCATTTTCACTGACGGGTTTTTAAATTATGTGTGATTATTTGTGATGGCAGTCTCCCTGATGATTCACTTGCTCTTACAAACAACGATAGTAGCCAATGGTCTGTTGGTACTGCTACTTCTATTCGTGCCAGATTTTTTGTTCTTAATGAGAGGCTAACCATCAGAGAGATCATTGACAGTACTCTGGTATATAGACTACACTCTTTGATGGAAATGTTTTTACACATGCGTATACTCCATGTGTTATCAATGCTTTTAACATATTGTTATTGACGAATAGGTTGGGACTTTTGTCACTCTGGGGACTATTGAAACAATTGATACTGAACGTGGCTGGCAATATTTAAGTTGCAAATACCACAACAAAAAAGTGATGCCTACAACAAATGTTGATGCTGATGGCCAGCCCTTGTTCTTCTGCAATACGTGTGACAAAGAACACAGTGATGTCATTTCCAGGTATTGAGCGGGTTAGATATACAAATAGATGAGTTGGGTAAATCGCCATTAAAATAGTCTGTGACGTTTATTAATATTTTTGTACAGGTTCAAATTAATTGCCCATGTCAAGGACGATAACGGTGAGGCTAATTTTCTTTTGTTTGATGCTAATGCTCAACAAATTGTGCGTCATTCTGCTGCTGAACTCTATGACGAGGTACTTTTATGCAATATAATTGTACATCAATTAACAGAATAAATTCGTTTGTTTAACCTATCTCTATGTAATTGTAGAATGAAGATGAAGACTTCTTACCAGAAGCAGTTAGCGATCTCTTTGGTAAGAGAGTCCTTTTTGAGATTTCAGTTGACGCTGATAACATTAAAGGAAAGAGCTCTCAGTATGTTGTTCGATTGGCTACTGATGACCGTGAAATGGTTGAGGAATTTGCTGATTTGCCTCTTAAACCGGTAATTTACTGCTTCTAATTGCGATTAATTTGATTGTTACAGGAGCATAATATTGATTCGATTAAATCTGTTTCCTGCAGGTCCTAATGTTGGAGTCCGCAGATGATATTTCCTCTGGTTCTGGTGGTTTTACAGCAACTCCTTTGTCGAAAAGAAAAAGCGAACAAGATGACGACAGTTGCAATTATACGTACACACAATATCACTAAAATGTGGTGATATTGTGTGTACGTATAATTGCAACTGTCGTCATCTTGGTGGTTTTGGGGGTAAAGTTGTTGTTTTCGGTGGAGATTTCAGACAGATTTTACCGGTTATACCTGGAGGTGGTAGAGTAGAGACTGTTTTGGCAGCTCTGAATTCGTCATATCTTTGGGAGCACTGCAAAGTTCTGAAGCTAACAAAAAACATGAGATTGCTGGCAGATCTTACTGATGATGCAGCAAAAGAGCTTCAATCCTTCTCAAACTGGATTTTGGATATAGGAGATGGAAAAATAAATTTGCCTAACGACGGTCAAGTTGAGATTGACATCCCTTCTGATTTGCTGATACAAAATAGTGGAGAAGACCCTATTGAGACTATAGCAAAAGAGGTTTATGGACAAGCTTTTCAAACTTCAACAGATAAGGATTTGTATAGACACCGAGCCATTCTTACTCCCACAAATGATAAAGTGGATAAAATAAATGATTACATGCTTTCGCAGTTGCCAGGTAACATGTTTTATCATTTATTCTTATGTTCAACTAAGTTTATAAATATCACTAAACAAAAGGATTTACATATGCTTTCAGGAGAAGAGAAGGTTTACCTTAGCTCTGACAGTATTATCCCATCTGATGTTGACATAGAAGAAAATGTCGTATATCCTGCAGAGTTTTTGAACAGTGTTAAAGTGGCTGGACTGCCTAGACATTGCTTGAAGCTCAAGGTTGGTACTCCTATCATGTGTCTTCGTAACATGGATGTTGCAGATGGTTTATGTAATGGTACTAGGCTAATTATTACTCAGTTACTGCCCCATGTGATAGAAGGTAGAATTATAACCGGAAACAAAATTGCTGGACATCCGGTTTGGATCCCTAGAATGTTTGTCACACCACCTGACACAAAGTTCCTCTTCATAATGCATCGAAGACAATTTCCAGTTACTTTGGCTTTCGCGATAACCATCAACAAAAGTCAAAGTCAAACACTGGAAAGTGTTGGGTTGTTTCTGCCTAGGCCATTATTCTCTCATGGTCAGCTCTACGTTGCACTTTCAAGAGTTAAGTCGAGATCTGGATTAAAAATCCTAATAACTGGTAAAGAAGGGAAAACACAGACAAAACCATTGAATGTTGTCTACAAACAAGTTTTTCAGAATATTCTATAGTCACGGTATGTAATTTTAATCTAATTTCTTTTCAAATACAAAATTTTAAGTATATAGACTGTTACAATTATTTACTTTTTGTATTTTCCAGATGGGCAGTGATGAGTTAGGAGACCGATTGTATTCAGGAGCATCCTGTTTTCTGACTATTTCGATGAAAGTATGTCTACTTTAATATTATTGCATGTTAACTTTTATTTTGAAACTTATAAATCTTTCAAATAATGTTAATCCGACAAATTACTTACAAAATTTATTTAATTTTTTGCAGGTTTCTAAATGATTTTGCATTATTTTTCGACAATTGTACTTCATAATTTATATTGTTTATGGATAATTTTTCGAATTTTTTTTATTATATTTTCTTTTACTATGTCTACACAAATGTTTTTTTTATTATTAATGGAAAAAAAAATATTATTCACCAACATAGATATTTACGACAGATATACAATACATTTCTAATTAATGATAATATAAAATCTGAATCTTCTAAAACTGTGCACTATTTATTCCATATTTTGAATGAAAGTTTCTTCGCAAACATACCAAAATAAAAATTATTTTGGGACGTTGCAATTATACGTACACACAATATATGCCTCTTCATATTGAAGTTACTTTGTTCCCTCTCGTCCATCTCAAATTGGTGTGCGATCTTTTTTCCATGCCTGATGAATTCTCCCAAAGACGGTGGTATTATATTATAAAATCCGTTACTTATAAAATTATATAAGATTTAGTCCATATTTTGAATTTTCTTATGCCCGCATAGGGTGCGGACCGGTCACCTAGTTATATTTGAATACAAAAGCTGGTGGAAATTTTTTTTTAAAAAAAAAAACTAAAGAAAAGAGGCATAAATCATCTATTTCCGGGCAACTAAACGAAAATAAATAAATTCAAAACTAAAACTGAAATTAAGAAATATTCTAGAAAAGATAAGAGGAGAAGATGATTAGAATGAATTCAAACTTAGATGGATGCTTACAAGGAGACAATTAGACAAAATGGAAATATATCTCCATAAACCCAAACCCGGAAACCAGTGGCGAAGCCACATTAAACACTATGGGTGCAAGTGCACCCAATATATTTTAGATATTTGATTTTTTACATAGGACTTATAAGAAGGAAGTGGCTATTTGGTTAAGTTTGCACCTACAATTTTCATCCCATTCCCAAAAGTCCACAGATTGAAATCTATGGAATATTCAGAATCATGAACATCACAGCAAATATCATCGTCGGGTATTATGATCATAGAAAAGATTCTCCAATAACCTAGGTTCAAATCTTCCTATGCTATTTTTATTAGTTATTATGCACCTAGTTATAAGAAAAATCCTAGCTTCGCCCCTGCCGGAGACGACTCACTATTGCTGATTGAGCCACATAACCACAACTCTATAAACTAAACAAGAACCAAATAAATAAGCCGCAAGTGAGAACTGATCATCTGAAGTAACAATACAAGCATAGTAGAGGAAAATCAAACTCGAAAACACATCAGTGAAAGCACATGCACTGCACAAGCAGCCACCATTTCAACAGATCCTCGATCTGACATCTAATGTCAAACTCGACATATATCCCAACTCTCAAAATTATATTCTTCCATCAAAACATAAATTTTTTTTTCCAAACCGCAAAATAATCTCGTCCACCTATACGAAAAATTATATTTTTACATAAAAACTTTAAAATCGTATTTCCTTACCAAAATATAAAATACTAAATTTTATAAAAAAATCGCAATAATGTATTTCTTCATCAAAATTACATAATCAAAATGCTCATTCAAAATAATTAGTTGTAACTAATAAATAAATGTTATAGTTTTAAATTTGTAAATATAATTAAATTAAAAATAAAAGTTGTTGAATTGTTTTCTTATTAAACTATTCATGTACAACAATTGAGAAAATAAACCAAATTCAATTTAGATGTTTCATTTGGATTGATAAATAAACAGTTCCAAATATCGCTTAGATATACCATTTAAATAAATTATTTGGATAGAGATAAAAGATGGCCAAACGAATATCATTTAAAATTGATTTTATTTTTACTTGGTCGTAGAAACAACTTTTCTTGCTGTGACTGCATGCTAGAACAACTTCTATGATTAACGAACAGCCCATATTTTACAAGTATTGCGTAACATATACTACAATTACGAAGCCGATGGTTCAGTTGCGTAGGAGCAAAGGAAGTAGAGACAAAAAGAAAACAGAAAGTGTAGCAAGAGAAAAGAACTTATTATATGTGTAGATGAATTTGACCAAATAATGAGTGATTAATACAATGAGTGCTTACATTATAACAACTCAGTTGCTTTACATGAACTGTTTCAGAAACTCTGTAGCCACCAGTCTTCCTCTGGTGTTCACTGATATCTTCAACTCGCTTATTTCTTTCTCTATATCCTGCAATTTCAGTTACATTTCCAGTTTTAATCGGAGGAGTATGAGGAGATTAGCATGTTGGAGCATATCATCAAAGTAACTAATTTCTTTTTGATTCTTGTAGAAACATTTTAAGTGTGAAGGCGGATACCTTGACCATGGCTAGGCCAACTATTCCGAATACTACTTCCCATTGTTACTACCGTGAAAAAAGACACAAGGTAAACACAATAGGTTTGGAGAAAGACTTGCCTCCATAAACTGAATAATGAAATCGATTAGCTTCTGTTTCTGCATCTCTTCGCAGTGGTAGTTTGTTATAAGAAAGCTAATGTCATATCCCTGTTCAAAAGACCAACAAGGAAACCAAATTGAATTGGATCAGGGAATAAACTATTCACATAATAAAAAGTAACCATCTGATCTAAGTAAAGGCATTTCCACAGAGTGAGATGATTGATGATTTGTAAAATGAAGTTCCCAATCCTGTGTGCGTTATATATATATAAACCAATCAGTGATGCGTTTGCCATACTAAATAAATTACAGAAAATGGAATGCATTAGAGCTGGAAGATAAAACATAGTGGCACACAAGAGTAGCTACGTTTAAATTAAGAAGATGGTCTACCTGCACTGGCTTCCTCCTCAGTACTTGAAAAGCTTCTGCCCTCATGGACAAGAATCTAAGGAACTTTTTGGTTAGTATGTTTTCAAGTTCATCCGCTTGTTTGACCTGCAAATTCAAGAACAGGTACTTTTAACAACAGGACGTTTGAGTCATGACACATGAAAGACGTTATCGAAGGAGAGTGAGTGAAAGGAAACAGTGAAAAACAATATAAAGCTAAGGCAAGATCAACAATTACCTTGAGGCTTATCCGGAGTGAATTTATAGATGTTTCTATTAAGCACTTTTCAGCCTCATTACGGCATATCAAAACCTGTAAAATTCAAAACATAAAAAATTTAGCAGCCAGTTACAGAACCTAGTATATAGACAGAATGCCAAACTGAGAGGGAAAGAAATAAACTACTTACAGGATTTAGCAAAAGTTCTGGGCTCGTCCTACAAAAAAAAAACATGACGATAATAAGATTCCACTAGTTCAAATGACAATGGCACAAGAGCATCCATTCTCAGATGCATGTTTTTGAAACAAGCTTACATACTTTAGTTCAACCTCTGGTTTATTATGCCTTTCAACTTCTTGACAAGGAAAGTTCTGCAAGTAGAGAAATATATACCATGCAAGTTAAAACTGAATCTTACAAGGACTTCACATGGCCCCAGGAACAAAAAGTGCATAGTTTACGACATTCGTCACCAAAATTGCGAGAGTAAAAGTGAACGATGGTGCATATCATGTAAATAAGGTAAACATGAAAGTAAGAAAAACACTAGAGGTCAAACATGGATGGGGGAGAAGGGAAACAAAGAGTCTTTTACTGTTTCCTTAACCATACAGATGGACCTATGCAGTGATACTTTTGAGCGGAAATGGTTTGTACCTGTAAGCACATGGCTGCCTCGAGGGTATTCTTTATGCAGGCTAGATAGAGCCGTAATGGATTTGCCTGGAACATCAAAGACCCAACAGAAGAGCAACAAGTAAGAGAAGAATAAAAAGTTATCGCAGAAGGGTTCAAAATTCCTTATAATTAATAGTGATGTAGTTTATCTAGGTAGAGAGTCTTACCATGTTAAGGTGCCTCTTAGAAATGATGTTCTTCTACTTAAGACTTGCACTAAAATTAGGAATTTATCTTTGCCTTTTGATGAATCGTTAAGCCCTGAGGAAAGAAAAGGGTAACACAAACACAAACATAAACAAAAAAAGCAAATTTTACTCACATTCAACACTAAACAATCAACAAGAAAGCATCTTTAGGACCAAGAAAGCTAACCTGATAAGAAGAGAACAAAACAAGGGCCAAGCAACTCAGCAAAGCCAATCAAGCACACTGTCTCTCTCTATGATCGAAGAAAGCTTAGCGAGCTTGGAAGAGAAACAACAAAACCCTAGATCAACATAAGTAAAATTGCAGATAAGTCCCAGATCTTTGATCTGATTACGAATTCAATTAAGCAAAATATCAGAAACTGAGAAACCCAACAAAAAAAAAAAAAACAATCAGCCTCTAGAGATCGGAGAACGAATCTATTGAATTGAATCAAGAGCAAAGGTGATGCCATGCCACTGCATACCTTGGAGACTCGCGAGAGAAGAGAGCAGAGATCGAAAGGGGGAATCAGATTTAGAAATCGACGCCTGTAGCTCACAAGATTGATGATGCTACAAGCGAACGAATTATTCATTTGGTTGTATTCTTCCAGTGTTTTTCAAAACCGGATCCGACCGGTTCTACCGTGACGTTGGTGCACACCCGGTCCGGTTACACTCTAAAACCGCAATGTTCAACACCGCCGGCCCGGATGGAACCGCTCTGATGGGCAAACCCGGTTTATCATTTTTTGCTCTATTTTTTGGCAAACCTATCCTTTAACCATATCTTATTCCGATAATTTAAAAATACCCTACGTGTGATTTTAAATTTGGAAAATGATAAATGAAAAAAACACACAAGGAGTAAAAATGAAAAAAATATGTTTTATCTTATTATATAAAGTTTAGTTTTTCGAATTTGCTAATTAACATGATTGCAACATGCATCAATAAAAAATTTAAGATTGTGACATATGTCAGAAAAAATGATACAAATCCTTTTCTGTTAAATGATTTAAAAGAGATTTAGAAAAGAAAAATTATTATTACAAAAAAAAAATTACAGTTTCTTTTTAGGCTTTTAGAAAAAGAAAAGAACTATTACAATATTTTATAATAAAACCTATTAATTATTTATTTCCAGTCAACATGAAATGATTTTTTTTAAAATAATATTTTTACAATTTGTTTTTAATATCACTCTTATTTTAACAATTTATCTTTGTTAAAGACATGTATTCCTACTCTACATATATAAATAAATAAATATTAAAAACCCTATCTAAAAATGTGAAACTTCTTTTTCGAATTTTTTTTAACATTTAAAAAATGGAGTTTTCACATTTATTTTTCCAAAAATATTTTAAAAGTTAATATTTTAAATTTTGTAATCTAAATCTTAAATTCTAAACCCTAAATGTATATTATTTAACCATAAAGATACAAATTTTGTCTTTTTTTTGATAATCAATTTAAAATTTCAACAAAAAAAATGTAAATCATGTAATATGTAAATCAAACGGTATTTATTCTATATTCATGTTTGTAAATGCAGAACAAAAGAAAATCACTATAGTATGCACGCTTATTAAAAATTTAATAAATGTTTATAATTTAATTTATTTTTAACATTATTATACATTTAGTATTTGCATGTTAATAATTGTTCTGCATGTCCAAAGGAAAAAAGATATGTCGTGAAGCAAATAATCAATCTTTGCTTTGACTATTTTTTAATTAGCTAAAAACCTTTCTTTTTTTGTACTATTAGTTAAATACATTTTATGCTTAGGTTAATTATTATAATATATATAAGAAAAACTGAAATTAAATATATAACAATAAAGATTAGATGTGACAAGTATTCATTTGTTAAGACAATATTATCCTTTCCGCAAGTGAATGTGTAATACATGCATTACAAAAAAAAATTTGATTATACACTGTAAAATATATAGTATTCTATTTGTATATATAAATAGAACGGTGTATGTGAATATAACATATCTATACTAATAAAGTAGCTCAGAAAGGCTCCGGGTGAAGCCACGTCAGCAGACCCTGTTTGTTTTGTTGACACGTGTCGAAGGGAGAGGGGATTTCGTTTTTTCCGCGTGAAACTTTGATTCAGGAAAGGGATTTCGTTTTTGATTTATTGGGCTTTAATGATATCCCAAGCCCGTTTGTGGTTAAGGTTTGGTGTTTCTTTGAGATTGCGATCTTCGCCGTCCTCTTTCCATCGTCTCCGATTTCGGCTCCTCACTGTAACGTATTGCTTCTCATTGAAATTGATCTTTAATTTGGTCATCAAGCTTTACCCCACCTCTCTTCCCACTCCATCTCATTTACTCTCATTGACGATCCGCATTTGTAACAGATCGAAGGTGTCGCTATAAATAAGTGTGTCTTGGAACGATGAGGATCTACAGCTTTGAGATTTATAGCTTTTGTATTAGTTTTTTTTTGTGAATTATAGCTTTTGCATTAGTTTTTTTTTTGTGAACCATAAATAATAAATCTTTGGCAGGTCGTCAATGGATTCCGACGTGGTGGAGATTGCTCCTCCTGCATTTGCTTTGGGTTCTACAACTCTGGAAATCCAAAAAGGTCGAATCTTTCTATCCTTTTGTGTAGTTAATGTATAAATCATGGGCCGTACTTGAGCAGCTTCTTATAAATCTTATCAACTCCATTGATTGTGCTCCAGAAACAGAGCTCCTCAAACTCGAGTGTAAGCTTCCCTGGAGGTAATGTGATTATAGATCGGAATGGCATAAGAACAGATGCGGTAGAGTTCCCAAGTTTAGCAACCAGTGGTTCCGAATGTAAGCTTCCATTACGTCTGGTTTGTTCAGCCGCTCTCTCTATGTGATCTAGCATATGTATGTCATCGTTGTACTGTATTGTGTGCTCTCTCAAATTGCGTATTAATGAACTTCATATAGTGAAAAGTATGTGTTTGAAAAAAAATATGTGTTTGTGTAACATCTATTCCATTCTCTATTGTTGCTTAAAATCTTAAGATCTTGTCTGAGGCTTCACATGGTTATTACGTTTCTCCTGATGCAATGTCTAGAGATTTGCCTTCTTATGAATTTAGTAATGCCAGCATTAAACTTATGATATTATTGTTATGTGCAAAATCTATTTTACACTTGTGTTTTCTTATCTCTAAATTTACTGAAAAAAACTGATTCCATCTGAAATAAGTTATGATGCTTAGATCTCTGGAGTGCGTCACTAAAAACGTGTGGAGAAAGGGTCAAGGATTTTCTGGCTTCAGCAAGTCCGGGCCGAGCACTGTCTCAAAGTGATGGTTGTCAACAGCTGTTTTATTATGTTGGAAAATCATTGTCTAATAAATCTCAAGGTATAATATTCTCCAAGTCATACTCGAAACATATTTCCTTATGTATTTGCTCTTTTTATTTCATACTTTAACATGCGGCAACGGGAGGGCCTGGTGGCGTTGCTGGGTTTAGAATCGCAGATCTCTGGCGGTTTTCTTAACAAGTATTAGTCATCGATTTCTTCTGCTTTCTGTGATAATGATTTTTGGTTCTGTAATAAGATATTTTCCTTTCATTTGGCTGCCTTAGACTCAATGTAACTTATGATTCTAATGATTTAAATTCCAATCAGCTTCATGTTATTTAACGATGACCATGACAAAACAAACAGCCGCCAACTACACTCACCTTCACTGGCGGCCTATAGAGCACTACATCAACAAGATTCCAACTTCTACAAAACTCTTCTCGCCTTCAGCTACAAACTATTGCTCTGTTCCTTATCTGTTATAAATTTTGCATTACGATTTATCAAGGAAAAGAAAGCATGCGACTGGTCGTGGATCAAAAAATATTTTTAATAGAGATTTTTTTTTATTATTATAATAATATATATGTAAATAAATCATATTTATTATCAATAATTATTTATAATGCGTTACATAAATTAATAAAGTGAATACTTTGAAAGCACAGAATAATTTTATTTATGTGATTAATATATATCTGTAGTATTTTGTCACAAATATGTATTGTTTGTTAAAACGAACTAAAATAAGCTAAATAAATTATAAATGAGTTTTCAAAAAACATAAATACAATTGGATAACTAATTAAAGAGAATTCCACTATAACTATATTAGCAAAACTAAAAGGTATATTAAAATAATGAGCCAAGTTTTTCAATTAGTATATCGAAAAAAAAACAGTATGTAAGCTGAGCGAGCAAATATAAGAAAACATCTTTTTCAAAAAAAAAAAAAAATCAATAGTAGGTTTTAATTAGTTAAGAAAAAAAATGAATTGAAACCATGAGAAAAAAGAACTGAACAAACATTGGTTGGAGGCAGCCAAATCTATCAAAATACTTAATGATATCAACAAATCTATAAAACATTTAACTATTTAGTTAGAATTAGCTATTGAGATTTGTCTGCATTATAAACGTGGGTGTAATTAAGCTTATTTATTGAGAGAAATTTATGGGTCATTATATACTTTTTATTAAAAAATTGAATTAAAATGAATTCAGATTAAAAAAAAAAACAATACTCAATTGACAACAAAAGACACAAAAATAAGGAAAATTTCCAATATACAACAAAAGCAATATCTCACACAAGAAAGAAAATCCCTTACATTAACAATTCACATCGTCTGCCAAGGCAATCCCCAAAACGACAAACCACAATCAAACAACCTACTATGCCAAGCAGTTCAGTCTACAAGAAAATACTTTTATTAGTGATCACCAGAATACTAGATATTGATTGGTATAGTAGTTGGGTCAAATGATTGTACCATTTCAATCAGGTTTTAAAATTTTTAATTTAATTTTAAATAAAATAAATAAATACAATATATATATAACTATATAATTAATTTGTATAAGATTTTATATTATTTTTAATTCAATTCAATATAAAACAATAATTTTTTAAAAATAATATAAAAGATAATGAAAATAATTATTTTAGATAAATATTAAAACTAATGTGAATTTTAATGAAATTATTTTAAAATTTGAGAAAACCATGATTATCAGTTTAGAGAATTTAATCAGGTTTACCGGTTTAAATGAATCCGATTTATGGTACGATTCAAATCCTATTAGAAAACTAACTGATTCGGTCTTCGAAAGACTATGTAATATGTAAAAAAATATTTTAAAGATAAAAGGACTGTCCAAAATAAATATCAAATTACCAACTATAAACAAACAAGCAAAAAATGAAAAAGATCACCTAAAAGCAAAAGTTCATAAAAAACACAAAGGAATGTTTTAACAACCATTTAAATCATATTCTAACTCTAAAATAAGAATGCCTTAACAATAATTTAGATCAGATTCTAGCTCTAAAACAAGAATCTCTTAATAACAGTTTCAAATTTCACAATTTAGATCATACCTGAAATGAGTAAACAGACAACAACTAACCTCTGAATAACCAATTTTTAGGTTCGGTTTAATGTTCTTTAGAAATACTACTCTTCTACCTGACAACATAATTATACAATGATAGTTTACAAATAAATATTACATAATTAGAAAACCGATATCCTGCACGAAGCGTAGACAAATCACTAGCGATCTTTTGTCACATATTTCTTACATAGCAACCAAATTACATGGTTAAATTATTACATCCTAAAATGTTGAAAACCGGCGCGTAGCGCCGGAACACCACTAGTAAAACATAAAAACGCAAAGGAGATAGAGTTAAAAACCAAAGTGTCCTAGTAGCGTAAAGTGTCCTATAACGTAATAAAGACTCATAATGTGACTCAGAGTGTAGAAAACTCTAATTTGAACCACAAACAAGCTAATACTTTGCTTACTAGTATCTTTCCCTTTTAAAAAGAAAATATTACACTAAGAGTCACATTATGAATTTGTTATTGGGAAATTGCCATAAATACCATTTTCAAAGTAACACTTTTCATGTTTACACTAACCAACTTTACACTCATCTTTAATGAAGGGTAAAAGACATTTATAACCTTTGAATTAACTTAGACAAAAAAATAAGGTTAACTAATCTAAACTTAAAACATCAACTCTAAACCCTAAATCATCAACACTAAACCCTAAACCCCGAAACATCAATTATAAACCCTAAACCCCGAAACATCAATTCTAAACCCTAAACCTTCAAATTAAAACCCTAAAACATCAAATATAAACCCTAAACCCTAAACCCTAAATCTAAACTTAAAACATTAACTCTAAACCCTAAATCATAACCTCTAAACCCTAAACCCTATATTTTTGAAATTCGAACCCTAAACCCTAAAACCCTTAACCTTCAAATCTAAATCCTAAAACACAATTCTAAACCCTAAAACCCTAAACTTTCAAATCTAAACCCTAAAACATCAACTCTAGGGTTTTAGGGTTCAGGGTTTAGGGTTTAGAGTTTAGAGTTGAAGGTTTAGGGTTTAGGGTTTAGAGTTGATGTTTTAGGGTTTAGGGTTTAGAGTTTACTTTTTAGGGTTTAGGGTTTAGTGTTGATAGTTTATGGTTTAGTGTTGATGATTTAGGGTTTAGAGTTGAAGTTTAGGGTTTAGGGTTTAGAGTTGAAGTTTAGGGTTTAGGGTTTAGAGTTGATGTTTTAGGGTTTAGAGTTGAAGGTTTAGGGTTTAGAGTTTATGTTTCGGGGTTTAGGGTTTAGAGTTGATGTTTCAGGGTTTAGGGTTCGTATTTAAAAGAAATATAGGGTTTAGGATTGATGGTTTAGGGTTTAGGGTTCGTATTTCATAAACAAAAAAGGGTTTATGATTGATGGTTTAGGGTTTAGAGTTGAGTTTTAGGGTTTAGGGTTTGAATTTCGAAATAGGGTTCGATGGTTTAGGGTTTAAAATTATTTTTTATTTTTTTTAGATTTTTTATTTATTTAAATATTTATTTATTATATACATAAAAAACAAAGACACTAGAGTCTTTTGTCACTTAATGAATAAGGTGTTTTTGAAAATGTCCCTTTAGTGATGGTAAAAATGAAAAGTGGTATCTTGAATGTGGTAAACATAAAATTTCCCCTTTGTTATTACACTATGGGTCATTTGTTACTACTAAAATTTGGAGTGAATGTGAAGAATAAATTTAGACTAAATGCAAATCATTTAATCTGTAGATCAAACTGTATTTATTCTCTATTCATGTTTTTAAATGCTGAACAAATAAAATATAAGAATATAAATGGATATGTATGCATATTAATAATTATCTTTCAATAATTTTTAGCATATCCAAAAGAAAAATGAGCTGCCGCTAAACATATACCCAATCCATGCTTCGGCTTTTTTTTAATTAGATAAATATTTTTTTTTGTTTTTGTGCACTATTAGTTAAATACCTTTTATGTTTGGGTTAATTAGTATAATATACATAAGAGAAAGTGAAATTAAATAAATAACCATAAGGATTGGATGTGTCAGATGTTAATTTGTTAAGACAATATTCTCTTTCCCGCAAGAGAATGTGTAATACATGCATTACAGATTTTTTCACACAATATACTATACAATACTATTCTATTTGTATATATAAATAAAATGGTTTATATGAATACATTATATACAACATTAAAGAGAGAAGAATACATAGTAAAAAAATCAAAGTATCATATGAGTAGAAAGTGTCCTATAACGTAATAAAAACTCATAATGTGACTTAGATCGTAAACAACTCTAATTTAAACCATAACAAGCTAACACTTTGGTTAGTAGTCTCTTCCCATTTGAGAAAGAAAATATTACACAAAGAGGCATTTTATGAATTTGTTACTACAATATGGGTAACTTATTGCTACTAAAGTTTGGAATGGATGTGCAGAATAAATGCACATAATTTAATATGCAGATCAAACTGCATTTATTCTCCATTCATGTTTTTAAATGCAGAACAAAAAAAAAAAATATATATATATATATAACTTTATATTTATGCATATTAGTATTTTCCTGTCAATAATTGTTATACATGTCCAAAAGAAAAATGAGTTGTCGTGAAACATGTAGTCAATCCCTACTTTGACTCCTATTTAATTAGTTAAATACCTTTGTTTTTTTGTGTGCACTATTAGTTAAAGATATTTTATGCTTGGATTAATTAGTATAATATATATAAGAGAAAACAAAATTAAATAAATAACCATAAGGATTAGATGTGACGGGTATTCATTTGTTAAGACAATATTCTCCTTTCCGCAAGTGAATGTGTAATACATGCATTACAAATTTTTTTCCGACAATAGACTATACAATACTATTCTATATTTATACATAAATATAACGGTTTATGAGAATACAAAATACAACATATAAAACGTGAAAGAGAGATGGAGATAAAGTTAAAAAACACAAAGTGTCCTAATAGCACAAAATATTCTATAACGTAATAAATACTTAGAATGTAACTCAGAATGTAAAAAAAAACTTTATTTTGAACCACTACAAACTAACACTTTGCTTAGTAGTATATTCCCTTTTGAAAAAGAATATATTATACTAAGAGTCACTTTATAATTTTATTATTACACTATGGATCATTTACTGCTACTAAGATTTGGAATAGATATGCAGAATAAATGCAGATCAAACTGTATTTATTTTCCATTCATGTTGTTAAATGCAGAACAAAAAATAAAAAATATATAAAATCATATGTATGCAAATTAGTATTTGTATGTCAATAACTATTTTGCATGTCCAAAGAAAAAAATGAGATGTCGTGAAGTAGATAGTAAATCTCTGCTTTTGCTCCCTTTTATTTAATTAAATATTCTTGTGCACTATTAGTTAAATACATTTTATGCTTAATTAATTGGTTTAATATACATAAGAGAAAATTAAATTAAACAAATAACTATAAGGATTGGATGTGACATGTATTCATTTATTAAGACAATATTCTTATTTCCTAAAGTGAATGTGTAATACATGCATTACATAATTTTTCCGACAGTAGAATTTTCAATACTATTCTATTTTTATACATAAATAGAATGATTTATGTGAATACAAAATAAAACATATAAAACGTGAAAGAGAGAAGTAGATAGATGGAGGGAGGGAGGGACAAAGAGAAAGAGGGAGGGAGAGAGAAAGAGAGAGAGAGAGAGAGAGAGAGAGAGAGAGAGAGAGAGAGAGAGAGAGAGAGAGAGAGAGAGAGAGAGAGAGAGAGAGATGAATATTGTATACTTACATTTTCATTATATATATTAATAAACACAATAAAACATAACAAATTGCGAAGAGACAGTATGAGCTGGCGATGAGACATATGCAAAATAGAATGATTTATGTGAATACAAAATAAAACATATAAAACGTGAAAGAGAGAAGTAGATAGATGGAGGGAGGGAGGGACAAAGAGAAAGATGGAGGGAGAGAGAGAGAGAGAGAGAGAGAGAGAGAGAGAGAGAGAGAGAGAGAGAGAGAGAGAGAGAGAGAGAGAGAGAGAGAGAGAGAGAGAGAGGGATATGGATAGGGATAGAGAGAGGGAGAAAGAGAGATGAATGTTGTATACTTACATTTTCATTATATATATTTAATAAACACAATAAAACATAACAAATTGCGAAGAGACAGTATGAGCGGGCGATGAGACATATGCAAAATTCAGTCCAACAGATTTGTCGATCACAAGCTGTAGTGAGATAGAACAGCTACAAGTGTGCCAAACATTTAGATGATGCAAAGAAAATGCAAGTCCAGAAAGGGAGAGGGAGAAAGAGAGATGAATGTTGTATACTTACATTTTCATTATATATATTTAATAAACACAATAAAACATAACAAATTGCGAAGAGACAGTATGAGCGGGCGATGAGACATATGCAAAATTCAGTCCAACAGATTTGTCGATCACAAGCTGTAGTGAGACAGAACAGCTACAAGTGTGCCAAACATTTAGATGATGCAAAGAAAATGCAAGTCCAGAAAGCAGTCCAAGAGAACTTGCATGGCGTGTCTCCTGAGGTAATAGATGTCGAGGGTGATCCAACTGATGGGGCAAGAAAAGAAAAAAGTAATGCCAGCACCAACAAAATTGCATCTAACGAGAAATGTTATTTCCCAAAAACTCCAACAAGAAAGGGTTATAAAGGGAAAAAAAATCAGTACCTTCGCAAGCTCATGCCTCAAAGACACGTTCATCAAGAAGTAAGGCTAAAGAGAAAGGGATGAAGTCCAAACAATATTCAGAAAAAGCAAGTGGTAATTATATTCTACAATATGTGTGATACATTTTGAGTTTGTAGTTGCTGATTATTCAAACCAGCTTCACGTAACCACTGCTGGTCTCTGCATTGTACATGTCCATCAGGAGAATTTCTACGTGAAGATTGTATTGCACAAATAATATACAGGTTGTAGAATCTATGTCTAGGAGACGAAAGCAAAGAACAAGAGCAAAATGCACTTGGCCTATACAGAGGAGATGGTGCAGTTGTTCCATATGAGATCAAGGGAGAAAAACCAAAGGCTAAAGTTCAACTCGATGATGAAACAACCCGGTTGTGGACGAAACTTTTGATGGGGAAAGGAGACAAGAATGGGGATGAAGATATGAATAAGAGCAAAGAGAAGTGGTGGGAAGAAGAGAGAAAAGTTTTCCGAGGGAGGGTCGATTCATATAATGTCTGCATGCAGCTTGTGCAAGGTAAATCTCCATCCGCATTTTAAGTATCAGCGGAATGGCTTATGTGCCTATTATTTATTCTCCTGCTGAATATGACCTAGTAAGCTTGTTTACAGGAGAAAGATGTTTTTCTCCATGGAAGGGATCGGTGGTTGATTCAGTCGTCGGAGTTTTCCTTACACAGAATGTCACATATCACCTTTCAAGGTATATACTTTAAGAGAATGAGCATGTCAAAGAGAGTTCCAAAAAATAGAAAATAATTTGTGATGTTTTTATGATGCAGTTTTGCCTTGACTTTATTTTTTAATTAGTTAAATATCTTTTTTTGTGCACTATTAGTTAAATACATTTTATGCTTGGATTAGTATAATATACATAATAGAAAATGAAATTAAATAAATAACCATAAGAACTGGATGTGTCAGATATTCATTTGTTAAAACAATATTCTCCTTCCCGCAAGAGAATGTGTAATACATGCATTACAGAATTTTTCACACGATAAAGTATACAACACTATCCTATTTGTATATATAAATAAAACGGTTTATGTGAATACATTATATAAAACGTGAAAGAGAGAAGGATATATAGTTAAAAAAATCAAAGTGTCCTATAAGCAGAAAGTATTCTATTACATAATAAAAACTCATAATGTAGCTTAGAGTGTAAACAACTCTAATTTGAACCATTAACAAGCTAACACTTTGCTTAGTTGTCTCTTCTCATTTGAAAAATAAAATATTACACTAAGATGCAATTTATGACTTTGTTACTACACTATGAGTAACTTATTGCTACTAAGGTTTGGAATGGATGTGCAGAATAAAGCACATAATTTAATATGCAGTTCAAACTGCATTTATTCTCCATTCATATTTTTAAATTCAGAACAAAAAAATATATAAATTGATATATATGCATATTAGTATTTTCCTATCAATAACTGTTCTGCATGTCGAAAGGAAAAATGAGCTGTCGTGAAGCATATAGCCAATCCTTACTCTGACTCCTTTTTAATTAGTTAAATACTTTTGTTTTTTTGTGTTCACTATTATTAGTTAAATACATTTTATGCTTGGATTAATTAGTATACTATACATAAGATAAAATGAAATTAAATAAATAACCATAAGGATTAGATGTGATATGTATTCATTTGTTAAGATAATATTCTCCTTCCTGCAAGTGAATGTGTAGTACATGCATTACAGATTTTTTTTCAACAATAGACTATACAATACTATTCTATTTTTATACATAAATATAACGGTTTATGTGAAAAATACTACATATAAAACGTGAAAGAGAGAAGGAGATAAAGTTATAAAAAAAACAAAGTGTCCTAATAGCTAAAAAATTTCTATAACGTAATAAAAACTTAGAATGTGACTCTAAATATAATAAAATTCTAGTTTGAACCATTAACAAATTAACACTTTGCTTAGTAGTATATTCCCCTTTGAAAAAAAATTATACTAAAAATCACTTTATGACTTTTTTATTACACTATGGATCATTTATTGCTACTGAGGTTTAGAATGGATATACAGAATAAATGAAAATTGAATTTAGATCATTTATTATAAAGATCAAACTGCATTTTTTCTCCATTCATGTTTTTAAATGCAGAACAAAATAAAAATAAAAATGTATAAATTGAAATGTATGCAAATTAGTATTTGCATGTCAATAACTGTTCTACATGTCCAAAATAAAAATGAGCTGTCGTGAAGCCGATAGTTAATCTCTGCTTTTGCTCCCTTTTATTTAGTTAAATACCATTTTTTGTGCACTATTAGTTAAATACATTTTATGCTTAGGTTTAATTGGTTTAATATACATAAGAGAAAATTAAATTAAACAAATAACTATAAGGATTGGATGTGACATATATTCATTTATTAAGACAATATTCTCTTTTCCTCAAGTGAATGTGTAATACATGCATTACATAATTTTTCCGACAATAGATTTTACAATACTATTCTATTTTTATACATAAATAGAATGGTTTATGTGAATAAAAAATATAACATATAAAACGTGAAAGAGAGAAGTAGATAGATGGAGGTAGGGAGGGAGGGAGAGAGAGAGAGAGAGAGAGAGAGAGAGAGAGAGAGAGAGAGAGAGAGAGAGAGAGAGAGAGAGAGAGAGAGAGAGAGAGAGAGAGAGAGAGAGAGAGAGAGAGAGAGAGAGAGAGAGAGAGAGAGAGAGAGAGAGAGAGAGAGAAAGAGAGATGAATATTGTAAACTTACATTTTTATTATATATTTAATAAACACAATAAAACATAACAAAACGATATCTCATTTGAATTAGAATATAAACTATATTATTTTAATTTATAATATAATATAGATCTAAAAATTAGCTAATAAAGTTATATAATTAGTCGTCAAATAAAAAATATTTTAAAGTTTTTATCTATCCCTGCAAATTGATGTTACAGTTTGAGAATTTTTAATTAAGAAGTAGATGAAAAACATTTTAGTGGGAAAACATGATTTTAGCGATTTGATGGAAAAACATGATTTAATAGTTTTAGAAAGAAAATGTGATTTTGTTGATTTACCAGAAAAAAATCAATTTAATAGACTTTGACAAGAAAATATGTTTTTGGTTTTGGCTTCAAAACGTGGTTTTGGGTTTTTTTGGATTTTAACCATACAATGTGATTCGCGGTTTTAGTGAAAATAATGATTTTACGGTACATTTATTTAATAATATACAATGTACACAATTGAAATTGTGCACATGTACACCTATAAACATGCACACATGTAAATATGTACACGTGTAAGACCAATTATAATCATGTGATTTGCAGTTTTAGTGAAAAGAATGGTTTTACAATACATTTCTTTAATAATATACAATGTACACAATTGAAACTGTGCACATGTACACCTCTAAACTTGTACACATGTAAATATGTACACGTGTAAGACCAATTATAATCTTTATTATTATGTCTATCTAATTATTATTTTAGAATAATCAATTTGTTATAATTTCTAATTGTAAAATTTGGCAAATTTGAATTATAAGAGCTTAAATTAGTTCCTTTTGCTTCCAACCTTTGGGTCACGTCGAACTGATTTCAATATTCCGCTAGACATGAAGGATTGTGTTACATTGTAATTTTTTGCAATTATACAGTTGGAGATAAAATCAAGACTAAGTTGGACAATGATGACATGTCCTAATCCTATAATAATTTGTGTTGACCTCTCATATAGTTTAGCCAACAACATCGAAGCTCGCTCATGTTGTACACATGTACCTTTTTTGTGTTTACACCCTAGCAAATTTGTTTTTTTTTTAATTGTTGATATTTCACTAACTTAATGCGCTTTAAAACCTGTTTTTAATTCATTTTAATCATATAGATTTCATATTAGGTGTATACATTGAATTTGTATGTCTATTTGCATTGATGGGTTTGGAGTGGAAATTGAGAGTTTGGGACTAAATTAAGAGGCTATCTATGCAATTTTCAAATTAAGAGCCGAATATAAAACATCCAAAAGTTCAAGGACCCGTGCATGTAATTATGAAAGGTCACGTCTGCACAATTAAAAAGTGTGGAGTCAATTTAAAAGGTATATTTCAACATCAGATACTTTTGGGCACAAGTGAATAAATTCAAAAAGCGAGAGACCATATGTGAATAAAGCTAAAATCTAGCAATTGTTTCTCATCGAGCTCCGGGACAAAAGAGAGCCGGATCGAAGAAGCTCGAACCGGTCACGACGATCCTTGCAGCTCCAAAAAGGTGATATGATGGTGACGAATCGCGGCAGATATGATGAGATCATGGCTTGATTTCACGGCGAAGAGATAGGATCAAAGGTCACGTCTTCAGGTGATGACGGAGGAGCGACGTGTTGCAATGAACGACGAAGGAAGAAGCTTCACGGTGGAGAATGAGCACTCGCAGTTGAGCTTGGATGTCGGTGTGAATCGAAAGGAAGAGACACAGCAGAGTTGTTGCATAGTGGAAGAGGAGAACATGAGACGCTGTGCCAGAGCAGATATATTAACTTGGAATGGTGAGCACAAGTTGCAAGTTGAAAAAAAAAATTATTCACCGAGGAAGAAGAAGAGAGAGATCTATTCCAAAAAAAAATTAATTGATAACCGAAAGAAAAATAAACCAAACAAGTTGTCTCTAGTTTTGATTTGGTTAGAGAAAACTACCTTAGTAATAACAACTGACACACACTGTAATAAAAACTCATAAAATGGCATATGATGTAAATGACTCTTTGTAAATGTCTATGCAAAAAGAAGCTCATCTCCTTCTTTTTATGCAAACTTTGTTTCTCTTTCATACTTTTATGATTTTTTTTTTTTTTTGAGAAACCACTACTAATGGTGTTTTTATATATTTGAGAATAATGCTTGTTAATTATTTCAAATAACAAATAGATAAATTTTTGAAAAATATTAAAATTTGTATAAACACCTTACCCAATTATGTGTAGGAATTTTTTTGCTCTTTTGTGTAGAAAAAGCACTATAAAAGTTATGCATCTTTTTTTGGAGGGTCGACGAGCTATTTCCCCCCTCTCCCCCCCCCCCCCCCCCCCTCCCCACGATAACTATCATATAGCATCAGATCCCCATTGAAGTGTGACCTCGTGCTATATCTCCACGAATTGAAAGTTGCAAACTTATTTCTCCCCGAATCGATAGTTCAAAACTTAATTACCCATTGACGATGGTTTAAGTCGTCGGTTTTTTGGTTTTAATCGGTTTAATCTTAACCAAATAATTTAAAAACAGTTAAACCAAACAAAAATTCAAATTTTATATATTTTGTCAAAAAAAAACATTTTTATCATCTTCTTCACAAACCTTTCATCTCTATCAACGCCATTAAATCTGTAAACTGAGAATCTCATAAACTGCAATTTATATCTTCATACGATAAGCGGAGCTTCAGCTAACTGATATTCCATGAATCGTATTTTCTTGTCTTTGTCCTTTCTGATTCGAGACACTTTGAAAATTCTAACTTGAATTTTAAGAGGCTCTGTTTTTGTGACGTACTAAAGTTATGTCTTAATCCCTTTTGAATTTTGATCAAAGAAACATCAAATTTATGTTCTTCTTCCAAACCATCATCATCTCCTTCTTCAAGGATATCTGCCCAAGCTTTTCTTTGAGAGGCCTAAGTGCCCAGAAACCATGCGTTTTCGATTAGGCGGAGGAGAGATTATGACACTTGGATTGTGGAGATGCTCGGATACAATGCGTGAAGGGTTAGAGGAAGAGAAACATTGCACAAGGAGCTACAGAACTTAACGTTTAAGAAGACGAGTGTCGGTGTTGTGAAACCTGTGAAGAAGATGGTAAAATATGTTTTATAATATATATATATATATATATATATTAAATTTTTGTTTGGTTTAACTGATTTTAGAATTGTTTGATTAAGATTAAACCGATTAAAACAAAAAAAAATTGATTTAAACCATCGTCTATAGGTAATTACGTTTGGAACTATCAATTTAGGGAGAAATAAGTTTGCAACTTCCAATTTGTGGGGATATAGCACAGGGTCATACTTCGATGGGAATCTGGTGCTATATGATAGTTATCGTGGGGGAAATAGCTTGTCGATCCTTTTTTGGATGATGTAGCCAGAGATGGGTCAGCCGCTTCTATAACTAAATTGTCTCCCTCATTTTCCTTTTGAGATGCAATTGACATTTCCGATGTCCTCAAGCTTTTCCTGCTATTTATTATTGTAGGAGAGACGCTCTGTGTGGGAGATTTTAATATAGGCGAAAGACCAAGTGGATCTAATCCATCAGCTATCTTTGCAGATGCAAATTCTTCCAGAACCAAGTCAGGAATGATGACACATCTTCTGTCTTTTTCGGTGAAGAGCAAATAGCATCCTTTACTAAAATAGGCAGCAAATTCGAGTCTTGATCCAATGTAAGCAAGAGTGTCTTGTTCTGATCTGCTGTCATGCTGGTCTCTGTCTCCGTTCTCACATTAACCACTGTTTCTATGGGGACATTTGTGTCCACAGGAGACTGCTTCTATCAGATGATTTAGGATGTGAATTGTTGTGTCTTTCCTCCTTAAGTGTTTGTAGGAGTGTATGTATACTCTACACTATGTTCACATCATGATTGATCCTCTTGGAAGCTGGAGATGATTCCAAATCCACTTGAGCACAAAGCCTATCAACAGCAGCCTCATCAATTTCAATCTCAACATCTCCGTCATCATCTTCATGGGGCAAGAACTTTGAATGCCCCAGACCAAAACTTCTTAATATATTCATACTTCTACGTATAGTCCATGCAGTCGAATAAGCTACATTTGGATTGGTTGGTTTATTTCTATCATCCTTCATCCTTTGTAGTTCATCCAGTAAAAGTCATATTCACATTCATATTTATAACTTATGAAATATGTCCGAGAACGCGTACCCTCAGCTCGCTTATTACTTCACGTAAGACTTTGACATCATCTTGCATCACTTCATTGACAACAGTCTTCTTCTGAATTGATTTTTCACGCTGAGCAAATTATAAGGTGCTTAAGGTTTTGCTCTTGCAACTGCAATTTTCAGTGCATACTTTATATTACAGTAAATGGAGTATAAATGATTGCTGAACTAGAATGGCTAACTTTGCATTCCCACCAAGAGAATCTTGAAGTATAAGGTATGTGCCTTTGCTTCCCTGATTGAGAAATCTCTACGTACAAGAATGTTTATCAAGTTCCTGCACGTAAATTTGTATGGTAAATACTGGACTTTTGCAAAACTTTCTGTATTTACAGGACTCCATTCTACCACCAGTTTTTGAAATTATCCTTAAGTGTCCGCAAATTATCATCAAAACTTGATTTCTAGTGCCTGCCACAGTATCAGAAACAAGGAGACACTAAAGCAGCATAAGCTACACTACGACTATCTGTTTTCACATCATGTTCCATTATCCCAAAATGTCAGTTAACATTAAAAAATAGCTTTCTGGTGCATTCTAGTATCAAGAAATAAATCTGCAATTCTTGATAAACCCGAAATGTAACACACACATACATAAATACATATATATATATATATATATATATATATATATAAGTTAATTTTGAATCATACCCTAGCTGTGAGAGCTATCGATTGATCTTTCCTGTTTTATGAAATTATGACATTCTTACACAATTTTGATAGAGAAAATGATAGATATAAAATAATTAAGAACTATAAATATATCTTGATCATACTACTCATTTTTATAGCTTAATTAACTTTATTATAATTGTTTTGTGTAATTTATCAATCAGTTTAATTTTGTTGTTTACAATTAGTGTGAAGCACTTTTCTTCAGATAATATATATTTTGAAATTTTTTCATATTTTTTTTTATTATATTTGTTGTACAATGCAATTATTTTCATTGAATATATATATATATATATATATATATATATATATATATATATATATATATTATGTAACGGCTAATTATTGAATTATTATGTTAATTAAATAAATGATATAACTATTATTTATGAAATATAAATAAAATAATCATTTAATTTAATTAATCTGTCATTTATTGAAATGTTTTTTGTAGCATCTAAACCTGCAAAAATAAGCTATATTTATATCCATTTTTTTTATAAATTATTTGATTTTTTTATTATTTAATTTATCCAAATAATTTTAAAAAAATTGTTAAAAATTATTTAAAAATGAGATTTAATATTTTATATTGTTTGGACTCAAGATTAAGTATTGTTTAGAAACATGGACAGTAATATAAAGAAAGTAATAAAAGAGATTTAAAGTATGTTTAACTATAAAGTACAAAAGGTGTATTTAATTTAAAAACTTACAAAATAAACGTTAAGTCCAAAGCTAGGATTCTGTTTTAATAAAAGAGACTAGATTTTGACCCTCGCTTTCATAGCGAGGAATTATTTTCGAAACAAACCAAATTTATATGATATAAATTTGCATTTTTGATTATGTATTTACATTTAAATGTTACATATGAAACATTATATTCAGTGTTTTGGAACATGATCTGGACCATCGGTTAAACCGACAAAACCGATGACTCTATACGTAACTCGTTTCTTTTTATATTTAAATTTTTTATATTTAAAGTATTCTAATTTATGAATGTTAAGATGAATTGTTGATATATTATGAAGGTGATGCTCAAATTTTACATAATTTAACCATACAAATTTTTAGTCAAACTAATTTATCATTTTGTTGCAAGCGTAATGGATCAATATTTGAGAAGATACATACTCAGATAGAAATAAATTTGAGCATCAACGAATCTTGTACAGTTATTACAATTTAGTGATTTAAGTTTGAAATAAATATAATTGCTTATTTATTTATTTAGTTTACTTTATTGTTCACATGTTATTAGAATTTTTTGATGTTTTGTTTTTGGTTTATTTTAAATTTTTAATTTAATTTCATTATTAATATTAAATTTTTTAATATTTATTAGTTTTCATTTTGTTATATATTTTTATTATCCCACTATATAAAAGTAACTATTTTTAAGCTCTTTCAAGATGTACACATCATCACAAATATTTAGAGCCAATGAAAGTTACATGTCATACATTTTATTTTACTGCCACATCATATTGAATCTTAGCTCACTCACGTAAAATAATTCACGTCTCATGGATTTCTTATTCTTTGTTGTTATCTGAAAGACGGTTGCGATTTCAGCCTCTCAATTCTCTTTAGTAATGTCAGATCTATCCACTAAACTTTCATTATACTTTTATTTGGCAAACATGGTACCCTTCAAACTCCCTCATTTTAGAGCTTATATAAATTCTCATTCTCACTCGAAATCCTAAAAGACATACAAGCTCCTCCGTTGATGGTCGGTGAAATCTACTGGGGTGATCATGTTGCTCAATTTTGACGATGTCTCCGCTGGCTTATCTGAATCTGAGTTCCGTTTTCGTTTAATTGGTTTGGAGCTGCTTATGATTGATGAACAAGTATGGACGATTATCTACAACTATTAATTCTCTCTCTATCTTCAATCCCTCTCAGTAATGAAATTGAACACAAGCTACAGTTGGTCAGGGATTCATCTCATCAAATTGGGTTGTACGACACCAAGGGAATCTCAACTGTGGAACAATCTATCAACTCATGAATTTCTTTGCAACAAAAGCTAATACATCTATCTACAGGGTTGTTGATGACAACCTTACCATCCATTTCACTCACAGTTCAGTCCTCTCGGAGCTTCAAGACAACCCAGTTGTGATTCAGAGAGACAGGTTCAGGTTTCACTCATTCCAAGAGTTTGAAGCTAATTGTGATCTTCAAGGTGATTTGTGTGGGAAACTGACTTTCTGGTGCTAACATACAACTAATTGTTGATTTTATGGAAACATTTATCCTAGAAGTAACCCACCTCAACTTGACTAATTTCTTTAACTGTGTTGCAGATATGAGGTCATCAATGCACACTCTCTCAACGAACATGCGGTCTTGGATGGAGTAGACGGTGGTTGGCAGCACTCGGTGAGTTTTATTTCACCTATATCCTAAAGAGTGAGAAGATACGATTACATATTACCACCAGCCTTAGTATGTATATGTCTGTAACTGTCCCACAATTATAATTTGCAATCTTAGGGGATAACGTCTAGCTCTGGGACCACGCTGCTAAGGAGTTCTATAGCAAGTTCAACGAAAGTCTCGCCGCACCTGCTGCTCTGTTAGTAACCACAGTGAACACTAAACATATTGGAGGTATAAAGTTTCCATGATTTAGTCAAGAACATCTTGATTTATCATGCACGATTTTATTGCAATTTTTAGTTGGCCAAAGGCATGAACCTAAGATCCCATCTATGTCTTAAACGTCTCCACATTTTGGTTATGAACAACATTTTTTTTCCTGCACGAGCTTATACCACCTTTACACAGCAAACTAAGTTCCCATTTTTGTGATTCTGGCCGTTGCAATCATTTTTAATAAACCTTTCTTTCAACTCAATGTCCTCAGGTATTCTTCGACAATGAGTTGGCTCCTACCATAGACTACTGAACATGGTAAGTATTTATATGCAATACAATTAATATTTCTGAGCGCATTTGATTCATGAAACATGTTCAAGATTGGCGGCAAATCCACACATTGTTGAAACTGTAACGGAAGTAACCAAGATGGAGGGAGATCCTTACTATTGGAGAGATCTTTGCCTTTCTGAAACAAGAACCAGTTCATGTAACCATACATCATAAGTACATTAAACAACAACGTTTGACCAATTGTAGGTGGTCTCTTTTGATTTTATCGCAACAATAGGTGCGTCGACCAGAACAAGGGGTGGTATTACATCGCCTGCAGTGACTGTCATACTCAGGCTAACAGATGGCCAACTTCATTTATGTTTCCAAAAAATGTGGAAACTTCAACGTCACTGGAGTTGCAATGTACATTACACAACACTTATCTTTCACTTTAGCTTAGCATGTGTGTTCACGTATGGTTTTCCTTTGTAACAGGTACCGTGTCGGTGCTGAGATCTCCGCCTACGACTATGGCGAGAAGGGAACTTTTGTGCTCCTTGGTAATGCTGGTCCTGAGCTAATTGGGAGGCAGGCGTCAGAGCTTTTTGACAACTACAGTGAGGTTACTCATATTCATCTTATATTTCACCTCCCAAACAATATAAACTGACTGAAGCATTTTGAAATGGCAGGGTAATGGCGACATGGGTGCTAACCATGAGATGCCAGCTCCACAATGTATGGATACAACTGTTCAAACACACAAATTCAGTCTCCAGCTAGAACTTTTTAGCAACGAGACAAACCATAAATGTGACAAATGGTGTTTGTCCTTCTGTTCTTCCACTTATAAGAGTCGTAGCAGCACTCCTGGAGCAGTAAACGTCTGCAACACTGCCATAGGTGGAACTTGCAGCACATGGTCTTTAGCTGAGCCAAGTGCATCTAGCAAGGAGAGTGTCGTACAGGAGAAATCTAAGTACAAGACATCGCTAAACCAGCCACAATCGAGGAACCCAAACCATGGTTGCTTGATAGAATCATTATCTATCTCTAAGTTGTTACCTTCTTTATCTTTTTTTTCTTATCTTCCACCTTTTGTTAGGCTTTAATTTTTCAATACAAACAGTTTGGCAGGATTTTTTTTGCCAACAGCATTTTGCTTTGCAGTTTTAAATACACGTTTAAACTGGTATCATAATTACGTCTCCCTATTAACATAATCGTTGTCTGATAAAAAATGCTAAATCCTACAACACCACAATAGTAGTCGAATTTGGTTAGATTAAAAAGTATAGTTCAACATACAAAATAGAATTGTAACCACTGAAGTCAACCTGAATTCCAACTTTAAAGTTAAACATTCTTAATTTGCCCTTCATATCACGGATATGCATCCAACTTCTAAATAGTAATTTTTTTTTTAGAAATGTGAGAACTATGACTATGAACATCCTATTCAAGATCAACCCTTTTAAAAATTATACGTAGTATTTGTAGACAATAACAATTTTTACCAAAAAAACAATTTTTACCTTTTCACTCATCTTTATTTCATTAGAACTTTTTTTTACATATTTTATTTATATTATATTTAGATTCACTAAAACTAATTCATGTTTGTTTATCTTTAGCACATTTCATCTATTTTAAGTAGATTTAATCTTCACCTAACTATTTCAAAATACTACACCAGTTATTTTTATATTTTGAATGGATCCACATCTACATCTCCATAAAAGAACGGTCGAACACAATGATTACATCGAAATTTGGGGGGGTTTTACATTATCAAATTATACGCATAAACTTCAGAACACTTGATAGAAAAGGCTGAAATTTTCCTAACTCAAACTATTTCCAAGCTCAAACTTTGGATGTGCTTTATGAAAAAGTTATAAAAGATATTATATATTTAAATTAAAAATTCTTTAATCAGATAATCCGCGCGTAGCGCGGACACGGACCTAGTATCTAATAAGAATGTTTATTACTCCCTCTGTTTTTAAATAATACATATTTTAGATTTTTAACAAATATTAAGAGCAATTTAATATTTAACTATCAATGCATTAATTTTTAAAATTATAACAATTTCTCATAAATTTAAACCAATAGCAATTCAATAAATCCAAAATTGTCAATTAACATTTTTTTAAGTTTATAAATTCATTATTAAATAAACATAGAAAATCTAAAACATTGATCTTTTAGAAACATGTAAAGAGTGCTAGAACATCCATCATTTAGAGACGGAGGGAGTATTAGATTTTGACCCGCACTTTAAAGCGTGAGATGCGATTTTATTCAAACAAGGGCTATTTGGGTGAAAATACAAGAATAAAAAGATAATTAGGATTTCATGCAAAAAAAATATAAATTAGCTATATGGATAAATAAAGGAAACGGAAATTACGGAGTTGTCCTCTACTGATGTGCAATTTTTGTTAATAGATCTGCAAAGCTTTCTAAGCATTTTTTTAATTAATAATATTTCATTAATATCTTCTTCTAAGGGGACATCGGAAAACAGAACGCAATAGTCGATAAAAAAAACATAACGGAAACAGTTAGCCGGCGAAACGATAAACCTAGGTTACAGGAAGAAAAATGACAAATCTAACAAATATACAACTAACAACAAGAAGGAGAACTCAGGGAAGGGAAAGAAGACAATCGACATCACTACGCTATGATTGAACACCAATGGCTTCCAAATCGGATTATCCGAGACTACACAGTCGCTGGGTTCCAAGGCCAGCTGAACAACCGTCGTCGGTGTATCTTCAGTGTAACGCCAGCGTCAAAGGTGTCCCGCGGCTGCCAACACTAGTTCCCAAACGAGATCCGGATCCCAACAGACCATAGCCGCCGCAGTCGTGACTGGAACTCGCCTTCTCGCAAGTCCGAAGATCTATTTGCCTCTCATCAATCCACCGGTCATGAGCGTAGGTCACGCTGGAGGTTGCAGGTCCCAGAGAACCGCCATCGCCAAGAAAAGATCCGACATTGACAAACTAAGATCTCACATCAATCGGGAGAAACCCTAACACCCCGATGGCTAACTAGCGGAGTCCGACGACATCACCGTCGTCTTCTAACAGTGACAACCACCGCCATAACGAGCCACCAGAGCGCCGAAGCTCTCATAGGGAACCGCCACACCAGAGTAAAAAGCTTGGCGCGTGTAACTTACTGCCTTTCAAAGGTGGACACTATGATTTGGCTTGTATATATCAAGAAACTTGAGTAGAACGATTGCAAAAGATGTGAATCTGGAAAAAAAGAAAGAACATGAAAGATGATTCTCTAGAAAAATCAAAGAAAGTGAAAAAAATAATGATCGGGAGAGAGCAATTGAGAAAATCTGGGAGAAGAAAAAAAGTAAAGAGAAGTGATTTTTTTAGTTTGATTGTAATTATAGTGCCTCTTGACAACGAAGACCAAAACAATTTTTATATGGACACATGTTGGATTAATACATATCTTGATGCATGAGAAAAGAACAATAATTATTTATATTAGATAGCTAGAGTGACTGCATGTGTATAGGCATAAGGGTATGACATGTATATTTGAAAGAGGAACAGTAGACATACCACATATATAATTAATCTTTATTTCGTGTATATGCAATGCAATTGCCCTTCAAACAATTATTTACAGAAAATTAGAAATCCTATACATATGTATCTTTTTTATAAAAAAAAACATTTATTTTTAAAGTATATATAATAAAATGAAAATTTACATGAATATAATGTTATGAGATAATTCATTTATATAACCTGCCTCATATCAAATTTACTTATATTTTAAAACTTTAAATTATAATACAATTTTTTTAAAAAAATTTATATTGGTAAAAATTTGTTTTATTATTATTTTTTGTCAGAATTAATATACAAATAAACTATTATCATTCTACACGTCTCATACTTGATAAATATATTAAATTATTTTTAGTATTTTAATTTAAATATGTATGTTAACTTATGAAATTATTTATTGGTTTATATATCATACTTTAATATTGTTTTAATTAGTTGAACTATGTTGACTATCATCCCCAGTGCCAGGGTGTTAAGCTTACTCATTTAAGCTTCGCAGACGACATTCTTGTCTTCACAAATGGCACATCAGACTCTTTGCTCGGAGTGCTGGAAGTAATGAAGCGGTTTGCGAGAATGTCAGGCCTCCACATCAACGCAACTAAATCATCTATCTTTGCATCAGGAAGCAATGTAACTGACCTCCTTTCCACAGCAGAGTTTCTGGGTATAAGAGCTGGAACGCTACCTATCCGGTATCTAGGAATGCCTCTCACTACGAAGGCTCTCACACCTCATGATTACGAACCTTTGATAGAAAAAATTCGAGGACGCATGCTCTGCTGGTCGAACAAGGCTCTATCCTTTGCGGGACGACTTCAGCTGATACAATCTGTCATATCTAGCACAGTTAACTTCTGGAGCTCGGCATTCATCTTACCAGCCAAGTGTCTCGACACGATAGAAAGCATGTGTAGTGCATTCCTCTGGTCAGGCTCACCAACGCAAACTCACAAGGCTAAAGTCAGCTGGGAGGAAGTATGTTACCCGAAAGAAGAGGGAGGGCTTGGAGTTAGAAAGCTCCGAGACTCATCCAAAGCGTTTGCACTGAAGCTCATATGGCGATTATTCACACAACCTGATTCTCTCTGGGTGAGTTGGGTGCGGCACTATCTCCTAAAATATCACTCTTTTTGGGACGTCAGAGATGACTCCAAAGGCTCTTGGATTTGGAGGAAATTATTAAAACTGAGGGATATCGCTTATCACTATCTCAGGGTGGACATAAGGGATGGAAGAAGCTGTCATTTCTGGTTTGATGATTGGTTGGGAAGGGGTCGCTTGATAGATATCACTGGAGCTGCAGGAACTATTTATCTTGGAGTTCAAAGGCACGCCATGGTCAGTGACGCGGTAACAACGGCTGGATGGAACATACGGGGTGGGAGAAGCAGACATTTTCAAGAGCTTCACAATGTCATTATGGCAACAAACGTTCCGCAGATGGAGAGAGGCAGAGATGTAGTGCTATGGAGGCACGGTGATGATGATTTCAGGGATACTTTTTCATCTTCTAATACGTGGGATCAGCTTAGAACAAAGCGCACTAGTGTCGACTGGTACAGAGTGGTGTGGTTTCCACAGGGAGTGCCACGCTACTCTTTCATCACCTGGCTAGCTATAAAAAATAGGCTCTCTACTGGTGACCGCATGAGGCAATGGGGGATGATCCAAGGTTGTGAGCTATGTGGAGAAAGGGATGAGACAAGAGATCATCTGTTTTTTGCATGCCCATATTCATACACTATTTGGGAAGTAACAGCGCGTAAACTGATGGGCTCTGGTATCAATCCGGATTGGCAGTGGACAATACAGCGTTTGGAGACAATGGGTACAAAAGGGGTTGATTCATGCATTGCTCGACTCCTATTTCAGACACTCATCTATCACATATGGCGAGAAAGGAACGCCAGGCGCCACCAGCAACCTCGAAACTCCATTGAACAGATGCGCAGGCTCATAGACAAGGCAATGAGAAACAGGATATATTCCCTTAAGTATCGGCCAGAGCACAAGCTAGGAGGAATGTTAACAAGATGGTTTGAAATCACACTTTGATTTTGGTCTTTTATAGCTTTAGCAAATAGATAACCTCTTAGAAGGCTCCTCATTGTACATAACAATTCTTTTTGATTAGATCAATAAATTTGAAATTTCATCAAAAAAAAAAAAATTCATGAATATATTTTATTCTGTTATTTTATTTTATAATTAATAAATGGATTAAGTTACTTTATATATATTATTTAGTGTAGTAATTTAATTATGAATATAGAAAATATTTTTATTTTAAAATTTTATAATATTATTTATATTTTTATAATTCCAATTTAAATTTTTTATTTTTACTTTTATTTTTGTATTTATATGGTTTTTAAAAAAAATGAAAAAAAATTATCCTCCCGCAACCGCAAACGCTAGCTGGAACCAGCTTTTGATTTTAAGAGGTTCGGAGCGGTTTGAAGCGGTTTTTATGATTGTTTTGAAACACTGTCAACCGCTAGCAACCGCAAAAGCTGCGTTTGCGGGTGGTAGCGGGAAACCAGTCAGGCCCTTAATTGATCGTCATTCACGGTATAGTCAACCCGATCTCTCATGTCAGCCGGAGCTCCAGCAGATAGTGTTAAGTTTTTACGAAATCAAAAGAATTTCGGTTGGAAGAATCCAAATTTGATGTCCATCGATGAAGTCTATCAAATATTTGTACTACTTTTTTTCGTCGGCATAATGACGCTTTTAAAAATCCAAAATCGCTATATTACAAAGGTGTTGGACAAAACATGTTTTTGAAGAATTATGTTTAAGAAATGAAAAAAAAAACCAAAGAGAAAAATTTAAAAGAGCGAAATTAATTCCAAAGAAGCTATATTGGTGTATGTGTAGAAATGTATATGAAGATATAGATATTAAAAATTAAAAAAAAATGTTTTGCTTATATGTAATAATAAGATGAGGTGGCAAATTGATTGGGTAAGGATATTTTAGGTGATGTGGACATAATAAATTTAGTCCATTTTATTTAATATATAAATTTTGTTAGTGGTTCGAGCATTTCTTTCTTCAATAATTTGATTTGGTTTCATTCTTGGTCGATTCGCTAATTTTGCTAGCTACATCGGTTCGGTTGGATGTGATGGTATAAAAAGCAAAAAAAAACTTCGACCCCAAACCCGAACGTAAACAAAAACAATCAGATCCATCCATCAAAGGGTTTGAGAAGAGAGCTTCCTTCACAGTCGTGATTCCAAACTCCACAATTCGATTCCCGATCTGATGGCAGAGATGGATCCCGAAGGCATGGACGGAGTTCGCATGACCTGGAACGTGTGGCCTCGCACCAAGGTCGAAGCCAGCAAGTGCGTGATCCCACTCGCCGCCTCCATCTCCCCGATCCGTCGCCACTCCGACATCCCTTCTCTCCCTTACGCTCCCCTCAAATGCCGAACCTGCGTCTCCGTCCTCAACGCCTTCGCCCGCGTCGATTTCGCCGCCAAGATCTGGATCTGCCCTTTCTGCTTCCAGCGCAACCCTTTCCCTCCTCACTACCACATGATCTCCGACACCAATCTCCCCGGCGAGCTTTACCCTCAGTACTCCACCGTTGAGTACGCGCTTCCTTCCACCGCCGGCCAGTTCGATCCCAGAACCGGCGCTGCTCCGCCTCTGACGCCTCCTCCTGTGTTCGTGTTTGTTCTCGACACGTGTATGATCGAGGAGGAGTTGGGGTTCGCTAAATCTGCGCTTAAGCAGGCGATCGGGTTGCTTCCGGAGAATGCTTTGGTGGGGTTTGTGTCTTTTGGCACTCAGGCTCATGTCCATGAGTTGGGGTTCTCGGAGATGTCTAAAGTCTTTGTCTTTAAAGGGAACAAAGAAGTCTCCAAGGATCAGGTTTTGGATCAGTTGGGGCTTTCCTCGAGGAGAGCTCCCACTTCTGGGTTTCCTAAAGGAGCCCAAAATGGGTTACAGAGTGCTGCTGGTGTCAACAGGTTCTTGCTGCCTGCCTCGGATTGTGAATACACTCTGGACTTGGTAAGCTATGGTCAATAGTTTTCTGCTATTAAATTATTATATGTTGTGACGTGGATTGATGTTTGGTATGCAGCTTTTGGATGAGCTGCAAACAGACCAGTGGCCTGTTCAGCCAGGTCATCGTCCCCAACGATGCACTGGTGTGGCGTTGAGTGTTGCTGCTGGATTGCTTGGAGCTTGCTTGCCTGGAACCGGGGCAAGAATCGTTGCTTTGGTCGGAGGTCCATGTACTGAGGGCCCTGGAACGGTTAGAGCTTGTTGATTCCTTAGATGATGGCACTGTCAAGTTTCATCGCACCTTATATCCGAGCAATGTTTGATATAGCCTGAATGATAATTTTGTTCTTTCTGTCTTTTCAGATTATCTCAAAAGATTTGTCAGATCCTGTGCGGTCTCACAAAGATCTAGATAAAGATGCTGCCCCTTACTATAAGAAAGCTGTCAAGTTTTATGAGAGTATTGCAAAGCAGCTGGTCGCTCAGGGTCATGTGTTAGACCTTTTCGCTTCCGCACTCGATCAGGTATTAATGTGTCGTGGTTTTAGTTTGCGTGATGCCCAATCATTACTCATCACATAATTCGATACCTAACTATAACTGTCTCTGCTGTTGCATTTTGGTATAGTTAGGTTGGGGTTGCTGAAATGAAAGTTGCAGTTGAAAGTACCGGTGGCCTTGTTGTTCTATCTGAAAGTTTTGGGCATTCCGTTTTTAAAGATTCCTTCAAACGGGTGTTTGAAGATGGCGAGCAGTCTCTTGGCCTCTGCTTTAAGTTGGTTTCTTCTCTGCTTCTATGCCAATACTTTGCTATAATTCTTCTGTTAGTTGGTGCAGCAGGATAATGATTATTTTGGCAATTCAAGATATTATATTGTGGAACATGAATACATTATTCATAATATTGCTTTTATGTTACGATAATATATATGTTGAATCCTTATAGTTTGAACTGACTACGAACCTTTCATTTTCAGTGGCACGCTTGAGATCAATTGCTCAAAAGATATCAAAATTCAAGGGGCTATCGGGCCTTGCTCATCATTAGAAAAGGTTATATCCTGAATGCTTGGAATTCATTTTTTTCAAGATGTTTCGTTTGTGCTTTGTAAATGAATAATGCTATCTGATGTTAATTGATTTTAATTTATTTTCTTTTGGAGCCTTGCAGAAAGGTCCCAGTGTTGCCGACACAGTCATTGGAGAGGGGAATACCAATGCTTGGAAGTTATGTGGCCTCGACAAGAGTACTTGCTTGACTGTATTCTTTGATCTATCCTCAACCGGGTCAAATGCTCCTGGAACTGTAAATCCTCAGTTTTATTTGCAGTTTGTTACAAGGTATTCTTAGAAAGCTTTGGTTTGTCTCGGTTTTTTCCTTCATTTTTTGTCTCGACCCTTTTGTCTTTCTGCACTATGTTACTACTTAACGCATTGGATTTACTGTTGTTGACGGGATTGCAGTTACCAAAACCCTGAAGGTCAAACATTGCTTAGGGTTACAACAATAACCAGACAGTGGGTAGATACTGCTGTGAGCACAGAGGTTCGTCGCTGTCTTACTTTCTGCATAACTTACGACTTTAAACTTAATATCTAAAAGCAATTGTTGATTTATGAGTCTCAGTCTTTTTTTGCTATGCTAGACCTACAAGTGCGCTATCAAATTTTATCCCACACTGTCCAATGCGCTTAGATTAGTATTGTTAAGCAATTTTTATTGTAATATTCTTTGTTCGGATTTTGGTCAACTTGCAAACAATTCCCATTTGCTCACTAGTGTAACTAGTAAAAGCTAACTTATTATGATTTCTAGTTGAAAAGCCCTAGTCTTTTGGTTTTCAATGGGACTTTACATTGGAAAATTTAGTTGGTTAAGGAGAACTTAGATCCCTTATATACTGTTACGGTACAAAATACCTTGCTTCCTAATGCTTTAGTTTATATGATTCCTAACGATGAACCTCCCATGTGTAACCTTTTTCCCTGCTTCGCTGCAATATCATATTATGTGAATCTTAGAATTATTGTGTGGTTGCATGTGTAACCATTTTCCCTGCTTCGCTGCCATATTTTCTTACATTTTATTCTTATCACGAAATCGATGAAAATTGTGGCTTAGGGTTAGATGCCATTCATGTAAATGTATTGCTGTGTTTTAATATTCCAAAGCTTTCTAGCAAGCTAATATTTTGTTACAACGGTTGCGATATACATTCTCAGGAACTTGTGCAAGGCTTTGATCAAGAAACTGCTGCTGTTGTCATGGCAAGATTAGCTTCCTTTAAAATGGAAACAGAGGTACATTGCATTATCTTCTGGCCAAATTTATCTGCTTAGGATATATGGGTTGACCAAAAGTTTTTATTGTTGCTGCTGGGGTAAGAGGTTAAGCGCGTTGTGCTTTTGATGGCTTTAAATTTTCGTCTCCTGGCCAAATTTATCTGCTAGCAGTCTAGGACCTTTGTTTAAGTTTTCATCTATATATCCAAAGCAAGTCCATTTTAGTTGTCATACAACTGAACCCGTAGATTTAAAATAAACCTAAATCAGATTGTTCCTGAGAAAACGTCAAAGACTTCTTCCCTGTAGCATCTTTATTGATGAACCATGTTGGTTGCATTTGTGTATCTGTTAGGCACTTAGGCTCATAGTAAAACTGCTATGTAATTTTGTCTTATTGCGGTACTTCATTTAGCTATCACTAGTATTTTTTATAATAGTGTGTTTCACATACAAATTATCATGTTACCTCAGGAGGGATTTGATGCTACTCGATGGCTAGATCGGACTCTCATTCGTCTGTGCTCAAAATTCGGTGACTATAGAAAGGATGACCCAACCTCATTTACGCTGAATCCATATTTTTCATTGTTCCCTCAATTCATGTTTAACCTGCGGAGGTCACAGTTTGTCCAGGTAGACTAACTGTTTTTAAATTCATGATTCTCTGCGTTACGTGATTGGCCTATATAGCTGAATGAATCGTTAATTCTCTTTTGTGGTGTTGGAACGTGTGGCAGGTCTTTAACAATAGTCCAGATGAAACTGCATACTTCCGCATGTTACTAAACCGGGAGAATATTTCAAATGCTACGGTCATGATCCAACCATCGCTGACATCATATACATTCAGTTCACCACCTCAGCCAGCTTTGCTGGATGTGGCTTCCATTGCAGCCGACAGAATTCTTCTGTTAGATGCATATTTTAGTGTTGTTGTCTTCCATGGAATGACTATAGCACAGTGGCGAAACATGGGTTATCATGAGCAGCCTGAACATGAGGTAACACACACTTAGAAATTGTAATTGTTTGTTTAGCTGCGTAATCTTTTCACACTTGCTTACACTATCATTTATATGTTCCTAAATCTCTGATGTCTCTTGTCAGGCCTTTGCTCAGCTATTGCAAGCTCCCCAAGAGGATTCCCAGATGATAGTCCGGGAGCGTTTCCCTGTCCCGAGATTAGTTGTGTGTGATCAACATGGATCTCAGGTCAGCAAATCACATTTGTTTGTTTGATTTTTTGTCATCTCGATAGTGATGATTTCATATGATTTTTATCCATTAACATCACTCACTTTCACAGGCAAGGTTTTTATTGGCAAAGCTGAATCCATCAGCGACTTATAACAGTGCAAACGAGATGTCAGCTGGGTCTGATGTAATCTTCACTGACGACGTGAGCCTGCAAGTCTTTTTTGAGCATCTCCAGAAACTGGCCGTGCAATCCTGAGAGAAGCAGTCACAGTCCAGTCCCGGTTTTTGTTTAAATTATACATGTCTTCCTTACTATCCGTTTGTACCAATTTAGAGCTCTTTTGTTTGCTTTCTTCTTATATCAACTCGTTTGATTTTCTGTCATCTTGGTCTCACCTAAAATACATCTTTTGGAACACATAGTTATTTGCATTGGGGTTTGTCTGGAGTAAAAAGAATGACTCTTTATTTCAACTTTTTTCTTTTGGGTTTTGAATCATATGATTTTGAGCTGTGAACCCAAATAAAACTGCAATATTGGGTGACGTAGTCTTTCTTTTCTACCCCATTGCAAACTCTTATATGGACAACAATTACCTTTGTCTGTCTGTTTGAATATATCTTTGGATAAAGATTTTGAAATCCCAAAATTATTTTTAGGGTTCCAACTCTATGTGACCAAAAGATATGACACGATTGCTTGGAGGGAAAAGCGTACCAACACATACCATTTTGTATTAATCACACTATTGTCATCTGTTCATATACGCTTAGTAGAAATAATCCCTTTTACAAGGTATGGGGTAAATGTAGAATAATAAGCTGAATGATTTATATAAATATACCTTTTACCGTAGCAAGGTTAACATTTTCTAATAAAGATTATTTTTTCATTTTACTTTAGTAGGTGGTGAATTTTGAGAATGTTTTATTTTGCTTTACCGAAATACAAAGGTGAATATTTATAAAACAGTAGATTGAATGATTCTGTGCTGATTCTCTCACAAAAAAGGCGCGAGTGTGAGGCTATTTGTTTTCCAACAGAAGTCATAAACAGTTTGTTAGTAAGGATTTTCAGGATTATCGTACTAACGCCTCAACATGACTATGACTTAGGTGGCGATTGGTTTTCCCGCTACCACCCGCAAACGCAGCTTTTGCGGTCGGTAGCGGTTGTCGGCGGTTTGCAACAATCACTCAAATCGCCTTAAACCGCTTCAAACCGCTCCGAATCTCATAAATTCAAAAGCTGGCTCCAGCTAGCGTTTGCGGTTGCGGGCGGTTGCGGGAGGGTAAAATTTTTTTCTTTTTTTTTAAAACAATATATATACAAAGAAAAAATATTTAATAAAAAATTTAAAATTGAAATTATGAAAATATTAAAATATATCTATTTTATTTTAATTAATATTATAAAATTTTATAATAAAAACAATTTCAATAAATTTTCAAAAATTAAAATTATAACTTTCTAAATATAAATTTTATATTTATTATAATTTTATGATTTTTGATATTTTTATAATTATATTAAATGTAAATATTGTTAATTTATTATTTGACTGTTACCGCATTTGGTAGTTAACCAGTCATAAGTCACCCGCAAACGCACCAATTTTTAACCGCAGTACCAGTCGTACAAATCTCTTAAAACCGCTAGAAACCGCAACCGCCCGCATCCACAAACTCCCGCAACCGCAACCGCAACCGCTGCGTTTGAACCAGTCAGGCCCTTAGTTTCTTAGGGCCTGACTGGTTCAAACGCAGCGGTTGCGGTTGCGGTTGCGGTTGCGGGAGTTTGTGGATGCGGGCGGTTGCGGTTTCTAGCCGTTTTAAGAGATTTATACGACTGTTACTGCGGTTAAAAATTGGTGCGTTTGCGGGTGACTTATAACTGGTTAACTACCAAATGCGATAACAGTCAAATAATAAATTAACAATATTTACATTTAATATAATTATAAAAATATCAAAAATCATAAAATTATAATAAATATAAAATATATATTTAAAAAGTTATAATTTTAATTTTTGAAAATTTATTGAAATTGTTTTTATTATAAAATTTTATAATATTAATTAAAATTTAATAGATATATTTTAATATTTTAATAATTTCAATTTTAAATTTTTTATTAAATATTTTTAGTTTTGTATATATATTGTTTAAAAAAAAAAATTTTTTTTTACCCTCCCGCAACCGCCCGCAACCGCAAACGCTAGCTGGAGCCAGCTTTTAAATTTATGAGATTCGGAGTGGTTTGAAACGGTTTAGAGCGATTTGAGTGATTGTTGCAAACCGCCGACAACCGCTACCAACCGCAAAAGCTGCGTTTGCGGGTGGTAGCGGGAAAACCAATCGCCCCCTTAGTTTCTGTGGGTTTTAGTTGGCAAAAAAAAACAAGACCAAATGATTTCCTCTTTTTTACCAGTGTAAAGTATGTTCTTAAGATTCTCTTTTACCTTTTAATGTAGTACTAGATTTTGACCCGTGCTTTCAAAGCGCGGGTTTATTTTTGTTTTTTTTTCAATTGATAAATATTTAGTAAATGTCACATTTTCATATATTTGTGCTTTATTTTATAAAAGACTTAAAATTTTTATCTTTATTTATCGTATTTTATTTTAAATGACTATTTATGTTAAAAAAATTAAACTTTATTTTTTTAATGAACTAAGTTGGTATAACTCTGATAAATTAATTTTATTATGGGGTTAATATTTTAATTAAAAAATTATATACTTTTAATAAAGATTTATACTTTTCAATAAAAAAATTCAATTATTTTTATGAATGCTTAAATTATATTAAGAAAAGAAAAATAATAATTAAGAATAGTTGCAAAAAAATTATTTTAACTTGGACTCAATGGCCCAAAGGAAAAAAAAAGTCAGAATTGAATCTAATTTTTTAATAGGCCCAAATGGCCCAAGAAAGATTTGATTTGGGCTGGATCCAAAAATAATGACCTAATATAGATTTTTTATTAATATTACTTAATTACCCTTAATGAAACATGCAATGTTAGTGAAGGAAACATGCCCCTAAAGTAATTATAACAATAGGATCCTGATTTAATAGTATAGATAAGGTGAGGGATTATTAGAAAAAAAATACGCTCACAGACACACTGTGTGTGTTATTTGTGTGTGATTGATTGTCCATTATACCCTACAATTTTGTTTTAATCTTTTAGCTAGTTACTTCTTTTTCCCGACTAAATTGTTGGTTTTCTTTTTTTCTTTATTTTCTTTATGTTTCAAATTATATAAACGTAAAATAAAAATCACTTTCCCAATTTTGTCTCTCAAATCCCTAACTCTTTTGGAACTTCATCCTCTATTACTCATAAATTCCGTGATTTAAAGTTACACATCCTTATTGATTCCGTACGCTTCCACCATTACAACAACCCCTCTTTGTATCCTGATCCGTAGGGGTTGTCGGAATCTGTTCTGTTGCGGTGGGGAGCTCGGCTCATGTGCATAGTAATGGATGAGGAGGTGGTGGATACAATGGAGGTAAAGGTTTTGGTGAAGGTGATGGTGGATACAATCAGTGGCAGAGTCAGCCAAAAATTTCATTGGGGGCAAATAATAATTATAAATAAAATCTAAACTATTAAGACTGAAGTACATTTTGTACTTGGCCCTGAGTTTTCCTCAAAAATTACATTTTCATGCCATTCTAATTAAACTATGTCGTTTCAAATACATTCACTAATAACCCTTTAATTAAGTTGATGCGATCCAGTACGTAACTAAGCCCATAATTTCGGCTGTCTGGTTAGAAATAAATGTTTAAATTTGTTTGGGCTTTTAATAAATGTTACCGATTTTATAAACAACAACATTCAGTTGCCGATTTTATGGTTTAGGAATTTAATTGTTTACCCGATTTTGGATATCATTATATTTAATATGAGTACAAAATCGAGCATAGTTATACTTATTACCTTTCTAAAACTCAACACCATTAAAACAAATATTCCTAATTATACGAAATAACAATTAACTGTGCTTGAATGTCATAACTAAATATTCCTTTTATAAAAATCAAAACAACATTATGATTTCGTTTCCTAATAATAGGCAGTCTCCTTTTTTAAAATATCATAACAACATTATGATTTATTTCCTAATTTTACCCAGTCCAGCAAATCAATGAATGATATCCAACTTGCAAAACAAGTTTTCCTTATTTAATAAGGTATATTCTGTTTTTAAATAAGGTAAAATAAAAAAAGAATAGATATTAAAGAATTTAAAAACATATATTTGGTTTTTGGATACATGTTTTTGTTTTCCTTTTCCCGGAATAAACAATTATAAGATAGACTTCATTTACAACTTTTTATTTGTGCCATAATGTTAATGTATTTATTAGATAATGCATGAAAAAATCAAGTATATATCCCAATGTTAATAAATATAAAACTAATAGATAAGATGTAGTTTAGGTGGGTGCATATTTTTATCAAATTAAATTTAAGATACAAAAATTATGTATACTTTACTTTCTGTAAAATTTATATTTGATTTTTCAATTTATGTGGTATAAAAATATCTGCAAATATATATTATAAAATAAATATATATACAATTTTAAATTAATGCAGCCTTTTTAAAAACAAATTATTTTCACACTGTATATTAATATATAGTTAGATGTTTTTAAAAAAATATTACTATCTAACTGATACAACAAACATCGAATAAGAAAAATATATAGCACAATACAACAACAAAAATATGGTCTGAATAATAAACTAATGTATCACAAATGAAACCATTTAATTGTTATATTTTGAAATATATTTGAGTAATTATCCCAAAAATAAAATATCAAAAACAAAAAAAAATGTGTGCGGACATGTGATATAAAACAAATATGTAATATGGAAAATGTATTATATATATATATACACTGTTTAATATTTACAAACTATCAATTGTATGAAAAATATATACCCGCGCGGGTGCGCGGGTCAAAAGCTAGTTAGTATTAAATAATAAAATTATTTTATAAATGCATCTTTGTCAACTCTATAAATTCATTCATTATATAGTTTATTTGTAAAACAGTTTTTAAAGTGTTGTTTATAATTAAAAATTAGAAGAAAATTATAAAAAATGAAAATGTTTTTTTTACATATATTTAGATTATAAAAGGGACTTTTTTAAAAAAAAATTACTCATTCCGTTTCTAAATGATCCATGATTTAGAAAAATATTTTGTTTCTAAAAGATCAATATTTTACATCTTCAATGTATGCTATAATGTCAAATTGTAAATTTGCAAAAATATTAATTATGTTTACTGAATTTTTATTAGTTAAAAGTTATAAGAAATAGCTAAACACATAAAGTAATACATTTATTATCAAAATTTTACGTGTTTCTTAATAAGTGTGAAAACTCTAAAACATGGATTGTTCTGAAACGGAGGGAGAATGATGCTCAAAATGATGGAAAGAATAAATATTTATTTAATGCTTACTAAAACCATCAAGTAAATAATTGTTCAAGAAAGAAGATCGTTTTTTATAAAAAAATGGAAACAATGGTTTAATGTTTGCAAATCAATTAAGGCAACATCATAATGCTAACACAAATGTATTAAATGGTGTTTGAAAACGAAAATAATAGAGAATTAAACTGAGTTTTTGGAATTGATTACGTTGGGGGAGGCAATAAATATTTTTCAATGGGGGCAATCGAATTTTCTTTTTAGCATTTAAGGAAGTTTTTAAATTTTATGGGGGGGGGGGGGGGGGGGGCAACTGCCCTCTACTTACGCGATGTAGCTCCCCCTGGATACAATGGAGGTAAAGGTTTTGGTAAAGGTGAGGGTGGATACCGGAATAGAGGTTGCAGTGGTTATGGATACAGAGGTGAATACAATGGTGGAGGTGATTACTCAGGCCGGCCGTCAGGCAGAGGCGGTGATTGTTAGGAAATGCGCGGTCAAATTTTGCCGAAAACCGAATTTATGGGAGCGAAAAACACACAAAATTGTTAACGGAGTTCGGCCAATGTTGCCTACGTCTCTGGACCTGCTACAGATCTTTTATTATCAACCCGGGAAATTTTTACAAGCTCTCAACTCACACCCGATCCCAAATACACTCAAGAAATTACTCGTAATTTCTTAAAGAAGAATTTTTTGTGAGAAAAAAAAAAAAAAAAATTTTCTTGCACTCTCTCTTCTTCTTCGATCTCTTGTTCTCTCTCACTTTGTTTTCTTGTTTTGGGATGCTTCTTCTCTTCTACTTACGTTGAGTATTTGTAGGAGAAACTTGGATATGTGAAAGCCACAAAGTCACAATTATTGACAAAATGAAGTTCCTCTTTTGTTGACTTCTTTGCCATCCCTCACCGTCATTGTCGTCATCACCGGCCGTGTTCTTTGACTTACAATCTCCCACTTGAAGACTGATTTCAATCTGTCTTCACATCTTGATCAATGTAGCAGGTCTCCCCAGCTTGTTACTCCAACAAGCCAACTGAGGTTGCACACAACCTCAGCTTATCATACGGCACGACCTTCGTCAACATGTCTGCCGGATTCTTGCTTCCTGGGATCTTCTCAAGCACCAACATTTCATCTTCGAACGCTGATCTGATGAAATGATACCGGCGATGTATGTGCTTCGTCCGAGCATGGTAACCCGGATTCTTTGCCAAATCGATGGCAATTTTACTATCACAATACAACACACTTTTCCCTTGGTCATGGCCTAGCTCTTCTAGAAAAGACTGTAGCCACATCATCTCTTTTGTTGCCTCCGTTACCGCAACATACTCAGCTTCACAGCTTGATAGAGATACAATTTTCTGCAACTTTGAAACCCAACAAATTGCAGTACCACCAAAAGTGTAGACATACCCGGTTGTGCTCTTCGTGCTGTCACCGTCACCTCCATTGTCAGCATCAGCATATCCCTGCAATCCCGTCTTAGACTTTGTGAAACATAGCGATAAACTTGGATTTCCTTTTAGATATCTGCAAATCCACTTAACGGCTTCCCAATGTTCCTTTCCTGGATTGCTCATAAATCTGCTGACGACTCCCACTGCATGTGCAATGTCTAGCCTTGTACATATCATCGCGTACATTAGGCTACCTATAGTAGAAGCATATGGAACTTTATCCATATATCCCATCTCTTCTTCCGTCTTTGGAGACTGTTCTCTGGATAACCGAAAGTGACTTGCCAGCGGAGTAGTAACTTGCTTCGCGTCATCCATGTTAAACCTCTTAAGGACTTTCTTCACATACTCCTCTTGTGATAGCTTAAGACCTTCTTTGCTTCTACTGATTCTCATCCCTAGAATCTGTCTTGCTTCTCCAAGGTCTTTCATCGCAAACTCTTCTGAGAGTTTCGTCTTCAAGCTATTGATCTCGTGCAAGTCTGCTCCTACTATCAGCATGTCATCGATATATAGAAGCAATATCAAGTAGGACTCTTCAAGTGTCTTGAAGTAACAACAGTGATCAGCTTCACACCTCAAGAAACCAACGCCTTTAAAAAAGCTGTCGAACCGTTTATACCACTGTCTTGGAGCTTGTTTTAAGCCGTACAAACTCTTTTTCAGTTTGCAAACAAGGCTTTCCTTCCCTTTGATCTCAAAGCCTTCGGGTTGCTTCATATAAATTTCTTCATCCAAATCACCGTGAAGAAATGCCGTCTTCACATCCATTTGTTGAAGATGCAGATCTTCTTGTGCTACCAGCCCAAGAACCGTTCTGATGGTCACCATCTTGACTACATGAGAGAAGATTTCAGTGTAGTTAACGCCTTCTTTTTGTTGGAATCCCTTCACAACAAGCCTCGTTTTATAGCGCTTACTCCCATCAGGTTCTTCTTTTATTCGGTAGACCCACTTGTTATGCAATGCCTTTTTCTCCTTAGGCAAATCTGATAACTCCAACGTGTGATTGGATAACAACGAGTCCATCTCGTCGTTCATTGCAAGCTCCCACTTGATCGACTCATCAACTTGCATAGCTTCCTCATAACATTCAGGCTCGCCTCTGTGTGTGAGCAGAATGTAGTTGAGCGATGGAGAAAATCTTACAGGCTTTCTGATGATTCTGCTTGACCGTCGTAACTCCGTCACTGGTATATGTGGGACCACTTCAGAATCATCACTTTCTTCAGCCTCACCACTCTCGTCTTGAGAAATTTCTTCTTCTGCTGTTGTGGTATCCTGTGGCAAACTCCGGTGTCAGGATATCTTCTAAGTCAACAGCTCCAAGCTTTTTTCTCTCCGAGCCTTCTCTTAGCTTATCCTTGTACAACGCTTCTTCGTTGAACACAACATTCTTGCTGCGGATGATCTTCCGATTTTCATCATCCCAAAACCGGTAACCAAACTCCACGTTACCATAGCCGATGAAGTAACACTTCTTAGACTTCGAGTCAAGTTTACTTCTTGCAGCATCATCAATATGAACATAAGCTAAGCATCCGAACACCTTTAGATAAGAAAGATTTACTTTCTTTCCGCTCCAAACTTCTTCAGGGATTTTAAATCCCAACGGTACAGACGGTCCTCTGTTTATTAAAAAGACTGCGGTATTGATTGCATCTGCCCAAAACGTCTTTGGCAATCCACAGTGCAATATCATGCTCCTTGCACACTCATTCAAGGTTCGGTTCAGCCTTTCCGCTATTCCATTATGTTGAGGCGTTCCAGGAATAGTCTTCTCCATCTTGATCCCATTATCAGCACAATATCTCTTGAACTCGTCGCTGATGTACTCTTCACCATTATCAGACCTTAAACACTTCAACTTGAGATTCGTCTCAGTCTCAACCATGGCTTTCCATCTTTTGAAAACCGAAAATACTTCATGCTCGTTCTTCATGAAGTAAACCCACACCTTTCTTGTGAAGTCATCAATAATGGTCACATAGTAGTATGAACCTCCCAGAGATGCAACAGAGCGGGTCCCCACACGTTAATGTGCATCAGCTTTAACTTCTCAGATTTTGGCTCTCTTCCTCCTTTAGAGAAACTAACCCGTTTCTGTTTTCCAAGGATGCAACTTTCACACATCTGATGATCCACCGTCTTCAGATCCGGAATAGCGCCATTTTCCACCATGAGTTTCATCCCTTTCTCACTCATGTGCCCCAACCTACAATGCCACAACTTGGTATGTTTGGCATTCTCGACAACAACAACAATGTTTTGATAACTCGTCGTCATATAAAGAGTGCCTCTTTTATGACCTCTAGCCACCACCATGGAACCTTTCTTGACTCTCCAGGCTCCACCACCAAAATTAACATCGTGCCCCGTATCATCAAGTTGACCTACAAAGATCAGATTTCACATCAACTTTGGCACATGTCTGACCTTCGTATTCTTCCACACACGTCCGTCTGACATCTTCAAGTTGATATCTCCAATACCAACTATGTCCAAAGGTAATCCATCAGCAAGATATACCTTTCCGTAATTTCCCGCAACTTAATTTTCCATGATGTTATGGTGCGGTGTGGTGTGGAACGACGCTCCTGAGTCAAGCACCCATGAATCGACTGGGCTATCGACATAGGAGATTGATGCTTTGGTGGTATTTGCAGTTCCATCATGAGCTTCAATTTTTCTCGGAGAATCAACAGACACTACCAATGCATCAGCGATTTCACGTGTCACTGCATTGGCTTCGGCTCTCTTGTTGTCTTCCTTCTTCGGTGGTGCTCGGTAATTCTTCTTAATGTGACCTGTCTTTCCACAATTCCAGCACTCTGCAGGCTGTCTGAATTTGGACTGACCCCGTCTATTCCTTGACTTCGATCTGCCATTACTCCGGTTATTTCCATCTGGGTTTCTCCCTCTGTTTTCCACGTTGAAAGCATAACTCGTTGATGCCTCCCCAGAGTCTATCCTTCGAACTTCCTCAGCAAGGATATGATCTCTAACATCATTAAATTTAAGTTTCTGAGTACCCACAGAATTACTAACTGCTGCCCTCATTGGCTCCCAACTATTTGGCAGAGATGCCAACAAAATCAGTGCTCGTACTTCATCATCAAACTCGATTTCAACCGATGATAGTTGGTTGACAATTGTGTTGAACTCGTTCACATGTGCGGTGACCAGGCCACCTTCTTCCATCTTTAAATGAAAGAGTTTCTTCATGAGAAACACCTTATTGTTTGTCGAAGGTTTCTCATACATATCTGAGAGAACTTTCATGAGTCCTTCTGTGGTCTTCTCCTTCGCAACGTTGTGAGCAACGTTTTTCGACAATGTTAACCTTATAACACCCAGAACTTGTCTGTCAAGCAGCTCCCACTCATCCTGATCCATCTTCTCAGGCTTCTTGTTCAGCGGTTGATGAAGCTTCTTTCCGTACAGATAATCTTCAATTTGCATTCTCCAAAATGCATAATTGGTACCGTAAAATTTTCCGATACTGTACGCTGAACCGTCTTCTACTCCCATCGTTTTTGGAACCACCGTGTATTAGAACACCTTTGTCGACAAACCAATGTTACCGACAAAATTCACTATTCACGAATTACTGTTCACGTGATAGTAACTCCGCAAAAAATTTGACCGATCACCGTAACTCAAGCTCTGATACCAGTTGTTAGGAAATGCGCGGTCAAATTTTGCGGAAACCCGAATTTATGGGAGCGGGAAAACACACAATATTGTTAACGGAGTTCGGCCAATGTTGCCTACGTCTCCGGACCTGCTACAGATCTTTTATTATCAACCCGGAAAATTTTTACAAGCTCTCAACTCACACCCGATCCCAATACACTCAAGAAATTACTCGTAATTTCTTAAAGAAGTATTTTTGTGAGAAAAAAATATTATTATTTTTTGTTTCTTGCACTCTCTCTTCTTCTTCGATCTCTTGTTCTCTCTCACTTTGTTTTCTTGTTTTGGGATGCTTCTTCTCTTCTACTTACGCTGAGTATTTATTGGGATATGTGAAAGCCACAAAGTCACAATTATTGACAAAATGAAGTTCCTCTTTTGTTGACTTCTTTGCCATCCCTCACTGTCATTGCCGTCATCACCGGCCGTGTTCTTTGACTTACAGTGATGGTTATGGATACAGAGGCGGAGACGGTGGATACGAAGATGGTAGATACAAAAGTGGATACAATGATGGTGGAAGTGGTTACTCGAGAGGAAAAAACGGTGGTGGATACAGTGAAGGTGAAAAATGTGAGGGTTGGTTATATATGGATATATAAAAGATGAATACGGAGGTGGTTACTCAAAAGGAAGAGGTGGTGGTGGATACAGTGGAGGTCGAAGATGTGAAGATGAAGAATATTGAGATGGTGGCTGTGGTGGAAAAGGAACAGAGAAACAAACCCAAAAAAACTATAAAAGTACAATTAAATTTAGAAAAAAAATAATGAGCAACGCAATTGGACATATTCATGTGTGGTTCACAATGAATCTGGATATCCTATGAAAACAACTCTTATTAATTGCCTAACTATCTACTACTTCCTCTGTTCCTAAATATAAGATTTTTAGATAGAAACACATATATTAAGAAAACTACTTTTTGTCTAGAAAGTATCATTAAAACTATAAATTAATGGTATTCAACCAATTACAAAATAAAATATTAAAATATTATTGGGTACACAGTTTTTAATAAAGCAAAAATTACCTAGAAAAATGAAAACATCTTATATATTAGAACATCAAAATTCTGCAAAACATCCTACTTTTAGGAACAGAGGAAGTATAATAAAATAATCATTAAAAACCAACTTAATGCCTTCCTTTCCAACTAGCTTTCTTCTCATTGAATTCCGTAAAAGACATATTGGTACAAAACACACTTTCGTTTCATGAATTGTGTCCACCAAGTAGAAAGTGTCTATTTGTAAAGCAAAAGTAACAAAAGTGTCTCTTATGGTAACTCACTCATTATTTTACTCCGACTTGTAAGAAACATATTCATCAATCCATGATCATGGTGAAGTCTGCAACTATAATGTTTATTTGGTCGTATCTAATTCATTTGGACTCCCAAGTGGAAACAACATACACCGAGAAAATGAAATAGATCATTGATGAAACGGAACAACTCTCCAAACTTTTATCAACAAGAGGAATGGTGTTACTGATACAAAATTGTGTAATAAGACAGAAAAGGAAGACAAAGCACCTTAGGCTAGACAACAGTCGCGGTGAAGAAGCGACATCAAATTGAATATGCTTTGAGCACGAGCTCAATCGCGTTGAAACGAATCGAATTGCTCTCGTCCTATTTATTGTTGTCCAAAAAAGAAAAGAAAAGAAAAGACTTATAAACAAAAAAAGCCACTTAAATAACCGGAATAGATTAGTTCAAGTTACTAACCGGTTTTATAAACCGTTATTATGAATAACGCGGAAAAAAAGAAAACTAAAAGCTATAATTGATTTAACTAAACCGGTTTGACTAAAATAACTAAACCGGAATTAGTAAATGATGTTGGGTTACATACATCGCCGACATTTAGTAAGATTTTTCTTCTTTTTTTTTTGAACAGAATCGAAATAAGATTTTGAAGAACATAAGCGCTGTTCTGTTCGTTTTATCAACGCGGCGGCATGCGACTGCGGCTCTAAATTATCGGTACAGTTAGGGCACACACAACAAAACAGATTTGTTATTCTGACGCGGCGGCAAATAAAGTTCGGTAAAGAGAACACTGATAATATCAGCGACAGCGGCAACACCGGTTTCTTGCCTCCCGATTATTAGCTTGCGGCTGACTGCGTCTTTAAAGCTCCGGATTTTTTTCTTTGATAGGGTAATTGTTGGCCGCTGACGCCACTAGCGGCGTCTGTAAAACGAACAGGGGTATAATCGATATTTGAGTTCAGGTGGTGTTGTATTCTATGTGACGTAAGAATATCAACAAACTAGTGTGTGTGTGAGTAGACAAATTGCTCCGTTCTGTTAATTGAAAAACGGCACCACTTTGACCTACATTGTTTACGTTGAGTTCGATTTTAAGGTATTACAAAATCGGTTAAGAGGTTTTCTTCTTGATTAGGTTTGGAATTGGATCACCAGTAAACCGGCATCGGCTTGGACTCTAGTAATAACGCGGGAAAATGAAAAGAAAACAAAAGGCTATAATTGGTTGAACTAAACCGGATCGCCGACATTTAGTAAGATTTTCCTTTTTTTTTTTTGGAACAACAGAATCGAAATAAGATTTTCCGTATTTTATTACCGTTTACGTAGAATCCAATCCATCACTAATTTGTTGACTTATATATATACCGAGAGAGAGAGAGAGATCAGAGTCCATCGATCACTTTGCTTTGTCCACACGCTAAACAAAACAAAAAAATCACTCTCGCAAAGATCTCTCTCGAGAATATTCTTGGTTTCACTAACACCCCCCCGCAGTCGCAGGGTCGATTGTATTGACACCAAGACTGGAGCGGAAGCTGTTGAACAAGGAGGTGGGTAGTCCTTTGGTGAAAATATCCGCATATTGTGAAGCCGCCGGTATGTGATGGACTCTGACTTCGCCCATTTGTACTTTTTCTCTAACAAAGTGTATGTCTATTTCTATGTGCTTAGTACGTTGATGTTGCACTGGATTTGACGAGAGATAGACAGCACTTATGTTGTCGCAGTACACAATAGTGGCGTGTCGGAGAGGGCAATGCAGTTCCAGGAGTAGGTTGCGAAGCCAGGACGCTTCAGCTACTGCATTTGCGACCCCTTTATATTCGGCTTCGGCACTCGAACGAGACACTGTGGGCTGTCGCTTTGCTGACCAGGATAGAAGGTTGTCGCCTAAGAACACACAAAACCCCGACGTTGAGCGCCTAGTAGAAGGGCATCCGGCCCAATCGGCGTCTGAATAAGCTGTCAACGAAAGTTTCTGATGTTTTAGTAGTTGTAACCCTCTGTCTTTTGTTCCTTGTAAGTAGCGTAGAATGCGACGTAGAGCTTGCATGTGTATGTCTCGCGGATCGTGCATGAATAGACAAATTTGTTGAACTGAATATGCAATATCTGGTCTCGTAAATGTTAGATATTGTAAAGCCCCTGCGAGACTTCGATATTCAGTTGGGTTGGCAAGCGGTTTGCCTACGTCCTCTGCGAGTTTGGACTTTAAGTCCACTGGAGTAGCAACCGGTTTGCAATCTTGCATTCCAGCCCGGAGCAAGATCTCCTCCGCATAGCGGCTTTGATGCAAGAACAAGCCTCTGTCGTTGTGTACAGCAGCAATGCCCAAGAATGAATTGATGAGACCACCATCAGTCATAGGAAATTCCTTCTTCATTGCTGTGATGACTTTTGAAGTGAGGAGGGAGGACGATGAAGTGACTATAATGTCGTCTACATATAGGAGTAAGTAACTGATGTCGTTCCCTCTCTTGTAAACGAACAGACTCGCATCAGAATAGAATATTCTTGGTTTCACTAACAGAGAAGAATGGTGAAAGGTGGTACAAAGAGGAAGGCAACGATGGAGAGGATCACGAAACGCGAATCTGCGGCAACGACTTTCACGAAACGAAGCTACGGTCTCCACAGCAAAGTCTCACAGCTCTGTCTTCTCACCGACGCACAGATCGCCGTGTTGGCAACACCTCCTTCTTCCAACTCCAACGTCAGCTTCTTCTCCTTCGGTCACTCTTCGGTTGACTCCATCGTTACCGCTTTTCTCACGGGAGAGAGACCTGCTGTCCGAGAAGAAATAGATGATCACGAGGACCTTGGGATTTGTCTCGCTAGAAAAGAGTTAGGGTTGCCTCAGTGGTGGGAGGACGATGCTCTTCTCAAATCTAAGAGCCCCCAAGAACTGTCCCTTGCCATCAACTCCATGTCTAGGTTGTTGTCAAAAATCAATGAGTTGCGTGCTCAAGACGCAGAGGCAGAGGCAGAGCCTCCTCTGAAGAAACAGAAGAAGAAAACAGAACCCACGGTGGAACAAACCCTAGTTCTCCGGTCCGGTTCCAGTGACAAAACCCTAGATTACAACAACAACAACAATGACTCGTTGGAGGAGATTGATTTTGATCAACTAATTGATCTGGATTTAGATTTAGATTTTGATTTCGAGTCTATGAATTCTTCTGACAACAACGACGAGACGATGAAGATGACAGAGCCCTTGGATCAACCGCTCCTTCTCCCATACGATATTTGTGCCAGTCCAGACAACAACAACACCTATTCAACTGGAGAGATGAGCTTAGATTACGGGATTGATAAGCAGCTTCAGGAGACTACTATTGCAATGAGCTCGGTGGCTTGTGATGATGGTGTCTCTGCTTTGAATGAAGATGACATCAACTTCTCTGATTTTCTCACTCAGTTTCTGCAGTCTTGAAGATAACAACAGACAGTATGGTTTATTAGTTAACTTCTTTGTAACTTGTTTGTCTTAGTTACTTTTTAATGTGTTCATACTCTTCTGATGTAACAAATGAAGGGTCTTGTTTGATCTCTCATCAATTTTCCATATTCGGTATGGAATTGATCAGACTCAAACAGCTCACCTTCAGTTTTTTGATTAATTGTAGACTTTGTGTTCTGTAATATACAGTGCATCCACAATTATTTTCTAACAGCTTAGTATCTTAAGATTCAAACTTGGAACATCTAATCAAACACACATTGTAAATCTATGCGCAACCAAAAGAAATAAAAACCAGTCATACAACTCATGAGTAATAAAAGCTCCTACAGTAACCAAACTTGTAGCCTTCTTTATAAAAGTCAAAGTCTTCTACTTAAAGAGTAACACAACATATAGAGCTTTCTACTACTTAACAGAGGAACAGCAAACAAATGGGACCCAAAAGGGTCTTCCTTTCACTTTCCTCTCCTCTCTCTTCAACTCCACTGGATACTTTGCTGGCGACTTCCACTCCTCCCTCACTTCTCTTCTCTCTGGCCAGCGGCCTCCCTCTTCAGGGGATGTCTCTTGGTCCAATAATATCGAACTCACTCTCGGTATGTTATCCTTTTTTGCCTCCGCTGCTGCTAGCCTTGGTGACCTTGCTTCACTCAGAAGGTTCTTCAGAGGGACGTGCTGCTCCTTTGCTCTCTTCTCCATAGTGATCTCTTGGTTTTCCGACAGAGCAACAGCAAGTGATGATGACTGTGATCCGTTTTCACTAAGTCCTGTTCCATCAAACATCGGCGTGGCTATCACAATTACACATAAGCAAATCCCTTTTGAGTTCAATAAAGGTGAAATAGCTGACATACCTGAAGTAGACGCAAACGCATTGGAAGTGTTATTGTTTCTAGTGACAAGCGGACTTGAAACCAGAGATCTAACGTGTGCTTCTGAAAGATTCTGCAGTCTCCCAAAATCTCGAAGGTCATTTGACTCAATAGTCACAGGGACCTCAGCATACAAGTTGTGCGCTTTAAGTACATCACTGTCAATCTCATTTGCTTGAATAACCCCCAACCCACCAACTACTCTATTGAACTCTGTCCTTCCGCTTTCCACTAACTTCTGATTATTAGCTGTTTGAGCAGATTCATCAGTTGCAAAATTGCTTATTGGATCTGCTACTTTTATGAAACTGCTTTCCTCCACTAACTCTTCTCTGCGAGCTTCATCATTACTTTCACAGGTTTCAGCACCAATTTCGGGAATGGAGTCTATACATGTTCCTGGTGAGCTGTTCTTCTGATCGTTTGCATCAGAAACATAATGTTGAACAGCACAAGCGGATACAGAGATCAGATTGCTGTTTGGGCTGTTCTCCTCAGCTACAACATTTGCTTGAATAAGTTCATTCTCATGTTCAGTGAGATATGAACGAATCAGATCAGCATTCGAGTCAGCAACTATAGGAACTACTTCAGGTAGAGAGGCTTCCAATATTTCTGATTCAACAGTGTCTTGGGAAACACCAAAAGATGATTCACCCTCTTCGGCTTTCATTTTGATATCTTCAGGGCTAACCTTAGATATTTCCACAGCTGTTTGGCCTTGAGGTTCAGCTTTGTGTTCCAATAGAAGCTTGTCTGATGAAGAAACTTCAGTGCCAATACTTATGCCTTCAGTTTGAATGCTTAAGTTCTCTGCCTTACTACGAGTACCGGTTTCACATTCTTCTCCCTTAGGTGTCTCAGGAAGATTCGATTCAACATCTTCATGTTTGGTTCCATCCAGAGAGACGGCAGCATTTTCTGTAAAAGTTATATCACCACAAGCAGATTGTTTGGTGCTGATAACTTGGTCTGTATTAACCGGAACATTATCATCACTAACTGTATACTCAGCTTCACCAGGATGCATCATACTAATTTCTTCAAAAGCAAATCCATGCGGACCCTCCACGTCCGAGTAAATCACTTCATCGTTCCATGATGAATCAAAAGTATCCTTTCTCTTTCCTAATGCAGATGCCAACTTAGATTCAGATTCATCAGGTAAATCTTCTTTGCAATCTGTCTCTAACCCAACATCTGATATGGTATCACCACCACCTTCAACGACCTGTGATGAATCATTCAGAGTTACAAATGCCAGGGAGTGTCCTTCAATAGAAGGTTCTCCACCTCGTTGATTCCCTGAAGCTGCTTCAACAGATTTTGGGAAGTTGTCAGGGATCTCCACAGGTGGAACTTCACAGCTCTCTTGAACCACTTCAGGGCTTTTGTTGCCCGGCTGAGTTTCACCTGAACATGAAAGCCCAAATGGGAATAAAACCAAGAAATGTGTTATAAACAGAAGACTCAGTGAACTGAATTGACCTGGATAATAAGATAAGGGCAACTCTCTCAAATAGACCATTTTAAGTTTTTGTTACAAAAATAGATCTCAAAAACTAAAATAACCAAAATAGTATTTTTTATTTTAAAAATTTTAATTTTTTAAAATTTGAAATCCTATCCCTAAAACCCCACTCCTCAACTCTAAACCCTAAACCCTAAACTCTAAATTCTAAACTCTAAACCCCATCCCTTAACTCTAAACCATAATGTCTAGATTAATTAACCCCTATTTTGATAAAACATTTAAGTCTATTTTAGTAATTTTTATTTTTAAGGTTTATATTTGTGACAACTTTTTTTTAAAGTCTATCCTAGAGAATTTCTCATAAGATAATCTTAGAGGTTTGGTAATTCATAAAATTATTAAATGTAACTTAACCAACGCTTTAAATCTTGATGAACAGAACCTACCTAACACATTAAAGCAGCATAGCATAGATACAACCAAGGATCAGAAAGTAACATCATCCCTGAATTGTTTTTCTTTATCAAAGAAAGTAAACTCACCAGGATTCTTAGCGATACAATTTGTTGCTGTCTCTTCCTTTTCCTTGAAAGAGTCAGATCTTGAAAATTCAGAAACAGCATCTGCAAAAACATCCTCTTCCCCAATCTTCTCATCAGCTTTCTCCGCAACCCTTGGACCTAAGCTCATTACACATACATACAACATTAGCATCAAGGAAGAAACATATGAAGTACTTTTTCTACATATTCATCCAAATCACAAATGTCCTTACTTGGGAGTTTTTGCTCATCATCCAAGCTAGGATCTTCCTGCAAATCAAGATTCTGGTTGGGCATTTCGGAATCAAGGATCTCAAATCCCTTGACGGTTCCACAAATTTTCTTGTGTGAACGCCGGTTTTTAGCACTAGGGTGTGGATTTGGATAACTCCAACCACATTTAGTGCAGACATGGCTCTTACCTCCTGCAACATTACAAAAAGATCTTCAGTGTCCATATAATTAAACTCTTAAAAGAATTTGATTAAATAACTTGAAAAAGAGAATCAGAAAGCCCATTAATCATATAGACATAAAAAGACAAAAAGAAGAAGCCATTATTGCAAAAACCAAAATTTACTTTTTTTTTTAAATTACAAAAAGAAAGCGAAAATCTATAGTTAAAAAGAATATTTTTCTATGCACATTGACTAAAGAAAACATGAACAGACTGAAATTAAGACACAATGAGAAATCAAATCTGACAAGGAGAAGTCACAAGAGACAACAAAGTAAGAGATGAACAAAAAAAAAATAAGAAGTGAGAAATCAACTTAAACACGAGAATGTTACGACATTGAAAGATCTAAAATTGGGAAGAGAACCCTAAAGAACATTGTTAAATGATTAAGAAGGAACCTGGAGAGTGTGGTGTGTTGATGTGGTCCTGAGAATCCATGATGTGCTGAAGCTTCTTCTTTCTTTTTTTTTGCTCTGGCCAAAGATAAAAGTTTTAGGTTTTAACAGAGGAGAAGTTACGAGTTTTGCTTTTCTTTCTTTTGTTGTTGTGAGTTAAAGTTTTGGAAAACGATGAAGCAAAGCAAAAGCCCACTCACGATAAATAACCAAACGCCTGATCGGTGAGTGGGCCCAATATTTATGGAGCTTTTTTAAAAATGTCAAGTATCATTGGCTCATTACTAATTCGCACAATCAACGATCCTTAATCATTATCAGTTTCGTGACATTTGTTAGTTACCAACTGATCGTTAGTATCTTCACTTTACAAAATCCAGAATTAAAATAAATTTTTAAAAATAAATAATTAAGGTTTTGTTAAGATCCAGAAACTGGATTCGATCGATCCGTCTCAATGTGTTCGGATATTGATGAGTCCCTTCTATGTGGGATATCGATGATCCACTCAATGATTCTTTTTTTTTGTAGATGCCAAGACGCCTTCCTGGTAAAAAAGTAAAAACAAATGCCAGAATTTTCACTATTTCTAAATATTTGATTTTGGAATAATCTTAATTTTTAGTTAATATTTTTCATGGGAAAATTCTTTTTCTAGAGCAAAAAAAATGATAACTATGTCATTTTAGACTAATATCTATTTTGTGTCAGTTTTGTCTATAATACCCTTTAATATTTTAGAAAATAAATTTAATAAATAGTTTTACAAACAATTTTTTTTTGGAAAATGGTAACTATTGATAAAATACCTATATGAACTTAGTGGTATTTTTTTCAGTTCTAAAAATGTTTAAATCATAAATTTCAGATTATGTTCTAAATAAAGTAGAAATGACATTCTACGAAGTAGAAAACGATATCCACTTTTTTCATTGAATCTACAATGTTTAGAATATGTGATCTACGTAAATAAGAGTATTCTAAAAATATTTAGAATATACATTCTGCGCTTAATCTACCGATCTAAAATCTTTAGAAATCAAAATCTACATATTTGTATAAATCTAAAACACGTAGAAACTGACTTCTACATATTTACTGTAAATCTAAAACATGTAGAAATCAAAATCTATATATTACTATAATTTTAAAAACCTGTAGAAACCGATTTCTACAGATTAGTTTTATTCTACGGATAAGAAATCAGTTCCTAAAAATATGGAACCAAAAATATTTGGGAATATTCACTTTCATATTTTTAAAAAAATCGATTTAAAAAAAAACAAAAAAAACGAATTCATTATTTATTATATTTAAAAATTACAATTTTAAGGACATTATTGCCATTTTGAAAATAATTAGCCTAATAGGACATAAAGTATATGAGATTAGTCTAAAGGTACATAATTATCATTTTTTGCTCTAAAAAAACAATTTTCCCATTTTTCATTCAGATGGTAATCATATATAATTAGAAAACCTTGGAAACTAATTGTTAAAAAAAATTCAACATGTACACATTTGTATATCTTATTATATAAAGCTTGGTTTTTCAAAGTTGCTAATTAACATGATCGTGATATGTGTCAATAATTTTTTTAAGATTGTGACATGTGTCAAAAATATGATATCTTTTTTTTAAGATTTAAAAATATTATATATTATTACAAAAATATCCTTTTTACAATTCTTTTTAAAATTTTGGAAAAGAACAATTACTATTACATAGTCTTTTACAATTATATATTGTTAAAATTATGGTATAGTAATTTTTATTTTTTTTAATCCTAAACAAGTAAATAATTATAAAATATTATTTGAAAGTAAATTTATTTTTTGTTTAAAAAAATATAATTTTTCGTTTTTAAAGATACTAAAGAAAGAAAATTGTGAAAGAAAAATATTAACTAAAAAAATTTAAAAAACGAATTATCAAAATCCTACAAGTACAAGAAATTATTTAATAAATATCATAAAGTAAAACTAACTATAAAATAAGTAATAATTATTTTTTAAAAGCCTAAACAAAAGAAAATTGTAAAACTATTACTATTATTTTACCATAAATAACAAACTTTCTTTTTTTATAGGTAATTGTATGTTAAAAAATTAAAAACCAAAAAATAGCTACAAATATTTCACAACTATATTTAGGTTTAAGTTTCCACATATTATTTTCACAAAACGAAATATTATTTACGAGAAAAGTATTATCTAAGTATTTTATTTTAATTTCTTGATAAAACTCAAAATTTTATAATCTTATTACATTTTATGATGGTAACGCAATTTTTTTTCCAATTATGATGTGTTGTCATACATGAGTATCTGTGAATATGAAAAATATATGTTTGTACGTATAAGAGAAAATATAAAATCAGTTTAAAAGAAAATTGTATTAAAAATAAATTAGTTGTACAAAAATATTAAACATAAACGAATTATAGTATCCAACCAATACAAAAAAAATTTAATGAAAAATATTAAAGAACAATAATTATAAAATAAGTAAGTTTCCTTTTTAAAATTCTCAATAAAATAAAAATGTAAAAGCAATATTATTTTTCTTATAAATAACTAACTTTCCTTTTTCATAGGTAATTTTTGTTAAAAAATTATACACCCAAATAAATTCAAATATTTCATCCGATATGATTGTTACATGTGCTAATAAAAATATTATATGTTAATGTTTCAATAAAAATCGGCCATTATGTGAAAATAACTTTATTTTTCCTAAAACCCTAAATAAAAGAGATTTGTGAAAAAAAAATATTCCTTTTTTTAATTTTGACCAAATAAGATTTTGTTTTCTTTTTTTTTTTTTAAAACAATCCTTACAAAATATAATTGTAAAAGTCTATTTAATAGTAATTTTCACTTTTAAAATTTAAAATTTAGTGATAAACATGATACATTGATACTAAAAATTATTTAATTAACAAAGAAAAATTGTTACAATATTAGGGATATTGAAAAAATGAATTTTGAAAATAGCAACTGGTAAAAATAATTAATTAACTGGAAATAATTATTTGATAGTAATTTTATTTTTATAAATCCCCAAAAAAATTAAATTTTAAAATATTATTTAATATTAATTTTCTTTTCTAAAGCCCTAAAAAATTGTAAGAGAATATTTGATATATTTTTAAAAAATCATAAACATAAGAGTTTTGTATCATATTTTTAAGTTTTGACCAAAATAAAATTGTAAAACTTTATTTCGCAATGTTTTTAATAGATAATTTGATGATGAACATGATACTAAAAAATTAGTCAATATGTTTAAAATTAGTTTAGATATGAATTGTATAAATAGTATTTTTAAACTTATTTAATAGTAACAAGAAATAATTATTTGATAACAATTTAATTTTTCTAAATTTTTAAACATAAGACAATTGTAAAAGGTTATATGATAGTAATTTTCCTTTCATAAAATCCTAAAACAAAAATGTAAAAGAGTATTTGATATATAAAAATATATTTGATTGTAAATGAAAAGGATCCCTTTAAAAAAGATCTAAACAAAAATAAATTGTAAAATTATGTAATAATAATTAAAAAAAATTGATGACAAGTATGATGTTAAAACTATTTAATTAACAAAAGCAAAAATTAGGATGTCTTCATAATTGCTATTTATATATCTTTGGTCATAAAAATATTATACACATGTCTGATATATATTTTTATGTTTGGTCATAAGAAATAGATTATTATTATTATTATTGTCACTGAAGTGGTTTTTATATGCATTTTGTTAAAAAATCAAGTTTAATCGCCATCTTATTACATTTTTTTTACTATGTAATATTTTTCTACTTTATTTTTAATTAAAATGTTGTTATGGCATAAAGAAATAATGAATTAAGAAAATTATTAAGCATCAGATAAGTTTAATAAAATATTAAGTTATTAAATAAGAAAGTGTATGATGTTGTCATTGACTCGATTGGCCTTATTTAACTTTCGATTTTTTTATATTCTAATTCTTAATTCGGGTTGGGTTGGGTTTAAAGTTATAGGTATGAGTGTTTTCTCTAGCACTTAGTAGAAAATTTATAAAAATTCACATATGCACTATGATTATAAAATATAAATATTAACTGTAATTTATGTGTAAAACGAGTTTTTAATTATAAAATAAGTCTCACACATTATATGCAAAAATAATCCTAAAAGTGTAATAAAATTATTGATTTCTTTATTAAATTAAAACATCCAACAAAATCCGTTGCAAGGCACGGGTTCATATCTAGTACTATATACATAGTGCAAAGTTACTTTGGTGTCTTGTACTTTGGTAACTTCATTATCCAGAGCCAAAAACAATTCAAGTTCGCTGCTCCCCGTGACTTTCAAGAGACTTTTTAGACCCTACCCGGAGTACCGCCAAGTATTAAAAAAGTTCAAAGGAGGAGATACTTTTCGGTTTGGAATATTTCTTCTTTTTTTTTTGTTCAAACGGTTTGGAATATTTCATCTCTTCATTTTTTTAACTCTCTTTTTTTTTTTTCTCTAGAACATAAATATTTTCTTTTTGTCGTAATCAAAAGATTCACCTTATGCATTTTGTACCCGAGACTATAAAAAAAATTATAGAAAAGAAAACAAAATGATATTTCACTTTGATTACAAAAGGTCGACAGTGATGATTACTTTTCAAGGTTACAATAATGACAGAAAATGAGAGATGTCAAATCTGTGAGATCCATTTTCTGTAGAGAGTAGCGTCAATTTTGGCTTTGCTGCAATGATATGTTTTACACAAAATGTTATAAATAATGATTACAAGCAATAATCTTTAAGCTTTAGCTAGTAATTTTGAATCAGCAAGCTAACCACTGAAGGAGGGTTTCAGAAATTAATATAGGTGTTATTTAAAAAGTGTTACATAAAATGTTTCAAAAAAAAAGAGAGAACATTTTGAAAAACCCTAGCTTTCTTCTTGATAGCATCCGGTCTAAGGAATGCACTTTGTTGATTGCGATTTGGATAGGCCTTTGGTCGATGGATTACGAACACCAACGATAATGGAATGAGTAGTGGCACAAAGATTTCGGAAGGCCTCTAATTGACTAGATCTTCAAGATATGAACACTTAATGATCAGTAGTTTGATTGAAGGATAAGACTAAGCCCCTTGGTCTAGTGGTTTGACCAAGGGTTCATTAATGTTTCTACACCAACAGGTCTGGGTTTCGATTCTTGGAGAAAGCGGAATTATGCGAATTAATGCAGAAGCAACTTACAAGAGATTTGCAGCATGGCGCAAGGATTATCGTCAAGGGTGGATCCGATAGGGTGGCTCAGGTGATGCAGTCAGACGTGAATCTTCATAAGGCAGATATAATTTACGGCTGTAGAATCGTCTGTAATATTTATCCGAGTTTGCAATAGCATAATATATCTAGTGTTAAAAAAACAATCAAAATGTTCAAGATGAACAAAAGAGAATAATCTCAAAATTTTAATGAAAAAATGTTTTATTCATTCTCGATGTGCCTCTTATGTAAACTTACATATATTATGATAAACAAAAAGAATGTGGAAAACTAGATACAATATAACATCTTTAAATTAATACTCTATAAATTAATATACACTAAAAATCTCTAAAAAATAATATAATTTTATAGTGTCAAATTGAGTTTTTGGTTCAATTAGTATATCGATAAATTAATATCTCTATAAATTAATAAAAAAATATAGTTTTGGTGTAGTTCCAACATTATTAATTTATAGAGGTTTCACTGTAGTTTTGAAAACAAAAAAAGTAGACTAAGACTTTTGACTAGAAATAATCTCTTCCTTGAATTATTTTTGGTATAGCCACGACCTTGACTATTTCTTGAGCTCTCTTGATCTTTTGATTATAGGTTTGGTTGAATCTTAGCTACAACAAAAACAAAGTGACTTTGCTTGGATCCTTTTCTTGGTCCAAATAAGTTGTTTTGTGGATCTCTTGAAAATATAAGGCTCAACCTTCCATAAATGTGCGGTGGTCTGATAAATCAGCTTTGTCAAGACTCCTTTGCTTGTTGGTCCACTAAACACAGTGTGGTCGATGGTTGGAAATCGGGTGGCCGAACAGGATTAATATGATTGAAAATGTGGCTGATTCGACTATCTTTCAAGACATCATCACCCAAAATAAATTTGCTTTGACTGAAGTGTTCTAAATAGCTGATTAGTCGAGTGAAATTTCCTATTTTGGTTTCATTGGTTTCAGTTTCCCTATTGAGCAAGTACCCACAGGTAGTCGGTCGGTTGGTTTGATCCATGATACAAGCCGGTCATGCACGTATAAAGCCGGTTGGTTTAATTAGTGGTTTTCTCTTCTTTTTTATCTGTAGTGTTGCTTTTGCCCACGGATCTCTAGCTTTGTTGGTGTTGGCTTTGGGTTTGTTGGCGGGTTGGTTAGCTTTTTTCTGGTCTTCTTAAGGTTTGGGATGTTTAATGTTCTTGTCTTGGCTAAGGTTAGATCCGCTTAGGACTTGTTGCAACCGATGGTATGTGGTTTGATAATGTGCTCCGGTTGTTCTGCTGTCGTGGTCTTCTCTTTCTGTATAGACCTCTTTTTAGACTTTAAGATATGTTGTGCTACTTAGCGTTCTTGTCTTATTTTGCTCCATGATTGTTATGTTTCATTATGGATTTTGTCGCTTAAATGTTTGTTATTGTGGTGGCATCTGTAGAAAACCATTAAAAAAAAAAAGAATGGTCGAGTATCTTTGTGGTGGTCGAGTTGCGGGCAATAAGGATCGATCGAGAAGCTTTGAAGTACGAGGTGGGCGAAGAATTGATCGTGAGTGAACTATGAGTCGAATAAGTTGTTCGACCATATTTAGAAGATGTCCTAGATTGATGAGACATTTTTGGAAGCACAACATTTTTGGAAGCACGACGGTTTAGAAGCTCGGCATTTTAGAAGAACGACGTTTCTTCAGCACAAAATTTTTCCGCGGAACTTCGTATCAGCGGGATATTATTTCGAAGACATCGGAAGCAGGATAGAAATTAAGCAGGACGGGAAGCAAGCACGACGGGATCGAAGAACGACGGGAAACTCCGAAATTGGACGAAAACCCTAACGGAAAACACTAACTCTTGGTATGGGTTGCAAAGCCTTACGCCTTGATTTAGCGGGACGAGTTAGCGGATGAACTGGTCTAGGTCGTGGACTAAATTTTGTGACTCTAGCCGGATCGTCCCTAGCCCGTCACGTCGCGCTTCCGGACCATGGTGTTGGGTTGGACGGTCAGTAATTTTCTTGTTTGATTGTTAGCTGCCCGGTTGGCTCAATTTTCTCTAACCCTGGGTGTTGGAAGGTCGATCGGTCATGTTCTTGTTTGATTGTTGGCCGGTTGGTCGACCATATGTCTAGGACGGTTCGGGGGTGTTACAGCATCTACTAGCTCAAAGTGGTCAAGTGTCTCAGTTCTTATCTTGCGAGGAGGCGTTTGGTCTTTTGTCGGTGAATGGCTTAGACATGATCGTTGTATCCGCATGTAAGAATTAGGGTCCTCTTTTGCGCTTTTTCTCAGTTAGAATTCAAGGTCTTCTTCCTCGTGACTTGCTTTCTTGGTGAGGTGGTTCTCTTGTTTGGTCTCGGTGGTGCAGTCTCTGGATTATCTTGCTATAGGCCATTTCTTTTATTCAAAATGGAACGGTTCTTCGTTGAGTTCGAGCAAATTTTTCCTTTGATTTGGTTCATTCTTGCAGCTCTTGTTCATTCCATTTCTGGCGCTAATTTGTTCTTCAAATTACTAGTAACTGTGTGTCTTGGCCTATGACTCGAGTTTAGATCTTAAATATCTTTTGAATTCCATTGTTTTTTCTGTTTTTTATGTTCTCTTCTACCTTGATAATGTTCTTTGTCTCCCAAGCGTGGAGAGTCTCTAGAAAGATTTCCTACCTCACTAACTTTGTTGCCTGTAATCTTTGAAGTTATGTTTTTATCATGAGAACTCACTTTAGATCTAATAATATAATTTATGTGCTAGATAAAAGAAGCATCCTAAGTGTTGGAATGAAGAAGAATTTATTGAGTATGAAAATAAAAGGAAGAATTATTTATTCAGCAAAGTCTGCCAAGGTTAATATTAGCAAAGCTTACCAAAGAAAGACAAGCAAAGTTTGCCAACATGAACAGTACCCGCGGAATTACAGCAAAAACAGACAAATATTTTAGTATAGTTTTCCTAATAAACCAAGTGTGTTTAGCTCCTTATGTAAAACAATTCTGGTTTATTCTCTTCTTCTTCCTTATAATCTATTGTAATGATATTTTTCAGATCTAAGAAAAGAGGAGTTCTCTTTCTTTATTTTCGGTTTACTCTCTCTTATTCTCACTTGTTCTCTTCATTCTCCATCTCTTGAAATCAACCATACTCTGTTTCTTCATCACTCTCACATCCTAATCTATCTTTTCCAACACTAAGGTTTCAATGCACATTGTCCTTGCAGTGTGGTAGAAATTATAAATGATTTGGACACTAGATTTTTTTTTCTGTATAAACTATGTAACGATTTTATTTGAAGTTAAATATATAATAAAATATGAATTCACCTGATGTCCACAAGTTATTTTAACTAAAATACAAATTCATCTTAAATCGTCAGTTTGCATTTCATGGGACTAGAGTGCAATCTCTATATCCTATACTAATTGTGTTTTTCTTAAATAAACACCTATATTATTTTTTTACATTATGTATTTGTTTTTTTTTTGCCACACCTTAACTTTGTCTTGAAATGAGGTTTGTACACAAAAGTTACAAAATAATGGTTACGAGCACATATCAATGATCTTTAAGCTTCCTCTTCTCATGTTGATACAGTTGTCTCCGACAAGTTTCGGCGTCCAGAGGAAGCCAATAGCTCATAATCCTGTATAATCAGTGTACCCAAACTTGAACCAATATCTCTATGTAACCGGAACAGATTAATGGTGGCATAAGATCTAATCAACAGACCGAACTTGGTAAAACCGGATCATTTAACAATTCAGGGTGACTGGTTAACAAATAGATGTACATATGCTTTTGAATGGGCAAGTTAGTGTGTTATATACCTGCACAATAGACTGTGAGCAGAATTTGCCAGAGAGAACGGCGCCTTCCATGGAAGCTAAGTACTTCTGTTTAGTGTAGTCTCCAGCTAAGTAAAAGCCTTGAATAGGAGATCTCTGTAGAGGACGACATGGTTCACAGTCTGGGATGGTCTTGTACACGGACCTGATAGAGAGAGAGAAGGAGAGAGATTGTATCCATTTGAAACTAGATTAAATGGGACATTTGGAGTTTGGTCTAACCTTGGAGTTTTGACGACATGGTACTTGAGAATTTTAGCTTTGCTTTGGTCAGCTGCTATTTCGTCAGGGAAGATTTTCTCTAGCTCTTTCATTGTTGCATCGATGATGTCAGAGTCAGTCCGTGATATCCATTCCTCTGCAGGTGCAAATACTAGCTCCAGCATTGATCGGTTTGGATCGTAATATTCCTACAGCGTTAAGAAAAATAGAAGAAAACTATCAAGTAAAGGAAACACAACTAATTAACTCGACAAGACTAGCTTTCTTTACCTTACAAGTTAACGACATGTCTGCATACACACTCAGAAGGTTACTTCTGCAAAACAAAACAAGAAGACAAGATTGTTAGAAATTAACCAAGAACAAGCCTTCACTGTTTGCTGATTCATTTCTATGGTGGTTCAAGACTAATCTTTATCATTTTCTTGCTTGATGAAGACGTCTTAAGTATTACTAATGGATGTTCAAACTAAGTAATATGAATAATGCCATTGAATTGTTCAGAGAAGTTATTCACCTGCTAAAGAGCAAGTGATCATATGTGTTCTTCAGTTTCCGATCGAACCTGCAATATAGATTCACAGCACTTGAGACCAAAATGGCAGAAGAGGATGACAGGTATTGGTCTTGACTGTCACTAACCATATATGAACGTTAATGACTGGAACACCAACTAACTTCTCCAGTCTCTTGAAGTATGGTATTTCTTTCCATGAATCCGGCAAAAGGAGCTTCAGGATATCGACTACAAGAAGAAGAAAATGTAAACAGGAGCCACAAAAATGAGCAGATGGAATGCAAATTCAGAAAAGAAGTAGAACCTGGAGTGGCAAACACATAAGCGTCTCCTTGGATAGTGGTTCCATCAGTGAGTAAGAAATTCTTAACCGTACCATCATCCTCCAGTTCAATCTTCCTTATCCTTGAATTGAGTCGTACTTCGCCACCTAGCGATCGAATATGTTCAACAATCGGCATGCATAGCCTCTCCGGAGGATTACCATCTAAGAAGGCCATCTTTGAACCATGTTTCTCCTGTCAAAGCAGTTTCTATGAGGAGTGAGCATGCTTGAGTGGTAACTATGATTTGCATTGCAATATATTGTCAATGGAGAGAGGAATAAAAGTTATTGGAATGCCCAAACCTGAAGAAACCGGTTCAAAGCTATCAAAATGCATTGCATTGACAGTTCGTTCGGGTTTATAAAGTTAAGTGCCTTTGACATGGCTATAAACACTTCATCAGTCACGCGATCAGGTACTCCCTGGAAATAAACATTTATATCACCAGAAGGAAGAAACAAAGAACCACAACCAAACCAATGAAAAAGCTAACTTGCCTGCTTTCTCATCCATTCTTCAACTGATAAACCATCTTGGGCCTCAACATAAGCCTGACCTCCGACCATTGCTGGAAGCAGTCCAATAGCAAACTTTATTTTCTCTGGCCATGTCAGCATCTCGTTGTTCCTCAAAATTGCCCAAATACCTACAAAAACAATTTATTTCAAACAGAGGACAATTCAGCACTATGCGCTACAAGCCTACAACTACATAGTGTGAACACTTATCTTTACGTATGTTTATTAAAAGCTTAAAACTAGATTCCTTTCTCGGAAAGAAAAATGAAAATGTTCTTTTCAGAGTCTACATTAGATGTATAGCAATGGCGTGAACTGACCAATACACATATAAATGTGCAAAATGATTAGTTCTCTACTCAATACATCTTATTGAACATGTGTTTCATATTTGATTCAACCATTGTTTTCATCAGACATTCTATGCTTGAAAGTTCCAAGAACTAGAAGTAGTAATTTATATTAGCTAGTTAGCAGATAAGAGTAAGACTATGCTCATACCGTTTAAGGGTGCTGGTAGAACATCTGGGAAATCAAATCTACTAAATTCTCCAGGTTTACTTGGCATGGCGAATATCATGGAGTGTTCCTTCCATTGCAACCGATCATTAATCCCAAGTTCTCCAAATAAGTTCTGCACGTTCGGATAAGCACCGACTTCCAGCAAGAATATGAAACGAGTCAAAAGGAAATAAAAGGTTATGAACTTCACTTAGGAAAATCAAAACAAACTTTGTATGATATTGACATCTTCCTTCAAACTATGAAAGGGATCTTTCTTGCTGACAATTCGAAATGGGGTGCAAGATAATAAAGGTTACTATCATATTGAACTCTAAATGCTTATGCTCTCATTGACATCATGAATTTTCTGTATCATCACTAAGCAAAGAGAAGTACATATGCTGCTAAAAAAAATATTATTATTTAGCTGTGATTCTTAGAGCCTGAAGCACAAATTTGTAGATTTTACATGTAAAAACTATCCGTATTTTTCAAATATCAACCGTCATGTGAGCAACTTATAACACACACATTGGAGAGATTAATAATCTGAACTTACAAAATATATGTAAACCGGTTTCATACCAATCTCCATCTTCATCCTTCCATGCAGCTATCTAGAGGCACACATATTTCACATCTTCGTTCGTTAGTAAATGATCTCAATGAATAACTTCATGAGTTAGGTGAATGGACAAATCGAAGTACCTTTCCACCAAGAACATCTCTTGCTTTGAGCAAGAGAGGTTGGTGGCCTGCATCGGCCAGGTACTTTGCAGTTGACAGCCCAGCCAATCCTGCAATTTATTTGAGCTTTCATCACATCAAATTGGATAGCATAGTGAATAAAAGGACAATGACATACCAGCACCAGCAATGACAACTTTTAAAGGCTTTGCAGGACGAGGAGCACTACGGAAAGATGCAGACAAACTTGCAGCTTCCAAGAAATTGACAGTGTTCTCTAGCTCTGGCCTTGGTATATCCACACACACTACCTACTCCCAGGACAAAAAAAAGTGTTCTTTAATCACAAGAAAAAACACATACAAAACTTCAAGAATTCAAGAATCAGAGAGAGACCTGCAAAGGACCAGCAGTCCTTCGCCTTGTTCTTGTCTTAAGCCCTTGTGAAGAGATCGGAACTCTGAAGCTGCTGTGTCCCATCAATTCAGATGAAAGTGCCTCCAAAACCCCATTTTGATAAGGCAAATTCGCTGCAGAAACATTCCCAAACACAACCATAACTGCTTCTAAGGAATCTGGAAAGGCATAAAAGAAAGAGAATTTACAAAACCGGGAAAGCAGCAATTAACACCAAAGCTTCTGTCTGAAATGAATACAACATAATTGAGAACAAGGAGCGGGTTTGATTTTAAGAGGTTACAGTAGCTCACCAAGGAGAAGAGAGGAGGCTAGCCGATAACAAAATGGAGTGCCTCGTATGGTGGTTTTAGTTGGATTTTAGTGGTTGGTTCTCAGGCCACGGCTCTTTGTATACGAAAGCGATAGATTACCACCACATAAAATCATATTAATAAAGGGTAATTTGGGTTTTGTTTATGATTATTGACATTAGGAAGAAACTATACAAACCATAAGGTGAAAGTGAAAAAAAGCAAGAGTGTTTTCTGCCTCATCAACTATTTGAATATCTAAATAAGTTAAATTATATTTAAAAAGTTCACTAAAGTTTTAGGATTGTAGGTGCATTTAATGTAATTTATTTGCTGTCAAAATTGGACCTGGTCATATTTATTGTAACTATACAAAATAAATGAAAAAAATATATACATTTTTACTCAAAACATAAAGATTTAATCAATAAATTGGAATTTATATGGAAACATATTATGTGTTATTTAAAGTTTGGTGTTTATACATGTTAATAAAATTTTGTTAAACAATTCTAGAAAGTCAGTGATCAACAAATCAAGATTTTCAACATTCAATCTAAAGATCAGTTCAGTAATCCAAATCAGCACATATATCAACAAGTAGATCCTACAAAGGTTATATGGAAGACGGTGCAAGACTTGAAGCTTCAAGCGGATAAATTGAAATGGTTATACTTATGGTATCTTCATCTCCATTCTATTTTTTTTTTTAAATAAAGTAAAGTGAATATGATGTAAAGAATGTTCCAACTCAACTTCATATCTCACTTCATAATGAAGTTTATTCATAAATAAAATAATCTATTTTTTTGTGTTCATCACTCTATCATAAAGTGAGAAATTGAGTAGGATTGAAACATTTTTATTCCATATTCATTTTTACTCAATTTTGGAGGAAAAAATAAATGTTTACCTTAAAGATGCTCTTGGTGGCTATAGGTTTCAACCCCGATAATCAGAACCCAACCGAAATCAAAATCATTCTCCCTAAAATCTAGCCGTTGGTCGGAAAATTTGAAAGTCAAGTTAACGATGATGGTACAGTCAATTTCTACTGTGACATAAAGCACCATCATTTTTTTTTATCTTGGTGTTGGAGAAGCAACCTTATACTTACAGAAGGTGTATATTATTTCTTAATCGGTGGAGCAACAAAGATTATCAATGTTCTTCAAACACATACCTTGTAAAGTAAGAATCTTCAAGCTTTCACATATCCATCTTCGTCATGGAATTGTTAAAAGTAGCAGATCAAAAGCTTGGACAAGTCGATGAAATTTCAATCATTAAACCAACCAATACTAAGGAAGCAGAATTTCGGGTGAAACTTCAGTTTTAAACAAAACATTAGAGTGTTTTAGATTAACAACTTTGATTCAAATGATAAATCTTCACTTTAATTAATAATTTTTGATGTAGTGTTATATTTTAAATTATGTAGTTTTAGACTGGTGTTGCACAATATTTTCTCAATTTTTGTAATTTGTTAGTTTATAAATTTTATTTGTGATTTGAACGTCTTCAAAAATTCTGAACCCCAATAATAAACCAAAAATAAAAATAGACAAAACTATAATTAAAATAACCGTACAAACGATATATAAGAAACTAACTATACCAAATTATAATAGCAAAGTTGAATATTTTACAAAATCAAGTATGCTAAAACATCACAACACAATAACTAATAAAAAAACGGCCTAAGTTAAAATAATATAAGATATAAAAGGATTTTTAAGGTTAAAACCCCTCAACTAAGTTTATTTTTGGTAAAAACCGTTAAATTAAGTATTTAACGAAAAAAATCTCAAACTAACTCTATCTACTGAATTAAACCCTAGCGGGTCATAATTACCATTACTACCGGTAAATCTTTAGTGTGGAGGGTTTTTACATTAACTAAACATAGTTGAGGAATTTTACCATTAAAAATTTTTAAAAAGAAAAAAAAAATTAAAATTTTATAATATTATCTAAAATTAGTAACTTAAATTTTCAAAATTAGCACTTTTAATTTTTTTTTTTGTAAATATATGAGTTTGATGTGTTTTTAACATCAACATTATATATGTATAAATTAAACATGTAAAAACTCAAAAAATATGATAAAAAATTATCTAAAGATTTATTATTACATTTTTCTTAGATAATATATAATTTCTATTATATTTTCTTGTTTTTTACATTTTTAACCTTTTAGTAATTTTATTACAGGTAAATATTTATTACATTTTTGTTAGATAAGATATAATTTTTATTATATATTTTTTTAAAATTTTTAACCTTTTAGTAATTTTATTACAGGTAAATGTTTAGATAATTTTTTTATTATGTTTTCTGGGTTTTTACATTTTTAATTTATACATATATGATGTTGATGTTAAAAACATATTAAACTCATATATTTACAAAAATATTAAAAGTGCTAATTTAAAAAGATTAAGTTACGAATTTTTAGATAGTATAATAAAATTTTGAATTTTTTTGATTTCTTAAGATTTTTAATGGTAAAACCTCTCAACTATGCTTACTTAATGTAGAAACTCATAAACTACAGATTTACCAGTAATGGTAATTATGACCTGATAAGGTTTAATTCATTAAATAAAGTTAGTTTAAAGAGTTTTTCATTAAATACTTAGTTTGGAGGTTTTTACCCAAAACAAACTTAGTTGAGGGGTTTTAACGTTAAAAATCCGATATAAAACTACATAAAACAAAAATAAATATTAATAATTATTACAATTTAGTTCTTCACTTAGTTTATTTAAAGTTTGTAATAACTTTTTTAAATATTAGAGATGACTTTTTATAAAGTTTTTGTTGAAGCAAATATGTTTATATAAAATATGTTTGGACTCTTATTATTATTTTGGATAAAAAAACTTAGATTTTTTTTTAAAAAAATTGGACCCTTAACTGTTAGAAAATAGGGGACATAGGATATGAAAATGGCTATATACATATAACCAACAAACCGGCTTACTCAAGGGGATTCGTCGACCACTAGACAAAGTATAAATGATAAGGGCATGAAGCTCTTGCAACGTGGTGTAGTTTTTGACCCAGTGCGCCTGTCTAGTCATTTCTTGCATATAGCTAACCATGAAAGAAAAGCAAAAACAATACATAACAAAAGAAATGAGAAAAATAGAGAGTGAATTGGATGAAAATAAAAGACAAAACTTCACTAGTTTGAAATTATCCCCTAAAAGATTTAAGAAGAAAGCAATATATATTTTTCTCTCTAGTACAGTCCGATGCTTGACAATCAGGTCATCAAAGCTCACATTTTAAGCTTATCCCAGCTCGTGAAATCCTTTGGGACTTTAGAAAATTTCTTAATTTAACACATACCAAAACAGCACCCATAAAGACCATATAGCACACTGTGACAACTTCATGACACGTATAAAAGAATATAAGTACTGGAGTATATTACAAATTGTACGCATTTGTAGACAAAAAACTGGGGGACAAACCATCTCTTATATGATGAATTTTCCAATTGAACAGAACATGGTCAGGACTTGGATCTTTACTTTATTCTATGTTCCTTTCTTATAACGCAAACAAGAGTTTTAGCCCTTCAAGCAACGACACAACATCCATTATATCGGTTGCTTCCCCTCAACAGGCTCTGTAATAGAACCTTTTACCGTCTGCGGTTGCCTATTTTGTCCTCCTCCCTGCGAATCAAAGTTACACAACTTATCTCTAAGAAAATCTTGAACTTTCTCCAACATAAGAACAAATCATTCTTTGTTTGCAATTAACTCACAGCTCCCTTTTGTGCAATCAATCTCCTGCTTGAAGGAGCTCGAGCTATTGATGAGGCAGCTGCTGCTGCTGCTACTCGAATCCTGCAAATAATAGGGAGACTTTTTTTGTCAGTCAGCTGAACATCTTTACATAAATGTATTAAAGAGGATAACCTTTTATGCACGTCAACATATTCATCAGTTTCATCCACAATCTCTTCCTGCAAAAGCTCTTCAAACACATCTTCCAAAGTGATGATACCGATAACTTCACCATCCTCGATATCCTCTGAAGTATGTGTGAACCCGTGTGGTACAGTCTCGTTGTTTTGATAGAACGACTGCCTATTAGCCTTGTCGATTTGGACAATGACATTGTCGTGGTTCCCTTCTCGTTTCAATAACAGAGGTGCAGTCAAATCCGAGTCATTGCTTTCTTCAGTGTTCTCTTCAAGCAAAGTTGAAGGAGGAACTTTGTTTTTGCCCTTAACCTTCACAACCGCAGCCATGTGACTGCTTCCTTTTTGAAACTCATTTAGTATATCATACAGAGGCATATCAGCTGGAACCCTATTAAAGCAAATATAACACCAATCACAGTACTAAGTTTCATTACACACAGACAACAGTGAAAAGGTCAAATATAGTAATGGCCAACCTTGGCATTCTACGTATACAAACAGCGCTGACAAGTGTTTCTGTTTCAGGTCGAACTGTAAGTAGACTCTTTACCTAACAAAGACAAGAGTTTCTTGATTACAGTTTGCAAAAGAATGATAATCCACCATTGAAACATGCAAGTAAGAGTAAGCAACAGTTACCAAGAGAAGTCCAATAACGTTTTTGGGATTCCCAGAGTAGACAGGGACTCGGCTATGGCCTCGTGCCAGAATCTTACCCATAGCTTCCCTGTGAGATTATTTTTGCACACAAAGCAGTATAAGACACAGAGTTTGCAAGAAACAACAACAAAAGGAAATGACAGTTGAGTAGCAAACTCACCAGTCCAACTTTGAATTTACATCCAAGGAGAAGGTCGATTCGATTGGGGTCATGGCTTCTTGTGCAGTCTGTCAAAACCAAATACAACTTTTGCATGAATCCATGATTGAGGAAAGAATTGAAGAAAGTGTGAGAGTTTGATCTGACAGATACCTTCTCGGTCAAATCAAGTGCTCCACTAATGATTGTGGTCTCATCATGCGTAAGTTCGCCTCCCTTGCCAGCCTAAAACCATAGTGTGCCAAAATTAGTAACTCCAACAAAGAAGTGAAGAATCTGCAGAGTTTAATAATAAATAACCTCTTGGCTGTGAATGGAGACAAGAGCTTTCAACTGAGCACGTCTAAACAAAGCGTCATTGTGTCCCAGTACCAAATCCAATATCTATCCCAAAAAAACAAATAAAAAGAAACATAAAGTGAGCATATGGAAGACATGCAAGAAAGAACAATCAATAACACATTTCCAGAACAAAGAAAGAGCATAATCAAGATGATATACCTTGCCGATGGGAAAGGCAATAGGGTAGCAGAGAATCATTAAAATGCGGACAAGCCAGACGAAATTAGCACCAACGGCGAGTCCATACCTGGTGCATATCGCTTGAGGTATTACCTTACAAGATAGGAAAAAAAACAAACAATATATGTTCAAATCACTCCTTAATAAAAGCATTTAGATTTGCAAAACTATATACATACCTCACCGAAAGCAAGAACGAAAGTGACAGAAAGAATGATGGCAACGTATTCATTGAAAAGCTTATCCAAATATATAGGAAGCCCCTGCCCAATTAATTCCCCATAGATAGACAGACACCATTGTAAGTGTGTAGAAACCAAAAAAAAAGCAAGAAACTTTGAGTAAAGACATCTCCAACCCATACCTATTTTTTCCTCTATAATTCCCACAAAAATAGAGTAATTCTATTATAGAGTAAGTTTTGCTCCAATGGTTTATTCTATAATAGAGTAATAAAATAGAGGGATTTTCATGAAATCCCTCTATTTTCTTCTCTATAATAGAGTTAGGGCATCTCCATCCCTACTCCATTTTTTACTTTAAAATAGAGTAAAAGTGAATATGGAGTAAAGAATGCTCCAACCAACTCCATATCTCACTCCATAATAAAATTTACTCTATAAATGGAGTAATCTATTTTTTGTTTGTTCGTGTTACTCTATTTTGGAGGAAAAAATGGAGTTTTACATTGGAGATGCTCTTAGCATTGGAGCAAAACGATAGAGTTACTCTATTTTTGTGAGAATTATAGGAGAAAAAATAGATATGGATCGGAGATGATCTAAGAGAGAGAGAGTAATACCTCCATTGCAACAGCATTGCACAGAAGCAGTGTCACTAAAAGCTGATGCTGTTTCTGAACAACCGGGAATATCGCAGCTAAAGAAACCATTAAAGATCAGACCAAAACTCATTAACACAAAATTGATTGTGATACACGAAACAAGACATAGGGATCGAAGAAGGAGAGATTACAGGCTTGCTTCTTCTCGTTGGGAGTGCCACTGCGCTGGAGAATCTCGAGCTCGACGAGACCGAGAGACATAAGCCCCAAAGTCAGACCAGACATGATTCCCGCGAACAGAACGAGGAAACAAGAGACGCCTGCGTAGATGAACCACCACGGCGATCCATACGGAATCGCCTCGCCTCCTCCGTTAGATTGTCCCAATCCGTACAGCATCCTCCCCGCCGCCACCGCATTGATCAGTTGCATCTTTCTTCCTTTTCAGATCCTCGAAAAGAGAGAGAGAGAGGGCTTTATGATGATTGATTATTTTAAGACCTTATACGATGAATCTTCTCTTTCTCTCTCTCTATCTCTGTGATTCTGTACAAGACACATCTCACCAACTTATCGGATTCAGTACATACAAACTCTAGGACAAACGGAAAAAAAATGTTCCCAAAATTATATTTTAGACCCCTAAGGTTTTACGACTATTTAGAAATACCCCACTTATTTTCAATTTTCTCATGAAGCTCCCTAGTACTGTTACAAACGTCAGATCGTAGCGTGTTCATACAGAAATTGTAGCGCATAGACCAATCTTTTGAAGCCACAATTTGTATTTTATATTTGTGTGGACGGTCGACAATATGTTTGTAATTAGAACACTAATCACAATCATCCAAATCAACATTTCTATTATCAAACAAAAAGATGGTATTAGGAAAGAGTGTTGTTTAGGTTGTCAATCGTGTACTTGTAAGATGACTCATATCGTTCTAGTAGTCTCGTTCCTTACGGTAGAACGTGATTGACAATATTTTTTTCTTTTTTTTTTTGATGAAATTTGAAATTTATTGATCAAAATATGAACTCATTTACAAAAAAATTAAAGAATCATAAAATATGTCTTAGTTCTTGTCTTTACGTGACTATAATCGACTCTAAACTCTCACTACGTCAAACCACCTTCTCATCAATCCTTCTAACTTGTGAGGAAACCTGTATCGGAGCGATGATATTCTGTTCCTGACCATTTTGTCAATGAGCTTAATGAGTTGTTCTACAGTCTGACTACCACTGTGATGCCTCCGAGCATTGCGCTCCGTCCAGACCTGATAAACTGTTGTCTGAAAAGCGAGGCGGAGGAGAATACTATCCAGTTGACAGCGCCCTCCACCTTGAATAGAAGTAAATGTATCCTGCCAGTCTGGATTGATACCTGGTCCGATGAGCACACTAGCGATTCGATCCCAAACTGAATACGAGTAAGGGCAAGCAAAAAACAAATGATCCCTAGTTTCATCCCGCTCTCCACACAAGACACAGTCCTGCCTAATGCCCCACATTCTCATTCTATCTCCAGTTGATAGCCTGTTTAGAACAGCTAGCCAAAGTATAAAGGAGTAGCGAGGCACACCCTGTGGAAACCACACACTACTACACCACTCCACTTGTGCCTTCCTACTTCGAATTTGATCCCAAGTTTCCTTTGATGAGAAGTGATCTTTGTATGTATCCATGGCGTGGCGCCACAAATACACATCTTCTCCTATTACTATATACGTTTCTGTATCTTGACAGAGATCTTAACCGATTTTTAGTTCATTAACATATAAGTTTGACTGTTTTATATCTTTATTTTTGTAGATTGTCATTGAACTATTTTATAATAACGCATGTGACTTAATCTTATTGGCTAAAAGTAACTTTTTGTAGCATATAATTTATTTCTGTTTTATAGACTAAAGATTACTGAGTAAATATTTACACTATACATTGTTGGATAGGTTTCTAAGACTTATATCAGGTCACCAGTTGATCAGCTTCCTAGCTATTACTTGGAGCTTCCACTTTACTATCAAAAGAATGCAAAACTGGATTGTGAACCTCTCATTGGCAAAATCTGATCTTGCTTTCTCTCTTGGTCAAGCAAAGTTCTTTCTTTTACAGGTGTTGGAGCCAAAACCGCAAGTAGACACTCTTAATGATGAATTTTGGATCTATCGCCCATAGAAAATTAGCTGAAGCAATTTGTGTACAATGAAATGATGTGTGCGAGATGGTCCACGACATTATGATGTGAATGCTGTAGGAGGATCCTGGGGTTTGGTATGAGTAGTGAGGTTCTTGGATTACATATAGATGGACTGGTTTCTTGAAAGGTTCTTGGATTACATATAGATGTAAAAGACTAGATCTATAAGTCAAATAAGTCATGTCCTGAACTTATTTAGCAATCGTTTTCGATAAAATTTAGAAGTGCATTAATTTTTTTTTATCTAACTGTATATTATTTGTAGACATTCTATTGTATTGTTGTGTTCTACTCTCCAGTTTATGTTCTCTGTCCTACTATAGTAAAAAAACATTGTGTTTTACTTGTGTTCCAAAAAAATATAAACATTATGTTTTACTTAGTGTCGGACCATTACAGCTATAATGGATTGGGATATCATAAAACCTATAGCTTTTACACAACAACATCAATGTATATACTTTTTTTGGTGCAAAATATCAGTGTATACATTGAAGCTGTAAAATGGCTCGTATTTCAAAATGCATTATATTAACTTGAAACCAGTACAATACTTCATCGTCTAGCGTCTAGAAAAAGTATATATTGCGGTCTTAATTTTGGAACAGAGAAATTAGCAATTGATAACTAGCATAATCAATAAGGGGGAAATTTACAGTGCAGTTGAGATTTCAAGAACCAGAAATTAGCGTGTTAAGTGATCTGGAAGGGTGATCTATGTTGTACAGATCGTAAAGTTGAACATTTTATCTGGTTTTACCTCTTTAGAAAAAGAAGAAACTGAAATTTTACTAGAACGGTGACTACTGATTCATTACAAGGAATTAAGAAGCAGAAAAGAACAGTAACACGCTCGAACTAAAACTCACAATCCTTTTCTTGTCTTCTTAGTTATAAAGAACCGAGATCATCGAATTAGCGAGTCCAGATTCCTCAAAAGTCGCATAGAGTCCATAATCAAGAGTCTTTGAAGCACCAGGAATCGCTTGTACCAACTTAAACGTCTTCTTCTCGGAATCCACCATCTGAGAATAACAGAAAGACCAGAGAAGCTGAATAGGTTCGGTCTTGAGAAACTTCCTCTGCTTTCTTCTCCCATCTGGAAACCGAACACATAGACTGCACACAAGGCTTTTATCACAGTCTCCCTTTGGCTCTTCTGTCAAATCCGGAAACTCAACGATGCCATCATCATTGTTGCTTGAAGAACACGTCTCCACCACGTTTTCAAACTCTTCTCCCCAAGAAGGACCCTTGCTTGAGGACCAATCATCCTCCTTTTCAAACTCTTCACCCCAAGAAGGAACCGGGACTTGATCATTATTGTTGCTTGCGGAACAAGTCTGATCCTCCTCCGTTTCAGGGTATCTGTCCCTTATCAGAGAAGCAACATGCTCATGAGGACCAGCCTCCAAAAACCGCGACAAATCCTCCACAAAGCTCTGAGCATCAACCACGCCGCTCCACATCCCCATCTTCTGACCCGTGACGGGATCGATCACAAGCACCACAGGTGGAGCAGAGTCGATCTTGTAGAAGTTCGAGATCTTCCTCCCTTCGATTGTGTTATCATAGACCTGCCACAAGACGAAGCTGGACATAACAGCTTCCGAAACGGTGTCGTTGGACCATACATCACGATTGAGCGCGTGAGAAGCAAACTCTGTTCTGGACTGGAGATTCACTAGCAACCATAGATTCTGCGTACAAGAAGTTGACTTCGCTTCCTCAAACGTACGACCCTCGAAAAGCAAGTCTACAGGAGGACGATACATGGAAGCCAATGTCGAATCTGATTCTCCACCATCGAACGTCGTTGACTCGTTACTTTGCTCCGCGGCATGAGCTTCAACGGAAGGTTCGTAGTTGTTGCGGAGGAGAAAAAGATTGATGGATTCGTCTATGTTCCAGTTCGTTGTCTCCAAGAACCTTTTTGCGGTTTCGACGGTCTGACCGACAGCGACTTCGAGGAAAGAAGAGATTAGTTGATCATCACGTTGTTGATCGATAAGATTCGTGGAAAGTGTTTGAGGGGATTCGTTGTTGAGGAAGAGATTGTTGATGTCTTCGTCAAGCTGCGACCTTGTTGTTATCACTCGGTTTGTCCTCGAAAACGTTATCCCCATTGTTGATGTTGTGAGAGATATTAACAAGATGTAGAGTTTGGGTGTGTTTATATATATAGATAATCCAGAAAGAGAAAATTTGTTTCTATTGCCTTTTCTATTTATATAGATATTTAGAAAGTGAAAACTTGTTCAGATTTCTTTCCTTTTCTGTTTATATAGTAATTTAGAAAGAGAAATTTTGTTTAGATTTGTTTCCTTTTCATGCAGGCCGACTCGAAGCAAATCGTGACCTATGTGCAATCGTCTCAAATATGGAAATTGGACCATTTTTTTACAAATATTTTTAGATTTAGAGCATATGCAATGGTCATCCCCCAAGGGGAGTCCTTACCATTTTTTTATTATTAAATTTTTTTTTTTTTTTTAGATAGTTAAGGATTTATGTTAAGAAGGTGGGTGCAATGGTGATATCCGATTAGGAGTCTTTAGAGAAATTTTTTTTTTTAAAAAAAATAAAAAATTATTTTAAATTATTAGAAGTAAAAATATTACAATACATAGAATTTTTTAAAAAAAAGATACAATGACAAAACTTAAAAGAGCCAATTATTAATCTTCTTCACCAAATTTGTTCCAAATATTTTCGATTAAATCATTCTTCAATCGTTCATGTATTTGCCTATCACGAAGATCATTCCGATTGGGAAACATATTATTCAGATTTGTAGGCCTCTCGGTTTCGACCTCTGAACTTCTGGTGACGTTTCCTTCTACAAATTCTGAAATATCATAACGAATGTATCCATCTCGTTCATTTTCGACTATCATGTTGTGTAGTATGATACATGCTCTCATAATCTTCCCTATCTTTGCCTTGTTCATTGAAAGAGCCGGGTTTTTCACAATCGCAAACCGGGCTTGTAGAACTCCAAAAGCCCGCTCCACATCTTTACGGGTTGCTTCTTGAACTTTAGCAAATAATTCTTGTTTGGAGGAGTGTAATAGATTGGATAAATGGTGACCATTTTGGATATATCCCGTCTGTGAGGTAGTACGCCAATTTATATCGATGCCCGTTGACCACGTACTTTACCCTGGGGGCACGACCTTCTAAAATATCATCAAAAACAGGAGACCGATCGAGAACATTGAGATCGTTTAAGGTACCTGGAGGACCAAAAAAAACGTGCCATCTCCAAAGATCTTGTGAAGCTACAGCCTCTAATACAATTGTCGGTTTTCCTGATCCACGCGTGTATTGTCGTTTCCAAGCGGTTGGGCAATTTTTCCACTCCCAATGCATACAGTCAATGCTCCCGACCATCCCAGGAAACCCACGTGTCTCTCCAATATCGAGAAGTCTTTGAAGATTCGCCGGTGTGGGTCTTCGTAGATACTCTTCTCCAAACAACCGGATGATTCCATCAGTGAACTTATGTAAACACAAAAGTGCAGTGCTCTCACCAATTCGAAGATACTCGTCAACCGCATCAGCTGCAGAACCATAAGCAAGCTGACGAATTGCTGCCGTACATTTTTGAAGCGGTGTATGACCAAACCTCCCGGTTGCATCTTGTCTATGTTGAAAGAACGGAATGTTCTCTGAGAGTTCATAGACAATAGCATGAATAAATCCTTATTCATGCGAAAACGCCGTCTGAACTGTGCCGAGTATGTCGCGTCTACGCTGAAGTAGTCATTCCATAAACGGTTATGGCCTCCTTCACGATATCGTTATACATAAGCACGTCTCCGTCGATTATTTGGTTGGGGCTCCACAATATCATTGTATGTATCTTCGACGATTTCGTCGATACATCATCCAATATTTCGTCGACATCATCAGATGATGATGATGATGACATTAGTAGATATTCCTACGGTGAAAAAATATTATTATTTTCAGTTGATCAAAAAGTATACTAAGAAGTAATTTAATGAATTATTTTGACTTTACATACCATACTACAAGTTTACAATTTTAATGAAAACATACTGGCTGGACAATAATTAAAGAGAAGATGCTTCTTATTTTATTTTAATTTCTTGATTTCTTCCTAATCGTTACGTTTGAAGAAATATTTACCGGGTAAGTTCACAAGCTATGTACAAGCTCCACATATTGACGTTGTCTACGATTTTCCCATTGGTTTTTACATATACACTACTTTGACAGCTTCACTTTATCTACCATAAGCTATGTACAAGCTCCACTTATTCTAAGTTCAACAACTTCAAATGATTGAAACCTACTCAAGTAATAAAAAACAAGTTAAAGCAATAAAAAACAAGTTAAAGCATACTGCGTGGAAGTAAGCAAATTCGGTGATTCATTCAACTACATGGCACATAAACCCGTTTGCTTTTTGTTTTTGAAGAGAAGATGTAAGCAAGAAACAAGTGCATGAAAAATAAATTCAAGCTTAAACAACAAGAACCATAGTTAAAGAGTAAACCTGAGTTGAGAGCTATTACAAGAGTAGAAGGAGATCTTGGTTCACAAATATTACAAAGCTTTCTGATGTTTAGTACAATGAGAAACATAGAGAGCTTTTACATGGCCGCGTACTTATAGTAGAAAACAACTACCCCGTCACTTGTGAGTTGGAGCTACAATCCAAAATGCTCTCACTACTCCAAATGTATCCGTGACTACTTCATCTTGCTAAAGACCAAAACACTTAGACGCCCGTGACTACTTCACCTAACCTGCAACAACATATTAAAAACATGTTAGCTTAGCTGTAAAACAACATGAAACAACATAGTACACAGGGACTACTAAGCAACCTCAATCAACACAGAGTTCACATCATATCATTTCAGACATTAGCTTCAGTTTAAGTGATGTTTCGATATCAGATAAAGGCTCTTTCATCGCCAGCAAGCGATCAAGGAGTTTGTTTTTTGAAAGTTTTTCCTTAAGTTCTAACACGTTCTGAAGCTTGGACAACTCTTCTTCTCTACCACTATTCTTCTTCTTCTTACTGCCACCTTTCGCAGCCTTTACCCCGATTGGTCTCTCCTCTGGATCTCCCACGTCCGCTTCTTCTGTATCAACCTCCAAGACGGACCTCCGCTTTTCCTTTCCACCTTCCTTAGCCACATAAATCGAGGCCCATTTCTGGTCATGCCTCAGCTCCCTACAGCAGTGATCAAGTGCGAACTTGCAACCATACTTGGTGAAGTATATATTTAATGCAGCTTTCATCAGATCATCATCATTTTCCCCACTTTTCTGCGCCCTCAAAGCTGCATCATAGCATCCAGTAAACCTGCATACTTCCCCGTTGATCCTACTCCACCTCTGTTTGCAAGAAGTAATCTCTCGCGGTGTTTGACCAACGAGCAGAGGGCTTGCGTTGTAGTACTCTACAATACGCTTCCAGAAAGCCCCAACTCTCTGCTCGTTGCCAATGATAGGATCCTTACTGGTGTTAAGCCAAGCACCAATAAGGATCTTATCTTCTCTAGGAGAATATTTCCTCCTCTCAGCAGGAACTTGGCTAGGAGACTCAGCAGGGACTTGGCTAGGAGACTGAGCAGGAACTTCAGACCCGAACCAATAAGGTTCGGGTGACTCAAGGTCTATAGGTATTTGACTATGCAGAAGGTTTGTGAAACCATCCATCTCTCTAGTTTTTATTCTGTGTTACTCTAGTAGTTACACAGAGGCTTAAGTAAGCCATGTTTATTTATTATACAATTAAAGTTGAGCAGTTAGGAAGATGGGAAGCAAACTACAACCATTTAACAATAATCAAATCCTAAGTACTATACTAGCAAACAGAGGTGATGATAGGAAGCATACTAGCCTATTTAAAACCAATCAAATCAAACGGGGTGGGAAGACATAAAGTTATTCGGTAGCATTTATTATTACAGTCCTAATTTTTATTCTACCACCAAACACCATTCAAACCATTCTAACAATATGAATTTCTTTTGAAGAGAAAATCCAAAGTGAAGTGATTAAAACCATAGTACCTGACTTATTTGGCCACTCCTGAGGTGATAGAATAGTCCCGGTTGAAGCCTTTGAAGGAACTCCTGCAAAAACATAAGATAATGCAGTCAAATGTTGTCAAACCATCGATTAATCTATATATTAATTCCAATGAACTCTAAAACTTACCACGTAGAAAGAAGAATAGCAAAGCTATCACCACTAGTACGCACACCATTAGCTTAACTCGTGCTAAATCCTTTCCTAACTCGTGCACACTCTTCTCTAGCAGCAGCAGCTTCTGCTCTCTCTCTGTACCTTCTTCATTAACCCGCCTTAGCTGCGTCTGAAAGTCGAGAGTCGCCTCCTGAACCGCTTTCTCTATATCGAAGCTACTCTCTGCCTCATCCGCCGTTGCACGTTCCGCGTGCAACCGAGCTTCATCCGCGTACAACTGAGCTTCTTCTTCGAGAAGTGCGGTTACGTCCACCTCCGCGGATGATGAGGATGGCTGGCTGTAGCTATATTGTCCCATTCTCGTTAACCTCCACCATAAGAGAGAAACAAGCAGCACAGATTAGCAACGATCTTCATAAAAGAGAAAGACACACAAACATATCGACATAGACACACAAAATCGAGAAGAAACGAATTGAATTTCAATGAATCCTTTATCTAACCAAAATCGAGAAGAAACAAAATGAACAAAGCGAATGAAACGATTTAAACCAAAACCCCCCTTTCGTTTTATACCAAAATCGTATTCAAACCCTAATTTTGAAACGAAAAATCCCAAAATCGAAAAAACAAAACCCTAGATTGACAGGAAAAGAAGAAGCAGCGACTCTAGATCGATGAAAATAGCAGACAAGCCTTCGATTTACCTTCAGGATCCGAGGGAGACCAATCGCGATGGTGGGTTTACCAAATCGCCGTCGAGAGTCGAGAGCGTCGAGAGGAAATTTTTTTTTCTTTCCTTCGGTCGAATGACCTAATTTTTCTCAACACCTCCTAACCCAATCTCGCTTCATCCACTCACCTTTCGCCACGTGCCCCAAGGATCGAGTCCGTCAACATGCTAATCACGGACCAATCCTTAATGTTATTAGCATTAATAATCATATTATATTACCATTTTTTCGACGGACTCGTGTGACGGATTCGGAGTCATCCTCCGTTGCACGTGCTCTTAGGATCCTAAAGCACAGAAAAAACTAATAGAAAAATGTGAGACGCTATATGCATTTGCACCGTGAACGTGACTAAGACCATCTCCAATGTATTTTTCTATTTTTACCTCTAAAATAGAGGAACTTTATAATAGAAATGAGTTTTACTCCAATGTATTTCTCTAAAATAGAGATCTCTACATATAGAGCAAAATATAGAGGAATGCTATTTCTTCCTCTATAAATAGAGGAGAAAATAGCAATCTCTATTTTAAAGGCAAAAATAGAGATGGGTTGAAGTGGTTTTGCCTCTAAATACTATTATAGATGTAGAAATAGAGGTGGGTTGAAGATGCTTTAAAGACGGTAATTTCATGTACAGTAGAAATGAAATTTTGTTTTGGATTTAAATTGTGTGATTAATATTTTCCTTTGTTTCTCTTGAGATACACACCGCCTTTACAATTACTTTTGCTATTGACTTTTGATTAATTTATATGTGATTTATTTTACAAGTTTTTTGTTGTTGTTTCTCTGATAATTTAACTAAAGTGATCTGTTTATATAAATTAAAAATATTTTTTTTCTACGTATTTATCGATAGGATTTATTTAGTTTAACCATAATTTATTCATATTAAATTTATGGATGATTTAGCATTTTAGTGGCCAAGATTTTTTTTTAAACATTCTAAGACATACATTTAAAAAATAAACAGTTACATTTACAAAATAATATGGGTTTTCTTATTATTTTTATTTTTTTGAAATAGTTACAATTTATCAATAATTATTAAAAATAAGTTTCATATCTTAGCTTAGACCTTGAAACGATTTTAAAATATATGTAGTTTTGCTTAAATATTATATATTTTTATTGGTAGTTTCACAATCTTTAGGGTCGAACTACTATGGAATTTCTTTTTTTTTTGACAACAAGACATTTGCAGACTCATATTGACTCTGTAAACCAAATCGGTAACTCCGCATCCATGTGAACGACGAAAGACGGTTGTCTTCTAGCACTGCGTGCTAAGCTATCCGTCATTTGATTCTCCGTTGGAGGTGCATGAACAATATCTGAGTTGAGGAAACTCCTTCGTAGGAGCTTGATATCTTCCAGATAACTTCCAAATGCTGGCATTCTTCTGGTTCCGAAACCATCTTCACCAATTGAGAACAATCCGTCGCAAATGTAACTTGAAACTGTCTTAAATTCTTCATACATTCCATTGCCCAAATCAAAGCTTCCATCTCCGAATGGAGAGGTGAAAGACATGCCCTTACATTCTTTGCTCCTAATAAACCATCAAATCCCGGTAGGGTGCTATACCATCCTTGTCCCGAAAATAAATCCTTATCTTTCCAAGAACCATCTATAAAACACCATCGTCCTGAAGTTTGTATCGTAGGTCTGACTTGTAACTACTATGGGATTTAGAACATGACTTTTCCGTATTACAGATCAATCACACTAGACTTCTACTTTAAACATGCAATCATGTATCCTATAGATAACTATCTCATAGATAGTTGGCTATCCTAAAGACAACTACTAACTAAGTTATACAAATTAAAGTTTAGAAATGTGTGATATAAATGTTGACAAAATAAAGTTTTGTGTGATATAAGATAGGGAAATCACATAAAATAACCTAAAAATACTATAATGAATCTATGCACATAATAAGAAAACGCTATGATATGCTATATATTTATGGTAGTTTGGTCAAAAATATATTTTTGCTATTTTTCACGCTAAGATGATCGATTCACAGGTGCTTTGATCAATGATGTTAATTTTTACAACTATAGAGAGTTCGTCAGAGTGTAATTGTAGAAAGAGTGCAAAATCTAAAATAGATCACCTGGATTATAAACATTTAGCAAATTCGATAAGATGAACATTGCGCGATATAGTCTATTCTATATTTTTGGTTAGTAACAAATATAATAGAAACTAGACTTTATGTTAATATAAACACTTAAATGTCATTGTTATGAATTAATTGGTCTAGCATTTTTAAATGACAAAACGCAAGATCCAATGTAACACAGTGAAACCTCCATAAATTAATAATGTTGGAACTACACCAAAACTATAAATTTTTTTATTAATTTATAGAGATATTAATTTATCGATATACTAACTGAACCAAAAACTCAATTTGGGACTATAAAATTATATTATTTTATAGAGATTTTTAGTGTATATTAATTTATAGAGTATTGATTTAAAAAGGTTATAATGTACTATTTATCTCATCTTGCTTTGTTAATTGTCTTCCAACAACCAATATTTAATTGTTTATAGGATATTGTATATATTATACTATACTACTTTATTAATAGTATAGTATGTTATACCCCATCCTCCTCTTTTGTTTTCATTCTCATTTTGCTTATGTTCTTTGTTTTTCTTTACTCCTCTTCCCTTTGATCTTCCTCCTCATTTTCCTCCTACTCCTTTTTTTTCTTTTTCTTTTTCATTTTCCTTATTCTCTGCGCTTATTCTCTTTCTCTTCATTTTCCTTATTTTAAATTCTCATCTTTCTTGTTCTCCACTTCCTTCTTCCCTTCGCCTCTTTTTCTTCTCAATCACCTCCAGCTATAATATCCATTATCATCGGTCATGGCATCATAGCCACCACTTTCTTCTCCATCAATGCTGTGTGATACATTCTTCTTTATCCCTGTTCATTCTGGAACGCTGCGTCTACGACTAGCGTAAAAAAAGAATTTAAGTGACAACTCAACTACCAATCAGATTAAAGAGTAAGAATATGTTATCATCGGACGCTAGCGACATGTCAAAGTACTTGTGGGGACAATGTTATTTACATCGACAATAAAAGTACAAAAAAGACGAGCAGTTACAGTCGCCGCACACCATTGAAATTTCTCTCACCGGTTTGTTAATTTTTTATCGCAGCCTCTAACGCTGCGTCAGATAAATGAACATGGCTTTTGTCCCCGCCAGTTAGTAAACATGATTAGAAAAGATAAATAATTTACTATTTTTGTATTCTATTCTATTTTACATTTACATAATAGACTTGGAACACATTGTTAATTGTGTTTGTTGTTATCCTATATAACATCAACAAATACCACTATTATGGGTTGTTTCATCGTATCTTCAGTACTGTCTTTTTTCTCCACCATCGTTGTCATCCATCATCTTTTCATCTCTTCCACCGTCTCTTCGTTTTTCACTTTATGTACCAACGACCACATTCAATTTCTCTATACTATATGTGTAACAAATATAGTATATCATAGTTTGTTTTGTGAAAGTCACTCTTGAAAAACAGCCACACACAAAGGATATGCATTTGGTACATTTATGTGCAAAATTGTCACATCTAAACCTTACTTTATTATATGATTACTTGGTGAATATTTACCCTCAATATTGTTATCCCACTAATAAGATAAGAATGATCTACCAAACATCAAAAGCTATTTTTTTATGTCCCCCACTGGTGAGCTTAGCACTCTGTTTCATAATTATAGTCATTGGATATAAGTTAAGAAGAGTTTTTGGCTTAAAACACATTTGTTTAGTAAATCTCCTCTACTTTTAACAGCTTTTAAGATTTTTATACCTAATCTTAACCCTTTTCTATGGTTTCTGGTTTCAACTACTGATATCTTTCAAGCTACACTAATTAAAATCAATGTTCTCATTTTTTTTTGGGTCAAAATCTGAGTTTTAAAAGTATTTATGTCTTTCATTTTAGACAATGCCCTATTGAAGATGCCAGTCGAAGAAAAAGATAAGGAACCTTTCAATTACTGTACCTCTCTGAGGTCTACATAATGAAAAAAAAATCAGCCAGCTAGGTAGGTCAAGTGATCAATCCTCAGCATCAAAAAATGTATGAGTTGATTCTAGATATGTCAAGAAAATGACAGCTTTATGACATAGTAAAGGGAGTTGCTCTATCAAAGGAAATAATTCAGTTCATCCTTAAATATGAAGACAACTTAGTGGATATCTTTGGTAGAAGAGTTTTTTACTTTTGAGTTTCGATCTATGGTCTTTAAAAATCAAAAGATGGGTGTAAAAACCGCTTGCGGGTTACTTGCAATATATCGATGTGTGGGTTCAAATGCATAATGTTCCGGTCAACCATTATACAACACAAGATTTAACATCTTTAGGAGAATTTGCAAGACAAGGCATTGAAGTGGCTTTTTATTCGAAAAAAGTCACAAAAGGATTATGTGAGGGTTAAGATTCATGTTTGCAAACCCTGAGACGCTCGTATAAGGTAACTCATCCAAAAGGTGAAGTGGTTATCATTTTATATGCAGTGGAGGATCCAGGAGTTTTTAACTGGTGTCAATACATAATTAAAAGTATTTTTTTTACTTTGTATTAAAATCATATTTTACTTTGTAATTTTAATATAAAATTATTAAATTAAAATGTTTAGCAAAAGCATCCTACGATTTTTTACTTTGTAAGTTTCTGCAATACATCTTTTGACAAAACAAATTAATCAATAATTCGAAACTGTCTCCAATCCAATTTCGTCGATCATTCTTTGCAATCCTCATGTCTGAAAAACTTCTCTCGACAGTTGCAGTGGCAAGATGCAAAATGAAAACCAATTTCAGAAGCCTAGAAATCAAAGAAACTGACATATGTTTTTCGTGTTTCCACCGAAGTATGAGCAAGTTCTCCAAGATATTGTAAATGAGTAAACCTCTCGTCATTTTGAATGTTATCAATATGTATATCTAATTGTTGGTCAAGCGATATGCACTGTCCATGACTAAAGTCAGATGGGTATAATTTCGATAACCTCATCAATTTTGTATGGTCAAACTGAGAGAATGAACCAATGGGAGATTAAAAAAAACACAAATAAGCAGTTTAGTGTTTACCTCATTAAAGCGATCGTTGAATTCTTGAAGCTGCAAATCCAAACTTTCATACAAGCAATTGACCTTATATTGATGTTCATTTGTTACTTCTATCTTTTTCCTTGGCTTCCTTGTGCCAATGAAACCTTCATCCATGTCAAGCTATTCAATACCATGTTTCTTACAAAAAGAAGAAACTTTAATCATAAGAGAGTTCCATCCATCATCTCAAAACTTCTGCAACTGTCTTTTTGTTGGTTATACTAACGATACTGCATTAAAAATATCTTGGTCTGTGTTTTGTAGGGCCGTAGACAAACTATTTGTGACTTATAAAAAATGCAACATCACTTGGAAATAGAACACAAAGTCAAAGTTATCAACGTTAATGAGAAGGCCATGTGCTTGACGTCTTTTCAAGTCATTTGCACTATCATTCTGAACACATTCAAGCACCTTAACGATATAAGAAACACTTAACCACACGCTGTTAAGTTCTATAGTAAGACCCTAATGAGTAATCCCTGGTCTTTGAACATAACCTCCTGATTTACCATTTTCCAGTATTGCGTTCACAATCATTAACTTATTTCTTAATTGTTTCTCTATGACACTTTCCCAACATATCTTTCATTTTACATGAAGCTGTCACCACATTCAACAACAGAGAAATCATATCAAAGAAGTCTGCAACATCAAAATATTTTTTGACAACTGCCACAACAACTAACTGAAACTGATGAGCAAAAAAATGAACATAATATGTTGATTCGCTTTCTTCTGACATTAATGACCTTAGACCATTGAACTCATCACCCTTCATGTTATTTGCACCATCATAACCTTGCGCTCTCACCTTTGTAAGACTATGTACATTAGTTGAATTTTATCGACACCTTAATTTTCACTTTTATCATTCTACATCATACTCTTTTTCTTCCACATAATAATTTAATATACATTCAACACATATAACCTACAATGGTTTTACTTGGAAAAAATCCAACACCCTAACTATAGTTTTATATATCATACTTATATTTTTAGACTTTGCAATTAAATAATAACAGTTAAACAATTTTTTTTTGTCAACAACATTACATACTCATATTGACCCTGTAAACCAAACTGGAAGATGTTGATCCATGTGAACGACGAAAGACGGCTGTATCCTGACACTTTTAATAGTTAAACATATTAAAACTATTAAATAAAGTAATTATCAATTTAAATAAAAATAATTATATTTGAAATTTTATGATATATTTTACAAAAGAATATTTAACAATATAGACAAAATTTATTGAAAATACATAAAAATTATGGTAAAGACTATTTTTTGTATATTTTCAAATTACATGAAAGTAGTCTCTGTTTGTAGATCACAAAAAAAATTTGTTTTGATACTAAATAATAAAAGAAATAAATTGATTTGTTATATAATAAATTACTTCAAATAATTAAGGTGAATACAAAATATCATTAATATCAACAACCAATAAACAAACAATATAAATTCTTGTGGACACCATGTTTTTGGGTTTCAACATGTTGAAAAAAATTGAGAAATTACCACAATTACCACATTCATAGTACCACTTTTCATCTCTACACTAATCACTTTTACTCTTACTTTTAATGAAGGGTAGATGATATTTATACCCCTAGGGTTAACTAACATAAACTTAGGGTTTAGAGTTGAGGGGTGGGGTAGAGAGTTTTTGGAATATGAAATTTAGGATTATAATAAATATATAAATAATACTTAAAAATATAACTTTTTTAAAAAAATAATTTCAAACATAATTTTCGATTTTCAAAAAAAAAAAATTAAAAAAAGTTTCAAAACATAATCCTTCTCCAAACTCTTCTGCCAATGCGTTAAATAACTCCTCCGATTTACAGTTGATGGTCATCACCTCACCACCAATATAACCAACCTCGCCTCTATGATTCTTCACCCAATACCCTCCACATTTTACACTGAACTTCATAATTTCCCACATGCTGCAAAGAGAAGCAGCAAAATTGTCATTAAAAGACATTTTTTACTCTCTGTGACATTTCATCGAACAGTTGATGTGCACTAATATCTCAAGCTCTTCTCTTCATAAAACACACAGAACTAAACAATATTTGACTTCCATTATCAAGTAATAGACACAGAGAAATCGAAAGACAGTTAAAACTAACCAAATTGTCACATTTATTTAGTTTAATCTTAACTATCAGAATGACAAAAATAACTCGAAATTACCTCATCTTCGCTTGCTGTAAAAATGCTCAATACTATCTATCACGACCCTTACAACATTCACACACTCGCTTGAGTTCTAGACAGGGGCGAAGCTAGGAAATTTACCTAATGGGTGCATTATTAATAATAAAAACAAAAATAGGTAGATAGTAGGGATTGAACCTGGGTTGATGAGGGTCCACTACATCACTATTCCACTAGAATCAACAGATTTTCAACACTTTCTTTAACAAAAATTTATGTTATATAGAAATGTTATGGGTGCACAGGCCTCCATATACTATAACATGGCTTCGCCTCTGGTTCTAGACACTTTAATCTTCAAGACTCATGATTTGGGAAGAGAATGGAGAAACCATAGTAATAACGATGGAGAAGAAGAAGTAAAATATAATTTTAACCCCACATACAAAACTACGTCGTTTTGTGTTGAGAGATAAAACTATGTCGTTTTGGTTACTATTTCAGTCACTACGGCTCATGTCTCGGCTTGTGATAACAGTAGACTAACGGGATTGTCGTCAAGGGAGAAAACGAGGTCACATATGAAAGTTGGGGTATGAAATTTAAATAAATATGCAGTTGGGGTTGTATTCCACCCTATTCGATAGTTCATGTAGTATTACGCACAAACGAGATTGTTTGGGTTGTAAAATGCACTTTTTCCCACGTACATGAGTATGACTTATGAATCTATCTTTGACTATCTACTATTGTCAACATACCAAAAAATAGTGTTATTTGCTCTTTATAAGAAAAATCAACATACTCTCACCAACAAACTAAATACATCATGATCAATTTTTTTCAATAAAACTTTTAACAAGCTCTTTCGTAAGACAATGCACAATATCTTTCTGAATATTTGGAGAAGTTATCTGATTGTTTCCTAGAGCCTTTCTTAAAACAATTTTAATCGTAATTTCATTTTTCGGCAGCGTGTTTCAAGAGTTCAACAATGTTATCACTACTATGAGATTCTTATTTCTCTTCAGTACCACGAAAATGTAACCCTTGTCGCAACAAGAATCTTGAAGCATCAATGGAAAAATTTAATTGAATACGATAATCATTATTCGTGATATCATCTTATTTATGCAAAGCATCCTTGATAGACAGATTGTTTCATCAAGTTTTCATGTTTCATTACTACATTGTATTTATTTATTCCATCCAAAGAAACAATGTATTTATTCTGATATTCATTTTCGATCAGCACACCCACATGGTAGATTTTCCGAATAATCTAAGTCATTCTGAGATGATGATGGAGCTTTTCTTTTCAAAAATAATCAAACATTCTCCATGTCTGAAACTAAAATAAGAAACAACTAACAAACTGTTAAAAAAGAGTAGAAGTACAAAATATAATTAAACTAAAAATCTATATAGTTGCTCATTAATATTAATGGTGATTAATAATCTGTTTTGCTTTTCTTAAAGAAGAAGAGGACAAACGAAGAAGATAATTTTTGATAATAAAAGAAATATGTCAATCTTCTAACCTAAATCTATAAGTGCTTAAGTTCAAAGTAATTATCTAAATATATTAAGATGTGTGCTAGACTAGATACAATGAGATGTTAAATTTTGTATTTTCAACAGTTGATTAAATGAAATGAGCTGTGGAATAATTGGTTGAAAATGAAGTGGAATTAAACATGTTGAATAAATTTCCCACATGCAACCAAACCATTAGTTGAGAAAAAAGTTCCGGTTGATTTTTCTACCTTTTTCGATTCAATTATTGTATAATTAAATTATTTATTTCAAAAAAAAAATCATTTTTCATAATCTATTTATAGAGACATTTTCATTTGATTTGAACAAATAAAAATCATCTTTTGAACATGAATTTTCTACTTAGCCTCTTATAAACTCATGTTTCTATCTTTTCCTATCTTCATTGAGAAAATAGATCAATAATTACTATTAATATGTAATCATAAAAATAAAAACATAAAATAAAATAAAAATAAAAATGGTAGGGTACGGTGTTGAATTGTACTAAACATACCATTATAGAGTATAAAATGAGTTAATGTTGAATTATTAAGTGGAAAAGAGAGAATAAGAAGTGGAAGAAAGAAAAGATGATGTGGAGGGTGTTGTGTGTTGAAACCATTGTACATAATCTTAGTTAATGAGTTTGTAGTTTGAACAAAAATAAATAATGAATTTGTAGAAGAGTTTTTATAATTTAATAATAGAAGAGTTAAAACAATCTACAAGGGGGTAAAAATTCCACACCTCTTTGTTTTTAACACTCTACATCATCATATCTCTCTCTTTCACCTAATTATTCAACACCCATTTCATTTTGACATGTACAATAGTTTTGTTTGATAAAATTTAACATTTTACCCAACTATTTTAATTTATATTTTTAGCTTTTACAATATAATAATTACATATTAATATATTTGTTATTGTAAGTAGCTTAAATAACAAAAATGGCGTAACGTTTAATAAATTTTATTTTATTTTTAATTTTTGGGATTTAGGTAGTTACAAAGAAAATTTGAAGAACTTTGGGTGCTAAAAAGACTATTATTGGAATCCATTGAAAAATAAGTTTAAAACATTAAAATAGTTGATTATAGTGAAAACGTTTTTTCTACTCTGAATAAAATGAAATTAGTCTCTATTTATATATCATAAAATTATGAAATTTGGTATAACCTTTTTTTAAAAATATTTCATTATAAAATAAATGTGTACGGATTATTGGTTGAGATAAAAAAAAAGACAAAAAATTTGGACAACCACTAAAAGTAAGCATGTGTAACCTATCTTGATTTGGTCAATATTTTCACTAATTAAAAGCTGCTATGTGAGAATTTGGGCCCAATTAAATTTATTTCAACTGATTAATCCATGAGTTTTATTTATAAATTTAAAAATTTCATCGTACTGTGTTCAACTATTGAATGCGTAATTCAACATCATCAATGCACATAGTCTTAGTGAGTTATAATTAATGGTATGTCAAAATAGAAAATAAAATTGGTTCAGTATTAGACAGTGTTAAAAACCCTTGCCATAAAGAGAGAAAATGAGACATTTTTTGTAATTTTAAGCAAATGGCCGGAGGCTTCTACAGCTCTGACATCAGCTTGTTTGATTCGTTTTGCTTCTCTTTCTTTATTATCAATAGAGTAATATAAAGAATTGTCTTGTCTCGTTGGCTCTTAGTGGAGTAATAAAAAGAGAGTGTCAATCATTCTTAATTCAGTCCAAAGTGCGGTGTTTTTGGATTAATACGAAGATTATGTCCTTTGAGATTCACCTATTCCAAAAAAAAAATATGGAGATTTTATAGTCCTCCATACGCAAAATAGATGTGTTAGTTTACTTTGGATCCCTACTGGCATATCCTTTTTCTACATTCGTTTTTTGTAGTTGTCATTGTTTAGAACTCTTGCCTAGAAGGCTTAATAATACAATCCAGCGTTAAAAAAAACCTCGTTCAATATTACAAAAATGCATATATATTAACTTTAGAACAAAATTAAAAGTGTGTCACCTGAAATCCTATTGGTGTATATGTCCATCTCTGTGTGTATGACTATGAAAGAATCCAGAAAAAAATAACTCTTGTCCAAGGCAAATCCATGACCAAGCTAATTGTTCCTCTCTAAAAAAACAAATAAGAAATATTGATGAAGAAAGTGCATATTGAAGATACAATTTGCAGAGGTTTTTCCTACCATAAATGAATCAAATATTTTGTTTGAGGCATATCATAGGATCAGATAGAGATAAATATTACTACAGGTAGACCAATGATTGCTCCTGAATTCTTGGAAGGAAGTAGACAATACATGTTAATGAAAAATTGTCATGAAAATTTAGCTAGAAATGATAGGGTTAAAAATATTTGAAAGAGTTAGAGAACGATCCTATTTGACGTAAATTTATACTTCACTTATAGGGTTTAACTTTAATGCTATATAAAGGAAAATGGGTGGTTTTCAATTTCAAAAAACAAGAGAGGTCAATTTGTATAACAAACCTAAAGGAAACAATAAGCTAATGGAAGGAGCCATTCACTCCGAAATTGCAATGATACTCTTACCGAGGGAGGACTTTATGCAATCAGAAATTGTTGTCACTATGTTAAAACATCTTTTGGTTTTTACAGAGTAGTTCTTCTCTGAGATATTGTATTGGCTTCAATAATATAATGCTTCCGAGATAACTGAGAAAAAAAAATCTCAAACAAGACCAAGTACCTTTCATTGGAAAACTAATGAAAAAAGGATATCAAGAGATGCGAGTCAAAAAGAAAAAAATTGGTGGTAACAAAAAAATAGAGAAAAGCATTGAATCATGTAGATACATCAACTATGCAAAGTTTCAAAAAAAATTGTGATCCAACTGAGGGAACGTCCAACATTTAATGTCTATGTTAAACTGGAATAGTCAAAATTTACACCATGCATAAGACTAGATGAATCAAAGATGGAGAGAATAGAGAAACAAACATTTTCTTGACATTTGTTTTTGATGAAAACAAAAAACAATTGAGGTGGTTTAGCACTTTTTGATATGATCAGTATTGTTGATGATGTTTTTTTGTCAGCTTTGATCATGTTGGGTATAGAGGTGGTTTAGCACTTTTTGGAACAATTGTTTATAGTTTCAAAGACTCTGGATGATCTTTTATACATGATTATTATCAAAAGGGAAAAGGGTTATAATTCTTCGTTATAGGACAAATTAGAATATAACAAAGTAAATTATATATATTTGTAATTTTTCATGTAAATTATTTTTCAAAAGTCCAAGTGCTTAATATATTTGAAATCTCAAAATAAAATAGATATTCATAAAGTTTAGATGGAAAAGTTACATAGATATATATGTATAATACAGTAGAAATATCTTTTATAAAAATGTAAGAGTTTAATAGTTGTATAAAAAATTAGGCATGACACCGGTCAGAATTTTTATCAAAACTTAGAATTTCAAACAACTAAAATAAATCAAGCACATAAATTTGAATGTAAGTGTAAAATTTAAAAAGACTTAAACAATCACATGCTTTAAAATCGTGGGTCAAAATCTAGTATGACTTAAAACTCATCCCTACCATCATGTTAGTGTCTGTGTTTTTTTCAAAATTTTGTATCTCATCAAATAAGCTATGTTTTTACACGTATATATAAATTAAAAAAAACTACTTTGCGAACTCGGTGGAGGCTCTGACTTGAAGGTTCAATTTAGTCGCATATCTTAAGAACCACTTTACAACAGTTAAGTCCTTCACCCACTAATAACAGGGTTCATATCATGTATCACACACTTAACGCAATCTTCACCGTCATAGATTATCATTGCTTGCTACACATTTTATTTGTAGAACATATATCTGCTGTAGTATGAATTCTTTTTTCTTCTGAAATTTCACTGCTCACTCAGTCAAACTAACATAAGTTTCTGAAGTTGGATTTGACGAAGTAAGCAAATGTGGTGAAACCTCTTCAAGCATTGACAAAAGTTAAACAACGCGAGTTGCGAGCTATTCAAAAAAACTCAGGACATAGTTATAATGGTCCAACACTTTTAAGTGTTTCGGATTAATAAAATAACTTACATTCCATTTGATCAATATGCATGCCCAGCCCAGTAATAATCTCATTTACCTCCTTAGATCACAATCACGAAAAGCTTCTCCACCAACAAAGTTTACAGCTAATACGTAACAGGCAAATGACCTCCTAAATTGTTTATGGCTTATTATCTTCAAACCAAATTTCATTTCAATACAACTACACATTATTAAACAATATATCTCAAGTTCAAAGATGTAACCACATTTTCCATCATATAATTTCCCTTCTCCAGAACTAACACCACTTTCCGGTGAGTTCCAATTACTAAATAAATAAACTAAACTTTAACACAATTACTGAGTTAATTTACAATATAAACAATAATATTTAACACAAAAATATGTAATAAATTAGATACATGGCAAAATATATTCAAAAAGATATACAGCCTGTGTTATAAAAAGATATAAGTTTTAATATTTTTCAGACATATTAAATATTAATTATCTATACATAAACTCTGTGATTATATATCTCAAAACTTTTAACCAATAAAAATACATTTTATATTAAGTCTTAAACTAAGGTTTATTAGTTTCTAACTCATACACATTACATCTACAATTTGAAATAAAGAACACACAACAAACTATGAGTTCTAACATTTCAAATTTACTATACAAAAGAATATAATATAAATAGTTTTAAATTTCTATAATGAATTCTAATGTATATATGTAAATATATTCAAATAAAAACTGTAATAGAAAAATAATTAAAATTGTAGAATAAAAAGCTATGGGCTTTGCCAAGGCAAATCCCTAGTAACATTAAAAATGAACACATAAACGCTTTATTTGTGACACTAAAATTAAGATACAAACTAGGTATTTTCCCGCAATTTTGTGGGTAGTTAATTTTTAATTTCAAATATTTGGATAATCAAAAATTTCAGTATATATTTTTAGAAGAAGTGTGAGATTTAAAATAGTTCAAAAACATAAACTTTAGTCATTAAAACCATTTTTCTTACAGAAAAAAATATTATAATTAATTTAGATAATTGGTTGTAGAATTACTTTATATTTTAGTTTAACACATGAAAAACCGAAAATACTCTAGCACTTAAGAGAAAAAAAAGAGAGTGTTTTTTTTTGGTAACTCCAATACGACCAATACAATGATATGTGGCTTTTATCATGAAAGATATTATGTAAATGGTTTTGTGTGGGTTTTAAAAACATAAAAGTTATAATAATTCCTTACCTACAAATATAATAATATATAACCATTAAATTTATTTCTATAAAAAATGCTAAAGTATTTTATTTAATTATATATAACTAATTGATAAAAATAAAGAAATTGATAAAACATATATATTCTTTCTCTAATTCTACAATTAGTTATCATAAATCATTATTTGTAATATCATTTGTGTTATTTGGTAATTTTTATTAATTAGTTATAGAGTTACCTTTTATTTTTAGATTTGGTTAAAATAATAACTAATAAATGTTAACAACCAATCAAATTATAACTATTTTAAAAAATTTAACCTATTAAGGACACATAATTAAAAGTCAATTTAAGTGGCTTCTCAATTAATATATAGTAGGATTTATCATTTTAAAACTAAGGATAAATTTGATTAAAGTAAACATTAAAATATGTATTAGGAAAATGGTAGTTTAAGCAATTTTTTTCATAGTTTGTTTCAAATCACACTTTATCACTCGTTTTTTAAAATTTAGTATTTAAACTCAAATGGGTTAAGCAAACAAACTCTTCCTTAAACTATCTCTGATTATCACACTATTTTATCAAACACTGACTCATTCAACCAAAATTTTTAATTAAAACTAATAATTATTGTTTTAATTTATTTTAAATTAAATTAAAACATACCAATGAAAAAATAATAATTCAATTTTTAAATAACCAAATATCGTTATTTTAGGCATATATACTTAATATTAATGTGAGATCCAATATTATATGAAATAAAATGATTTTATTTGTATAAATTTTGTTAAAATTTTACTATCATACATTTTAAAAGTTTATTATTACGTAAAAAATACATATCATTAATTTTTAAATATTTTTTCTTACCTTCAATTTACATTACATTTTTCATCTTTGACTTTGACAATTGTACAGATGGTCATTTTTATTGAACTTCCTTACTAAAGTTATCTTAACATTTTAAAAACACATAAAACTAATTAGTTCACATTTATAGTAACACAAAAAGTACATGTACCTCGACAAACAAATAAAAATTAAATACATAAGAATATAAAAATACCAAGAACACAACAAACATATTTTATTTTTCTTCCCTCTTCTTCTTTTATTTATGTCTGCTTTTTTCCTATTAAAAATAAGCATGCTAATTTTATTATAATATATAAATTATATTAATAGAGTATTAACTCTAGAAAAAATCCTGTGAAAATACTTTGATTAATATAATGAAATGGCTTACTATATAATAAATTAAATGAATTACCAAATAATATAATTTTAAATGACTTACCATATAATAATGTTAATTCATCTGTTTATATTAATAGATGAATTAAATGAACGTTTTCTTGATTAATATACATTTAAATAACTTACCGTATAATTTTTATGTTTTAAAATATAAAAATATTTTAATTATTTCTAAAAGTGATAACGCATATATGATATCACATTGTCATTGGAAAATGATTAAAATTTCTTAGAATTATATATTTAACTGTTTTGCATTCATCTGACACATTTTTATACTATATATATAGTGAATGAGTGAATTTAATTAATATTATTAAGTTTAGATTAATTAGTTTTCTAAAATATATGACTTATTTTATTCACTACTAATATAAACATAATAAAAACTGTTTTTATAATATCATATGTTATATGTATCTTATCAATTTAAATAATGTAATCTAGATATTTAATTATTTCTATAAACAAATTATGTTAATTCATTTATATTTAAGATGATTAATTGTATGTTTGGAAACATATGTAATTCTATGGTCATGTGGCAGTAACAAGGAACCTGGTAAGACGCAATATGAGATGTGATAACTACTGCCCACGATGTGGAGAAGCAGAGGAGACTGTCACACATGCAATTTTTGAATGCCCGCCAGCTCTTCAAGTTTGGTCTTTAGCTTCGACTCCGACAAGCCCGAACATCTTTCCAGTATCAAGCATCTACACGAATATGGACTATCTCTTTTGGAGGAAAAATAGCATTCTTGAGCCTGATCGTGATAGAGACCCTTATCCCTGGATAATATGGTACATTTGGAAGGCTAGGAATGAGAAACTCTTCAGGGGCATAGATCGAGATCCTTTGGAGTTAGTCCGACATGCGGAGAGCGAATGTCAAGCCTGGTTTGATGCTAAGGAAGTGGTACAACCTGTAACACAAGCTAATACAGATGAGGAGCCCCAAGCCATAAGCTTGGGAAATATTTGCTTGCTAGATGGATCTTGGACATCTTCTGCTAACTTTAGTGGATGCGGATGGGTGTGGATGGATGGGTCTGGGAATGTGCAGCTTATGGGGACAAGGAACTTCACTCGGCGGGAATCAGCTTTGCACTCGGAAGTAGAGGCACTGCGATGGGCGATGGAGAATATGCTGCAACATTCGAACTGCCAGAGCTTCGGGACAGATTGTAAGGAACTGATAGCAATGGTGAAGGAACCTCAGGCGTGGCCAAGCTTTGCGACGGAATTGGAGAGGATAGAGACGCTACAGATATGCTTTCCGGATTTTAAAATCGCTCACGTCCCACGGGCACGTAACCAGACGGCTGATTTTTTGGCTAAGACTGCTAGATCCTTCCATAGGGAGTTATGTTTTATTGGTTGTTCTATTCCGGTTTGGTTACCCAGACCACCTCAAGTTTGAGTAATAGAATAGCCTTTCGACGTCGAAAAAAAATAAAAACTTTAATTAAATAAATAAAAAATAAAAACTATCAACCAATCAAATTATAACAATTAAATGGAGAGCTCTTCTACACGTCAACATAAATCACTAAAGTGATTTCTCAATATACTTGAGGATTTGAGCAAAAAAAACATTTATTAACATAGATGCGTTTTGTTTGAAAAAACTAAAGACATTGTTTTCAATGTTTGTCTTGAACATGGTGTTAAACTGCTGTTCAAAAAAAAGAACATGGTGTTGAACTATCTACCTTTTGCGTGAACTTGACAGATTCTGATCATGTTGCAAGTTGCAACGCCCATTAATGCTACAGTTCCATGGGGAAATTTCCAAAAAGAGCACGTAATATTTCACAAAGGCTTCTTCTTATCTCTCCTTTTAATTTCGATATGCGAACATTTGGAAGATTTCTAACAAGATTGGCTAAATTATTTAAACACCAAAGTGGTCGATCCTTGTTTAGTTTTGAACGTTATTCAAGACCACTTTCTCCCAGTTGGATCATAGCGTTGTCAGGTTTCTAAAAACGTTTAGATGAAGAGGTCTCATTGACCATGGAAAATCAAATAGCAAAAGAGACAAACTGGAAGTTGAAAGGAACAAATTATTAAAATCAAGATATAAGAGAAAAAAAACACTACGACTTGGGGTCTAAACTCCAAATCTTCACTCCCAAGCAACCAACACCATCGAATTAGCGAGCCCAGATTGTCCGAACGTGGCGTCAGCTCCATAATCAAGAGTCTTTGAAGCACCAGGAATCGCTTGTACTAGCTTAAACGCCTTCTTCTCAGACTCCACCATCTGAGAATAACAGAAAGACCAGAGAAGCTGAATAGGTTCGGTCTTGAGAAACTTCCTCTGCTTTCTTCTCCCATCTGGAAACCGAACACATAGACTGCACACAAGGCTTCGATCACAGTCTCCTCTTGGCTCTTCTGTCAATACTGGAAACTCTAAACAAGTCTCCTCCTCCTCGTCATGTGTGGGTAAAGTCTTCGTCTCAATCGTTTCGACGACATCATCACAGTTGGTTGACGAACAAGTCTCCGCCCCTGAAGGAGTGACAACATCATCACTAGTCTGGTTGGTTTCATTACATAAAACGGGTTCTTTTCTTGTCAGAGAAGCAATGTGTTCGTGAGGACCAGACTTAGTATAGTTCATCAAATCGTCGATAAAACTCTGAGCTTCAATCACTCCGCTCCACGACCGCATCTTGAAACCAGTGATGGGATCAATGAGGAGCACCACGGGAAGAGCAGACTCGATCTTGTAGAAAGTAGAGATTTTCTGTCCTTCAGTGGTATCATCATAGACTTGCCATAAGATGATGCTTGACTCGATAGCTTGAGAAACGACTTTGTTCGACCATAAATCTATGTCAAGCGAATGAGAAGCATAGTTTTTCGTGGATTGGAGATTCACTAGCAACCATAGATTCTCTTGGGAAGATGCTGATTTTGCCTCATCGAACGAACCTTCGAAAAGAAACCTCAGAGGAGGTAACCTCGTCGTGTTTGATTCAACGAAAAAGTGATTAATGGCTTCTTCGAGGTTCCAGTTTGCCGTCTCTAAGAACTGAATGACTGTTTCCATTGTTTGACCAACAGCTACCTCGGTGAATGATGAGATTAGTTTCTGTTGGTACTCACTGGTTGTTTGAGGAGTCTCATCGAATGTCAGTGAGTCTAACGATTCTGATTCGGAGTCAGAGAGCTCTTCAGGAACCGGAGTATCACAGAGAGTATTCCCAGTCGAAGGTAAAGGAAGGGGAAGTACTTGTTCTTCTTTTCCTTCTTCATGAGAAGAATCACGTGGAGCATCCATCAACAACTGTTTGTGATAATAATTACGCCAATACTGCTCTGATAAGTTTTGTTAAACTTGAGATTGGAACAGCCAAATATTTATATTACAAAGAATTAGGTTAAACTCTTAACAGAAAGAGAAAAGGGAATATAAGATTTTTGTAGATCCTAGATAATTATGGAATAGCGTTAAAAAAAGAAGAAGATAATTATGGAATATATATATATATATATCGAGGATTTGTTTGGTTTGATTACAGTAAAATCGGATTCTCGTTGGGTTACAGTTTTTGTTCTTTTAATTGGATTATAAAGCAACTAAACCAATCAGATTATAAACAAACTTTTTTTTTGGTGTAATAATGATTGTAAACAAACTTCAGTTCTTGTTTTTTCTCATATATATCTCTGAAGATGTGTGTATATTCTCTCCAACATGATTAGCTATTGTAGTTATCGTCACACACACCATAATAGTGATTTTAAGTTTTTGCCAGAAAACGTGATTTTAGTGTTTGGCGGAAAATGCGATTTTACGTTTTTGTTTGAAAAACACGGTTTTATGATTTTGGGTAAAAAAATGCTATTTTAACTGTTTCAATGGGAATTAAAAATTATGGAACAATTAAAGGAATCTAATCTATTAATTTAGGGTTCTATTTTTATCTATCATTAGTAAGTCATAGTAAGACCACCTAAAGAAATAGTTAATATGGCATATTTGATTATTTACATTACTAATAAACCAACTATAAATTTGAATTTTATTTTTAATTATAACAAAATCTGTTGAAAAAGAATCTAACAAAATCTTACTTAAAATTTAAATATTTTTATAAAATAACATATTAATTAATTTCGTAATTAATAATATAATATTATTATAAATCAATGTTAACTAAAATTTTATTATAAAAAAGAAAATAAAAATTATATACTATTTTTAATAAATTATATAATTAGATTCTGTATTATATAAAAATAGAAGTTCTATAAGAGTTAAATATAATAAAATTATATTAAATAGGTAAATTAAAAAAAAATTATTTTTAATTGTTTCATTTAAATAAATCATCACTCATCATTAAAATTAGATAAAAATCGTATACTATATAATATTTTTATACAAAAATAAATTTATTAAGATATGTTAAACTTTTATATCTACAACTATATATTATCTTTTATTTATTTTGAAACTCTTGACAATATGTTTTTAAAATGTTTATATACAAAGACATAATATTATATAATAACCTTTAATTCATATACTATTTAAAAATATGTTATTAAAAACTATGAAATTTTAATATTTCAAATCAAATTTTAATTATAATTTTTTCTTTAATTATAACAAAATCTGTTGAGAAAATTTAGAAAATATCACCAAAATTTAAATATTTTTATTATAAAATAATGTATTAATATAGTAACAAAAACAAATTCAAAATGTAATCTTCCAAACTCAAATATAGTACTGTAATTTTTCAAAGTTTACTTGACACAATATAAATTTTGAAAATAAATATTCAAACTCGAAATGATAATATTTCATTTTACAAAATATTAAATCACAGATAATAAAGAATAACTTTTTGAAATGCACCATGGAAAAAAAACAAACTATATATGTTGTAAAAATTAAAGCAACCGAATATTTTGAAAATATAATTAAAAAAAAACTTAATATCATAGCATCCAAAAAATATCTTATATCAATAAAATTTAGTAAAATAATATGATGGATGCTATTATGTATAAAATTTACTAAAATAACAGGCTATAATATTTAAACAAATTTGTTTTACTTAAATTCTGTAATATACTAAAATAATATATATTAAAATATATTTTTTAAATGGAGCATGCAAATATAAATTATCTTGAACATATTTATTTTCTATAATATAAATTTTAAAATTTTAAAATGTATTATAAAAATGTATAAATTAAAAAAAAAAATTTGAAGGAGGTTTTCTATTTGATTATTTCATATTATTATTTTATTGTATCTAACTCAAAAAAATATATTAGTAAGAAATAAACATTAATAACAAAGTAAAATGTATTAAAAATCACTATATATGAATAATGCTGAATAAAAAATATAAACAATAATATTATAGAGTTACATAATATATAATACTAAAATGAAAATTTTATATTTAAAAAATTTGTAATAACATCTAATGCATTTATAAAATGAAAAAATATCCGCACGAACGTGCGGGTTAAAATCTAGTTTAAAATTAAATTGAAGTTTTTGGACCATCGTCAATTATTGTTCGACCAACAATGTCCAAAATAAAAATGATATGTATGGCAAACCCAATTGCGCGCTGTATGGACCATTTGACAACTTTAATCAAACACCACAGTTGTAATCTATGTTTGAACGTTCATTCATTTTTATCTCCGTTGATCAGAGTGTTGCTGATTTATAGAACAGATTTAGTTGAGGAGCAGAGGTCACAAATGACGCAATGTTAATATAGAAAAAAAAGAGACAATTTGGAGTAAGCTGTGAACTAAAATCAACTTATCATGTTGATGATTAGATAAACGTGAAGAAAATAGGTAATAGCCGTCATTGTCAAACAAGGTCGCTTGAATTAGTAAAACGTTATAACTTTTGACTTGGAGAGTCTGGTTTGCAGATGTTATCATGTATGGCATTAATCTTCTTTCACCATGTCATTGTCTCATTCTTTCTATAAATCAATCAAAATTTACATATGAAAATAATTTAATAATAGTAAATGAATCTTCACTCCCAAGTAACCGAGATCATCGAGTTTGCGAGGCCAGATTGGTCGAAAGTTGCGCTAGCTCCATACTCCAGAGTCTTGGAAGCACCAGGGATCGCTTGTACTAGCTTAAACGCCTTCTTCTCGGACCCAACAATCTGAGAATGACAGAAAGACCAGAGAAGCTGAATAGGTTCGGTCTTGAGAAACTTCCTCTGCTTTCTTCTCCCATCTGGAAACCGAACACATAGACTGCACACAAGGCTTTTATCACAGTCTCCCTTTGGCTCTTCTGTTAAATCTGGAAACTCTACACAAATCTCCTCCTGCTTCACTTCTGCAGACTTTTCAAACTCGGGCCCCCAAGACAGTGGTAACCCAATGTGACCAATAGTCTGGTTGCGTGAAGAACAAGTCTCCTCCTCCTCCTTTGTTTCTAAAGACTCTGCAAGTTCGGGCATCCCAGTCTGGCTGCTTTCAGAAGAAATCTTATCTGTCTTCATACGTTTGTTTCTTGTTGAAGAAGCCATGTATTGATGAGGACCATCATCCATGTACTTCATCAAATCCTCCACGAAACCATGAGCTTCAATTGCGCCACTCCAAGAACGCATATTCTGACCAGTGATGGGATCGATGAGAAGCACCACAGGAGGAGCAGATTCGATGCGGTAGAAAGTAGAGACTTTCTTTCCTTCGGTGGTATCATCATAGACTTGAGATAGGATGAAGCTAGACTCAATGGCTTGAGAAACGACTTCGTTAGCCCATAAATCTCGGTTTAGCATGTGAGAAGTAAACTCGGTCGTGGACTGGAGGTTGACTAGCAGCCATAGGTTCTGTCTAGAAGATGTTGATTTCGCCTCTTCAAACGTACCTTGGAAAAGAAGTTTCAGTGGAGCACGGTACAAAGAAGACAACCTCCTCGGCTCTTCTGAGGGTTCTGGTTTGGAATCTGGTCCAACATCAGTGTCCGAATCTTCTGACGGTTCTGATTCCGCGTCCCAGATCTCTTCAGGACATACTTGAACCGGAGTTTGATACATGTAAGAAGAGTCATAGAGAGTATCCCTAATCGAAGGTAAAGGAGGAGGGATATGTTCTTCTTCTTGATAATCACTCCTATGCAGCTCTGTTGCGTTTTGCTGACGTTGAGGTTGATTCTCTCTGTGAATGAGAAAGAGGTTAATAGCTTCTTCAAGGTTCCAGCTCGTTTCCTTTAGGAATTGTATTGCGGTGTCTTTGGTTTGACCAATAGCAATCTCCATGAATGATGAGATCAGTTTCTGCTGGTCATCTCTCATTGTTTGATGGTTTTTCCCTTAGAGAGAACGTAAAAAGAGTTTTTTTTTTCCTTGGAGAACTAGACAGCGAAAAAGCGTGAAAGAGTTGAATAGATTTCTCTTACGTTTTCGTTCTGTTTATATAGAGACAGAGGATCTCTTTAGGTTGTTTCTTTTTTTCTTTATCTGATTTGGTCAGCGAAATAGGAAAATTCCTTTTCACTTTTTTTTTTCTTTATAAATATTTTCCCTTTTTGGAGTAACTTTGTAAATTCTCTTAGAATTATTTAAGCCTCTACCCTAGATTTTATTAAGACTAGATAAGTATTAGTGGTTTTCCGGCGCGTATTTTTTATAATATTATTTATTAATTGTTTTGATACAATAATTTAAAGGGTTTTTTTGCTAAATAATCAAAAAAAAGAAAAATTAGATTTTGGGAGAGAGTAGAGAGAGATGGAGAGAGAGAAGGGGATTTTGGTTAGATTTTTAATTTTGTTTTTTTTCTTAGCTACTTGGCCTAATTTCCCTAATTTAAATATATAGTTGATTGTTACTATACATTTTATTGTAGATATATAAATTTAGATTTTTCCATCTTAAAAAAGATATTTATCAAAAGTATGTAGATATAATATATTTCACTCATTGGTCCCGAAATTATTGTAAAGAAAGTAAATTTTAACTTATGCATAAATTAATTAACCATTTATAGAATAATATTTATAACCTCTTGTCTGAATTTATGTTACTTTGTCTGAATATTATGTTCATTTGACCAAAAAAAAGATATGTTCTTACATTTTGAAAGGGATTACATATTGATAATGGATAGTCACATCTCATCAACTCACAATGATCTTAAGTAAAAAGTGAGCTTGTTTTCGTAGTTCCATGAGACTTTTTTTTTGGTAATAGACTTCTTTCGGCCTTATGATGATCATTTTAGTTCGATAAGACTTCTTTTGCACTAAAGAGATGTCACGTAGTGAGCGTTTTGTCTAGAGAGGGTTCGCATCGACAACACGTATAGATATGCACCTTTTGTTGATTGAGAGTTCTAAAATATGTTAATACTATGGAATCTTTTTTTCCTAACCATTTGCTTGATCTAAGATGTAAACCGGTTTGTCTGTGACAAAAAAAAAAGATGTTAACCGGTTTGCATTATTTTGTCAAAACACTACTTGAAATGTAAAGAGTAATTTTAATTTGCATCGAGAGAGCTACATTCGGAGAAGCGAACAACTCGTAGTTTTATTTTTTCTTGTCTCGTAGTCGGTAGTCTTATTTTTTAAAACAGAAAAATATGGTCAACCTTTTATATGTAGTTCTTACATCACACGTGTTACTTTTATTTTTAATATTATTTACTGTTTTTTAATATTTTGAATGAATGGAAGGGATGTATACATATATGAAACTTAGTGGCTGAATGACTGGGGAGTAATATAACCATGAGTTCAAAATTTAGATAACAGAACAGAGTAGATAAAAATCTATCGATGATGCGTAAGCATTATTCTAGATACTAATGTGGCCACATATTGCATCCTCTTAACCTATGTGATGCGTGCGTGCCTTTGCGATGCCTGCCTTCTTGGTGAACTTGGAAGATGATGTGCCCTAAGAGTTTTTGGTGATGAGACAAATCAAATGTTACGTTTTGCTACTCTCTTTAATGTAAACTGGATTAAATAAAACACTCAGATTGTATTGATCTTCAAGAAAAGGTTACAATAGAAAGATAAGTCCCAACTTCTCTTTCTAACATGACATGAACATGATGACCAATAACTTGATACTCTTCCTAACGTACTCACGTGACTTATAAAGGAGATATTCCTCTTGTCACTCACAACGGCTCCAGATCCAACACCCCATGTGCTGTGGTTCCCTTGTCTTATTGACACCTCATAGGCTGCTACTACTAGACCCCAAGTCGACTCCTTGTCCACCAAGTTATCTCCCATTGGGCCGTAAAGCTACTCTTTCTTCATAATGCTTAATCTTCTTTCAGGCCCTTTCCCGTTACACGGCCCTTTCTCTTGTAATGGAACAGAATCGGTGGTCTACACTCCTCATACGTAACATTTCTCCCCTCTTCCAAATTAACCTTGTCCTCAAGGTTCAAGGAAGGAAACTGATCACGCAGCACTGAACTCCATTCCCACGAGCATTCATAGTCAGGCATTCCTTTCCACTTGACCAACATTTCTTCCTGACCCGTTACTGTGTTGATTCTTGCTTGTAGCACTCTTTCAGGTTCCAACTCCAACACTCCGTCTTGAGATAGCTGCTTAGGTATAGGTAACACTTCTTCTGCTTCTCCCACTACCTTCTTCAGTTGCGAGATGTGAAAGGTAGAGTGAATTCTGGTCTCCTCTGGTAAATCCAGTTTATAAGCTACTTTCCCCACTCGGCTTTTGACTGTAAAGGGCCCATAGTATCTGGCTGCTAACTTCTCATTCGCACGACGAGCCAGTGACTGCTGCCTATACGGTCTGAGTTTCAAATACACCTTATCTCCCACCTGTAGTTCAACATCCCTTCTGTGTTTGTCAGACTGTTGTTTCATGATTTGTTGCGCCTTATGCAACTGCTCCTTTATAATCATCAGCATCTGATCACGCTCTCTCAACCTGTCCTCTAACTCTGCATTGTTAGTAGATCCATTCTCATACTTAACCAGCGTCGGTGGCTCTCTCCCATACAAAGCCTTAAACGGTGATGTTTGAATAGCTGAGTGATAGGACGTGTTGTAGCTCAGCTCTGCCCAAGGTAAGAACTCAGCCCACGACTTTGGTTTCTCACTCGCGAAACATCGAAGGTAAGTCTCCATGCCTCTGTTGGTCACCTCCGTTTGTCCATCAGACTGCGGATGATAAGCCGTACTCAGATTGAGAGCTGTACCTGATAGTCTGAACAACTCCTTCCAGAAAGCGCTTGTAAACACCCTATCACGATCAGAAACCATCGACCGCGGGAACCCGTGTAGTCTGACCACCTCCTGTATGAAGATTGTTGCGACGTCCACTGCGCTGAATGGGTGTTTGAGGCCTATGAAGTGAGCGAACTTCGTGAGCCGATCCACCACAACTAAGACCGCGTTAATTCCTTTAGATCGTGGTAACCCTTCCACAAAATCAAGTGACACATCCTCCCAAACCTTCTCTGGAATTGGTAACGGTTGCAACAGCCCACTCGGAGTTAGTGTGGAGTATTTGCTTCGCTGACAAACTTGACAAGCTGCCACAAACCTCCTGATGTCTGTCAACATTCCTTCCCAGTAAAAGACGTCAGTAATTCGCTTCTGAGTTTTCAACACCCCTCCATGACCTCCTAGTTTACTGCAGTGAAACTCTCGCATGATCAACCCTGTCAGTGCAGATTGTTTCGGTACCACTATCTTCCCCTGTCTCAGTAAACGCTGCTGGACTATTGCATAGTCAGGATGCTTCCCCGCATCCTCCTCAATCTCTTTGATCACACGCTGCAACTCTTGATCATTCTCCACCTCTCTACTAATATCCTCTAGCTCTATCACCCGTGAAAGTGTTACAGCTAGAAGCTCAGCCACTGTTACCTTTCGTGAGAGTGCGTCTGCTGCTTTGTTCTGTAGTCCGGGTTTGTATTGTATCTCAAAATCAAACCCCAACAGCTTGGTGAGCCACCTCTGATAATCCAAATTCACCTCTCGTTGCTCCAACAAAAACTTCAGACTCTTCTGATCTGTTCTTACTAAAAACCTGCGCCCAATCAAGTAATGCCTCCACTTCTGGACCGCAAACACTATCGCCATCAATTCCCTCTCGTAGACAGACTTCAGCCTCTGTCGTTCCGATAATGCTTGACTGAAAAAGGCTATTGGCCTCTGATGTTGCATGAGAACTGCTCCGAGACCGCTTCCTGATGCATCAGACTCAATCACGAACTGAGATTTGAAGTCTGGCATTGCTAATACCGGAACTGTGATCATTGCCTCCTTCAGTTTCCTGAAAGCCACTGTTGCCTCTTCTTCCCACACAAACTTGTCTTTCTTCAGCAGTTTCGTAAGAGGCCTTGCAATCTCCCCATACCCTCTTACGAATTTCCGGTAATAACCTGTGAGACCGAGGAACCCTCTGAGCTCCTTTACGTTCCTTGGTGTTTTCCATTCCTCCATTGCTCGTATTTTCTCCTGATCAGCTGATACTCCCTCTGCTGATATGATGTAACCAAGATACTCCACCCTTTGACTTCCAAACTCGCATTTACCCTTGTTTACGTACAGCTGATGAACAGACAACAGCTTCAACACCACTGCCAAGTGCTCCATGTGTTCTTCCTCCGTTCTGCTGTAGACAAGTATGTCGTCGAAGAACACCAATACGAACTTGCGTAAGTACGGACGAAACACGTCATTCATGAGTGACTGGAACGTAGATGGTGCGTTAGAGAGACCGAAGGGCATTACTAAGAATTCATAATGCCCATCGTGTGTTCTAAACGCAGTTTTTGGTACGTCCTCGCTCTTCACTAGAATCTGATGATAGCCTGCCTTTAAATCAAGTTTCGAAAACACTCTAGCCCCATGGAGCTCGTCGAGAAGCTGGTCAATCATTGGTATCGGGTACTTGTCTGCTACCGTGACCTGATTAAGCGCTCGATAGTCTACACAGAAACGCCAGCTCCCATCCTTCTTCCTCACTAGTAGAACCGGGCTTGAGAAGGGGCTGCTGCTTTCCTGAATAATACCTGCTGCCAACATTGTGGTGATCTGTCTCTCTATCTCCTCCTTCTGAGCTTGAGGGTATCTGAAAGGCCTAACGCTCACCGGATTAGCTCCTTCTTTGAGCGTGATGGCATGGACCTTTCCCCTGGAAGGTGGTAATCCTTTTGGTTCTTCAAACACCTCTGAATACTGCTCCAAAACTCCCTTCCATCTTCCTGTCTCTAATCTCTTTTGCGCTTCCTCCTGTTTCCTTATACCTCCAAATTCAACAATGATCCCTTCTCCTTCTTGCTCCAAGACTTTTCTCATTGCTTTCAGTGAGACCTCCGCTGTGTGTAGGCTTGGGTCTCCTCGTAACTGTATCTCACGTTCCGCTTCTTTCCATTTCATCCATTGTAGCTTCCAGTTGAAACGAGTCTCTCCCAAAGTGTTTAACCATTGTATCCCCAGAATGACATCAGCGATGCCTAATTCCAATGGCAAGTAGCTTGCTTCAATCTTATGCCCCTGGATCTGCAGCTCCATTCCATCAACGACTCCTTTCCCTTTGATTCTTGTTCCTCCAGCCACCATTACACCGTAACTCGAGGTGTCTGTGAGTTTTAACCCCAGTTCACTGACTAGCTTCTCTGAGACGAAATTGTGTGAAGCACCGCTGTCGATGAGCACCACCACGTCTCGCGTACCAAACGATCCTCTCAACTTTAGCGTGTGAGGTGAGGACATGCCCACCACTGAGCTCATGGACAACTCCGCTATCTCTGTATCTCCGTTCCTCTCTTCTTCTATCATCTCCTCCGTCAGCTCCTCTTCGGTACCATCGTCGTAGACCATCACCACCATCAATTCCTTCCGTGGGCACTCGTGTTGTGCATCAAACTTCTCGTCGCACTTGAAACAAAGGCCTTCAGCCAGCCATTTTGCTCGTTCCGCGGGTGTGAGTCGCCGGAACGGCGGTTTGAGGCGATGGTGTGCGATATTTGGTCGGCTTGTTTGACCCCTAGGCGACGCAGGTGTATTTGATCCTCCTGGGCTGGACTTATGGTTATTGGGCTTTGATGTTTGCGCTCGGCCCGAAGACCAATTTGGGCCTGTTTGTCGTGGGTTAATGGATTTCGTCGAGGTTCCTCCTTTCGACGTTGGAGTTTCGTCGGAGATTTCCCCCGTCGACCATTCTTCCACCAGCTTTGCCGTCTCCATCATTTTCTGCAGGCTCTTAGGCTCAAACATCTTTACTCCCGCTCTTATCCGAGGTTTTAGTCCATTCATGAACGCCATCTCCAGCACGTTGTCTGCGATTTCCGGCGCGTTTGTCGCCAGGGCGATGAAGTCCCGACAATACTCGCGCACCGTACCTTCTTGTTTTAGTTTCAGTAACCTCTCTCCTGCGGTAGAGTCTTGTGTCTTCGAATACTGTTCCAAGACTCTAGCTTTCATCTGTCCCCAGTCTTGGAACGCTCGCCGATCTCGTTCCCATCGATACCATAACAAGGCATCTCCGAGGAAACACATTCGTACCGCCCTCATTTTCTCTTCCTCCGTAAAGTCTTCGATCTCAAAATACTGGTCAACACGCAAGATCCACCCATCAGCGTCTTCTCCGTCAAAAGTTGGGATCTCGAGTTGTTGGGTAAGAGATCTTCTATCCGACGGTTGTCCACTGCTAGATCTGGTGTATCGGGAGGTTGCAAAGACCTTCTGCACGGACCCTTCTGCGTTCTCTTCAATCACAATGGGTTTGTTCGCTGGGCTCTGTTTTGTTACGGGTGAGTTGCTCTCGGCGACGTTGAACCTCCCCGTTGAGGCTTCAGCTACTTCATGTCTCTTCCCTTTGTCAAGCTCGAGCAACTTCTTCTTGGCCTCGTCTTCCTCTTGAAAACGTTGCTCGAGACGTTCCAGGACACTCAGCCTACCCATTTGTTGTTGCATCGCCTCCATAGATTTCTCCAACGACGTTACTCGTCCTCCTTCTTGACGCTGTTCCACTCTCTGCTCCACGACCAGGGCCGTCAGCTTCCCCAGATCTACCTGAAGCTGTTCCATTGCTTGCTCCAAATCGGATTTCTTCGGTGGCATGATGTCAGGATCTACCGCTCTGATACCAATTTGTTACGTTTTGCTACTCTCTTTAATGTAAACTGGATTAAATAAAACACTCAGATTGTATTGATCTTCAAGAAAAGGTTACAATAGAAAGATAAGTCCCAACTTCTCTTTCTAACATGACATGAACATGATGACCAATAACTTGATACTCTTCCTAACGTACTCACGTGACTTATAAAGGAGATATTCCTCTTGTCACTCACAACGGCTCCAGATCCAACACCCCATGTGCTGTGGTTCCCTTGTCTTATTGACACCTCATAGGCTGCTACTACTAGACCCCAAGTCGACTCCTTGTCCACCAAGTTATCTCCCATTGGGCCGTAAAGCTACTCTTTCTTCATAATGCTTAATCTTCTTTCAGGCCCTTTCCCGTTACACGGCCCTTTCTCTTGTAATGGAACAGAATCGGTGGTCTACACTCCTCATACGTAACATCAAAGTTGTTGAAGAGTTGGTCCTTTCGCACACATTGGTAGACAGTGAGGTCATCCCTGGCATATCATCTCTAGGACCATGGTTGCCCTCCTGCTAAAACAAACACATTAATACTTTTCTAGCACTAAAGAGTGGAATTAAATGTAGCTATAAACTTACATCACAGCAAAGTCAGGGAGGGGAAGGCGTTCACCCTCTTCCATGATGTGTGAGAAAGTGAATGTCTGATGTTTAGCACCAAAATTGTAGTAGAAAACTTTGACCTGGAATGTGTAAACTGGGGGAGCTGACTATCTTTTGGGTTCTCTCCATCTTCAGCCTATAAGACCAATATTTTAAATCGAGAGTATGAAAAATAAGAGTAGCAATCTGGTTGATGACTGAGAAGATATAAGAGAGAGAGATACCAGGGGAGGACCAGCCTCGGAGGCTGGGAGGTTAAGTTAGCTTTGTCGTATCACCATCGAAACCAACAAATACAACTTCGCCTGTCTCATCCGAAACAGTCATCTTAACGGCCCTAATGTTAAATCAGACGAACTTAAATAAGCTAAAAGAGATTAAAAATGTGTTTGACAATATAATGGATGTACATACTACATACCAGTAATAGCTTTAGTCTGAGCAGCTACAACATCCATGGTTGACCCAGCTTCTCGCAGCTCAAGAGTCTCATCACACCAACACAAGCAATTACTTTCAAACCTTGAGCAAGTGCAAACGCAACCTCCTCTGACAAACTACAAATGCAGAATATAGGTTAAATCTCTTTTTTTAAGACACTCAAGGTCTCTGAAATATGTTTAACTTAAGCTTATGTTCTTTTACCACAAAAAAAGCTTATGTTTAAAATGGTTCGATAATTAAGAGTTTCAATGACGGAAAAACCTTAGAGTGGAGGAGGATTTCAACACCCATGAGCTCGCCACCGCACTTGACGTTTTAGCTTCCAAAAACCTAAGCAACCGGACCTCGACGGTGGAGGATTTAGCCTTGAAATCGGGGAGGAGAACATTGTATCAGCCATTTTTGCTGGATTTTTGTTAAGGCATGTCTGAGAAGATTGAAGTCATGATTTTTACTGTAGAGAACATACCTTTTTATAGTAGAAGATCTAGAGCAAGGAAGTAATGGGTTGCATTCAATGAGGATCGTGGGAGTAGTGGAGAGTTAAACACGACGCCTGGACTCAAACTGAGTTTGTAACGTCTCAAGACTTTCAACATTTACGTCTCCGGCGAGAGGAGCTGCGATGGTAAGAAGCTTAGAGCATGATTATCCCAAAGACCCATTTAGGGTTTCTTATTTTTTTTAATACTTTTAAGTAGTAAAAGTGAACTAAGAGATAACATTAAGAAACTCAAACATTTTTATGCTCCATTGCAAGGCTCTTAATTAAAGGTTCTTAAAAAAATTATTATACATTTTAATTGCATGAATTTACCAGTTTAAATTGCATGAATGAAATATGATTCACAAAAAATAACATCATGATGTTTCTGAATCATGAAAGAACATAACAAATGTTTCTTTCTGATGAAACCGATAAACCAAGCGTTATAATTACAACCGTACAATGCCAACCTGAAGATAACACTAACATATATATTTTCTAATCTATTTTATTACTATCTTTCATGAAGATGGCTAATAACTAAGTCACAAGCTGCTTATCATCGTGCTTCATCACATACCTTTTTAAGAAGGCTTCATTGGTATATGTCAAGACACATGGAATCGAAAGGGGTTCACTTCCAAGCAACCCTTTGGCGATGAGAGCTTTGATTACGTTACACCTAGGCACAATCCCTTCTCCATGCTGTATCCAAGTAGCTGAGGAAACAAAGCCACAACCTCTAGTGGCCAATTCATCTGATTCACAGCAAACTCAATCTTCTCCTTCACCAACCTCAATCAATACATCAAGATGAAACAACAAAGACATACCTTTTTCTTAAGTAAGCTTTGGCCAATGCAGGATCCAACTCAATAGCTTTCTTCGTATCTGACACAGCTTCTGCTCATCAAGAACTTGTGACACTACGAAACTAGATTTCACACAGAACGACATTATTTTGAAAATCAATATTCAAAAATCTAAACTTTACTCTCAGAGAAGCAGAGCACAAGGAAGACAACTCAAACAAAAAAAGCAAAGACTTTCATCGGAGGAAATCAATCCCACAAACAAAAAAACAAAACTTTACTCCTTTATTGCTCATAATTCAGAGAAACTATCAAAACCCCTAATGCATCATTCAACACTCAGCAAAACAGAGCCAAACACACACACACAATAAAAAAGTTGAGATTTTTAACGACAATGGAGGAAGAAGAAGAATCAAAACGAAGAGCGAGTGACCAAATATTACCAGTGGTTAGAGCCTTAATCATGCCATTCCTACGACCCTTAAAATCCCTAAAACCTCCCCCACCGTGTGTGAGTTGTACGCGGCACCACCACCGTCGCCACCTCCTCCGTCCATAATCTAACACACATAAGAAATATATTTGACTTGCTCTGAAGAATTGGGGAGGAATCGTCGCCATCGAGTATTGTCTGAGAGATTTTGGAGAATAGTCGACGAGAGGGAGAGAGACACAGAGTGGGAAGAGAGAAAGAGATGAACGCTATTTAGTCAACACGTGTCTCAAAAGACCGTCTCTTCTAACTCCTAATTAAGCGACGTTTCTTTCTATTTAACCTAATTTTTTTTTTTTAATTGCTATTAATAAGAAGAGACGGGAGTTGCATACCGCGTTAACGATGCTCTTAGGTGAAGAGGCGGAGTTTCCTAGGGTTAAAAGATGTGGGCCACTTTCATTTAACTAAGGCCCAGACGAATTTATTTGAAACCTACATGTGGAGCCCACGAAAACTCTGCTGAAACATATAACGCTTTAGTTTGGACACGTGTCCTCATTTGCCCATCATTGCTTGATGATGTGGAGAGCTGAGATGAGAGAAAACTTTGTTTTATTATTTTATATATATATAGATAGATAGATACTAGGTGTTTTGCCCGCGATGCAGGCTTAAACATATTCATAAATTTTTGAAAAGTTCTTTGTACACTATCTTCATTATACAAAAATAAATCTTAAAATAACTCAATATTATATTTTTAATTATATAATTAAAAAAATTATTTGATTAATATTTAATTATATAATTTACGTTTTTAACTTTTTACTAAAATATTTTTTCAGATAACAATACAATATATATATATATATAAATTATCTTTTTGTAATTATATTTTTTGATTTTGGATAATACAATATTCTATTTTTAATTATATAATTAAGAATTTTATTTGATTAATATTTAGATAGATAATTTATGTTTTTAACTTTTTACTAAAATACTTTTTAGGTAACAATAATATATACAAAAATTATCTCTTTTAAATTATATTTTCAGATTTTGGATAATTCTTACTATTATTAATCTTAATCAATTATCTAATCAAATAAATTAAAATTTCATTTTTATTTTTAATTTTATATATACATTTATTTATTAAAAGTATAAAAAATATTAACCGCTCTAACTTTTAACGTGAGAGCTCGATTCTAAAATTTTACTTCGCAAATAATAGTATAGACTAGGTATTATGCCCGCACATTCGGGCATAGTGTTCTTATAGATATTTATCTGTTTATAATTATTAAATCAAAACCAACATAATAAATTATTAATTATGTTTTTAAAAAGATAAATCAAACATTAAACTTTTTATTTTATAGTAAAAAATATTATTTTAGTTAAAAATACAATATATTTAAGAATTATCTTATGTTTTAAAAATATATTTTATTTATGAGAATTTTATTATCTTTACTTATAATCAATTATCAAATATAACATATAAATAAAATATTATTAATATATATTCATTAGTTTTTATAAAATATAGATATGCTTATTGTTGTGTTAAATTTTAAAAACATTCACATATATTTTAGAAAATATATTTATTTGATTAGCATTTAATTATTAATTTTTTTATATCTAAGTATAAATTTTATAATAAAATTTTATTTTCAGATGACAACAGAATATATCTAAGAATTATCTTATATTTTAAAACATATTTTTATTTTTGAAAATTTTATTATATTTATTTATAGTCAATTATCTAATATAAATATATAAATATAATAGTATTAATAGAAATTCTTTTTTAATTATTTATATTTTAGACAATTCTTATTATTATTAATTTTAATCACTAATTTAATCAGAAATATTTTAAATTCATTTTTATTTTCGACTAATTTATATCATTTATTCATTAAGGGTATAAACGATTTATTATTAATGTTAATCACTTTTTTAATCAGAGTGATTTGAAATTCGTTTTTATTTTTTGACTAATTTATATAATTATTCATTAGGGATATAAACGATATGAACCGCTCTAACTTTCAACGTGAGAGCTCCGTTGCAAAAATTTACTTTGCAAATAAAATATTATTAATATATATTCATTACTTTTTATCAAAATATATATATATATGCTTATTGTTGTGTTAAATTTTAAAAACATTCACAAATATTTTAGAAAATATATTTATTTGATTAGCATTTAATTATAAATTGTTTTATATCTAACTATAAATTTTATAATAGAATATTATTTTCAGATAACAACAAAATATATCTAAGAATTATCTTATGTTTTAAAACATGTTTTTATTTTTGAAAATTTTATTATATTTATTTATAGTCAATTATCTAATATAAATATATAAATATAATATTATTAATAGAAATTTATTTTTAATTATTTATGTTTTAGATAATTCTTATTATTATTAATTTTAATCACTTATTTTATCAGATATATTTTAAATTCGTTTTTATTTTCGACTAATTTATATCATTTATTCATTAAGTGTATAAACGATTTATTATTAATGTTAATCACTTTTTTAATCAGATTGATTTGAAATTCGTTTTTATTTTTTGACTAATTTATATAATTATTCATTAAGGGTATAATCAATATTAACCGCTCTAACTTTTAACGTGAGAGCTCCGTTGTAAAAATTTACTTCACAAATAATTGTATAGATATACTAGGTTAATATCCGCGCCTTATGCTAGATGAATATTATATATACATTATTTTAAGTATTATATGTTTTTTATATATTATGAAATAATAAATATATATTGAATAATTAAAAATTCAGTAACTATTACATATATAATAAATTTGTGCAAAAATATAAGTTTTATTAATCCAAAAAATATTATTTTTACTTGATAGGATATATAATTAAATTTAACTTATATAGTATATTTTTAATATTAATGTCTATTAAATGATGATTTCTACTCATATGTTTTTTTGATCATTTGCATATTTTATAACAAAAATTAAAATTACTGATAATAAATTTTTTATTGTAGGATTAATAGTCTTAGTAATTTATAATTTTTTAAAAAATTAAGTTGTCAATGTTTGTTCAAAGCTTTTATCAAAAGTAATCGTTCAAAGTAAATTTCGAAATTAAAATATTTATGTATTTTATATGGTATATAGTTTAATTTAAAATGATATATATATATATATATATATATGTATATATTTTAATCTTAATAATTAATTACATTAGACTTTTTAATTGTATGACTTTCTAATCATTTGTATCTTGTCATACCCAAAATTTTAAACCATGAATCGTAAAATTATTTTGAACCATGAATCGTAAAATTTGAATGTGAGACTTTTAACAGTTTTAGTTTTTCTAATCGTTTTTAAAAGTTCAAAATATAACTATACAGAAAAATCTAAATTTTTATTATGGTTAATGTGGTTGTTTAATTTATTTTTATAGTTTAAATTTTAACAAATATGATATAAGATATACTATTTTTTATCAAATCTTTGTTATTCAAAATCATTAATTGTCATATATACTTTAGCCATATTAGGCAATTCTGTAACTTCTGTTTAAAGAAATAATAAAGAACATTGATAATGAAATTATGGTTAGTTTAATAAAAAAATTTATTATATAATTAGATGGACCAACCTATTTCTCTAAGGATTCTAAAAATCATTTTAGTGATGACACGTGGCTACAAAAAAAGTTGTAATGTTTCTCAATTAATATATATGGAATATTGAAATCTATACCTATTTAAGATCAAAGACAATTTTTTTTCTTTTTTGGGTGTAATAACAATTTTTTTAAATAATAACTTTCATATATCGTTTCTGTAGTACTTCGGTAATTAAAGAAGGAAGAAAATAAAAATTAAATTCAGGGATGACGAGAAAAGGCGATAATAAAACGGTTCCAATTTCTTCAATTTCTCGCCACTATCTAGGTGGTTCATGATGATTTCGATAACAAAGATGTGGTTTTTACACAGAAACCGGCCACAATGTTGTATATCCCCACATTGTTTACAAGAGCAATCGTGATGAAATGGTCTCGAGGCTGTTCGGTTGGTTGAGTGTGTATATACCGAGGAAAGAAAGGTTGGATTTTATCGATACCTTTCAACTCTTTTATCAAATCTCTTATACTGTCTCTGGAGATCTACATTTTTTCTGGACTCGATGGCTGATAATATTCGGAGAGCATTACAAGACATAAACTTCGGTGCTGACGATGCTCCCTTTGTGTTGCCACCGGCAGTGGTCCGTCAAGCGGAAGAAGAGAGCAGATTTATTCTGATTGGGCGCCTAGTGATGCCACACAAACAAAACCTACGAGCAATCGTGACAACGATGCCAAGGAATTGGGGGTTTCAAAGTTTGGTTCGAGGCAGAGTTATTGAAGGCAGATGATTTCAGTTCGTGTTCCCGTCTGAGGAAGCTATGGACATGGTATCATAAGGGGGCCTTGGGCATTTGCGGACCGTATGCTTGTGCTCCAGAGATGAACTTCATTAATGGATATGGAAATGCTAAATTTCATTCCATTATGTATCCAAATAAGAGGAAACCCACTCCAACTCATGAACATACATGTTATTGTTCACATTGTTCGCGCTCTAGGAGAGTACATTCAAATGGATTCCAATGAGGAGGTTGGTAGCCGTTTTGAGTTTGTCAGGATACAGTTGAACTGGAATGTCAATCACCCTCTTAGGGTTCAAAGAAATTTTCAATTTTCTCCACGTCTTAACACCTTTATGAGACTCTAGTACGAGCGTCTTTGCGGATTATGTGAGACGTGTGGTGTGATTACAGATGACTCTGGAGCCTGCTTAATAAAGGGTGAAGTATGACAGCGGGGAAGATGATGCTAACATGGAGAGCATCCCAAATCATGGAACTCCATTGATTTTTTATTAATTTATCATATTCTATCTAGTCTTTCTTTGATTATGTCTTCTCTTATCATGTCTGATTAGATCCATTGTTAGATTTGAGGATTTTCTAGGGTTTTGAATGAACTTGAAATATAGAATTGCTAGGGTGATTTGTTAGGATCCTTGACATAATGAATCTTAGTATCTTACTGCTTGCAATCTAGAGTAATTATGTAGAATCCTGAACTTAGGTTATTGACAACTGCGAGAGTAGGTTTATTACCTGATAATAATTTTGCTGAGCTAAGTTGTTTGGCCCAGTGACACACTGGTTAAGTTAACCAAGTGAACTTATCGATCTGGACGATAAAGCCTGTTTAAAAAACGTATCGAATTGAAACTACATAAGTGTACCGATCGATACTCATTCCATATTAAACACCTATTAGTATGAATACAAATTTAAACATGTAGACTCACAGCGAGAGTTGGATATCTTCCTATTGCATTCGAGTTGTAGGATCAACCCCTTAGCATTTACAGATTTGAGTTCTAATAACATGAATGAAACCCTAAGTCTAGCACCTTATCCCATATGTTAACTCATCTATTTATCTATTGCTCTTTTATTTACTGCTTTGTTTATTGTTTTATATATTTTAACCTAGCTAAATCTGATATCCAAGTCTATTACGTGAAATAGCAAGTATCCGTGGATACAATCTCTATGCACTGCACCTGATCTCTTATCTGAGAGAGAGTTACTCTAGATTAATTTTAGCATATCAAAGTGAGGATGATTACAAAGAAAAGGTGGTAGCTGAAGAGATGTGGTTGACATAGCTGATGGTGGTGGTAGTTATAGAATATTCCATGGTGGTAGTTGGTAATAGAAGAAGAATGTGTTTATCGCCTATAAACCGGATTATAGGAGTATCATAGTATATAATGTAATAATAATGGTTGTATTTTATTTTTTGTTAGATAGTTAAATATAATTTCTTTTGTGTTATTCAATCTAATTTCCCATTTTATATCTCGGCCTTTTCTCCTTTCACATGAAAAATATTTTTAGGGTCTCATATTCCCAAATACATGGTATAATGGCTCTAGAGCATGTATGTATTACTTTCGTTTGTTTTGCGTATGATGAGAGAACAACCTTGAATTTTAAACCAATATTTTTTATAATTCTAAAAATAAAGGAAAAGGATAGTTTCTGTAAATATTTAGGGTATCTCAAACCATAATATTACTATCTTTTTTATTTTTAGTAATTTAATAAATTAATTATTTATAATTGACTAACTATATTTATCACTTATGTTTTCTGTATTTATTTATTTATTTATTAAAATTTAGTAAATTTTATTTTTCTGTTAATTATTTTAGTTAAATTGTATACTTATTTATTTATTTTATTTAAAATATTAATCATAATTAAAATATTATACATTTAAAATGAAAAGCATTATTATTTTGATACAATTTAATATAATCGATAACATTCATTTGATTATATTACTAATTAAAAATATAAATATAGTAATGGTTTACTTTTTAGTAATGTGAAAATAAAAATAAAAATACAAAATATTATGATGTATTCACAACTATATGTTAAAATTAATAAATAAAATAATGTATTTATAACTACAGAAAAATAAAAATAAAATATTATTTTAATATTTGGTATGATTGATACCAACTATTATGTTTTCTACACTACATTATATTTTGTGAATAGGGTTATATTTGTTGTTTTATTAGAAATATAATGTTTTGGTATTTCATTGGAGATGGTGCTAGTTACAAGTGAGAATGAAATGAAATGATAATGGAACAAGTGATAATTTTATAATATTTTCCTATTGGGCTTTGGCCTATGTTCTAGAAATTTCATTCCTAGCAGCAAAAAAGTAAAATATCTTTGGTTTATCTAAAACAAAATAAGAAAAGGAAGTATCTTAATATCTTATCCAGTAACCAACGAGCTAAGATCCAATTATTATTCGTATGGACACCGTCAGATCACCCTTTTCTCATCCATGACCGTTCGATCTCCATCCTCTCCTTTACACCTGCCGGTTGCTCATACCGGTTTACCGTCTACTAGTTTCTTTAAAAACAGTGCCAAAGCTTTTCCTAATCAAAAGACTGTGTTTTCTAGTGACTCGGAAAGGAAAGCGTGACTCGCTCTGAAGACTCAGTGAGAGGTATGTAATCTCTGCTTTGTATCTCATGACTTTCAGTCGAGTGGTGTTGTAATCTGTGAACTTTTGTAGATCTGTGATCGGAGTTGTAAAAATGTCGACGGTGGTAGATCGGAGTGTATCGACGCTGAATCCAAACGCGCCGGCGTTCGATCCGGTGGGATTCCGTGAGGTAGAGGATTTCTCTCCCAAGTGGTGGGAGCTGGTGACAACATCCAAGTGGTTCCGTGACTTCTGGCTCAGTGCCAACTCGGAGGAGTATGAGTTCGGCGATATGGAGGACGAGTTCGAGGAGCTAATCTTGACGTCATCCGGTGAGAATGAGATGGGTGGATCTTCAGTGAGAGGTAACGAAAAAAAAAAACACATTAAAACACGTTTAGTTTCTTACAATTACTTCTCTGGCAGAATCAGATGTTGGGAGGTACTTGAAGGCGCTTCTGAGCATGGCGGAGTCTACGAAAGGGAAGCTTTACAGATCTAATGTGTCTTGTTCTGCCAAGTATAACCAGAAGAGGATGAACCCGAACTTCTACTGTCGCCGGAACCATCACATCTATCAGCCTCGTTGAAAAGGTTGCAGCAGCGTCTGGAGAAAGCAATAAAAGCTCATCTTTTAATCTTTTGTCTTTTCATGAATGAGAAACTCATCTTTGCTTCTTGTTCTGTACTACTTTTTCCTCTGATTATGTGAATATTCTTCTGTTATGTGCTTTGCGTTTATCAAAAAAATTCGCATAGACTTGTTATATAAGCAATAAACCAAGTTCGGAAATTGAACATCCAATCCAAGTACATATATAGTGGTTCGGTTCTGTTCAGTTTTGACTCTCAAACATTTGTTTATGAGACTAGTAGAGCTCCGGATCAATTGTACTCAGGGTCATTGTAACGATCTAATTTCGGTCTCGGAACTCGTTAGCCGTCTAAAGCCCAAGCAATACATTAAGGTCCAAAATATTTGTCTATAAATATTTTATTTTCACATTGTTTTTTTTCAGTATAAAAAAAAATCAGAAAGTTAGAGAAAAAAAAAATAGAAAGAGTTCTATGGAGAGAGAAATGAAGAAAAGTGAAATCTTTGCGAAATTTGAGCCATAGCCGAAGCTCATCACGACCACCGCACGCCAAGACTTCGCCAAGGTTGTCACCACCGTTCGCCACAGCTGAGAATCGCCAGAAACCGCCACCTCTGAAGCTTTGTTTTCGTCTGTTCAGTAAATCGGCCATATCTTCTTAACCGTTGAAAATCTCGCGCATGCAAAGCCACCATCGTGTTCCTTTCGTCGAGACGAAGCCATAGCCACCAACCACGACGCACTCGGAGTCCGTATGAAGTCGCTAGAACCTCCGGAAGTTTCGCCTCTGCGTGCGAGTTACAAGCACCGCCGCCGGAAATCGTCGCTACCATTTTCGCCACCGTCCTCCACTGCCGGACCACCGCTGGAACACCGCCGGACCACCGCCGGAACTTTTCCGGACCACCGCCAGAACTCTGCCGGACCGCCGTGACTCGCCGTCGCCGGCCGCCTTAACTCGCCGGTGACTCACTTTGGAATCTATTTGAGCATCTGGAGTTCATAGATACCACGTCTTCTTGTTGCTAAGGTGAGAGCTACTCCGTTAAATTCCGAGCTAGTTTAGTACTGCCATTATGGAAAGTTTAGTTTCGAAACATGATCCGTCTCTGTGAATCGAATCTGTTTGAGAGTCTTGGTTGAGAGTCTTGGTTGTTCATTATTGATATTAATTGTTAAATCAGAAATAGGATAATAGAGGATTCAACGGTTGATTAAAATGATTGATGTTAAGAACTGTTAATTATATATATGTATATATGTTAGTCCATGTGTTGAGATTGTGGGGTGCAGAGGTGATTGCACTAGGCCGCAGGATTTGCGGGGTACGGAGACGTTTGTACTAGGCCGCATGTTTGAGAGATCGCGGGTTACAGAGATATCTGTACTAGGCAGTGTGTTTAGCGGGGTACAGAGACGTTTGTACTAGGCCGCCTGTTTGAGAGATCGCGGGGTACATAGATATCTGTATTAGGCCGTGTGTTTAGCGGGGTACAGAGACGTTTGTACTAGGCCGCTTGTTTGTGAATATTGCGGGGCTACAGAGTGGACTATTGTACTAGCTACGCCTGTAGAGTTATATATATATATATATATATATATACTATATCCATATGAGGAAATGCGGTATGCTATCATCGCATTGGTTGTAGCATGTCTAGTCCACTAGACATATATTGATTGTTCTGTGTGGTGTTATAGGCACTGTGTTTGTTTCATGCTAGAGCTAGCCCTACATAGCTGTAGTGCTATGAACTGAGTCAGTGGTTTGCGGTTTAGCATCACATACCTCACTGGGCAACTCCCCTGTTGTTCACCCCTCGTTCCCCCCCCCCTTTCAAATGAGACTGTTGACCAGGAGTGATTACATCGGCTTTGTGCTTTGGGTGTTATTACGTTTTCAGGCCTTTGGGCTTCCGACGTTTCCGCTTATTTATATATTTCAGACCTTCGACTTTATGTTGTCTCTATATATTTCATATGTTTATTTTATTTATTGGATTTCCAGCATGTACGTTGACTTTCAAATATTTATAAATGGAGATTTCAGAAATTATTATTTATCGTATTATTTTTATTATTATTTCAAAGTGACGGGTGTCACAATTTTGGTATCAGAACTATTTATTTATCGTAATATTTTATTATGTAAATCGGGGTGTCACAATTTTGGTATCAGAGTGAGGTTTCGTCCCGGCTCTGACCCGGGATGGCGATTTGTTGGATGTGGTTTCAACTCGGTTTTAATTCGGTTTAATCAGTTTTAAAAGATTTTTGAATCTGGGAATTTGGGAGTTTTAAAAGAAAAAAAATACAGCACCTCTCCGTTCAGTGACTTCTAATCCAATTGTCTTTTTATTGACGATGATTTTACTCATCGTCATCCGTTCTCTAGCTAACATGATTTCAGCGAGATGTTCGACAGATGGATGATGATGTCACAGTTTGACAGATTGCTCAGGTGTGTATCAGTTTCGTCAGCCGTGTTCGGAGATTGTCCGCATGTGGATGTGTGACGTTGTTGCAACCACCCAAACTTCAAGCCATCGCTCCACGAGTTTTTGTTACTGAAGATTATGTGGTGTGAGATGTGAGCCATGAGTTGGCATGTGTTATTCGTGTGTATGAGTATATGTACTGCCTTGGAGGCATGGTTATTTTGTAAACTCGTGGGGATCACTTTTGGATTTGGGGTGCAGCAGCTTGCGTTGTGTTGTTATTGGAGTTACGCTTGGTATGTTTGCCAGTTTTTGGCATTGTTGACCGTGTCAGAGATGTGTCAGTTTGGATAGCTGACATAGGATATTGTGAGCTATTTATATTCATCGTAGTGTACCAGTTATGCTTGGAAGGACGATTGGTTCAGAGACTCGTCAGAGATGGAGCTATGTTTTTTTTACGATGTCATCCTTAAGATGGATTGACTACATGACCTCGAGAAGTTTTGGATTGCCTGAGGTAAAGAGTTCCTATTGCTGGAGCATATGGAAGTTTTTATTGTATACATGCTACATGCAGAGGAGTTATTGGATATGGGGAGTAAATGGATTTTTGGTGATCATTTTGAGGGTAAAGATGAGTTGCGGGATCTTAAGTTATCTCAGTGTATGGAGATGTATTTGTGGCATTTGGAACGGCCACCACCAGTCACATGAGACGCTCTTGCGATTGAGTTGGAACCATGGACAGCACCGGTTTAACAAGCTTCATACCGTTTAGTGCCAGCAGAGATGGCCGAGCTGAAAGAGCATATTGAAAATTCATCAGACAAGGGTTTTATCAGACCAAGCTTTGTATCGACTACATAGACTTGAACATGGTAACCATCATATTGACGAATTTCTTGATTAGCTGCATGGAGGATCATGGTTCTCGAAGGTTGTCTTGGCATCAGGATACCATCAGATTGTTATAGCTAAGGAGTATGTACGGAATGTGGATTTTTGTATGCATCATGGATATTATTTGTTGAAATGATATCATTTAGGTCGATGAAAGCACATATAGTATTTGTGGAGCTTATTAATAAATTATTTTGCGAGCACTTGGATAAGTTGAGCATGTTGAGCATCGTCGCACTCTAATTTATTTTTGGAGCAGAGGAGCATGATGAGCATGATGAGCATTGGCGGATTGGATATTGATGCATAAGGATCAAGGTCATTTGTATATGCATCGCGTCAGTTGAGACCTTACAAGACCCACTACCTTATTCATGATTCGGAGTGGCTGCAGGGGTATTTGCGTTATGATTTTAGAAATCGTAATTATACGGGAAGGAAATTCAAATTCTCTGGGATCATTAGAATCTGAAATTTATCTTCATTCATTAAAACTTGTACTTGGACAGTGCAATTGGATTGAGTTTGTAGCAGGCTACAGTTTGGATATCGCATGCCATCTGGTAAGGACAACCAGGTGACAAATATCTTGGGTAGGCATATGAGCAACGTATCTGGAACCAAGGAGGTTTAGGAGTTTACTGGGACAGTTGCTAGTCTCAGATTGTGTGTCGTTATTGTCAAGGGAAAGACATATGACCTTTAGGTTTGGAGCATGCAGATTTGCTATGCGGGATACGCCAAGCGCAGGTTAGTGTTCTGGTTTTGGCTGAGTAGATCGAGATTGGGAGTATTGGATATCATACAGCTTTGAGCAGGATGTACCTATATCGAAACTGAGTTTGTGTGTTGGACGATAAACTGTTAAGAAAAGGGATCTTATAGCAAACACATCACTCGTGTTTCTCTACCCATCGGGAACACCAAGGAGCACAAAGATATAGAGGCCTAAGTAAGAAAAAGATTATAGCTACATTGTGTCGCGGATTTATGCAGCTAAGCGCCACAAGGATTTGGAGTTACATATGGGCGATCTAGTATACCTGAAAATAAGGACATTTAAGGGATAACCTAAGACTCATAAGCTAAAGCAACTTAAACCGAGGTACAAGAGATTGTATCCTTTGGTGGAGAGGATTGGAGCAGTTTCTTACATATTGGATTTATTAGCAGTACATCAGATTCCCACGACGTGTATTCACCTTGTCAGCTAGTGGAGATTTTGGATCATCAAGTGAAAGTAATTCAGGGAGTTTGTCTGAGTTCGTTGGGAAAACGATAAGATCCAGGAGGAGACCTGAGAGGCCGAGTGAGGATTAGTATTCGGGGTTTTGTTACGAAGACATTGGACATGTCAGCTTATGACTTGAATTCGGGGACGAATTTTTTGTAAGTGGGGGAGAATTACAACGATCTGATTTCGGTCTCGGAACTCGTTAGCCGGCTAAGGTCCAAGCAATACATCAAGGCCCAAAATGTTTGTCTATAAATACCCCATCTTCACATTGTTTTCTCCACCTGTATCAAAAAAAAATTAGAAAGTTAGAGGAAAAAGAAAATAGAGAGAGTTCTATGAAGAGAGAAATGGAGAAAGGTGAAATCCTTGTGGAAGTTGAGCCATGGCCGGAGCTCATCACGACCACCGCAAGCCGAGACTTCGCCAAGGTTGTCACCACCGTTCGCCACAGCTGAGAATTGCCAGAAACCGCCACCTCTTAAGCTTTGTTTTCGTCCGTTCAGTAAATCGGCCATATCTCCTTAACCGTTGAGAATCTTGCGCATGCAAAGGCACCATCGTGTTCCTTTCGTCGAGACGAAGCCACAGCCACCGACCACGATGCAATCGGAGTCCGCATGAAGTCGCTAGAGCTTTCGGAAGTTTTGCCTCTGCGCGCGCGTGAGTTACACGCGCAGCCGCCGAAAATCCTCGCCACCGTTTTCGCCACCTTCCTCTACTGCCGGACCACCGCTGGAACACCGCCGGACCACCGCCGGAACTTTTCTGGACCGCCGTGACTCGCTGTCGCCGGCCGCCTTAACTCGCCGGTGACTCAATTTGGAGTCTATTTGAGCATCTGGAGTTCATAGATACCACGTCTTCTTGTTGTTAAGGTGAGGGCTACTCCGTTAAATCCCGAGCTAGTTTAGTACTGCCATTATGGAAAGTTTAGTTTCGAAACATGATCCGTCTCTGTGAATCGAATCTGTTTGAGAGTCTTGGTTGTTCATTATTGATATTGATTGTTAAACCGGAAATAGGATAATAGAGGATTCAACGGTTGATTGAAATGATTGATGTTAAGAACTGTTAATTATATATATGTATATATGTTAGTCCATGTGTTGAGATTGTGGGGTGCAGAGGTGATTGCACTAGGCCGCATGATTTGCGGGGTACGGAGACATTTGTACTAGGCCGCATGTTTGAGAGATCGCGGGTTACAGAGATATCTGTACTAGGCAGTGTGTTTAGCGGGGTACAGAGACGTTTGTACTAGGCCGCCTGTTTGAGAGATCGCGGGATACAGAGATATCTGTACTAGGCCGTGTGTTTAGCGGGGTACAGAGACGTTTGTACTAGGCCGCTTGTTTGTGAATATTGCGGGGGTACAGAGTGGACTACTGTACTAGCTACGTCTGTAGAGTTATATATATATATACTATATCTTTATGAGGAAATGCGGTATGCTATCATCGCATTGGTTGTAGCATGTCTAGTCCACTAGACATATATTGATTGTTCTGTGTGGTGTTATAGGTACTGTGTTTGTTTCATGCTAGAGCTAGGCCTACATAGTTGTACTGCTATGAACTGAGTCAGTGGTTTGCGGTTTAGCATCCCATACTTCACTGGGTAACTCCCATGTTGCTCACCCTTCGTTCCTCCCTCCCTTTCAGGTGAGACTGTTGACTAGGAGTGATTACATCGGCTTGGTGCTTTGGGTGTTATATATTGAGCTTTCAGACTTTTGGGCTTCCGACGTTTCCGCTTATTTATATATTTCAGACCTTCGATTTTATGTTGTCTCTATATATTTCATACATTTATTTTATTTATTGGATTTCCAACGTATACTTTAACCTTCAAATATTTATAAATAGAAATTTCAAAAATTATTATTTTTCATATTATTTTTGTTATTATTTTAAAGTGACGGGTGTCACAGTCATTTTCTAGAAAACTTGTCTTCTTGGTTGTTTTTATTTAATATAGGAAACAAAGAGTCTTTCTTGCATTATATTAAACGAATCTTTTTGCCCAAAAGAACCCTGCCCTAGTTTCGGCATGAACTTGTCAGTTGGCCAATATTTACACAAGTAGCTTTCACTGGTGGTAAAAGTATCCAATGCACAAGTGAGTGTCTCTTGCACCAGCATGGTAGCTTCTCAACCACTAGTTACAAAATCAAGACAAGATGAGCGCCGAACGATGCACCAGAAAGTTATCTCAGACAGAATCTGCATTTGTCATGGACTAAGAGAAACCAACTAAAAAGTAGAGCAACTGCAGGAAACTCTTTGACACGATAATTAGCTCCACCGCAATATCCCAAGTTGCAAATAATAAACCTAACCACTAGGTCTGGGCATTTTACTCATCCGAAACTCTCAAAATCTAAAAACCAAAAACTAAAATCTAAAATCCAAAAACTAAAATCTAAAAAATAATTCAAACAATCAACACCAAATTCGTGATTTTTAAATCCACAAAAGTTGGTTTTTGGTTTATTTTCATAAATTGATTAAAAAATTTTGATTGGCAAATCAAATAGGTTTACAAAAACAAAAGAAAAATATCCTGGGATTGTCATTTTTAAGTTTTTGTCACAAAAATAGTTTTCAAATAGAAGAATGACCAAAAGAAGTTTTATTAAATAGTAAAAATACATTTATAACCTAGGGCTAACTAATCTAGACTTAGGGTTTAGAGATAAGGGGTGAGATTTTGAGGATAGGGTTTCAAATTTTAAAAAATTAAAAATTAAAATCAAAATTAAAATTTTCAAAATAAAAAGAAATTATTTTGATCATTTTTCTTATTTAGGGTTATTTATGTGACAAAAATTTAAAAATAGAAATTTGAGAGAATTGCCCAAAACAAAAACCAAAATCTGAATTTTGAATGGATGATAAATGGTTTTTGTAAAAACAAAAACTAAAAACTATTTCAAAAACTACAAAAAAAATTATCACCTAAACCATGTTGAACATTATATTATCTTAACTACTTTTTGGAAAACAAAACCTAACCAAAAGTTTGTAATATTTTCTTTTGTTGATAAATGAATTTAACAGTTCAACAACAAAAAAAGAAAACAAAACCTAATGGTTGACTGACCAATATTTATTTGGTTTTGAAAACCATTTCGTAACTTTGAAAATTCAAATTTTAATTTTGGAACATTCGTCAACCCTAATTATAATCCTAGAAAAAAACAAACCCCAACTACACGGATATCTTTTAATGTAAATTTGAAAGTTGACCTAAACAACCAGTTTAATACGGTACGTACTATGACTATCAAAAACGTCGATGGACGTTAATTAAATTCTATACTACATCATTCAATACTTTCAGAATTGTCAATAGTATGGTACCTTTTTTCTTTGCTTGTTCCGACTAGTACACAGAAATATTTATTAAACTTGGACAATATCAAGTTTCTTGAGAAATGGACAATTATCAACTTTTTATTTTGTGCTAAAAGACAATATCAACTTAAACAAGTTAGAGATGGTAATGACGTTTGTAGTTTTGATGTCAAAGATAAAAGGACGTCTCTAGTCAATGTCATATGGACAACAAAAAATAACAATTTTTTTTTATTTTTATAATCATTTTAATTTAGCATATGGTGATGCCACTTCCATCTCGACTATAAATATGTTACTCTGGTTCTCAGTTATCTCATCTCATAACCCATATTAAGAAATAGTTAATAGATATGGATATGTATCTTACGCACGTTTGTTTATGGACGACGCTGCTCTCCGTCGTGGTGACATGGGCAATATCCCACGTCAGTAACCGGAGGAAGAAGACAACAAAGCTGACGGATACGACGGCAGGCCAGGAGATAAGATACGGTGGTCCAGACGTCATCATCGTCGGAGCTGGTGTCGGCGGCTCAGCTCTCGCCTATGCTCTTGCTAAGAGCAACCACATCAATGAACCCCCTCTTGGGGTTCATATGATTTTTTTATTATATTTGTGGTGGGGTCAGAAATAGTGATGAACTTGTATTGATTGTATTCTTCCATTAGTGAACCCGAACATGGGGTTCTTAGAAATTTAAATGATTTTTTATTTTTTTTTTGTTTAAAATTATTTAATACATAGAGAAATCTTAAACATACAAAGATTATTCATCAAAATTACCAAACTTTTGCCATATATTTTCAACTAAATCAGCTTTCAAACGATGATGTATTTGTTGATCCCGAATTTGATTGCGAGTCCCACGCATTTCACCGACATTAGAAAGGCTTTCCGTAGAGGAGACGACATCAACCTGGGAACTTCTGCTTGACTCTCCTGATTCGAATTCATCTGTATCAAACTGAGTGAATCTGTCGCGTTCGTCCTCTACTATCATGTTGTGCAGTATGACACAACATCTCATAATCCTTCCTATTTTTTCCTTGTCCCAAAGTAATGCTGGGTTTTTAACTATTGCAAACCTCGCTTGCAATACTCCGAAAGCACGTTCGACATCTTTTCTTACGGCTTCTTGATGTTGAGCAAATAGCTGTGCTTTTGGAGTTTGAGGAAGTGAGATTGATTGGATAAATGTTGACCATTTCGGATAAATTCCGTCGCTAAGATAGTACGCCATACGATAATTGTGGTTGTTGACTTTGAAATTGACTTTAGGAGCTCGACCTTGTATAACGTCATCAAAAACCGGTGACCGATCAAGAACATTAATATCGTTGAGGGTACCTGGAAGTCCGAAAAATGCGTGCCATATCCAAAGATCTTGTGATGCCACCGCCTCTAAGATAATTGTCGGCTTTCCTGAACCACGTGTGTACTGTCCTCTCCAAGCTGTTGGGCAATTTTTCCACTCCCAATGCATACAGTCGATGCTGCCAACCATTCCTGGGAACCCGCGTAACTCTCCAATATCCAGTAATCGTTGAAGATCATCAGCTGTAGGTTTTCTTAGATACTCATCGCCAAACAATTGTATTATCGCATTAGTGAAATTGTCTAAACATAAAAGTGCAGTACTTTCACCTAGTCGGAGATATTCGTCATACGTATCTCCTGATTGACCATATGCTAGCATACGTATAGCTGCTGTACACTTTTGTAGTGTAGATAGGCCGTACCTTCCGTGAGCATTTCTTCTTTGCTGAAAGTATGGAACTTCATTTCTTAAAGCATCCACAATGCGAAGGAACAATGGCTTGTGCATTCGAAAACGTCTTCTAAACATTTCCGGTGGGTATGTAGCATGTTCCCTGAAATAGTCATTCCATAGTTGATTGTGTCCTTCTTCCCGATGTCTTTCGTAGTAAGCCCGTCTCTTTGGTTTTTTTGCTTGATCATTAACTAGGGAGTCGACGAGATTATCAAATTCTTCATCGAACCATTCTTCAACAGCTTCATCTACACCATCTGACGATGAGGATGACATTTTAAAAATATGATTAAAGGTTTTAAAAAAAGGTGGAGATAGAATAGGAATATTTGGCTAAGTGTTAAAAAAAAAAAGGATATTAAAGAAAAAAATTTGTTTTGACTGTTTTGTGGCGTCGGCTTGAGTGTTTTGTGCTATATGATTTAAAGAAGATAGAGGATGATAGTTGTGTTCTTATTGTTCTGCAGAGAAGCGATGAAGAAGCACAAGTTTAAGAGAAAAAGAGGTGAACAATATTTGAGAGCAATGCATAAATGAGACATAGATTATATAGTCATTGTTTTACAACACACGTGAAGTGTAGAAACCAACAAAATACTACACTTTCACACCCGTGACACAAACATAATTCATCAACTACAGCTCTACCTAGTACAACCCGTGACCTTTCACACCCGTGACACAAACACACCTACTACAACCACAACTACACCACTAGCTAGTACAACCCGTGACCTGCAGAAAGAACCAAACACGCCAGTAGAAGTTGAACCCGTGACCTGCACAACAAAAAACAAAAGAAGAAGCAAGACAAATAGTTAGTAACCAAGTAAGCAATAATCAAGTTAGCAAATAATCAACAAAACATTATAACTACCTAAACAACTACCTAAACAACTACGCAACTAATCACTGACCAGATCAAAGCATCTCAGCTACGAGTTTCTCCTTCAGAGACATCTCACTATCAGTGAGAGCTTCTTTTTTTGAGAGGAGACGATCTAGTAGTTTCTGTTTGGATATGTTCTGTTTCAAGTCTAGAATGCTCTGTAGTCGATCATATGCAGCTTCATTCCCATTCTTCTTGCGTTTGGCTGCTTTGGAAGCCTTAACACCAGGTGGCCTTGCCTCTTCCGAGTCAGGCACCGTCTCTGCAGATTCCTTCCTTTTCTCCTTTGCACCATCTCTTGGTAAAGAGATAGACCTCCATTTTTGATCGAACCGCAGCTCCCTCCACGCATGTTCAAGTATGAACTTGCTGTGGTAGTCGTTGAAGAAGATGTCATGGGCAGACTTCATGACATCGTTCTCATTTTGGCCACTAGCTTGCTCCTTCAAAGCGGCCTCATAGCTTCCCACAAACTTAGACACCTGGTCATTGAGCCTTCCCCACCTCTGCTTGCACTGACTCCACTCTCTAGAAGCAGAGCCTGTGAGCTGAGGGCTTGAATTGAAATAATCCTCAATTCTTTTCCAAAACGACCCTAACTTCTGCTGGTTACTAACTATGGGATCCTTGCTTGTGTTTAACCAAGCACTTATAAGGACTAAGTCTTCTTGTGTTGTCCACTTTTTCCTTTCCACCGGCTTAGGAACATCAGAAGACCCTACGTCTATGTTCACAGGGCCGGGAGAAGTAAGGGAAAGCGGATCCATTGGGTTTCGATTGGTGTGTTTCAAAGTTGGTATGTGTTTTCTAAAGTTGGTATGTGTTTTCTAAAGAAAGATTGACTATGTTTTTAAACTAATATTTTGGTTTGCGTTTCTAACTACCAAACATTGATTACACAGATAGCATTCATCAAAAGACAACCACTTTCAAATCACATTTTAAAAACGCGAACAGAGAGCATTCATTACACATCAAATCTCATTTTTAAAACGCTAACAAGTATTACACAGATAGCATTCATCAAAACACAACCACTTTCAAGCATTCAACACAGCAACCAACTACCCTAGTTCAGTTCGTACTATAGAGAGCATCACATCACTTTCAAAGCATATCAATTAATACAACACAGAAACTAGATTTATGAACATCTACTTTACTTCCTAGTCTACCTAGTGAAGTTCAACCAAGCAACCTACAAGGAAACTACTTCTAGGGAACTATTTTAGTTAGAGTGTTTACCTTAACAATTTCATTCAAAGCAGACCTTCTCCAGATTAGCCATCTGCACTGTGAGGTTATAAACGTCTCCAGTGAGGTGATCAAGCAGCAAACTTAGCCTTTTAACCTGTGCCTGCACATGGAAACATAGAAACCTTGTTAGTGAATTAAAAAAAACCCAAACATTACCAGTATTAATTCCTATGAGCTACTCTTAAAAAACGACACTAACCTCAACACTCTCAATCTGTTTGGTGAGATTGGGCACCAACTTGATCACCTCATCAGCCTCTTCTACACGCTTACGCAGGCGTTCGATCTCCTCCTGGACGCCTATTACCCAAGGCTGACGATAATGAAATCCATCAGCCTTGGGGACAACAAAAAAAAAAACATCAGACAACATAAACATAAATTTTTATACTAATATATGAGTCTGTTGAAGTATCTCTTACCTCGTAGTTTATGCAGCTGAAGAAGCGCTTCCCAGGATGAGTGTCGTGCTCCTCCTTCACCCGAACCTCGTCAATGATTCTCCCACCACAGGGACATCTTCTAGGAATCCCATATTCGGAATCTGCGACGTATCCCAACATGTTGCAGTACTCCTGATGCCTCTTTGTATCTCTTATCTCCTCTGCGGGATCCATCTGAACCAGTCAAGCAAACGGCTTACAACAAAATCACAAAATTATATCATGAACGGAACCCATAATGGAACCCACTTTTCGATAACAAAACGGTTCGATCTAACCCACAATGAAACCCAGATGACGATTCGGAACCATAGAATCGAAACCCCCAAAACTCGAGTTTGAACCCTACCTCCAAAACCCAACTAATCGACAACTATACGGTTCGATCTTACCCAAAATGTAACCCAGATGACGATTTGGAACCCTAGAAGCGAAACCCCCAAAATCAAGTTTGAACCCTAATTTGAGAACCCCACTAATCGACATCAAAACGCTTCGATCTAACGGGTAATTAACTCGACACTCACCTATTCTCGTCGAGGAGACACTCCGTCGTCGATTCGATGGAGAAAAGTGGAGAAACGTGAAGAAAGATCAAAATCGCTCGACAGTTCGCCTCTCGGGGAAAAACCCTAGTCTTTTCTGGAAAATGAGAAAATGAATTTCTCTCCGCTTTCGTCGTCGTGACGTCAACAACGCGGCGCCAATGGAACCGTGACACCTGGCGTGAACCCGCCTCATACCGAGTCACTCGTAAGAAGCGGATCGCGGAAATAAACCCATTAAAACATTTCTTTTAAAAATCCGGGCCTAGGAACTTGAGCCCATGAACCCCATTACATCCTTCAATGTGGATGCTCTAAGGTAACTAAAATTGGCGTGACAACAGTGACATGCCTAGGTATATATAAAGGCATGCATGTTATAGATTAAACTAACACACACAAATACTTGTGATAAATTAAGTAGCACTAACAAATCTATAAAAAATTACCCTTTAGATTTGAATCTAATAGAGATTTATATACAATCTTTTACTAATTAAACAACAAAAAGTCAAAGTTGAGGCCCTAAAATATACGATATAAACTGGGGGCCTAAGAGCATCCACATCAATGAACCCCCTCTTGGGGTTCATCTTTTCAGTTTTTTATTATTAAAATTTTTTCTTTTTCCTTTCGGTTTTCTTTCAAAAAAAAAAAAAAAAAAAACTAGACCAATCACGGGCCGCCACGACACGTGGAGCCCGCGCTACAGTGATGAACTTTAGGAGAGAGGAGTTCAAGCAAAAGAGCTTTAGGAGAGAGAGGTTCATGGGATTGAATTATTTTATTATTTTTTTTTCTTGATTTCTGTGTGAACTTCCCCCCATGAACTTTCAATGGGGGTGCTCTAAGGCGGTAGCATTTTCCGTTACATATGTTGTGCACGGCCCTGCGTGACAGTTAAGCGTCCAAGTATTGTATCGGCATCGCACTTTCGTTAATTATTCTATTTGTTCGTGAACAGTTGAATAATAATTTCTTACACCGTTTATATATTTGCGGTCGGAATATATATATATATATATATATATATATATATATTGATTTGTCAGGACGGACGTAGAGTGCATGTGATAGAGAGAGACATGACCGAACCAGTGAGAATGATGGGTGAGTTTATGCAACCTGGAGGACGACTCATGCTAGCTAAGCTTGGCCTTCAAGGTCTGTCTCTGCATCACTTTCATCTACATGTGCTTAAATGTAAGACATATTGTCTCTTAATTTCTTAATTAAATTTTTACGTCTATATATAGATTGTTTGGAGGAAATCGATGCACAGAAATCCACATGCTTATCACTTTATAAGGACGGGAAAAAAGCCGTCGTACCTTTTCCGGTGAAGGACAACAACTTTCCTTATGAACCTACTGGTCGAACTTTTCACAATGGCCGTTTTGTCCAGCGACTGCGCCAAAAGGCCTCTTCTCTCCCCAAGTACGTATCTCTTTATGGCAGTCTCTTAAAATTGGGTACAGACGTCTACTAGGCGATGTTTAGGTGTAGTCCACCGTACCATTTTCATTTGTATAATGCTTTATCCAGATTTATATAGTTTAAGCACTAATATTCAGAAAACCTAAATTATTAATATTATTATATATTTTATTAAATGTTATTATATATATATATTAATTACTACTTATTTATGTATTTATATGATTATAGTTATTAGTTTAATTGTTTGTAAAATAATTTAAAATTTATCATCTTTATATAATTACGATGTTTTAAATTATTTATAATTCAAAACTATTTATATATGTTAAACTATATTTTATACATAAAAATTATATTTCAAGTATATTTTATGTTAGTTTTCTAAAACTAATGTATATATATATATATATTAACCTTACATTTATATTTTATGTAAAAAATACATATATATATATATATATATATATATATATATATGTTTAGGCTTCGTTTATGAGTCCTGCGTATACGGCTAGATGCTAGAAATTGTATACACAAATCTTTTACTACGTATTATGTTACAAATTACATAGAAAACTACAAAGTGTAACTGAATTCAATCGAACGTATAAGAAACATGACCATTTAAGTTAAAAAAAAATATTACCCGTTCCATACATTAATAATTTTGAGATAAGAGATCATGAATATTTTGTGAGACCAAACCCAAAATAAGTATTGAATTGTAACTGATCTAATCCTCGAATATATATAAAACCGAATCATAATCCTTTCCCATGCTAATAATCCTGAGAAAGTTATTAATAAACGTTTCCAAATGTTTGTTCTATGAAATTAAAATTCGCGAGAAACAAACTAATTTATTTGTGATATTTTGATTCATTATCTTGGTTAACCAAAATTAAGGTTCTCATCTCGCTATGCTATAACAACAATAGCTATTTAATTTGTGTTTAGGAAATTTGCATGTATTCTATATAGTCAGTTTTTGAGGGCTGCGTTTGGCCCAACAAATTTACAAGACATAATTTAATAGTGCTAAATTTGTTTTTTTTTTGAACTTAGCTTTCAAATTAAATGCAGAAAAGAAATAAAACATTACAGCCATAAGCTATGGTTTTTGTTTAAGAGCCCATCAAGCCCAGTTACAATTGAAACACATAATAAGGATCAGTAAGACCAAGTTGGCCCATGAGAGAGTGAAAAGATGAATCGATGATCAGGAGAGGAACGTGACGGGATCGCGACGGAGACGGAGACGGACAGAGAAGAGTCTTAAGCAAGCCACTGCTGCATCATTCGTGAAGAGGAGGAAGGGTTTGTGCTTCTGAACGAGAGAATCCTATCCTTTATTTGCCTGTCAAGAAGCCTCACAATTGAATCCGTAGAACGGAAGATTTGGCGATGGAGGCGACCGTTGCGTTCCATCCAAGTCCAGTAAATACATGCTTGCCAGCAGAGCCGGAGCAGCATACCTTTAGTTGAGGTCCCTCCTGTTGATTGAATCTGAGTCAAGACCCGATCCCAAGACCTCTCCGGCTGAATCGCACATCGTGGAGCTAAAGATCCCCATAAACTCCAGGAATAAGGGCACATGAAGAACAGATGATCACGGCTTTCATCAGATTGGTTACAGAGGAGACATGTGGGAGATGTCTGATGGCCCCATCGGATGGTTCTGTCTTTAGTAGGGCATCGGTTCAGAACAAACAGCCAGGAGAGGAAGCTATGCCTCGGGATTCCACCCTTGTTCCAAACCGTGTTGAACCAAGGTACAGAGACAGAGTTCCCATCAACACAAAGCTTCTCATAGATAATACCAGTGCTGTAACGGTCGCTAATATTTCCATCGACCTCCCACTCATAATAATCTTCATTATCATTGAGATGGATAGTAGTTAAAAAAGCATGAATGTTAACGAGATTTTCTGACCTTGCAGGGGGAAGAAGCCAGTTGTTGTCACTAAACAGAGAGGCAAGGGTTGCTTGGTCTTGGATACCTAAAGTTGAGTTTCCTCCGATACTAAGGTAGGACCTTAGTGGTCCGAAAGGAGACCAGTTGTCACTCCAGAACCGACAAGATAGGCCATTCTGCACACGAAGTTTAATCCAGCTGTATATGGAAGAACTGAGCTTTAGAAGCTTGTTTACCTGCCACGAGTGTCGCCGGTTAGGGCCTGTGGTCCAAAGGTTGTTTAAAGACCCATGTAACACCTCTTCAATAAACCAGGCAACCCACACTGAACCCGATTGGAAGAAGAGAAGCCAGATCAGTTTGAGACAGCAGGCCTTATTCCAAGTAGCAAGGTTTTTTATTCCCAATCCTCCTTCACGCTTAGGCTTGGTTACAACTTCCCAAGAAACTCTAGCATTATGGTGTTTATCAATATCACCCTGCCATAAGAATACTCCACAAAGAGAGTTTATGCGCTTCACACATGCTTGGGGAAGGATAAAAGTAGAACACCAAAACGTTGTGATGCCCGTGATTACAGTTTTGATGAGCAGCAACCTACCAGCAAAAGACAAGGCTTTTGCACTCCATGAAGAAAGCCTTGATTTTATTTGTTGGAGCAGGACCTCACAGTTCAAGAGAGAAAGTTTCTTTGTGCACAAGGGGACCCCTAGGTAGCGCACTGGGAGAGAGCCCATTGGCATGCCCGTTGTAAACTGGATCAGATCAGTCTCCCTTTGTGAAAGACCAGACGCAAAGAACGAAGATTTTTGCACACTTACAGCAAGTCCCGACCTCAATTCAAACTCACGAAGCACCTGCAAAACAGCTTGAACCGAATCCATAGAGCCATCTATAAAGATCAATAAGTCATCAGCAAAGCACAAGTGGGTGAGTTTGGACCCTTGACAATTCAGGTGATAGTTAAGCCTCATTTCTTGCGCAGCTTGGTTCAACATCAGGGAGAGAGAGTTCATGGCAATGACAAAGAGATAGGGAGATAAGGGATCACCTTGTCTCAGCCCACGGGTACCTTTAAAGTAGCCATTGACAAAGCCATTATAGCCAACAGTGAAGTTAGTGGTACAGATACAAGCTCTAAGCCAAGACAGGAACTGTTGAGGGACATTGAGGCTTTGGAGGCACGAGAAGAGGAAGCTCCAGGACAAGGTATCAAAAGCCTTTGCTATATCCACTTTTATAGTAATTCGTTTAGGCCCTGTGTTCTTGTGGTAGCCTTGTACTAACTCACCCGCCAAAGAAGTGTTTTCTACTAACAGTCGGCCTTTTACAAATGCTGTTTGATTAGGGACAATAAGGGAAGTGAGGATCGGCTTTAGTCTCTTCACAAGCAGTCTCGAGATCACCTTATAAAGAGTGTTCAAGCACGCGACTGGACGGTATTCTGTGATGAGTGAAGCTCCAGGGAACTTCGGAACTAATGACAAGATGGTAGCATTAGTAGAAGCTGGCAAGAACGAAGAGCAAAAGAAGTGACTTATAGATTGAAGAACCTCCAATCCCAGAACACTCCAAGCGCCTTTATAAAACCCTGAGGTAAGACCGTCTGGTCCAGGCGCTTTATTTGGATTCAACTTAAAAAGAGCTGATGTAATTTCCTCTGCTGTAGGGATTGTGGTCATTTGGGCACAGTGGCTTTCCGAGCAAAGGAAATCAGTCAGCGAGTGAAACCAAAAAGGGGTAGAGACTATTGCAACTGGTGGAGCAGGCAGAGGCCCCAAGATCTTCTGAAAGTGAGTGACTGCATGGAGACTCATCTGGAGGGGATCAGTGATAGTGTCACCTGATGGAATAAGGAAGGAGCGAATGAAATTGAAGTTCAACCTAGTTTGCACCATTCTGTAGAAGTAGATAGTATTCTGGTCACCCTCTTTCAACCAATTGATCCTAGACCGCTGTTTGAAGTAGCTCTCTTCTATCTCCCTTAGGAAGTTCCAGGTATGAAGTGCATGTTTCTCCATCTCAAAGAGCTGAGCATTTGGGGTTTGAAGAACCTGTACCTGCACATCTAAAAGCACACGGTTAGCATCACTCACTCTCATCTGAATTTGTGAAAAATTCTCTCTGTTTAAGTGTTTTAAGTCACTCTTTATCTGTTTTTGTTTCCAGTAAAGGTCAGTGAGATTCCCAACAGTGCTTCCGGCCCGTGTCCACGCATCAAAAACCACCGGGAGAAAGTCAGGGTGTTTTGTGAGGTAATTGTAAAATTTGAAAGGTCGGTTTCCAGCAGAGGGGATATTGGTAGCAAGGTCCAGGGTACAAGGGCTGTGATCAGAGGTGAGGGAGGGGAGAAAGGAGGCTGAGCAGTGAGGGAATATATTTAGGATAGGGTTGTTGATCAATAAGCGATCCAGCTTTTTTGCAATCGGATCATCTGGCTGACGGTTAGTCCACGTGAAGGGAGAACCCTGATAGCGCAGGTCGTAGACTCCTAGCTGGGTTAAGCAATCCTTCAGCTCAATCATGTCATGAGTGAAGGAGTTTACATGTGATAAAGAGTGCTCTGAAGGATGAATGATTTGATTAAAATCACCACCAAGCACCCATGGAGTAGTATCCAAAGAGAGGGCACGACTCATATTTATTAGCTCAACCCAAAGATCAGAGCGCTCATCCTTTTCGTTAGAAGCATAGATTGCAGTGTAAACAAATAGGGAGCATCCAGGGATTTGGACTTCACAAGTAAGAGCTTGGCGAGATTGCTGAAGAACTCGGACAGAGACAGTATCCTTCCAGATGACAACAATCCTACCATCATCATCACTCGCATGGTTAGAGGTAAACTTCCATCCTCTACAAATCTTATTCATCAAGTGATTCAAGTTATGATCCTTTATATGTGTTTCGAGAATAGTTCCAAAAAGGGGTTGATGGGCACTTAACCAATCACAAAAAGGCTTATGCTTATCCGGGAGATTTAGTCCACGGACATTCCAAAAAAATATCTTACTATACATAGGGGATCAGTCTATGGTCTCTTCATGGTGAAGAGGACCAATAGGAGCCAAAACAGAAAAGGGGTTAGCTAAAGGTAGATCAGTAGAGGCCAAAACAAGAGCTTGAGAGGGAGGAGGGGCAGAGGAGGAGAAAAACGAAAGTTGGGCTGAAAAAGAAGGGAAAAGAAGGGAGTTAGGATCAGGGCGGGGTCTTTTAAGAGAAGGGGCATAGAATGTATCTGGTGGACTTAAGGGCAAGGGAATAGGCTTTAGAGAGAGAGGAAGAGGCAAAGGAGCAATAGGAGGTTTAGAAGGGGAAAATAGTTTGGGGGAAGGAGGGTTTAGAGGTGTTAATGAAGGGGCAGTAAGGTTATTTGAGATGAGGATAGTAGGAGGGTTTGAGGGAGGAGGGGTTTTGGGGAGGGGAGAGCGTTGGTCATCTGCAGTGACTGGGGGAGGGGCATCAGAAGAAGAAGAAGCATTAGCAGCTGCGTAAACATTAGATTCTGAAGGCGCCTGAGCTGGTCCTTTGTTTTTTTCTTTAGAGGATGCAGCAGCTGAGTTTGGAGCTTTTTTTGCAGGTAAGTCTGAAGACTTCGAAGATGGGGGCAGCTGAAGGCAGTTGCGAGAGACGTGTCCCAGCTCATTACAATGAGAGCAGGTAGGAGGGACCCAAGGGTAAGAGACTTGAACTTCAACTACCTCACCACTTTGCCGCATAAACTCTACAACTTTTGGCAAAGGCTTTGTTAAGTCAACAGCGACTTTCACATGAGAGAGGGTTAAGCTCACCAAGTTTTTAGTGAAGTCGTCTGTTTCCTTTGGGTCTCCTACAAGGCCAGCTACAAGGCTAAGCCCTTCCTCATGGCGAAGATCAAGTGGAACACCAGTTAAGTGAGCCCAAATTTGGATCGATTCTAGTGGAGGAGGGGAAACTGAAGCTGAAGGAGACCACTGAACAGCATGAAACATGGACTCTCCAACATACCAGATTCCTTTCTCTAATATTTTCTGTCTCAGATAATCAGAGGGGATGCGAACCAACATAGATCGAGACAAAGGGTTAGGGTGAATTTCCACTCTTTTTCCTTTACCCCACATGTGGTTCAACACACTTTGAACTTGATTGTTGGGAGGGGGTCTTCCATTGAAATAACAGATGATGAAGTTTTTATGTATTTCAGCACCTTTTTCGAAGACACTATCGGGGATCAGGACGCGAGGTACACCTTTATCCGTCAAGGTAACAGGAGCAAGACGCCTTAGAGTTTTGTTTTCAAGCTTCCTGATTTTCTCAATGAGAGGAGTAGAACTAACAGAAGGAGCAGAGGGAAAGGTATCATGGTTTGGGCTAGTGTTAGAATCTTTAGACAGATTCGAGGTAAAAATAGGGACAGATGAGGAAGGAATGGGGAGAGGATTCAAGGGAGGAGGGGAGGATAACGGAGGTGAGTGATGGGGTTTTTTTGAGGGGGAGACAAGATTGACTTTTGAAGTAGAGGCATTGGTTTGAGAGCGCAAAGGTTCAGAAGTTGGAGGAAGGGTAAAAGGTGGAGACGAGGCCTTGTTAGTTTGGATTGGGGAGGAGAATTTAGGTGGAAGAATTTTGAAGTTTCTATGGTGAAGGGGAACAGTGTTTGGAACAGTGTTTTCAGATCTGAGATTTTCAGAGTTTGAAACCACAGTGGATTTTGAAGCTGTACCAGCAGAGATGATAGCAGCAGCAGTTATAGGGACAGAAGACTTCAAAGCAGGCCTACTGGACTTGGCCATTCTCAAAGAAGAACGAGTTGGTTTGGGGGAGGCTGAGCTGAGAGGAGGGAAGGGGTCATCGGGGTCAGGAGGGTCAGGAGGATCTGGGAGGAGACTCTCACCAGTGGTGAAACGCGGAGGAGACGGGCCGGAAGCACTGTGTGGAGGGAACCAGGGATTCGCCATTCACTGTTACGGAGCTTTTTCTTTACTGCTAAATTTGTTTTTGAGCGGAAGAAGTTGACTACTTATGGCTATTGCCTTCAGAATAACGTATTAGTAGTCAGTTCATGGTAGATCTATATATTATTATACTTTTCAATATCATTGTTCTTCCTTACAACATTGGTTTATACACCAAACATTGATTGGCAGTGTGCGGCTGGAAGAAGGAACGGTAAAATCTTTGATAGAAGAAAAAGGAGTGATCAAAGGAGTGACATACAAGAACAGTTCTGGCGAAGAAACGACGGCCTTTGCACCTCTCACTGTGGTATGCGACGGTTGCTTCTCAAACCTTCGTCGGTCTCTTAACAATAACGATGTGAGTGTTTGACTTTAAACCGACTAACTTCAATCTTATGCTAAAAAGTTAATCACATAGAACTGATCATGTTATTCACTTTGATTTATATCCAGCTAGTTCATAAGCATAACTACTAACTTAATTTAATTTATTTTTAATTATAGGCGGAGGTTATGTCGTACCAAGTTGGTTACATATCAAAGAACTGTCAGCTCGAAGAACCCGAATACTTACACTTGGTAATGGCTAAACCGTCCTTCACCATGATGTATCAACTAAGCAGCACAGAGGTTCGTTGTGGTTTGGAGCTTTTCCCCGGACAAATTCCTTCTATTGCTAATGGTGACATGACCAACTTTTTGAGAAACACTATGGCTCCTCAGGTATGCATCAGACTGATGATTAATATCTGCTTGTTTTAAAAGAACAAAATATATTAACTAACTTCATGTACTGTTACGTAGATATGTCATATATACTCACAATCTGATATTTTAAAGCGGTACATGCATCTGCATGGGCCCATGGCTCCAGAATATGTAGTTAACATCTCTCTTAACACGTACTATTTATCAGGTGCCTCCAAAACTCCGCAAAATATTTTTGAAAGGGATCGACGAGGGAGCACAAATAAAAGTGATGCCAACAAAGCGCATGGCAGCTACTTTGAGCGATAAGAAAGGTGCGATTGTGCTGGGAGATGCATTCAACATGCGTCATCCATCAATCGCGTCTGGAATGATGGTTTTACTGTCTGACATTCTCATCCTACGTCGCCTTCTCCAGCCATTGGAATACCTCGGTGATACAAACAAAGTCTCAGAAGTTATCAAGTCCTTTTATGTTATCAGAAAGGTTAGCATACGCCACACACTAATTTTAACTCTATTTATAACAACCTCAACAAAAATTGAAAATATATATTACACATGATTTTGTATGGTGAAGCCAATGTCAGCGACTGTGAACACACTAGGGACTGCATTTTCTCAAGTACTAATTGCATCGACCGACAAAGCAAAAGAGGCAATGCGACAAGGCTGTTATGATTACCTCTCTAGTGGCGGATTTGGCGCGTCGGGATTGATGGCTCTACTGGGCGGCATGAACCCTCGTCCGCTTTCTCTCATCTATCATCTATTCGTTGTTACTCTATCCGCCACTGTTCAACTGCTCTCTCCATTTCCCTCCCCTCTTGGCATTTGGCATAGCCTCAGACTTTTTGGTGTAAGTCATTATATCTTTACTTATATTGCATATTTTTGTAGAAATGGGTTTTTACTGAAGTTTCCTATCAATCTTTTTAGTTTACCTTTGCAATTTGACCTTTTTTGGGTGCAAGTCATCGTTTCTTTCCTATATAACATTTTTATAAGTTGGTTTCCGACGTAAATTTGTGAGTTGGTATATATATTTTAATTAGTTTTACTGTACACATAATAATTTGACATTGATTTTCCTTTTTTCTCTTATTTTTTAGTTGTCTATGAAATTGTTGGTTCCTCATCTCAAGGCGGAAGGGATTAGCCAGATGTTGTTTCCAGCATATGCAGCCGTGTATCGCAAAACCTATATGACAGCAACCACTATCTAAGCATCGTTACTCTGAAGCGCGAATAGTACTAGTAGTAATGTATTTGTTAAAATTGTATTGTAGTGTGTTTACTATTACGTATTATATATACCTGGAAAATACATGTCCGTATATTCTAAGCCAAAAAAGGATTGTAATAATAAAGAGACTTCGGCCTGAGGGCGGTTTAGTAAAGTTTCAATAAATAGTACTTAATATGTCCCAGCTGACAGAATTCTGCTGTGAAGTTTAAAGAGTCGCAATACCACCAATACTCTTTTTTTTTTTTTGATAAATATGTGAATTTCATTATCATGGCAATGGTAATGACACAGAGGATACAATCAGATTTTGAAACAAATCCTAATGCATCAATGATGCTATCTAAAGCAGAGGTCTAAACAAAGCCCCAAAAAAAAGTTAAAAAAGACATTGCAAGACAATAAAGGTTTAGCCATATCCCTAAGGAGATGAGTAAAGCTTAGCTAAGTAGGAGCTGTGTGAAGCCATCTATTTCCAGTTGAGTTTCACGTAGCCTTCGCACCGGACCCTGTAACGAAGAGTGAACATCATAGGAGAAGAACAGCCGGAGAACAAACCGAGGAGCCGCGGTTTGTCCCGAAAGGAGGACAGGCGAAGCGGGGTTGACTAAGTCCCGGTCCGGCCATCAACAACCAATGGAGTCCACTCCAGACGCTGCAAGAGAAGCGAGCATTGGAGGCACAGAGATGATACTACCTGAGACAAGCGGAGGTTTAAGCTCTCGACTCCGGCCCCCTCAAAGTAGCAAACACTCAAGAAGATTCAGCTTCAGATACAAGGACGAGGCAGGACACACGAGAATCATCTCCCTTCTGGAAATATGAAGAACAGAGGAGCAAGCTCCAATCTACATACGACGGGAAAGTCGCAAGCTTGGCTAGACCAGAACCCAAAGAGAGAAGTCCCAGACGATAGCCCCAAATCGTCGTTTCATCAGACAGGAGAGACCATACCAGATGAACAGAGGCAGCGACGCTCTGCAAGCCGGCGAGCACTCCAAGCTGAGATCTGACCCAGATCCAGCAAATCAAATCTCAGATCTACAACTGAAACGAAGCTTCCTGCGGAAAATCGACCATACACCACCACGCCAACACTCCGGAGGCGACGAGCACACACTCTTCGCCTGATTTGAACCCTGGATCCGGCCGCAATCTTAGGGTAAACTAGAGATGTTGAAGCAAAGAGGGGATGGAGAAGCCGAGGAAACCGCAAGAGAGGAGGCAGGAAACGCTATGAGGGCCAGAGGGGTGGCGACCGACGGCTAGGTAAGGCACCGCCGGTCACCGGAGCAACAAAACGGAAGGGAGAAACTCGCGGCGAGGTGATTTGTGGGAGAAAGAGTTGAGAGAAAAAAGAGTTGAGAGAAAACGTTCTCTCTCACTTTCTCTTTTGTTTCTTTATCAAATGACATATCATACCATCAATACTTGGGGCTGAGCAACCACCAAACCTATTTTAGCAGCTCTACGCACAAACTTGTGTGCTATGTTGGTCTACACTTATATTGCTTACTTAAACTCTTACCAATGATGATTAGTACTTTCTCGCGGGTTACTTCAATAGATTGCTAAACCGATATGCGTTACACTACAAGGAAACACTATATATTCCAATGAAAAAATTGTCGTATCCCGGTTTTTGGTATATAGTATATTGAAATGCTCATAAGAACTGATTTGACTATTTAAGTTAAATATCGATATGCTCAGATTAACCTTTAAGCTAATCTCTCAAATAAGAAAGTTTGGTGTAGTACTTGAGGATCAAATCCACAGAGATTCAATATCTCACACAATAGACTTTAGTTTTACACTATGCTAGGTCAAACAATGTATTAAACCATAAATAATAAAGCATTAAATATAGCTAACAAGGTGAACAAAGTAGTTGTTCAGTAAATTTATGAGTTGTTTGATGGAAGGATGCTTGCTAGATCTAGGGTTTAGGCACATGAATTATAATAGATAAGATGCTAGGCGAGCTGATACGCTAGGACTCAACAATTCACTTTATAACACTATCGATCGACGGTCGAGTGTCGATGTCGATCGATGGTTGTGGGCGAGTTGATTACCACTAAGAATGGTCGATCAGCTCTCGCGTATTTCTAACAAACCTAACTCAATCAGAATATTATCATGCAAAGAATCTACTCTTTTGCAGTATCCTACGTCCTAAATTCAGGATCTAGTTAATTACTCTAGAACCATGCATTAAGAATACTTCTAATCAATGGGTATCAATTCTCTAATAAACCTATTTTGAGGCTAATTCATCAGAACCAAATAGAACCCTAAACCTAACAGGTGGATCTACTCAGACATGATAGTTGTTACAGAAATCATAGATGAATAGATAAGAAATTGCAATAGATATAAATTATAAAATCAATGGAGTTTCAAGAGGATTCTGAAGGAGTTCTTCTCTTCTCTCCTAACCTAGAACTATGAATAAAATAAAGCTTAGCCGTCAACAATGGCTTAGAAAACATATAAATAGGGTTTTAGGTCCACAGGTATTCCGGTAATTTGTGGTTGCTTCTGGGCTTCAGTCGGTCATAAAATATGCTCGGCCCGTATTCTGGCATCACCGTCGATCGACAGTCATTCATCTCCTCGACAACTTTCTCTCGTGAGGCAGACTGACCATTTTTTAGTAAAACGAGCATAACTTCTGCTATAGGATGATTATTGACCTCAAACCAGTGGCATTGGAAAGCTAACTCAAATATATATCATATGTAAAAAGATGGGCTCAATCTAACGGTGGGAATATCTCCATCCATAGCTAGACATCTGACGCGTCTGTGCTAGTTTTGCACTCAAAATGTTCCAAAAGACACCAAAATCACCACTTTCCTCCAAATCGTCCATGAACCTGTAAACACTCTAAATAGACTCTATATCGTAGTAAATATATCTTAAAATACCTATATACCATGGCTAATAATAGGTAAAATCCATGGTATATCAACTCCCCCAGACTTACCTTTTTGTTTGTTCTCAAGCAAAACACACATGATAGTCTTATGAAAGAGGTTTGAAAACAGCAGGGACTCACATAATTTAAAATCACTATTCTCACTTCTGCAAATATGATTGGTGGAAGTGAATCATTACTAACCTTGGATGCTTTCAATATACTACACACTAGCTTAGTCACTATACCATACAATCACACAACACTACTGATAGCGCCTTGCGTACCCTCTGCTGACCTCATTTCTGCATTAAATAGATGTGTAGGCTACGTCGTCTTGGGAGTATCGATCAAGGGACATGAAATCTTACTCAAGCAAGTTTTTGAACACACATGTAGTCTTCTCTGATCCCTTTCTTCCCTCTTTACTCTCTTCTATGAATCTCTATAGTTTCAATTTTAATAAATGTTGATGCTGATATACAGTCCATCTTGTTCATCTTATTGACTTGTCTACTTTTGTAGCTCTATTTGACAAAGTGTAGCGAATACCGGGGTCACATGAGACACTCATATCCCTCGTTTTCACAATGTGTGATCATTCCCTTCAGACTTAGAATATTGGGGTCACAGGAGACACTCCTACCCCTCTGCCTCTTCCAGGAAATCATTTCAGTCTTTTATATCTTAAGATGCCACACAGAGAGAGAGAGAGAGAGAGAGAGAGAGAGAGAGAGAGAGAGAGAGAGAGAGAGAGAGAGAGAGAGAGAGAGAGAGAGAGAGAGAGAGAGAGAGAGAGAGAGAGAGAGAGAGAGAGAGAGAGAGAGAGAGGAATCAAAAGCACACAGACTTTTACCTTCGAGACTTGCAGGAGGACTAATATCCAATGTGTACCAAGCCCCAAAACATGCAAATATTGATCAACTCAATAGGTAGATAACTTAACTTCAAACTAGCAATGCTTTCTTTGATACCAAAAATCCTCCAAAACCATTATATTCAACTCTTATAAGGTGGAGCTCGATTCCACAACTAGTAACCTTCCCCATTTCTCTTCATCAACCGAAAATATCCATAATGTAGTTGCACCTAATTCTCATACACCACATGTCGCATAGATATCTATCATAGAAGAAGAAGAGTTTGTGAAAACCAATAGAAAAAATTGATGAAAACCAAGGATAAAATGAAGAACAAGGGACTAGTTTCAATTCTTTTTTGTTTTTCTTGTAAAGAATATCGATTTTAGTCATATATAGAAATAAAAAAGATTTCTATATATTTTCAAAATACTTGGTAACTGTATTTCCATATATTCGAAGATTTGGTCATAATTATTCGTTGGCTATAGATTTTTCTACTCTATGTAGAAATAAGCCTAGTTGTTCGAAAGAAAATTCTATTAATCATAGGGTCCAACTGGTGATCACTTTAGGAATGGTAGGAACTAGTGAAAATATAATCTAAAGAAATTACGAGAGAAAAAAATTGAAGGAATAATTATTCCTTATCTACTTTGACATGGAATTTATTGGTGCTATAAAAACTGGAAAAAGGAACGATGAGGAATTATTAGGTCCTATAAGTAATAAAAGTTCCTTGTAAATGGTAAAATAATTTTAGAATGAAGTGCAAAGTAGTATTCATTGTCACTACTTTCTTCAACCATAGTCACCAGTTGGACCCTTAGTATTTTAAGTTGTTTCTAGATTGCGTATTCACACAATTTTAGCGGAATGTGTTAAGATTAGAAGATGCATTCATAAAAAAATTAGGAAATTTTGAAATCTGTAGATATTGTATTCCCGAATGTAGAATACATATTGTAAGTTAGATTATTGATTTTTTTATGAAATTAGATTTCCAAACAAATATGGAATTCAATTTTTAATATATATGCATTAATTTTGTAGAATATGAAATCTGCTATTCGTAAAACAAAATTTGAAATATTTACTTAAAAAGTTTAAGAATCCCAAAAATTACAACTAAATTGATATGAGTAATTTTTTTCATTGTATATATATTTCATAATATGTTTGGTCTATAAAACTATTTATTTCAGTGGAAGCTCCATTAATCTAGTTGTTTAACTGATTGTTCATTAATGCTCTACGTTAGGAGGTTCGTGTTTCATTTTCTAAAAAAACTATATATTAAACAATTATGCAGATTATGGAGGAAATATTTACAAGGGATGTTTAATGGAGTGCAAGTAAATACGGCTCAGATGATGCAGACTTAGGGTATGAATGGTGATCAATGAACGACGAAGAATACTGTATTTCCTAACGTTCCTAAAAGAATTTACCATTCACAAGGAATAATAATTCTCTCTCATTCCTTCTCATTCCCTTTTTTTTGTAGAGAATTAAAGAACAAAATTATCTATCTTATTAAAACTCAAGTACAAAATTGGAGTGTTTGGAGACTTGAATAGGACTTTTAAAAATTTGGAGTGTTTGGAAACATGGATTGCAGTCTTTTAAAAAAAAATATTTTTGTTTGAAAACAAGGATAGTAGTATTAAGAAAAAAAGTAATGGGCTTATGTTTTTTAAAAAAATTGAAAGTTATCTAGGCCACTTTTAAAATATACCAAAATGGGTCAATCTAATTCCCTAAAATTTTTTTTCTAAACTAACCATAAAACAAAATTTAAACTTTATATACATATTTCAAATCAAAATAATAATTCAAATTTGATTTATATCAAAAATTGATTCAAAAATATACATATATTCAAAAATGGATTTTTACTAAACTATTTTTCAATAACCATTATAAAAAAATATTGTCAATATATATAAGAAAAATATAATACAAAGCCCAATTTGAAATACCAACTCAAATTATGGTTTTCATATTTCATATTAAGTTTTAAAAATATAATATATGTAATTATTTATATGATGGTATGTATAAAATACTATTAATTATATGATTACTTATATGATGGTACATATAAAATACGATTAATTATATGATGATAAAATACGATATATAATAATGACTAGGGATGGGCTTTTGGATACCCATACGGGTTTAGTTCTGATCGGTTTGTATTTTGGGTTTTCGGGGTCAAAGATTTCAGCCTTATTAGAATGTTTCTAAATTTTGGTTTGAGTTCGATTTGGATCTTTGCGGGTTTGGTTTGGGTTTGGATAACTAATTTAAATTATTTTTAAAGTCTTAAATCATTATATATTTTAAATTTCTCAAAATGTATAAATAAAATAATATATTACGTATAAATTTGAATAACATATGTCATAATACTTAAGCTTAACATATCAATTGGCTTGATTTAAAATTTTGGATACGAAATCAATAATTATTTTAAGTATTTTTGGTGATTTGAGTATACTTTAACTATTTCAGATATTTACTTTTGACTATCTATATATATTTTCAAGTATTTAAACCAATTTAAAAGTATCATTTTTGATGTTTTATATACGTTAAATCTAAAAATAATTAATATATATAAGTATATAAATCTATTTTTAGATAAATTCGGATACCCAAATACTTCGGTTCGGATCAGATTCGGTTCTCTAAATAACAAAATTTTGAATAATTAGAATATTTAATCAATTTATGTTTGGGTTTGGTACTATATCTTTGGATCGGTATCGGTTATGTTCCTCGGATTCATCCAAATCCTAATAATTACATGAAAAACAAATATCAACATATTTTTCAAAATATACATCCGCGCGCCTGCGCGGGTCAAAATCTAGTTCCTTGTTAAATTTGAGAAGGAACAATCATTCCTTTACATTCCTGCTATTTTATTTCCATACATTCCTTTTTTATTCGTTCTTCTTGTTTCCCGAATGGTCACCAGTCAAACCTTTAGACATAAATTCTCATTCGGTTGTAAAATTGTCTATATATGTTTTGAGAAAATCACCAAAATAACTCTGAACTTTCAAAAAAATGCCAAAAAAGCTCCAACTCATATATGAGCAATTTAAATCTCCAATTTTTGAATATTGGCCATTTTAATCTTGTTCTTATGCTGACTCAGCCATTTTAACTTAACAATAATCAACTGTTAACTTTAATTAAAAAATACTTAACGTCTGTTAAAAATGTAAAGTTACGTAGTTTTAAGTAATTAAAAACAGAGGAATAAGAAAAACTAAAATCTATGGCGTAACTTTCATATGGATATAGTGACTTTATATGCCTTTAACGAAGAGGAGAAGATCACATCAAACTCGTACTTCTCTTTATTCGGCTGGTACTAAACATATAATTTGAAACCAATAGTTCGTTTCTTGTGAGTCAAGAAATTGAATCTTAAGACTAAAACATTGTTGATTTATTTTATTTGTTTCGTCATTATTTGCAGCTACAACAATTAATCAACACAATATTTTTTTAGTTTCTGTAAATATGATGTCATGACGCCTGCGCTCCAGTAGATCCTACGTCTTCTCCTCCGTCTAAGACTTTATTATCCGCCCTGATGTCATCATCTTCTCACTGCATCTGTGCCATTTTCTTCTCACTCTGCAAAACTCTGTTAACATGAAAATGGACTCTTTACGGTTAATTTAGAACAACAAAATGCTGAGCCTGCGAACTAATGACTTTAACTAACAGAGACTGGCTGGTAGGGAACAAAGGATAGTTTCAAAACAGTCTTTAACTCGAATCAGACATGGAACTTAACACGACTCTGGGTCAGCAAAGGTTCCATGGTCTTCCGATCTCGTTCTCAGCAGCTATACCTAAATTCTCTGTCATCACATGGATTGCAGTCCATGAACGTATGGCAACGGGAGAGAGGGTTAAGATGGAACTATCAAGTTGATGCATTGTGTAGTCTTTGCACAGAGACTCAACCGTATATTTTTACTTTGTGGAAAGGATGGTGGAAGATACGAAAAAGTAATGTCAAATTCAAAAAAGAAAAAAGAATTAAGTTTAAAACATGGATACCCGTAGCTGAGTTATAACACTGAAAAACATAGCTAAGTGCAAACACACGAATAAGTTCAAACACACGTGAAATAGATAAAACAAAGACACAATCACACTTGGGGCTGAGATGGTCCTTGAGAAGGTCCTTGTGCTTGAGATAGATCTCCCTGCAAAATATAACATAGTGGTTAAAACTGATCGAAACAGAGTCCTTTTAATCAATACTATTAAAAGGGAAGGAGTCCTAAAAAATCTACTTAAAACAAGTCATAGTTGGACCATTTCATTTAACTAGAATTCCTATTATTTTTCATACTATTAACTTCATTATTCTTCATTAAAAACAAATTAGTCATAAAAAATGATACTAACCTAATTCTCTACATATACATTTACTATATACACATTATTCCATCATAATTATTTTATGTTATTATTAAATAATGTCCACCCTATATTTGTATATATGGTTACTTGTGATTTATTTAATAGTAAATACCTTCGGAGACTATAAACATAATACAATATCTATTGTAAAACAAATTGCATCTTTTACAGAGATCAACCATTATTCTATACCAATTTTATTAACTAAACTGATTTCATTAACCATGTTATATATATAAACACTTCAACATTATCATTCACAAACTAAACGATGTTTGTCACAACTTAATATTCCAAATTGGTTGTACCATTTAATACCAAGCCAGTTCCTATACGAATCCATATATATGATTATGGTCTACATAAAACCGGTTCAATCTTTCCATCTCCTATATTTTCAGAAAATGGCTATTTATCTTTGGTTCCGTTAAATATTTAGTCTAACCAATTATAAATCGGTTAGTAATAACTTCTAAAAACTTTAAAAACACATTGTTATTTATTAACACTATATTGATATTTTAAAATAGGTTAGCAATAGAATTGTGTTTTAGAACAAAATCCACTTATTTTAAAACATAATATTATTTTGAAAATAGTTTTGATACTATGTGTTATATTAAACATAGTTATATATATATTTTTAAAAAAATAATTATATACATAATTTATACTTTTGGTTAACTAAATTATTTATCAACCAAATAAAAATATTCGGGTAATTCAAGTTTTCGAGTTATCCGGTTTATAAATAGTATTTTTAGGATATTTGGTTTTTAAAATTGAATGTAATTAATATTTTTAAATATATAATTTTTATTTGAAAATTCAGATACTCATTTGGTTCTCGGTTTAGTTTCAATTTTTCAGTCATAGATATATGGTTTGCTCTATTATTTATGCAATTCAGTTCAATTTTAGTTTTTCAGTTAGTACGGATTGGTCCGTGTTTTTGGATAAATGTACTCAAACTTATACATTATCTTATATAGAAATTTGTTTAAAATATATTTAATTACAAAAACAAATCCGCGCTTTTCAAGCGCGGGTCAAAATCTAGTTAATAATTAAACAATGAGCATCATACCGAAATTTCTTTTCTTGGTCGACCTCTTGGTCTTTTGGGCGCATTCTCGACCCTCTCATTAGCACAAGTTTGTATGTTATGACCTTCTTCTCGACAGTTAGAGCAAGTCATGATACGTTTGTCCCTGCTTAACTTGTTCTTGTTGGACAAAGATGAAGATTCATTAAGACCTTTCTTCCTATTATGATTACTTGGTCTTCCACGATTTCCTACCCTAAATGGTGGTGGCAGAACTCCTATCCTACCTAATCTAGGCCATAACTTCATGCCTTGGACAGGTTTGATTCCTCGACTATATGTTTGCCGCCACTTTATTGTTGTGTAGTAATCAACCACATAATCATCAAACCTATTCTTCTTTGCAATTATGACACATGCAGCATGTATACAAGGAATTCCTGTCACCTGCCATTTCATACAGCCGCATGTTCGCAAGTTCATGTCCACACTATATGTAACACTATGATGATCAATCTCATGGAAATTTCCACACGCTAAGTACCTTCTGCAATCTTTTGCCTTCTCCTTTGTCAGTTCAATCTCAGTATGTGCCCTCTTAGTAAACTTAGTCTTCAGTCTACTAGCAATAATAGCCCTCTTCGCATTACGAACCATACACTGCCTCCTAATATCCTCTAACATGTCGAGTAGTGATTTTTTCCTTGCTTCTCTTATGGTTTTATTGAATGACTCACAGAGATTGTTCAAGTTGTCATTGCAGCATGATCCTTGTCTAAAGAATGCTCTAGACCATGTTGGAGGATTTTGGAGAAGAAGAGTGTCATGCGCACCTTTGTTGTACTTCTTAAGTGCTTCTAAAGCATCTTCATACTCTCCTTTAGTGTAACAGTGTGCTATGATCCAGAGCATACGCTCTAACTCTGGATCTTTACTATCTCTCTTCTAGTTAGATAGAATGTGTCTTGCACACATACAATGTTCAGCTTCAGGTAGTTCATTTTTAACAGCATTCACCAAACCCTGCATATCATTAAGTATTTTAGTTACATTAATAATGAAAACAGAACGAAATACTTCTAAGCATTAACTACTAACCTTTTGTTTGTCTGATATGATGGTGAATCTAGCCCCATATTGTAGTCCAAGGTCTCCCTTCAAGTGTTTAACAAACCACTCCCAATTGATGTTGTTCTCCACTTCCACCACAGCCCAAGCTATTGGAACAATCCTATTGTCACCATCTCGTCCTATCGCAGCCAACAACTGTCCTTTGATATCCCATTTCAGGAAAGCCCCATCTAAACCTATGATTGGCCTACATGTTTCAATCCAAGTCTCTCTCTGAGCTGCGAAACACATGTATAGACGGTCAAACCTCTGTTTGCTCTGTAAAACTGCTCCTGGGACAGTTTCAATCTCCATGGTCGAGTAAGGATTTGTGCGAAGAATCTCTGCTTGGTAGTCCCAAATACGAGAAAAATGAGCTTCATGGCTTGCTTTTCTTTGTCTATAAAGTTTAGACTTAGCTTTACCACATTGTTCCTCTGTGACAATTAGATTATATTCTCTCTTTATCTCATCAGCCATCTCAGTCCTTGTGAGCTTCGGATTCAGTCTTAGCCTTTCTTCAAACAACATAGCAATTGAAGATGTCTTCAACATCTTCGAGTATCCTGATCTTAAGCATGTATGCTCATTCACATAAACTTTAATCTGCATCTTATGTCTTCTCCTTTCATACGAGCAATATATTCTCCAAGGACATTTAGACTCTGCATCAGAGCACTTTGCACCAAGTTGCATAGCACATGATTTGTACAGTTTGATGTCGTACCTTGTTTTTAGTGAATACCTTAGGAGAGCCACTTTGAAGTCAGATGCACAACCATACATCTTTCCCAAATACAAAAGCTCTTCACAGCCTTGTGTATTTGCAACCTCTTCCCTACGCTCCAACTCTTCTTCATCATCATCAGACGACAATGGATCAGGAATAGTATCATCATTCCAAATGTCATCTCCACTGTCCCCATCATAATCATCCATCTCATCTTGGACAACATCTCCGAACTGGTCTCGTAAGTCTCCGACAATTTCTTCTTGGACACCTATTCCATTCTCATCAGCCTCATCCTCAAAACCAGCTTCAGCCTCGTCTTCAACAACCTCACAATCATCATTCTGTTCCACAGCTCGATCATCATCTCTGACATGTTGTCTTACACTTTCGACAACTCTCTCCTCGCCATCACCCGATTCGCCAGTGTGACGAACACTACCAAATTGCCTAATCTTAGCCATCCTTTACAATTGCGTCCCAGAGAAGTTTCGTTGCACCAAAAGCAACAGTCACCGTCGCCACAAAAGTTGGGGATGAAGGAGTTAGGGTTCGACGGCTTTTTTTCTTACGTATTGCACTATTTCTTTTAATTACTAAAACTACGCAGTTTCATAACTTAACAGATGTTTAGTTTTTTATTAATCAAAGTTAACGTGGACTATTTTTAAGTTAAAACTAGATTTTGACCCGCCCTTAAAGGGCGGGTATATTTTTCGTTTTAATTTGTTGAAAATTTTATTTTTTATATTTGTGTTATTTTTTGTAATTATATTTGTGTTTAATAATAATTTAATTTAATATAATTTTTTGTAACTATATTAAATATGTCAAGTTGCATAATTATACACTTATGTCATATGTATTTCAGAAAGTATTTTTAAAATTTATTCCTAAAGTTTAGTAACATATTATATTTTTTTAATAGTTACCTAACATAATTAGTCAAGAATATTTGCATTCAAAAACTCTGATTCGGAATCGATCCGAAAATCAACGTTTCATAATCTATTAGGTTTGGCCTATATACTCGAATGATTCTTAAAATGTTATATCCGAAAACCAATATCAATTCCAACCCGCACCGAAAGACGAACAATTTTTTTTGAAAAAATGTTTGAAAATAATAATTTTTAATATATTTAGGTAAATATATATGTAAATAGGTTAATAAGGTCTTCACTAACTTTAAGTAAAATCACATTTAATAAATATTTTTAATTGAATAATCTATTTAAAACCCGTTAAACTAAAACCCATAGAATATATTTTTATAAGTAATACTATCATAATAATATCATGTTCCTAATTTAATAGAATAGATAAATTAAATAATTTAGTTTTAGATAAATTAAATAATTTAGTTTTCTTAAAAACAGTTATTTATATTTATTATTTTTCTTAATTGATTCATGATTTTTATTGTTGGACTAAACCTATGTCAAGTGGTCATGTTCTTAATTTAATAGAATAGATTTTGAAATTTTAAGTTGGACATAACTTTTATTAATTGGTCATGTTGTTGTTTTAATAGAATAGATTTTGAAATTTTAAGTTGGACATAACTTTTATTAACTGGTCATGTTGTTGTTTTAATAGAATAGATATCTGAAAAATAGAATAGATAACAATAAATAAATTTGATTTGTGATAATTAGATTTTAAGAAAACTTTTACTATATTATTAGAGAAAATTATAATACAGAGAACCAAAATTATTTCATGTGGTTTAGATTAATATTAATTTATTTTTGTTATTGATAATTTCATCAATATGTTATATATAAGCTTAATATTTTGTTTTTGGTTTTACATTATAATAATTTTATTTAATTATTTATTAGCTTAATTTTTTTTTTAAATAGTCAAATAAGAAATCAAAATTGAAACTAAAATCTAAAATTAAATTATTAAATTACTTTTATGTGCAGTAATATTCAATGCACATGTTTGGAATGAAGAGCTAAAGGCACCAGCCGCACACCTATTAAAAGCTCATCGTCTTCTCCACTGTCACCGTTTTGATTCTGACGACAACTCCCAATTTCAACTTTCAATCAAAGCTTATAAACTTAAGCTTTCTCTGTTAAGATTCATACTTTAACTCTTTCTTCAACGAAACTCGACATTATCTCCATCCCATACTAATCCACTTTTTGTCAATCAAAACCAAATGAATCTCTAAATAAAAGTGTAAAAGCTCCAAGTCCAATAATCTCAGATCAAAAAGTCAAGGAAAATGAACCAAAAAATTCTGATTTTTATTGGTAAAAAAACTGATGAAAATTAGAACACTCTAGTTTTCGAATCAAGATAGCGCATCAAGCAAATAGTAACTACTGGAACAGAAACAAAAAGTAAAACTATAATTTACAGACGGATTAAAAGAAGAAGGAGCAACTTTCTCTCATATTTCAGAAAGAAGAAGAAGTGGGTTCCGCGAATTTTGGGTTTAGTTAAGGTAGAGGTTATAAAATACATTGATTGAAATAGTTATTAATATCTCTTTTTTATTAAAGGAGGAGCATTGATAGAAAATAACCTTTGCCTCATGTGTTTATTACATGAGTGTCATTTCCTAGGTGTCATCACCACATGCACTCTCACTTACTTTAAAAAAAATCCTTTATGAACTAGAAAAATTACAAACAAATGCCACTGGTCATTACATTATACTATATGATTTTGGATTACATTTACACTTGATTACATTTCGAATTCAAAAAAAAAAAACGGGGATCTAAATAAGGCAGCATATTAACTCATTCCTAAAAGAGACTTTATGGTATGTTCGAAAATTTGGAAGTGTTTCATTTAGATAAGGCAACAAAATAAGTGTCTCATCTAAAGTCATGTACGCTTTAGTACAATTTTCGTAATTTTAAACGTGGTACAACTAAGTTCTTTAACCTGTATCAGTACTTGGTACATCTAAAGTTCATATCAAAAATCATAAAACTAATCTTGCAACAAGCAAACTATGTTAGACACAAAACTAATATAGAATCGTTTATCATAATGTTCATATCATAACCTATACGAATGTTCATATCAAATCGTTTTATGATATTTTCGATTCAATTCATCACTTAATGCTTCAAAAATATTAACATAGCACCGGCCACAATTCAATTTTGGAAACACCATTGAATTGTGTACGTAATCAAGGAAACAAAATTCAAAGAATTGAAAAACTTACCTTAATCGATAGGGGAATATTTCTGAAATATTTTTTGCGTGACCATCACTGATTTTCCTTACCTATTTCACGTCCAGACATCACGCAATTTATAAATCAGGCAACTGGTATATACGGTATTAATTTCTCATCATTTTAATAATGTTTTTAAATTCTCTAGATGATCTCTTTGCTATTGCTCATAATAGGATTGCAAACGAAGACTTCTGAAGGCATTATTGACAGCAGTTATTTTGTCTCTATTTTTAATTTTTTTTTGTTTTTTTTATACATTGTTCCTTTTATATTTTATTAGACTATTACTTATGTTTTATTTAATATTATATTTATAATTTACCTGCATGCAAACAAATATATAATTTAATTTTAATGACCATCGCATATAAATTTATATTGACATAATAAAATTCTTAGCTATAATCTGTATTTTCCTACATATATTTTTCTTACTATAACTTTAACTTTTATTATGTCAACATATTAAAAGTTATAATACTTTAATAATCTCTTCGCACCGCGCAGGGCGCGGGTTATCACCTAGTAATTAATTATATGCAGTTATATTTTAAGCTGGACATAACTTTTATCAGTGGGTCACACTGCTGTTTTAATAGAATAGATGGCCAAGTCAACATAAAAACAAGATTAAAATGGCCAATATTCAAAAATTGAATATTTAAATTGCTCATTTATGAGTTGACATTTTTTTTGGCTTTTTTTTGAAAGTTTAGAGTTTTTTTTGGTGGTTTTCTCTATATGTTTTTCATAATTGTAGTACCATAATAAATCAATGATAAAAACTTATTGATTTCATTAATTTTGAGAAACGGAAAGGTAAATAAAAACGGGACAAAAATGGTTTATCCCAGTAGAACAATCATTGTGAATTCCTTTTTTGTTTTACATTTCTAATATTCCCAAAAAAAAAATTGTGCTTTAAACAATAAAAAGGAAACCCTAAACATATTTGCAAATCATAGAACAATAGTTAGCATGGCGGGTTGGCTAGGGAGACGGCGCCAGCGACAACGTCGTAAAAAAACTAGACACCGCAAAACTAAACGAGCAAAGGATGTTCGTGGAGATTTCATCAGCTCCATGCCAGATGAGATCCTTCACCATATTCTCTCCTTTACCGTCACCATCTCAGCCATCAGAACTTCTGCCTTGTCGAGACGATGGAGGCATTTATGGCGCGAGTTAACTTCTCTCTACATCCATGACTTTGGACCACAGGCTCGAGGGATAAACCAAATCCTAACTCACTACACAGCTCCCAAAATCATGTCCTTCCATCTTGGTATCTACAATGATAATCACTCTACTGCTCAGATTAATAGCTGGATCGAGTTCGCTATGTCCCGCAGAGTCCAGGATCTGTCTTTGACCTTCTTTAATCACAGGAAGTATACTTTTCCAGATTTTTTTAATCTTAGTTCTTCTATAGAGCAACTAAGCGTAAAATTAAGGGATAGACATATGATTCCGGGAGCCACAGTGTCATGGGAATCGCTAAGGAACTTGTCACTGCGCAGATGTCGTATTCGAGATGAATCCATTGTAAAGATTATTTCTGGCTGTCCAAAGCTTGAATTCTTGGCATTGTATTACTGCGCTCTATTTAATTGTCTTGACCTGAGTAAGTCACTGAGTCTGACAAGATTGGAAATGAAGCACCACCCTTGGCTGTCACGATCAACTAAGATTATAGCTCCAAACATCCATTATTTGAGATTGAAAACTTCAGACACATGTAATTTAGTGGACGTCTCTTCTTTAACTGAGGCTTACCTTGATATTGGCATTGATGGAAACTTTTCTTTCTCGGTTGATTATCTTCTGACCATGGTGTTAAAGATGATAGCAAAATTGCAGAATGTAGAGAGACTTACTGTTAGTAAAACAGTTCTTCAGGTTTGTAAGCTTTCTTTGACTTACGAACTTGCTAATTAGTTTTTGACGAATAGTTCTTGCTATGCTTTTTTTGAGATTTAACTTTTGTGTGATTTTTTTCCCAATGGATTTGTTAGATTCTGTCTGTTGCTGAGATCCGACGTTTTCCTTTCCGAGTGCTCAGAGTCCAAACTTTGATTGTTAAAATAAAGTTTGTTCGATCTGCTATTCCTGGTACTGCATGGTTACTACAAAATTCACCCGGCTTAAAGAAGCTTATAGTACACACAACGGACAAAGGCAGAATGATGGTAATATATCTTTACTATTTAGCTCTTTGAATTTCTTGTCTACTAATAGAACTATGCAAACTACTAATAAAGTAAGAATGATGGTAATATATCTTTACTATTTAAGAGCCATGTCACTTTTGCTGAGCTAGTTTGCTACAAGATTAGTACGTATTTTGTAGCTCAAGAAAAAAAAAGTGAAAATAATTTATCGTGCGCTTTTGGATTTACTTTTGATGTACTACAGGATGATAAATATGTTGGCAGCTATCTGAATTCACAAGGCTTGAAATTGGATAAATACTGGAGATTGAAATACGGTGCTTTTCCTACCTCATGTGAGACGTATTCGATGCGTTCTAAAGATTCAACGTGGAAACTATTGGCTTCGTTCATAGAATGTCTGCTGAGAAACACAAAGATGCTAGAGACACTGGTTGTATGGTTGGGAGGTTCTGACTTCAATGCAAAATGGTTTAAAGGGCTGCTCCGGATGGTTCCAACACTTTCTGACAACACTAATGTCTCCATTATGCTGAAACTAAGCAATTGCTAAGTATTTGCATCCGTGTTCTATTTAACCGGTTATCTTTTACAGCACTTTGTAATGAAATTATTTTTATTGTATATGAATTTCTGAGTGAAAGTTTCACAGTTGACTCTTCGGATGTTCTATCGTTTTTTTTTTTTTGAATTTCATGTGTATTATACTTTTCTTTCTAAAAACATTTTCAATATAAAACACCATTTTTTCCTTCATAATAAAACTAGTTTTGCTCTCTCTTGTGAAATCTTACTCTATTAAAACATGATCATTCCTCATTTTTGACCAATTGATAAATGTTACATCTAATTATATATTCCCACGTTTTACTAATTAACTAACTGTCATTAAATTACATATAAATATAGAGTTATTATTGGGTTCACGAACTGAACCCGAAAACACGAACCGAAACCGACCTAAAAATATCTGAACCAAAACCGAACTGAAATTTTACAAGTACCTTTTGGATCCAAAATTCTTTTACCCGAAAGAACGGGAACCGAAAGAAACCGATCCGAATAGATCCGGACCCAAAAAGAACCTATTTGTACCCTAGTAAAAAACATGTATATCTAAACTATGATTGTTTGTTTGTATTTTATATATATTATTTTATGATTTAGTTGAAATATCTTTTGTTAATAATGTTTATCATTCTTTTGTAATATTTTTAAGAAATATAAAGGTTTAAAATGTAAAATTTTGAGTATAAAAATGTTTTGTTTTAATTATTAATAGTTTAATTTAAGTTATTTTGTAAATTATATATATATGTGATAAATATCGACTAAATCTGATGGAGTTTGGATATTGCGTGTCCTTTTCAGATCCAAATACCCGAATCGGACCAGATATGGACCCGAAAACTACAGGTATTTTACAGGTATTTTAATCATAGACTCGAACCGATCCGGACCCGAGAAGAATCGACTCGAACTCGAACTGAAAATTTACAAGTATCTATTGGATCCAAATGTGTAGGATCCAAGTATAATTAGTTGGGAATTTAACTAATTATAATAATATGATGTTTAATATTTATATAATTATAAAAGGTTAGTATTGTTAATTTATTATTAAACCACTGAGCATTTGATAGTCAACCAGTCATAATTATCCCGAAATTGCATCAATTTCTAACTATTGTACTATTCGTACAAATCCCTTAATAACACTTAAAACCACAGCCACCCGCATCCGAAAACTTGTGTAACCTCAACCCTTGCGTTTACACTAATCAGACCCATAGTATATTCTTTGGATGTTATAGTATTAAGTTTTCTGAATTTTGTTATTAAATTAAGGTTCAAAATATTATATTACTTTTTTCTTTTTACAACTAACTTTTTCGTGTTGAATTTCAAAAAAAAAAACATTACTTTAGCATCTATGATTTTGTCATTTGTAAAGTTTGGAATATTATCATTTTCATTTTTGACTTTTTTTTGTTACTAAATTAGTTCATTATTTTATAAAAATATTTGAATTTTATTTCATATTTTTATATTTTTCTCAATAGATTTTGTTACAATTAAAATAAAAAATAAATTTATAATTAAAATTTATTTGTCATTAATATATTTAAAGATTTATTTAAAATTTAAAGTTTTATAATCCCATATTTTGTAAATAAAGCATGAACTAAAGGTTAGTTATATACTATTATAATTTAAAAATAATAATTTTAAGAAAATATTTTTATGGGTTTCAAAAAGATATATATAGTTGTAGATATAATTTTTTTACGTATGTTAATAATTTTATTTTTTTATAAAAATATTACATAGTTTACGAATTTTAATCCATTTTAAAGGTGAATGGTAGTTTTTTAAATGAAAGAATTGGAAAAATAGGTTAGTTTAACAATTTAACTAGATTTTGACCCGCGCTTGGAAAGCGCGGGGTTGTTGGATTATATTATGATACAAAATTTTATTATAAAACAGCTATATAATCTATAAATTAGTTTATTTGAGATTTTATATGTACACTTTTACGTAAGTTTCTTTTCGACATGAGAATTATATCCGGATAAAAAAAAAACTAAACCGACCCAAAATTATAGGTTAGTTCATGTCCAGAGAAGATAACCTATTATGTTTTTTTTGACCCGCATGTCTTTGTTTGAGTCCGGGTCCTACCCTAGACCTGATCATAAATATGTGTTTATTAGGTATATTTGGATATTTCGAATATGTTTCCGGTATTATGGATATTGTTTTTAAGTTTTTGGTTTACGATTAGAGTTTTGATTTTAGGTAAATTTTTCAAATTAAAAAAATTGGGTATTTGGATAAAATTTTGGGTATTTTCCACTTCATCGTGTTAGATTTTGAATAGGATTTTAAATTTTTAGGTATTTAAATTTTTTTGGTATTTGTTTGGAGTTTCAAATACTTTTCGTGTTTCGGATATTTTTCAGATTTTTTATATATTTCGAATTCTTTTAGGATCTTAAATACTCGAACAGATGTGGACCCATTACGTCCATATCAGGTCCAACAACTTTTTGATATAAATTTTTAACGTTATTGTACAAAAACATGGTTGATGAAATATTTTTCTGAGTAAAAGTATCATAAAAAATAATATTAAGATCTGTTAAAAATATTTAAAATATTGTATGTTTAGAATGATTAATGTATTATCAGAAAAATAATAAATAGTTATTCATAACTCCAACAACTTTTTTATATTAGATCTTTTAAAACTCTTTCTCTTTTAATAGTATTGATTTGTTTTAAGTGAAAAGTATATAAAAGTGTAATATCTAAACAAATAATTTTCAAAATCTTGAATAATCAATACTGATATCATGAAGTCGGGTTAGCTTTAATAGAACCAATGAATTTCTTCATTTTTGTGAAGGTAACATGAATATTCAGAAAAATCATATTTAGATATGAAAATAGTATCAAACTATAGACGGTTGAAAGTTTAGTATATGATATGAGATTTTAGTGGGAAAGTTTATATATGATATGATTACTTTATTATAAACGAAAGAGGAAGTTATAATGTACACATATATATCTTGTAATTTATCTTGCTTTAAATCATAGTATATTATATGATCAAAGTGATAATCTAAAACATTAGTTTCAATGTTTTTACGATTAAAAATAAAAATGATTATTATAGTAATAGTAATGATTATGATTTAGGAGTGAGATTTAAATAAATAAAAGAATTGACTAAATTATTGTTAGAGAAATATATGGTAACATTGTTAGTATAAATTTATGGTAAGACCAAAAAATTATGAGTTAAATGAAAGGGTCCAAACAACTTTTATAAGTAGATTTTTTTAGACTCCTTCCCTTTTAATAGTATTGATATATTTTTCATATTTAAGTCAGCACTTCTATTTTAATATAATATAGGCTATAATTATAAAATTTATCAAAATAGCATAGAAGTTTTATTATTTTTTCTATAATAAAAATTTAATTTCAGTAATTTATAATAATATGATATTAATAATTAAGAAATTAATTAATTTATTATTTTATAAAATAATATTTAAATATTCATATGCTTTTGTTAGATTTTTTCTTAATAGATTTCGTTATAACTAAAAATTAAATTTAAAATTTTTAGTTAAAATTGATATATTACTAAGGAATTACTAATATCATTACGATCTTCTATATTATTATTTGAGAAGTGATTGTCTTTATGTAAGCTCTCACGTTAAAAATTAGAGAGGTTAAAGTCAATGATCATTAAAAAGTTTTTATCTATAATTTATTATATAACTAAAAATGAATCTGTTAAAGTCATATGTCGTGCATATGGATGTGGAGCTACCAGTTTGGTTTGCAGAGTCTATAGGTCCGATTGGTAATGGCTGTAGCTTTAAAATTTTTACCGTAGAATAAAATCTGTAGACTTTTTGTTGTGGCTTTAGATTTTATTGATGTATAATTTTATAGAAAGCACTAAACAATTGCTTTGGATATTTGACTCTGCAGAGCACTTGTACATCTGTAGATTATTTGAAGAGCTGTGGTTTCAAAAAAAAAAATTAAAGCTTGATTGCTCTGAATTTGGTGCTGTAAAAATAAATGGGACTGTGTACAGCACCTACAACAACTACCAATCACCTCATATGAGTCTGTTTAAGTTGCTGACAAACAAAATTAAAAATGAATTACATATTTAACAATATTAATTTTATATGTATATTAGATAATTGATTATAAATACATATAAAATTTTCAAAAAAATCTATACATTTTTCTAAAAAAGAAAACAATTCTTATATATATTTTGTTGTTATCAAAAAATATTTTTTCTATTATTAAATGATATCTTGTCATTACAGGTTCTCAAGGCAATACAATCTGAGGAGAGAAAACCTCAAGAAGTTATGGTGGGATTAGCACCACATGTACTTAGGTTAATGAGTACTACATAAAAATCAATAACAATGTTCCGTGAAGCGGAAGTAAGTGAGGAAGAACTAGGCGATGCAGTAGTCAATATCCTAGAGAAATGAACAACTAATGCAAAAGGTTCCAAGAATCAGGAGGTTTGCAGTTGACCTAATAACCATTCAGATGCTAAAAACTAATCTTAAGATAGTTAAATAGGGACGACCCCTGAAATTTTTGGGGCTTAAAACAAATAAAAAATGAAAGCACATATACTACATCACAAAATTTAATTCTGTAGACTTATTGACCCTTTTAGCTGAGAAAAGACGAAGCTGGATAGTTTTTTTTGACAAGAACAAATATGAAAGAGTAAAGAGAAAAAAAAAGAAAGAAAAAGTTAGTGTAAGTTAGATTTTCAGTAATCCAGACTGTTTTTAATTTATTGGGCCAATAAATTGTTGTGGTGTTTAGCACGATGAATTAATTAATTAATTAATTAATTAAACAATAAAACCAAAGCGGGTAATATATATATATATATATATATATATATATATATTTGGTGGGTTATATATATATTTTGAATATATATAGTGTATTTATACTTTTGTTAAATAGGAGTATATAAGGAGCTTTGGGACAAACTGTAACGAGTTGATAGCAATGATAAAGGAAATTCATGTTTGGCTAAGCTTTGCGACGAAACTGGAAATGATAGAGACGCTGCAGATATGCTTTCTGTATTTCAACATCATTCATGTTTCACGAACGTGCAATCAGATTTCAGATTTTTTAACTAAGATTGCTAGATCTTTCTATAGAGAGTTTCATTTTATTGATTGTTATATTCCGGTCTGGTTACCCAAACCACCTCAAGTTTAAGTAATAGAATGAACTTTTGACGTAAAAAAAAATGGGAGTCTATTAAAATAGGGGTACATAGCAAATGTTTCATTGGCTTGATCCAGGCCGATTGAAGATTTTCCACGGTTGGTCTTGAAATTTTGGAGGCTTAAAGCAAAAAATAATGGAGACATATATACTACATTACTAAATTTAATTTTGTAGACTTTGTACCATTTCCAGCTGATAAAAGACACCAAATAGTCTTTTGACAAGAAAAAAATATGAGAATAGAGAAAAAAAACGGTAGTGTAAAATAGATTTTTTTTTTTAGTATTATAGATTGTATAAAAATGGGGACATATAGTATCATTGGTTTTAGAATATGGTCGGCTCAAGAGTTTCCAAAACCTTGGCATAAAGAATGAATTAGAGACTTGTCTTTGAGACAGCATCTGAGGTTGAGAACTACGATATATTCTCTGGCACGTTTGGCTTATCACGCCATTGTTTAACAATCAATGAATCATCGGAGAAGCAATGTGGTTATTGAGTGTAAGAGCTTACAGGAAACAAAAAATTTAAGATGTTAACTTTGTCTCAAACCCGAGTTGTCTTGAACACATTATCTTCGCTCATCATAGAATGGTTTGATCAAATGGTCCATATTCTTATGTTCTCCTCCCCACCCCACCCAACAGTTGCTTTGTTTCCTGGAAATGTGAGGAGAAAACATGCAACTACTTTGCAAATGTTCACAGAAATAGGGTAATGATCAAAATACATGTAAGATGATTATCTCGTTGCATGTTCATAACGCGAGGATAAAAGACATTTTGGTCAAAGCCAACAACAAGATGTAAACTCAAGAATTTGAAACTTGATAGGTTGTTGCAGCGGAGTTTTGGTTCGTGTACATGTGTTACACATGGATATTATACACGAGAGGATTTTTTTCTTGTCAAGTAACATTAAATGGAAAAAAAATCATATAAAATCATAATCAGAAGATAACTTGACGTGACAAACCTTTAAACACTTAAGCTTTGCTTTCTAATTTACCCAAACCAAAACACATCTTTATGATATTATCTACTTTTGAAGAAATTGAGATCCCACCGGCGTAATAACCCGTCTAAGACGTTTCCTGATGTGCTACTACGTCCAACCACAGTCACTGTTGCCTTTGTACGTGATGACAAGTCAATGAGGTCGTCTGTGTCCTGACTACCATTTACGGGTCCTGGCAGAGAATCCGATGTAGCATTGGCTTCAGAAGATAATGGTGCATCATGGTTACTTGGTGTTGGACCGAAAGCAGAAAATGTCTCAGGATGTGCTGATTCTGGTTCTGTAGTAGAAGAAGCATTACCTTCTTTTTCTACAGTGTTCTCTGTATCGGTGGTCTTGGAAGGTTCTTTATTCTGATGAGTTTCGACCTCCACGTCCTTGAGCGATTTCATCACCGCTTCCATCAGCATCTGAAGAAGCCATTTAAGATATGTGAGGAGAAATGAATATCGAGCAAAGTCATAAGGAGGGGTCAAAGGTGAAACAAATCCAACTTTTTGTAATAATTCTCACCCTCTCTTCTTCATCTGGATTAGATGGAAAATCTGCTAGTTCCTCTACTTGAAACTCCACATATTGATCATCATCTAAGGCTACAGATAGATGAGGAGGATATGGATCCCCATTAGACAAATCAAAGCTGATCATATCAGAAGATGAACTACTGGAGACTTCGTAATTCTCCTTTTCCTGAAATAAAAACATATCAGTCAATGATTTATATGTAGAGAAGTTGGTCACCCAAGCACTAGTGTCCACTATTGTTGATCGTAAAGCCATCATATACATGAATTAAACTGATTAGTCAATGGCCAATGACCATAAACATGAAGATGAACAGATTAATAGAAAAATTAAAGGAAGAGAAGCTGATCGTATTATACCTTGGTTTCTGAAGATGATTGATTAGATGGGACGTTCGAAGGAACCTGAAAGTAGTAATAAAGGACCATCAGCACGGAGATGGAGAGTCTTATAATTATACCACGGAGAGGCAAGCAAGCGAAGCAAACTCTATTAGTTTGGTCGCTATGCAAAAACAGTTACATGGTTTCTATGACTCCAAATTTGTAAATAATCAGATGTGATTTCCTTTTGACGCTATAAGCACTGAAGTTTCCATGTTTCTAGGAAATTAGCGAAGTACCAACCTCTGTGCGACTCATAGGTCTTTTCATTCGGACGTCATTGATTGCACCGGACGTACTACTGCCTGCAGCTAAACCTGAAACCAATGAGTAAAGATGTTGCCACATGGTTATATAAAACCTGGACCCAGATGACTTACTTTTCTGTGCGGAGGATGGTTGAGAACTTAGTTCTTGCATGGTACTCCAACAACTGCCCTGAACATAGAACAGTTAACATCATTGACCTTTCTCACACTAAATTAGAGACAAAAACACTCCAAAAGAAACTAAACAGTCTGCAAGTTTCATTACCTTGACAAAATAATCATCCACGGGGTCAAACAATCTGGTCCCAACCACCTCTGGAGGTTGAAGAACGTTATGGAAAAAAATGTTTATCGAATCAAAGTAGAATTGTGGCCGCGGTGAATTGTGGTCTCCCTCGAATTTGATGATGTTTTTGTCTCCCTGCCATAATCAAAAGGGCTACATGGTCAAGGGTTTATTGAGAACTTCTGAGAGGCTCAGAGGAAGTAAAGGATAATATGGAATAACTTACTATGTATGCTTCATATATACGCTCTGAGTGATGAGGGCCAATAAAGTCATCGTCTATGGCATGTCCAAATAAAACTGGAACAAAACATGACTTCGCTACCTTAATGGTGTTGAGATCCGTTATGTCAAACTTGGCTTTCTTCTGAACAGCTCTCCTCATATATTGTATTGCAAATTTTATCTGAATACAAAAAAAAACAGCTTAGATTAAATAATGTGGAAACAAAACTCACAAGAAACAGAAGCTACAAGTTTACTTTTAACTTACAGTAAACTTGGGTAATGGGAACTTATATGTATCTACAAGTTCCATCATCAAATCGACCAAATCAGAGAATGGACTGTCTAGAACCATCGCTGCGATAGAGGGATCCTCAGCTCCATACATCAAGCTAGAAAATAAGTGTAAGCAGTTCCAAACAGTTACTTGAAACTTTCATGCAAGACTTGAAATGACAAAAGTGAATCAAGAAATGAAAGACTTAAAAGGAACCTTGTGACAGCACCCATTGAACGACCCCATAAGCCAATCAGAGACACATTTCCATCTGTGCGCAAATACTCAACCACCGCTTTCAGATCATCTTTCTGCAAGCATCCATATCACGTTTGTCAAAATTTAACTATCGACAACCTAATCAAGGACACCTACAATCCCATGTGATCTTCCCACGTGTCACTCTTAAGATGAACTAGGTAACAGTAAGGTTGCTCTACAGACCAAATCAAGTAGCATCTGTGTATTGGTTTTTAATTGGATAAGAAAAGATCAGCGGAGCACATACTTCATTCCACCCCAATGTGACATAGTCCCCGCCAGAGAGACCAGATCCCGAGAAGTCCAGCGTGAAAATGGTGATGTTTGAAGGAAGTAATACGATGGCAGCTTCACTGGCATCAGCTCTACATCCACTGAGAATAATCAAAGGGTCATTAAAGAAAACATCAACAACAACCAAGGAGCAGGGGTCGAATCTTTGGACAATAAACAATCAATTATAACAACTGAAGTCCAAATATCATTACAGATATTGCAGGATTAGTTCTTAAAATCTTATCTCACCAGTTGAGATCAGATTGAAATTCTAATAAGATTAAAGATTACCTGTTGCCATGGCAGTATATTACACAAGGTAGAGGCCTATCTTCGGGACGCTCAAGTGGCATGTAATGACTACACTTAAGGACATCTCCCCTGATGTTTTTCACCTGTCAGATACAAAGATCCCCCTATCAACCTTAGGTGAATAAAGATAAAGCTAAAGGCAGAAAAAAACTAGAGCCTCAAAGGGATTTTACATATACCTCTAAATCTTTCCGCTGGTACCATCTCCCTTTGAGCAAGAACTCCTGTTCCAAAAGATCATGTTCCGGTTTGTATTCAGCTCTGCATCAAAAACAAAACAAAAGAACAAATCTTGTAATGGAACTGGATGATGAAAAGGGTTTTCTTGGTGATTTAACCTTGTCCAATTGAACTAGTCTGGTCTAAAGGAGATTATAATCATAAAACATAAAGTTACTAAAATAAGTTCAAATCTGAAACTCTAAACTTGATGCAAAAAGAAGCCAATTGTAAAAATAGTAAAAGAGGAAACTAAAATTCGAACTTCCAAAATAAGTAAGTTCTACAAAAATAAAGAGCTTCTTCACCTTGGGGGTCGAATGATGAAGTTAACAAGCTGCTCCATTTAAAAAATCAAACAAAAAAATCAACACCTTCTATCTTTCTCACGATTTGTCAAATCGATTGAGAAAACGAACACGATGCATATAGAAGAAGAATTATAGCAATAAAAACCCCAAAAGAAAGACGAAGATCGAGACGCAGTGAGAAGGAAGGGGGACACACACAGAGAAAGAGAAATAAAGAAGCAATAGAAACGGCTTTTTTGCCTAAGCTCAACTGTTTTTTTTTCTTTTCAATTTTCCTTTTTATTATATAAAAACTTGTAAACTAGTCCCCACATTTTTGGCACTTTTGATATTAACGTCACAATATTTAATTTTTAGGTTTTGAATTTACCCCATTTTGAAGAGTAATTACGAAATTGGTGATACATAATCATTAACCATTATTGTGTTATAAGAAGGTTTTCAGTGAAAGCTGACAAAGCGACAATTCAAATCAAAGCCTCTTTTGTTTCATTTTTTTCTTTTATTTTTTTTTTCTAAAAACAAATCTTAATGATAAATTAAGGTTTTTACTCGACAACACGTATTTGTTGTCGTTATATGTGGGCTTAGGACTATCCCATTTAAAAAGAAAATGAATAATACGAGGTCAAATTAATAAACATATGAGGTTAATTATTACAAGTACTAAAGCTGTAGGAGGGGTGACTTGGAAATTCCGACACCTAAGACCACATCTGGCACAAAGACTATCACAGCACTTGAAAGATTTTCATCTTCATCTGGATATGCTGGCAGCCTGGCACCATATATGGGATGGAAACGCACCAACGAATTCTCTGTGTGGGTGTGTGCTTGCTTTCTCATGTAGTCATGTTAAGAAATACGAATATTCCGTATCTGATCCAAATTCTTACAATATGAACTTTTGGTATGGATTGAAAACAAATGATGTCAATAAGTAAACAATACATGTCGACTCATCATTTTAATAATTGTGTTTGTGGTTAATTCTCAGCCAAAACTTGTTTTACTCCTAAACTAATTGAAACTTTATTGGCTGCTTTTCTCTCAAGTGTATTTTTTGCGTATAATGTTCAATGTACAACATAATATATATACATATATATATATATATATATTGCAGTATTTTCTAATACGAGAAATATAATATCTAAATTGTATCTCGAAGATATTATAAATAACATAGTCCCTCCATAGAAAAAAAAATATTTCAAAAAAATATTTTTTTACATTTTCAATGTATTAATTAATAGTAAATTGTAAACTTAAAAAAAAAAACATAGTTGTATTTATTAAAATACTATTGATAGTCAAATTTTATATGTTTTCTTAATATATACAAAATTCTAAAACATACATCTCATTGAAAGTACATTAAGATCTTAATCCCAATATCCCTACTTAAGTAAGTGGTATGCAGTTTCAAACACCTAACTTGGACAAAAGTATTTCAAATAATAGTTTTGTGAAAACTTTATTAAATAAATCAGCAACTTGGTGTTTTGTGGTTATGTGTTCTATGACCACAATCTCATCTTGAACAACAACACGAACATGATGATAGTCGGTTCTATGTGTTTGGTTTGTCCGTGCAATATGGAATTCACAGCTATGTGAATGATAGTTTTACTATAATGATAGCTTGACTATCACAATGCAAAAGAACCTGGATGAGAAGGAACAAAACATCTTGAAGAGTGCCCTTGAGATATTATACCAGACGTAAGGCTGCTTCCCAATGTGCAACCAAAGGAGTTTTCATGAACTGAGATAGAATGTAGACAGCATAGCTCAAGTGCAGTTGTGTGATGGTCAAATAGGGGGATGTTCGTTTCTCCATCTATCATCTTCATCCAGTTGCTCCATCTATGTGATCCATCCAAATTACCAGATTTTAAGAGATGTTCGTTTTTCCATCTAGATAAGCCATCTAGATGATTCATCCTGATGTATTTTATGTTTGTTTCTTTATTTATATTTTCATCCAGATGAGTTTAATGAACAAATTACAAATATACTCTTGTTTTGATTTAATCATATGTTTGATATTGATTTTAACTATAATAACTTTTATTATTTAGTATAAAATATATTTACACTGAAATTATTTTAAAATTAGCATTTCACATTTATAAATTTTTATTTCATATAAATTTATTTATTTTTATTTAAATTTGTGTTAAAATTTAACTATTACTATAACTTTTCATAAAACTCAAAATAGAAACTCAAATTTGAATAAACTTCCAAACAAGTCAAAGTAGAAACTCAAAGTGCAACAAATTTTATAAAACTAAAAATTTAAAAGATGAAAGCAATGGTAAGAGCATCATGTACTTAAAGTTTTTAAAACAAAATTTTAAAAGATGAAAGCAATGGTAAGATTTTAGCAAGAAACCGCATTTTTACGGTTTTGGCGGGAAAACACGTTTTTACTGTTTTGGCGAGATACCGTGTTTTGCAGTTTTGATGGGAAACCACGTTTTGCGATTTTGGTGGAAAAACATGTTTTGGTGGTTTTGCCGGGAAAAAATAATTTTACGGTTTTGGCGGGAAAACGTATTTTTGCGGGTTTGTTATAAAATCGTTTTTACGGTTTTGGTGGGAAAATGAGCTTTTGCGGTTTTGACGAGAAAACACGTTTTTGTGATTGTGGCGGGAAACTTGTTTTTCGGTTTTGGCGGGAAACTTGTTTTTTCGGTTTTGGCGGAAAAACACGATTTCACGGTTTTGGCAGAAAAAACGCATTTTTATGAGTTTGGCAGAAAATGCATTTTTGCGGTTTTGGCAGGAAACAGTTTTTACGCTTTTAGTAAAAAACGTGCTTTTATGATTTTGGCGGGAAAACGCGATTTACGATTTTGGCGGGAAAACGCGCTTGTATGGTTTTGGTGGGAAAACACGTTTTTGTGGTTTTGGCAGGAAAATGCGTTTTTGCGGTTTTGGCGAGAAACCACGTTTTTACAGTTTTGGAGGGAAAACACGTTTTGACGGAAAAACGTATTTTTATGGTTTTGGCGGAAATTTGTGTTTTGTGATTTTGGCGGAAAAATTTGTTTTGTAATTTTGGTGGGAAAAGTTTTTTTTGTGGTTTTGTCATTTTTCATGAGTGATAAAATGATGGGTAATTCTCATAAATAGATCATTTTCAAGTTTTGGTCACAAAAATACACCACAAGGAGGAATATGACCAAAATATTTCATTTAATAGGTAAAAAGACACTAATACCCTAGATATATATATACAAAAAAAAATTTATAGTTTTAGATTATATATTTTCAAATTCGAATTTTTTTATAAATTGTTTTTTCGAAATTTTTTTTTATTTTTTTTTTAATTTTCTTTTTGTAATTCAAAAAAACTTTTTGAAACTATTTTTGAAATTTTTATTTTCAAAATTTTATTATTTATTTTCTATTTTATAAAATTTTAAATTTCAGACTCAAATCTCCACCCGTTAACTCTAAACCCTAAGGTTTGAATTAGTTAACCCTAGGGGTATAAGTGTATATTTACCTCTTTAATAAAACATTTTGGTCTTTTTGATTCTTAGAGTTTATATTTGTGTTAAAAACTTTTTTAGTGTTATCTTAGAATATTTCCCTAAAAAATATATTAGGTTTGAGTTTGTAATTTGTTAATTACATGAGGATATAATAGACATTATACTATTTTGACAAACTCATCTCCATCCCGATCATCCAATTTGGATCAGCCATCTGATTTTTAAGATTAAACCTGAATTTTTAAATTTCATTCAGATGAGCCATCTAAATAACTTGTACTTTTAACGCCTAAACGAATTGTACTCTCATCTTCGTTCAGATGGCTTATCTGGATGGAGAAATGAACAGAGCCTAGATGAATCGTCCAACCATATCGTGAAATTGCTCCGGTCATCAAACACATGGCTCGTTACAGATGAGAGCTTATGGCTGAGTTTGATTGGTACTGCCAATGATTTAGAGCCTAACCAGCTTCTACAACAATGTCAAGAGCGTATTTATGCTAAAAGAGGCAAACCATAGGAACCACGACATACTTTGTTCCCCTGGAAATACCTCAATTTCCAAGGTCTTTCATGTAAAAGCAATCGTTGAGATGAGCCTTGAATTGATCAATGACATGAAGGTTATTCGGCAATAATGAAATTGTTAACGTAGATGAGAATGTGTAATATTGTGTTGTCTTTCTTGTACGAGAATAAAGAGCAGACTTCTTTAGTTTGTCGAAACCTTATAATTGGCAAAGAGATGTAGAGTGTTTAGCGAACCAACAACGAGGTGCATGTTTGAGTCAATACAAGGACTTCTAAAGGAGGCACACCTTAGTTGGATTCGGCGATTAAAATAAGGGGAACGTCATATAAAACTCTTCGGTGAGATCACCATGAAAGAAGCATTGTGAACATCCATCTAGTAAACTTTTCAAGCTTTGATAGCAGCAACAGTAAGAAGAAATTGACATTGTTGGGGTGGGGTGGGAGTGGAGTCAACCAATACGTGTACCAATTGTTTGTTGAACTTGAGACATTTGCGTGGACAACATACGAGTGGCAGCGGAAGACGAGAGAAAAGTGGCCGTTTTGTATCCTAAAGAATGCAAGACGCTTGAAGAAAGCAACTATCTCCACAAAACCCATTGAACCGGCAGAGCTTGAAAAGTTGGAAAAGAGAAGTGAGATGCTCAACCAGTTGGCTAGCGAGGTCAAGGTTCCTAATTCATGTCTCCTCTGCCGTATCCTCTTTTCTTACTATTACTAGTTGTTAACATCATATTTAGTTATTCTTTTCTCTTGACATTTAATAAAAGAAAACAGAGTCTTTACTTTAAGCAATCAACGAGTGGCTTCTTCTCTTGTTGTATACTTTGTGGGCTAGAGAATTGTTTTTGGAAGGAAAAAAGAGGAATTGCATTTGAATATACATAACATACATGCTTGTGTTCTTCCAGATTAAGGTTTCTATGCGTTCTTGATCACTGCAGATCGCGCTTTCAGGTTCAAGAAAATGCTCCTAAATGTATATATCCAAGAGATTAGGATGTTATAGGAAAATCAGTTTGGCATGAAAGTTAATAGCAAAACGTGAAAGAAAGATTAGAGATTTGTTTACCAGCAGGAGGCGATGAAGCTGCCGAACAAGACGCGGAATTGCAGAGGGACATACTGATAATTAATCCATCCCACAATAGGCCAGAACTTTGTGTTACATACAAAAAGTTTTAAAAAAATCAGAACTACCAAATTGAACAGCAATGTCAAAATGCAACATTAATGAATATGTATTCAGGTTTTGTAACAGAAATATAAAAGTTACTATGTTTTCTTTTACCTTCCAGGCTGTTAACTGTATGGTAGAGAAGTCTTTCCCAACTTTATGCTTCACTAGCTTCCATGGCCTCCCTGTAAAAAAAGACATTGCAAGGATTTTACTCCCACTAAAGAGAGAAACAAAAAGGGATTGAATTGTAACTGTACCTTCAACTACTAAACCATAGTAAGACATGAAAAGAAAGTTGTTCCAAGGAGAGGATGTAAGTTGTTCCAGCAAAACCTGCTCCAACAATTGTTTCTTAAGAAATGATAAAGTTCATGAGATGCAAGCGGTACTCTTAGAATACAAGTAAGTTTTTAACTAAAAGAGGTGACTTTCTAGCTCTAATTCAGAGTTCCAAGCACATTCAACTTCATAATGCAGCAAAAAAGGTTTCAGAACATCCACATAAATCTCAACATCAACTAAGGAAGGCGCATTCAAGAATAACATTTACATAAATTTGTTACCCATATGATCAGATTCATCCAAAGGAAGGTATATTTACCGCACCATTTATTAATGAAAAGAAATACATTGAAGAAGAGGAGGCTTGTTTGGTACTGAAGGAGAAGAAAACGTTTGAAAGCGAAAGGAAAAACCTTTTTGGCTACAGTTGTGTTGTCCTTCTTGCCTTTGAAAAGAGCATCCATCAATTTGTGGAAGTAGTGAGCAAATGGCCCACCATAACATAACCCATACAACTACACCAGATGATGATCATCACTTTCAGAAACAAGAAAAAGGAGTTGAAATCATAGGAGGAGAAGAGAGTAGGAACGAACCATAAGAAGAAACAATCTACGGAACTGAATCTTTTTAACTCCAGCGATCTTCTGAGCTATGGCATCACTGCAACCTGCCAAAACCCCAGCTGTGATCGCCTGCCCACAAAAACCAAACAAACAAGGAGTTAAAAAGCAAAAAAAACAAAACTTAATCTTTGATTTTTTTTTAAAGTGAGGGGACCTTGGTTCGTAAAGGGTGAGCTTGGAGCTGAATCAGATACTTCCGCCATGCGTCTTTGGCATAATCAGACATGGCCCGAAGATTATTGTCCTGATTCTTTTATGTCAAAAAGAAGTAGAAGAAGATAGCTAGGAAGAGCTGAGGAACAAGAAGACTAGGAGGAGATCCAGATTTGATTACAAGAAATTAATCATGTTTTAGTTGCCTTCATTTAAACAAAAACAAATATATTTAAGGGTTAGGTGGAGATTCACTTATGGGATATCAAAAAAAATAAACAAACACCTAAATCAGGAATACTTTTTTGTCTGTGCCTGAAGAAAGTGCATCTCTCATATTTCTTGTGTTGGTCCACAAGTTGTCATGTAGTTATCTGATTGCCTGTTTTGTTCTTACAGACAAGTTAGGTTGGATGACATATACTTAACAGAACTATTGTCTGTCTATTCATAAAACCAGCGTCATTTTTTTTTTTTTTTTTGAACTTTTTTTTTTTTTTTTTTTTTTTTTTTTTTTTTTTGGAAACAATTAAATAGAGATTGCAACTTTTGTTTCATTATGTCTGGATAGAACCTTAAAGAAAATGTAACTGTAGCTAAAACGCATGAAGAACACTCAAATTCGCAAAAGAAACTGCCAAAAAGTCTGAGCAAAACACTGGGGGAAGAAAGTAGAAGTAGAAAACTAATAGCCTCCCTTGAGATCGTTGACGACATCGTATGGGATAGGAGTGTCTATTTGCAGATTTTGTTCATGTCTATTTGCAGATTTTGTTATTATTGTACACTCCAAGATGATTGATCTACCTACTTTCTTTTTGATGCAGCTCTCTCACTAGGCCATTCTGTTCATATCTTTGACTTCATCGGATCTTTTTAACCTACAAATCATCTGACTAAAAAGAAACATGTGGCATTGACCAGGAAGAAAACGGTCATTTCATACATGATATGATATGTTCAATACATACCCGACTTATATAGCCGTGCCAAACATACATGAACTTGTATGATTGTGCCAAAATATACCCGACTTATAATTTTTTTGGCAAAATCATACACCAGTCACCACTGCCACATCATTCACTTTTATTCGCATGGATGCTACTTCAGCTAATTTTGTTGATGAAGATGTCATGTGTACAATTTATTTTTGAAAAAAAATAAATAGTGTTTTTATAAAAGTAAATTTATAGAAAATGTAAAATTTATAAATTTTAATTATTTAGTAAAATTAACAAAAATTAATTAATGAATTAATTTTTAATCTTATATAAGAGATACATCTTATCACAAACCGTCCTTATAAGAGTTACTAGGGTCGGACCCGCCCTACGGGCGGGTATGCAAATGAACGTTTATTTTATTATAAGCAAATTAAACAATAATATAAACATATCTAAATTTTAATGAAAATTTTAGTTTATTTTATTATAAATTTCAATATTTTAAGTATAAATTTGACTATTTTTTGTTTTTTAAATTGTACATTTGTTACTATATTTAAACAATCATCCAAATATAAATATTTTACTTTGTTCACAACATTTGCTTTTCTTGAATTTACTGGATTCTAAATACATTTCTTCTCAAATTATATAATTTAAAAAATTGAAATTGAAAATCCAATTTTTTATCTTTTTAAGAAAAATAGGCAAGTAGCATAAAAATTGATATTAATTGTTATTGTTTAATATTTACAAATCGTTAGATTATATATTCATGTATTATTATCTTTGAGAAAAATATATTCATGTTGTTTTGATATGTTTCTTCAAACCCACATTAACAAAAATTTGAAAATAATAAATTCTGTAATTTATTTTTTTTACTACCAAAGTTTAGGCTAAACCAAAAAGATAACTAACAACCATAAATAAATATATGATGTATTGTTAGTTATAAATATTATTTATGGAGCATTTGTTGTATTGTTCACATATATGGTTCAATATTCAAATGTTAAAAATGTGATTTTTATCATAAATTTTAAAAATTTACATTGATGTATCATGTTTTCTTTTTCCATTGTTGAGATGGCAGCAAAAAAAAAATGTCTGAACTTATAATAGTACCTATTTTATCATGATTAATGATGTAATTAAGTTTTGACTTATCCAGAAAATAATTTTCGTATTATATTATTCTTACTATTTTCTCTTACAATTTTTACTATTTATTATATTATCATTGTTAGAAATCATTTAGTTAGCTTACCACCAATATATAATTATTTTATATTGTCATCAATATTTTTATTTTTGACCTTTTTTAAAATGTTAGTTAATTGTACTTTTCATAAATTTTTCTTCGAGTTCACAATATATAACACATTTTTGATCTATAGAAATTTACCAGCTAAAGAATTATTTGTTGCAGCTAGAAACAAAGACCGATCTTGATGTCTTCAATATGACACCAAGAGAAAAAGTACAATGCGAGACCTCATCATTTTAAGAAAGAAATATATCAAATATGTGACACAACTTCTGAAAATATATGTATATATATGTTTATCTTAATCATCAGATCACTGAAGCTACACTACTAACTATTTTAAAAGAGCTGGAAAAAAAAAACTGAAAAAGTGGCTTAAGGAGAAAGAAACAGAAGAATCTGAGACTTAATGTATCTCAATGAACACACTTGCCTGAGGATGCAAACCTGCATCTTTCAGTGACATTGACTATTTGTCTCTTCTGTACACTGTTCTTGGAAAGTTTGTGATTAAGCTATATTCTTCTGTTTCAAGCAATCCAAGTGAATCAACGCAGTCATACAGTGTATTGCTTTCAAACCTCCTCCCTTTTCTTTCTCCATTCGGGAACCTTACCAAAACCTACATTGTCACGGCAAATAAACAGTCCACGTGTACCATAAATACCCAACAAAAGCAAAACAGAGAAAGTAATGAATGGCAAAGAAAAGGAGGAGAACTTACTTGTGCAACATCAGGTACTTTCTCAGGTTCGTCTCCAAGAGCAAGTGCTTTCTCTGGTCTCATTCTCACTCTAGCAGTTTTTCTCTCTGCAGCTTCACGCTCGGCTCTCTCCGAGCCTCCTCTTCTTCTTTTCGTTTCCTCTCTGCCTCAGCAGCTTCCCTCTCTAACCGCTCTTCCTCTTCCTGTCTCTGGCTCTCCCGTGCCTAATCAACACAAAAAAAAAATTCCCAAATTTGGACATTAGACTAATCACAACAGATCTTGTAAACACCAGGAACGCAAACTCACTTGATCGGCTTCAAGAGCAGCCCTGTAAGCAGCATCTTGTTCCTCTCTCAGACGCAAATTGGTTCTTCTTTCCTCTGCTTCAACCTTGCAGTTAAAATAACAGGTGAACTATCTTCCACAACTCTTTGTAGTATAGCAATCATTTCTTCTGGAGTTTATGATCCCTCCACCTGCCACAATTAAACAGTACAATAAAACTAAGGACGCCATCTCCCGTCAGACCACATATGTTACTAAACTCACACATGTTTAGCACAGAATGACTTACAATACTGGGTGACAGATAAAAGCAGAATCAAAAACCTATATCTACAAACAGGAAGATCCAAACAAAAAAATAAATATTTTGATAAACAAACAGGAAAGGTTCGCCTGGTCACCACCACGACGTATCTTCTCTGCATCCAAATTATTTTGAAGATGGTTAGCCTCATAAACCATCAAACATCTCTTAATCAACAAAGAGGAAGAAGATCCAAGAAAAAAAAAAATTGTTGAACAAAAAGTAAGGGGCTCGCCGAATCAAAAAAAAAATGTCGACAAACAAAGAATCAGCCATAACACGATTAGTTGGTATGAGATTTAAGAGATGCAAGATATATAAGATGAGATAAAGGGAGAAACACTCACACATATTTATACCCAACAACAACCGCCTTTCAGATCAAAACGAAGCATTGAAGACGAAATAGTGGGGGGGGGGGGGGGGGGGGGAGTTAACTAATGGAATTGATCACGGATCATTTCAGTCGATGAGAAGAAGTGGAATCGGCATCTGGTCAGCATAGCACGTACAGGGAAGAAGACACTTGTTTTTCTCTGGAGTCAAATTAGGGTTATTTAGGACTTCTGTCTAACGGGCCAGACACAGCTCAAAACACAACACATAAACGAACGTAACCAGCAAGAAAATGATGCGCATCGTTTAAATAAATCAGAACACGTGTCGCTCTATCGTCGAACGACTTAGTGACGTGGCGCTCTCACAGGAGAGAGAACCTTACTTTATAATAATAGATATGTGTTGTAATGATTCAAATTCAATACTAGTGTTGCAGTCTTGTTACTCTTTATTAATCATGGGTATGTTATAAAAAAAATGTAAACACAACCATGATTAATCAAGAGTAACACGACTCCAACACTAGTATTTAATTTGAATAATTACAACAAATATATAACTCTTATAAGGACGGTTTGTGATAGGATCAAAATATTTATGAATATCTCTCTTATATAAGATTAAAATTTAATTAATTAATTAATTTTTGTTAATTTTACTAAATAGTAAAAAAATTATAAAATTTTACATTTTCTATAAATTTATTTTTATAAAAATACTATTTAGTTTTTTCAAAAAAAAAATTGTACATATGGCATCCTCGTCAGCAAAATTAGCTGACGTAACATCCCGCGAACAAAAGTGGATGATGTGGCAGCTGATGTGGCGACTGGTGTATGATTTTGCCAAAAAAATTATAAGTCGGGTATGTTTTGGCACAACCATACAAGTTCATGTATGTTTGGCACGACTATATAAGTCGGGTATGAATTGAACATATAAGTCGGTATGAATTGAACATTGTTAGGGATTGAAATAGCTGATTTCCCGCATTAACCAAAACACCACAACATATATGTACAAACTCAAGTCCAATAAGAAGAAAGCAAATAGCAAGAGAATTCAGAAGAGCCGTAGTTTTGTAAATTTTTTTGTCTTTAACACAGCATAAGGAGAATTGGCCACATACCAAAAAAAGATTTTGGCTGTTGCAAGGTCTCTTCTTCAGCAGTATCAAACATGAAAAGTCCCATACCAGAAGTAGTCATGACAAAGTTTGAATTTCTCCAGAGTTGGGTTTTATTGCAGAATGGTGCCAGTGAGTGTTTGATTCAGGTAGACTGTACAAGACGCTGATTCCATAAGGAGAATTGCTGTACTTGAGAAGAATCAGACGTTGTTTGTTTCTTAGCAGATGAGGATTTCAGATTGGTACATCCCAGAAATTCTATGTCTCTTCCCAACAATGGTGGTACATACCATGCAGTCTTCTTTTAGCTCCGATGCCAGATGGGTTAACTGAATCACTAATGCAGAAAACTTCATCGTTGCCTTCACCGTCCATGGAACTTACTCTGCATTTCAGGTGAAGACAAACTATTTAAGTCAAATGAAAGAGATGTTAAAAGTATCTACTTGTTCTAGCTTCCTATATGTTCACAGATAATCCAATATGTAAGAAAAAAAGTGAGGAAAATAAAAAAGAGGCTAAGATGGGGAAATGATGTTTTTTTGGCCCTGAAGTGGAACTGATGGGCTGTGCTTCAGGGTGAAGGGAATTGACATCCCATAAAGATATTGCTTTTGTTTCTGCTATTACAAGTTGTCCTCGGTTCCAAAACTGTAAAGGGCTAGAATAATCTAAAGCTGCCATAGGATTCTGCACCTCCAGTCTCGTACGTCAAAAACCTTGACTATGCTTTGGAAACTGGTGGGTGACGCTATAAGAAGACTGCATGGTATGTACGACCATTGTTGAGCTTCTTGTAACAATGAACAAGCCAAAGTGCCTGACCACGGGATGTGTTATTGTATGAAGGAGTAAGAGCAGATATGTCTTTCATGAACAAAATCCAAATTCTAGCGTATTCCCAGGAGAAGCAGCTACAACATATCTGTCTGAGTTGCCATCTACACCCAGTAATCTCTCCAAGTATTTTGGAGAGATACCATATATGAACGATGGTGCACAAATTTTACCTGAGAAAAGAAGAAAAAAATTCATGATCATAGATGTAAGAGATAAGAATGCAACAAAGTATAATATCTAAACTATGAAATCGTTGTCAAAAAAAGATAAGAATGCAACAAAGTATAATATCTAAATTATATTTAACCAATTCTGGTTTGGGTTCGGTACTACCATTTGGATTGGATTCGGTTAAGTTCTTCGGATTCGAATTTTTTTGCCCGGCCCTAACAGTGATTTATTTTTAGAAAAAAAAAGATTTAAGATTCTATATTACTTATTGTTAATAAAAAAATTCTTAAATCTGTAAAAACATAAAATTCACTTAAGTACTATAGATTTTGTCCCTGTAAAATCAGTAAATTTAGAGCATATTATTATTTACTAAATAATAAAAAATAAATATAATAAATGAGAAAACATCCATTAAATCTTTGAACTTTCAAATTAAAACAAAAAATACTCCAACTCGTGTTTGAACCAAAACATTCTTCAATTTTTAAATATTAGTCATTTTAACTCTTATTTTTGTTAACTCGACCATTTATTAAACTTAAATAGTACACTGTTAAACTCGAGTAACATCTGTTATACCCAATACAACACCTTTTAAAAAATCATTTTTTCAGAAAAATCTGAAATCGATTTCATATTCCTCACTCGAAAACCTAATCTCCGATTCGATTTTATCTTCCCCAAATCAATTTAGAGGTAATCTCCGATGAAGACAATCAGTAGTGATTTTTCCGGTGACATGTAATGATCTCATGCCTTTGATGAAGTCGAACTGGCTATTTTAACTCTATTATTATTAAGTTTTTAACCAGTTTTCAAAACGACGTCGTTTAGTTTTAATCTAGTTTATTAATTGACTATTCGAGTTTCTTAAATGACCGAGTTAACAAAATATAAAATTTAAAACGGTCAATATTCAAAAGTTGAAGAATTTTGTGGCTCAAATACGAGTTAATTTTTTTTTGTTTTAATTTGAAAATTCATGGTTTTAATGGTCATCTTCTATATAATAAATAGATTGTGAGGAATATATAATACATCCGCCAATTATAAACACGAAATTATATGATCACCATTTACATTGGAGAATATGTTTTGTAAATACAATAATATGTAATTCATATTATGTTGAAACATCTATATATAACACTTAAAATAAAAACAAATATAGATTTATAAGAATAATAATAATAATATCCGCGCGGGTGCGTTCTATTATGATATAATATCTTTATATTAATGGTCTCTTTTAAGGGTTATTTTCGTCACTACAGTGGTCTTGATTTTTGAGCTCCAAACGCTTCGTTTCATTCTATAGTAGCTAGGTATGGGCCTTCCGTTCGGGTTCGGGTCGGGTTTTTCAGATTTCGGTTCTGTTTTGTAACATCTCCTAGGTCTCATTCAAGTAAAATTACAAATACGGATTAGATTCGGATATAACACTTCGGTTTCGATCAGTTCAGATATATCCGAAGTAACCATATATCGTTTGGATTCAGATTATATCGGATCGGTTCGGATATATCCAAAATAACTAAAATTTAAAAGTAAAACATAAGAAATATATACTTCTTTATATATAATGGAGTATTTAAAGCTTTTATTTAAATTTTAAATACTTATTGTTAGATATCATATCTAAATAAATATGAAATTGAATATTTGAATTATAAATTTATGTTAGATTTTGGGTTACGGAGCTCTTCCGTGACCCGAAATAGCTCTTAAAATCCGAAACCCAAAATCAATAAGTGTAACTGTGTTAGATGCACAATAGTTCTTCAATAGCTCTAAAAATTTAAAAATAATAATTTAGGACATATTGCCACTAACAATGATAATTTGGATATATCATCACTAACCATTAACATTTTCAGTTACCTAAAACCAAAATTGTTAGTGGCGGTATATCACCACTAGTAACGTTGTCAATATGTCGAGAAGTGTCATTGTTAATGGTGATATGTCCAAAATTATATTGTTAGTAGTGATATACCTAAAACCCTTACCGTTATTATTAGTACAAGGTAAAGTATGAGGCAGTTTTGCGTGAAGTAAAGACTAATTAATTCTGATTTTCTCAGGTGTTGTATGTGCTTCAGAAGACTCGGAGAGGATTTTAAATGTAGCAGAATTCTTTGATAGGTATGTAATTTTCAAATTTGTTTGTTATTTAGTTGATACTAATTATGGAATCACATGAAAGAGATATCTTATATATATATATATATATATATATAAAGTCGGCTTGTGCTCTAACCTTATGCCTCCACATCAGCATCAGAGCATGGGGCAAATTTTGACATGTCAGCTTCTCTATAAAGTTCTAAATTTTCGTTGATGAAAAATAGTTCCAACGAATGGGCCCAAAAAGACCATAACAAGTTGAGTCTAGTATTGCTGACCTTCTATAACATAAACATAGTCTATTTACAGCCCATGTCTCTTTGAATGACTTCGTCTTCTTCAATCCCGTCTTTTGCATCGCATATGTTGTAACGCCTCTGTAACGCTCGTAATCCTCATTCAAACCTCTCATTAATTGTTTTCACTTGCTCCTTCTCCGCAGCTCTTCAACTCCCTAATTTTTGAGACTATAAATAAGTGATGGAGACGTAGTCAAGGTTCACTGCTTCACCCTGTTCATCATAATTCTCCTTACAGACATATCGCCATCGAAGATCAAAACAACAATCGGTATCAACTATAGAAAATAGATCTAAAGGCAAACCGTAATATTCTTTATAATAGAAACAATTATATATTCTAGGAGAGCTAGAGATTTGATATACCTTTGTTGCATGTTTCTTGGCCGTGTCTGAGATCGAATCTACAGGGCGGATTATGGAATACACGGCGGCGAGGAGTTTCAGAGGCTCTGTGTTGAGTTCATGTCATCGTCTTTTACAAAGTTGAGGTTCATTGAATAGGGTTAACGAGTTCTTCAAATCCGCTAAAGGAAGTCTCAACATACTGAAATACATCAAATCCATCTTTTCCTTCGTTTGATCTTCCCCGTCGCCGGATCTGAGATTCTCTCAGATAACAGTGGTCGGTACTCCTTCAAGCAGTTGTCAATACTCCTCAACCATTTGGAATACTCTCGCCTTGAAGCTTCGCTTATCTCTGCCATCATCGTTTTGGACAGATTCTCTACAAACCTTGCTTTTTTTTGTCAATAGACAAGCACAAGAAGTTTCTCTGTTTACTGGCGTTGCAGTCGCCGATCTATTTTATTTGGAGAGAACTCAATCACCGTCTCCACCGCAGCACATTCAGGAGCTCAGCTTCGATCCTTGCTGAGATTGATCAATTAGTTAAGAACAGAATCTCATCCTTCAGAGACAAACATAGGTTTCTCCAACAGAGCCATGCAAATTTGGTTTTCAACAAACTGATTCTCGAGTCATAATCGAATCGTTTCTCTTGCCATCTCCATTACTCAATCCTCTATTTGGGCCTTCATTGAACTATATTCAGCTTAATGGGCCTCCAGAAAATCAATTAAGACTCCACTAATTGGGATCTTTTAATCATCTCTTCATGACAAATTCTACTCCTCATCATGGATTCAGTCTGATTCTTATAATTGGCTTTATTTACAGTTTTGTAACAATAACTCTTGCAACCTTTTTATATGTAATTCACCAAAATTTAACAAAAAAAAACAACAGTGGTCGGTACTGTGAAAGAATCTGATATGACTACTCTCTCTTCGCTCACTCTTTGGTGTTCTATCTAACTCACTCACTCACGTCTCTCGTTTGTTTGTAGATCGCGACTCCACAGACTCGCAAGAAGATACGAAGAAGAAGAAAGAAAGATGAAGGACGACACACGCGAAGTTTTAGAGTTCCCTGTCAATTCGACGAGGTACGTCTCCTTCAGGATCGGTGCCTGGAATCCACTAAGCTTTTTCTTTTGGGAGGTTACAGGATAGCTCAAGATACAACAATGGTGATCTTAGACTAACGGAAGAAGACGAAGCCGTTAGGATAAGATATACTCCTCTGCTTCACTTCCTTAAGTACTCCCGCGGTCTTGGCTCATGGGCTTCACCAACATCACTCCGAGGCCCATCTCTGAATGTTAGGCCCAGTTGCTTACCAATCTCACAATCTCCACCTTGGTAAACTAACTGAACTGATGTTCTCCCTCTGTGCGCTTCCGACCAACTCTTAGTCGGAGCTTTTCCGATCCTGGCCTTTTACCGAGCTCTTTTGTCCTCACTTTGAGCTCTCGTCATCAGTCTGATCTCGACTGAACCTCATCTCTCTGTCTTCCGAGATGTTACCTTAGCTCTACCGTCTTCTCAGTTCCAAAGACGATTGTGCCTAAGCTTCTTCAAGCTTCTTCAACGACGCCTAGCTTAGCTAAGCATCCCTCAAACTTTTCTCCAGGTAAAGTCTTAGTCAGCATATCCGCTGGGTTTACTGAAGTATGAACCTTGACCACCTTAACATCTCCGTCTGCAATAACTTCTCTGATGAAGTTATACTTAGTCTTGATATGCTTCGTCTTCTCTCTGTATACAAAGTTCTTGGCTAGGTAGATTGCACTCTGTGAATCGCAATGAACCTCCACCTCACCCTTGTTTAGTTTCATTTCTTCGCAGATTCCCTTTAGCCATAGACCTTCTCTTACTGAATCTGACAAAGCCATGTATTCTGCTTCAGTTGTTGACAACGCTACCACCTTTTGCAGAGACGATCTCCAGCTGACTGTGTTCCCTCCTACCGTGAAGACGTAACCCGTGATCGATCTGCTCCGGTCTAAGTCTGAGGCATAATCTGAATCGCAGTAGCCTCTGATCATGAAGTCTTCATTCTTGGTAAAAGTTAAGTTCAACTTTAACGCTCCTCTTACATACTTCATTATCCACTTCACCGCTAACCAATGACTTACTCCAGGTTTGCTCATGAACCGACACACTACTCCCACGGCATATGCTAGGTCTGGTCTGGAGCCAACCATTGCGTACATCAGGCTCCCCACAGCACTGGTATACGGTATGTTTTCCATCTCTCGTGCTTGCTGTTGTTCTTCTGGCTTAGTTAGGCTCTGTAGTTTGAACTGTGACCCTAGTGGCGTGCTGACTGCTCTGCAATCTGACATCCCAAAAGTTTTCAGGACTTTTGTTAGGTAGTCACCCTGAGATAACTTCAGCACCCCTCTGATTCTGTCTCTGTAGATGTCCATACCCAGTATCCTCCTTGCTGGGCCTAAGTCTTTCATCTCAAATTCCTGACTTAGCTGCTCCTTTAGCCTCTGTACCGTTCTAGGCTGCTTAGAAGCTATAAGCATATCATCTACGTAGAGCAGTAGGTAGACAATATCGCTTACACTCGACCCTTTCATGTAAACACACGGGTCATATTCACTCCTTTCATACTTCTGTTCCATCATGAACGTGTGAAATCGATGGTTCCACTCTCTCGGTGACTGTTTCAGTCCGTAGAGAGATTTTCTAAGCAAACACACCATCTTCTCCTTTCCTTTTTCTACATATCCCTCCGGCTGTTCCATGTAGACTCTTTCTTTCAATACTCCGTGAAGGAATGCCGTCTTAACGTCCATCTGCTCTAACTCTAGGTCGAAATGAGCCACTGCTGATAGTAGGAGTCGTATAGAGACATGTTTTACTACTGGCGCGAAGACCTCGTTATAATCGATTCCTTCAACTTGGGCGTAACCCTTTGCAACCAACCTTCCTTTGTACCTTGGTGGTTGATTCTCTCCAGGGATTCCAGGCTTGAGTTTAAAGAGCCATTTACAACCTATTACTTTATGTCCTTTTGGTCTCTCCACCCAATCCCATGTCTGATTCTTCTTTAATGATTCCATTTCCTCATCAGCTGCACCATTCCACTGTTCTTGATCCTTACTTTTCATTGCCTCCTGATAGCTCTTAGGTTCACATATGTCTATATCTTCAGCACTTGCTAACGCATACGCCAGAAAATCAGCATCCTCAAACTTTGACGGTGGTTTGATCACCCTCCTCTTCCTGTCTCTTGCTAAGACATAGTCTTCTAGGCTCTCTGAATTTCCCTCAGTATCTTCCTCAGGCTCTTTCTCTGTTTCATCTTCTGTAGTGCTTTCTTCTTGACTTCCCTGACCTTGTGAGCCAACTTCCTTAGGATCTCCACCCGAGCGTGAGCTCTCTCCTTCACATACGTCTTCTAGAACACTTCTAAATGTTACTCTCTTTTGACTTGACTGCTGAGTTTGGTCTTTCTCAGTACCTAGCTGCTCCTTCTCTATGTCTTTAAACAGCTTTTCCTCGTTGAACACTACATCTTTGCTCACGACCACCTTTTGTTCTTCGATCAGCCATACTCTATAGCCTCGAGTCCCTTCTGCGTATCCCAAGAAAATCCCCTTAGCCGCTCTGGGGCTTGTTTTCTCCTTTACTTGGTGAACATAGGCTATGCACCCGAAGCTCCTTAAGTGACCATACTCTGGTTCATGGCCTGACCATCTTTCTTCAGGGATATCAAATCTGATTGACGCATTTGGCGACCTGTTGATGATGTAAACTGCAGTTGAAGCTGCCTCTGCCCAATAGCTGCTGTCGAGACCCGTCTCACTCAGCATAGCTCAAACCTTGTCCATTATGGTTCTATTCATTCTTTCTGAAATTCCATTTTGCTGCGGTGTGTAGGGGCAAGTCTTGTGTCTTCTGATCCCAGATTCTCTGCACAGTTGATCCATCTTCTGATTACAGAATTCTAACCCATTGTCAGTCCTAAGGCTCTTCACTCTCCTGCCAGTCTGGTTCTCGACAAGTGCTTTCCATTCTGCAAAATAGTTAAACACCTCAGATTTAGTTTTCAGAAAATATATCCAAACCTTCTTAGAATAATCATCTGTGAGAGTAAGAAAGTATTGAGCCCCTGATAAGCTCATCACAGTGTTTGGTGATCCCCAGAGGTCCGTGTGGATGTAGTCTAGGACTCCCTTTGTTGTGTGCTTCGCCTTAGGAAACTTCTGTTTGTGGGCTTTTCCCATTGCACACCCTTCGCAAAACTCTAGCTTCCCAACTTCTTCTTTCTTAAGAAGTCCCTTTCTCGCTAACGTCTCCATTGAACGCAGACTCATGTGCGCAAGTCTCGTGTGCCACCTCTTTGTGAGATCTACTGTTCCTGTAGTTGCGTTTGCTTCCGGTCTCCTTACCGTGCCCTCGAGGTAGTAAAGACCGTTGATGTATCTTCCTGATAAGACTTCTCTCCCTGCTTTGTAGAACTTGACCATGTAGTCCTTTCCACTGTAACTACACCCTGCCTGTTCTAGTTGGCCATAGGAGATTAGGTTTCTTCTTATTTCTGGAACGTACCGCACTCCACTCAATATAACTATAGACCCATCATGGTTGTCTATAGTTATTTTTTCCCATTCCTTGCACTGTGCAAGCAGAGTTGTTTCCCATTAGGACCTTGTTCCCTTCAAACTCCACAAACTCAGATAGGAATTCTTTGTGTGGCGTGATGTGAAAGGTGCATCCGGAGTCCAAGATCCATTCACTGTCTGAGACAACCAGGCTTGCTGTCAGCGCTATTGGCCCAGGAAGTTCTTTGGCCACGTTTGCTGAGCCTCCTGGCTTTGGGAACTGTGATGACCTTTTCCTTTCAGGACAGTCTCTCTTCCAGTGCTCATCACTTCCACAGACCCAACACGTCTTATCTTGCTTCATCGTCTGCTTTCCCCTCGATTTTGAGCGGAACCTGTTCTTAGACTTGTAGTTTCCGTTCTTGTTGCTTCCAGAGTCATTCCTGGTTGATGCCCTTCCTCTTGTCTCACTGTAAAGGCCCTCTGACTGCTTGCCTCGTGTATTTAGGCCCTTTTGCTTTAGTTCTGCCTCCTTTGAGTACGCTGCAGTGATCACTTCGTTCACTGTCAGAGTGTCCTTTCCAGTACCATACTGTAGTGTATGCACTAGTGGGTCATAGGCTGTGGTTAGCCCTGATAGTAGCTGTATGGCCTGGTCTTCGTCTGAGATGTCGATTTTGATGCTTGCCAAATCAGCTACTAGCTTCAGGAATGTGTCAAAATTCTCCTCCAGTGGCTTGTCTTCCTCCATCCTGAAGCAAGAGAACTTCTTCTTAAGGTATATTCTGTTCGGGAGTGACTTGGTTTGATAGTCTCTTTCCAGCGCTCTCCACATCCCAAGAGCTGTTGCCTCGTTCATGATCTTTCTCAAGATCACATCACTTAAGCATGTGCTGAACAAGCTCCTTACTCTTAGATCCTTTTCAGCCTTCTTTGGATCTTTCTTGACTTCGACTCCCTCCTCTACCTTTCCTCCATCAGTCTCTAATTTAGAGACCTCATCCTCCAATACTGATAGTAATCCTTGGATTTCCAGCTGCGCCAACATCTTGAACTTCCAAAGTCCAAAGTCACCTTTTCCATCGAACTTCTCGATCTCAAACTTCCCTGGTGTAGGATCCATCTCCGGTGATGCGTGATTATCGACTTCTTGTTACCTGCAGATAACGATGAAACCAATCTCACAGTAACCAGATCCACAACCACAGCTTCAAGATCAACTCAATTTATCAGAGATCAGAATGAAACTCCCTTTGTGACTGCGATCAACTTCTTCTAGTTGATCTACGCGCTCCCCTCGAACCTTGATCTTCGTAGAGCAGACTCGTCTACTGGTTCTGATTGTCGATCCTTCCTCTAGATCCTTCTCGTGCTCTAGCCGAGCTCTGATACCACTTGTGAAAGAATCTGATATGACTACTCTCTCTTCGCTCACTCTTTGGTGTTCTATCTAACTCACTCACTCACGTCTCTCGTTTGTTTGTAGATCGCGACTCCACAGACTCGCAAGAAGATACAAAGAAGAAGAAAGAAAGATGAAGGACACACGCGAAGTTTTAGAGTTCCCTGTCAATTCGACGAGGTACGTCTCCTTCAGGATCGGTGCCTGGAATCCACTAAACTTTTTCTTTTGGGAGGTTACAGGATAGCTCAAGATACAACAATGGTGATCTTAGACTAACGGAAGAAGACGAAGCCGTTAGGATAAGATATACTCCTCTGCTTCACTTCCTTAAGTACTCCCGCGGTCTTGGCTCATGGGCTTCACCAACATCACTCCGAGGCCCATCTCTGAATGTTAGGCCCAGTTGCTTACCAATCTCACAGGTACTTTTCCCCTGGTGGTGGGAGGAAGAATCTGATTCAATTTGTAGTAAAGAGCCAATGCAGGTATAATTGTTTAATAAGTATATAGTATGTGCAGTTTTTATAAAAGCAATACATGTAAACTATAAAATATAATAAGAAAAATAAAGAAATATATACAACTTAGTTAATGATGTGGATGCTCTACGATTCATGAGATTCCTAAATTGCAGTTGCTAATGTAGTAATTCTAATATAATGATACATGGGCCAGGTGGGAAGCCTCTTGGTTGTCATTTGCTTTTAATGAGATTTGAGTAGTAAGAACATTGAGTTGCTTGGAGAAGCATTGGTTGTTTAAATCTCATGATCTTTTTTTTGTTTTGCCGTCTATGAAGTATGACTACTACCATTGCTGATTTGAATAACAAGTGGGCTGTATATGCTGAACCTGGTGGTTGGAATGGTAAACAATCATTTCAAGATCTCATAGACTATGCTTTCAACAAAACAATTTAATCCATCATAACAGTAAACTAAATGGAATAATTTGGAAAAAAAGAAGTCCAAGTCTTAATTTACAATATACACAACTCCATTTACAGACTAAAATAAAAAAAAATATGCAACACAATAATCATGGATTCAATATCATTTTGAACGCAAAATATTTAACTAATACGTCAACAATGAAGCTTTTAACAGACGGCCACATCCGTGGATTGTTACTACTATAAGAGGATGAAAGAATTTGGTATCTTCGTTCAAAAACGATAATCGCAAAACAAACACATGCATTTACATGTTTTTCTTTTGAAACATAAACTTTACCTTATGTTTTAAGGTCAACTGTATTTATTTTGGTGCAACTATCATCTATTTATTCTATTTTTATGGAATCAATCAGTGAAAACTACTTATGTTATTCATCTTTGACCTAAACAACTTCAAAATAAAGTAATACACGACAATCACTAACCACTATTACATGAATCAATAATAGAAATTTGAATTTATTAAAGAAATAAAACATATGAACCCTAAACACATAAAGTAATGAATTAAGTTATATTTGTCTAGGTATATATGCTTTAGTGATTTTTCTCTCTTTTAATTGGTATGGGTGTGGAAGCACCGTAGCCTATTGGTTAAGGTTTAAAGGCTTCTACACCCAGGTCTGGGGTTCAAATCCCAGACTATGCAATTTATTGCAGATTACAGGAAATCCAGGTTTCAAGTCCCGGAGAGAGCGGTTTATTAAACAATTATGCAGACTACAGAGGAAAGGCTTGTAAGGAATCTTCAACATGGTGCAAGTAAATCTGGCCAGGCGTGGATCTTCATAGGACGGCTCAGGTGATGCAGTTAGGCGTAGGTCTTCATAAGGTAGGTAGTATTGTCGGTTGTCGAATCGTCTATGTAATATTTCCTATATCATAATTGTAAGATCATAATAAATCAGCGTTAAAAAAAAAATTGGTACGGTTTGGTTGGTGTCTAAAGAGCAAAGGTAACCCAAACAAAAAAAATCGTTGAGTTTGAAAATTATAAAATGAATTAATGGGTTTTTATGGGTCTAGTATAATAAAAAATGGGCTTTACATTTTTAACTGCAGGAGGAGGGAGGACCGTCCGATTGAAAATAGACGAAGACAGATCGTGTGGAAAAAGAAGGACCGTCCGATTGAACATATATCCGTTACGGTTTAAATATCCAACAATACATACCAAAGGGACTTTTAAGGTTTTCTCCCCAAATTTCAATTTCTTCGACGATGACTCATACAACAGTGAGTTTTCTTTTTGCCGATCGCTGATTTGTTTATTTTCCGTTCTTAATCATGAAATTGACGCAATCGATTGAGTTTTCTTCCTCTTATTTGCGATTTTATTCAAAGGTTTCTCTAATCCTCGTTACATCTCTAGATCCTAAATTCGATTTTTTTTTTTTGATGCGATCGATTAAGTTTCCTCGTCTTCTTTGTGATTCGAAAATCCTTGTCTCAATCTCTCTCTAGATCATGTATCTCTGTTTAATTTTGTTTTGATGTAAAGCGAACAAAGTAGATTCGTATATATATATACCATTGTTGATTGCTTATATACACACACGTGAACCGTATATATATATATATATATGTTTTTATTTTTGAGTTAGCTTTTTTTTTTTTTGTAACACAACCTTCCTTAAATCATCAGAGTATGTGGTTAAACCACTTGATACAAAGCCAAAGCCTGTTTAGCCAAACCATCTGCAACAGAGTTTTTTGCTCTAGGAATCCAATTAAAATAAACAGTTTCAAAATCAAGACAGTTAATTCTAATGTCTGAGATGATCCCGTAGATCTCCGGAGGTTCCAACTTCGACCGTAGGGCTTTAATAAGTTGAGCAGAATCTGATTCCAATCTGATGTGCCGGAGTCCCAGCTCTTTGCATTTCTTAACTGCCTCTCGCATGGCCAGACCCTCTGCGATGAGAGGGGAACTTACAAAGCAGTTCACCGATTGGAAGTTCAGGGTTTCACCTGTTTTCCTGATTGACCATCCCAGTCCCGCAGTCCTTGTGTCGACTTTCCAGGCTGCATCAGTTTGAATCACAGCTTCTCGGGGGGAGGTTGTTCGGCATGCTTGGGGGTGTGGGCTCTGTCGCTGTTCCTTGCTCTGTGCGTTGAGCCATTCACGAGCTGCCGCCACTGCGTGGGTGATCACTTCTTCTACAGTGAACACTTTGTTGTTGAAAATCAATTTGTTTCGTGCAGTCCAAAGCGCCCACACTATCCATGGTGCAAGTTGACCGTCTACAATCCCAACCGGTGGCAGGCAGGGGTTCTCAATAAGATGCGACCAATCGGTCCTCAAATCTAGTAATCTTCTCCTATCAACTTGTTGTATAAAAGGAGCTTTTCTCCACACTTTCTCAGCAAATTCACATTGAAAGATGAGATGATCAATAGATTCGATATTACCGCATCTTTTGCATCGAGGGTCAATATTTATCTGTCTTGCCAGTAGTTTTTCGCCTACCGGGAGAGCTCCGCGAAGTGCTTTCCACACAAGAATTTGAATCTTCGGTGCTGTCTTCAAGTTCCAAACGCATTTGTTCCAGTTGATGGTGTGCTCGTTCTCTAATCTGTCTTCTTCTTCTTCTTTGCGTTTCTCCACCGCCGCCGTATATCCCGATTTGATCGTATAAACTCCATCTCGGGTGTGAATCCAGAACAGTTTGTCAGGAGCCCCTAACGAGCTTGGCTTGATGCTGAGGATGGTGTCTGCCATAGCAGGGAATATTTGCTGAATCTTCGGGTGATCCCAAACAGTTGTGCCTTCTATCATCAGGTCAGAAACTTTGAGATTTGAGTGAGTCTCTAAGGCTGGTCCTATGGGTCTAGCCAGTCTCGTTGAGCTAAGCCAGGGGTCATCCCAGGCATGAATTGCTTTCCCGTCTCCCACCGACCATCCCATGTTTCTTACCAGTAGGTCTCTACCTATCAATATTCCACGCCAGCCATGTGACTCAGCATTGCGATCCTGGCAGGTAAGGAAATCCACCTCTTGGCAGTATTTGTGAAATAAGATTCTAGCAAGGAGGCATGAAGGGTTGTGAAGTAGTCTCCAGCTCAGTTTGGCCAAGTAGGCGTCGTTGAAGCACTGAAAGTCCCTAAACCCGAGACCCCCTTTAGTTTTGGTTTCCGCCATATCGTCCCAAGAGACCCACGCCATCTTTCTATCACCAGAGTTTGAATCCCACCAAAATCTTGTTACTGCTGACTGTATCCGCTTACAGAGAGAGATCGGAAGCTTAAAACATGACATAGCATGTGATGGCATGGCGTTAAGCACACTCTTTAGCATCGTTAGTTTTCCAGCCGTAGATAAGAAGCGATTCTTAAAGCTCTTGGCCTTTTGCTTGATCTTATCAACGATTGAGGCAAATAAATCCTTCTTACGCCTGCCGAAGTGCTCGGGGAGTCCGAGGTATTTCCCAACACCCCCTTCGTTTTGGATTTGTAGACAGTTTTTTACCCGGTTTTTGATTTGTGATGGGGTTCTTTTCGAGAAAGAAACAGAGGACTTTGCTGTGTTGATTGTTTGTCCAGACGCTTCTTCATAGCAGAGGAGGACTCGTCTAAGGGAGTTACTGGCTTCATCGGTGGCTTCTACGAAAAACATCGTGTCGTCCGCAAACAATAAATGGTTAACCCGCGGCCCTCCTCGAGCTACACTGATTCCTTTCAAGGTACCATCCCCTTGTGCTTTGTTACATAGTCCCGAGAGAACTTCACTACACAATATGAAAATGTATGGTGAAAGTGGGTCTCCTTGACGGATTCCTCTACTCGGTTTAACCCTTCCCCTAGGTGAGCCGTTGATAAGGAAGGAGTATGTAACAGTGGTAATACACTCCATGATTAATGTAATCCACTTCGGATGGAACCCCATCCTATGTAGCACTAGTGAGATAAATTCCCATTCAAGTCTATCGTAAGCTTTGCTCATGTCTGTTTTAACAGCCATAGCACAACGGACTTCAGCCTCCGACGTTTTCAAATAATGAAGAACCTCATGTGTGATCAAAACATTGTCGGATATAGCTCTACCGGGCACAAAAGCGGACTGGTTTTCTGAGATGATTGAGGGGAGGAGTGGCTGGAGTCGCTTTGTCATGATCTTAGAAATGATCTTATAGTACACGTTGCACAGCGCAATTGCTCTGTACTCCATCACCGTCTGCGGGCGCTGCACCTTAGGAATGAGGCGGATGTGCGTCCCATTTATCTTCTCCGGGAGTGTGCCTGAGATGAAGAACTGTTGGATCTCAGTGGTTATGGAATTTCCAACACTCTCCCAGTTAGTGTGGTAGAAACCCGCCGAGAAACCGTCCGGGCCAGGGGCTTTGTCCGCATGGATCGAAAACACTGCTGCTTTAACTTCTATGGCCGTTGGCGGTTGAATCAGAATGAAGTTCTGTTCTTCTGTGATGACCGGGTCTAAAGCATAGCTCACTGTTTCCGTGCTATTTGTAGCTGAGGATGAGAAGAGCTTCCCAAAATATTCCACTATGACTTGGGCAATTTGTTCTTCTTTGTAGACCGGTGCTCCTTGCTCATCCTCTATCACCGAAAACATATTAGCTCTTCTTCTTCCTTTAGTGACTGAATGGAAGAACCCGGAGTTACGGTCCCCCAATCTGAGCCAGAGAAGTCGGCTCCTCTGCTTCCAATAAGCTTCTTCTGCGAGATAAGCTGCTCGTAAATCTGCTGTCACCTTCTGTATCAGCTCTGTGTCGTTCCTCTCATCAGTCAGAGCGGCTTCTAGCTCTGCTCTTTTTGCGTCGATGACCAGCCTGCTGTTTCTTTGCTTGTTCCTATTCCAGTGGGAGATGGCTTTTCGACTCTCTTCTATTTTTCCCTGGACTGTCAGCCTCGAGCCATTCTCCCAAATAGCGCGGACTAGCTCCCTAACTTCAGCATTGTCCTTCAGACGCCTGTCATAACGGAACAGGCCGTTTCGCTTTCTCTTGTGGGGCTCTAATAGGGTTATGATCGGCTTATGATCAGATCCTTCATAGTCCATCTACTGGCTGCGAGCTGTAGGGTACAGCTCCGCCCAAGCAGTGTTAGCAACTGCTCTATCGAGTCTACACCTAACCAGGTGATCACCTCGCTTCCCTCTCCATGAGAGAGGATCGCCTGAGCTCTGAATATCATAGAGATCGCCTTCGGAGAAGAACGTTCTCAGGTCCGTGAACGAACCCTCTGGTCTTGCCGGACCTCCCGTCTTTTCCTCATTACTAATTATGTCGTTGAAATCCCCGGTGACAAACCAAGGGCCACCGCGGGCCTCATTAGTGGTGATCAGTTGATCCTAAAACTGTCTTCTGTTTAAAATATTTGTATCACCATAGATCAGCGTTGTCGAATCTCACTGCGTAGGTCTTCATAAGGAAGGTAGTATTGTCGGTTGTCGAATCGTCTATGTAATATTTCCTATATCATAATTGTAAGATCATAATAAATCAGCGTTAAAAAAAAAAATTGGTACGGTTTGGTTGGTGTCTAAAGAGCAAAGGTAACCCAAACAAAAAAAATCGTTGAGTTTGAAAATTATAAAATGAATTAATGGGTTTTTATGGGTCTAGTATAATAAAAAATGGGCTTTACATTTTTAACTGCAGGAGGAGGGAGGACCGTCCGATTGAAAATAGACGAAGACAGATCGTGTGGAAAAAGAAGGACCGTCCGATTGAACATATATCCGTTACGGTTTAAATATCCAACAATACATACCAAAGGGACTTTTAAGGTTTTCTCCCCAAATTTCAATTTCTTCGACGATGACTCATACAACAGTGAGTTTTCTTTTTGCCGATCGCTGATTTGTTTATTTTCCGTTCTTAATCATGAAATTGACGCAATCGATTGAGTTTTCTTCCTCTTATTTGCGATTTTATTCAAAGGTTTCTCTAATCCTCGTTACATCTCTAGATCCTAAATTCGATTTTTTTTTTTTGACGCGATCGATTAAGTTTCCTCGTCTTCTTTGTGATTCGAAAATCCTTGTCTCAATCTCTCTCTAGATCATGTATCTCTGTTTAATTTTGTTTTGATGTAAAGCGAACAAAGTAGATTCGTATATATATATACCATTGTTGATTGCTTATATACACACACGTGAACCGTATATATATATATATATATATATATATGTTTTTATTTTTGAGTTAGCTATTTTCAACTTTTAAAGTAATAAAGTATCTTGCTTTCCTCTTATTTTCTTGACAGGGTTCCATTACATCCACAACTCCGAACAGAGTCACTGAAGCTCTACTATCGCCTGATATTAGGTAGAGACGACTCTTGTGCTCTACCGATTCTTACATTTGGTTTTTAGTTTAATCAAAAAAACGCCCCAAAAAGATCATATAGGCTGACACTAATCTAATAGTGTTGTGCTAGATTCTTATTTGGGGACATTGTCCCGTCGGTTGGTAGTGCATGCGATGCGATGTTTGGGGATGAAACTTTAAGTACCCACGGCTTATTAAGAAAATAAGGCAAAGACTCTTGTGACCAAGTCTTTAAGCAAAAGGTTACAGATATGTTCATGTTGGATGGATAAAACGAACAACAATGAACAACAACATGTCTTTAGACATAGGCCATGAGATTGTTGGAATGGAAAAAAGCGATAAAAAAGGGCTTAAAAAGAGGTCTTTGATGAGACTATGATTGTGATACCCACGGCTTAGAAAAATTCATAAGACAATTACTGAATTGGTCTTATTTGTCCCGTCGGTTGGTAGTGCATGCGTTTGGGGATGGATAGTAGTACCCACGGCTTATTACGAAAGCGACCAACAACTTGAAAATAAAGACTGTAAATTTGTTGGATGGACTAAACGACCAACGGTTTACAATAAAGTGTCTGTAAACAAAGATTATGACTGTGTTGGATGGATAGTACGATCAACAATGAACAAAAATGTCTTTAGACAAAGGTTACAGATATATGTTGGATGGATAAAACGATCAACAATAAACAAAATGTCTTTAGACAAGAAGAAAAAGTGGTCTTTGAGGCAATGATTGTGATACCCACGGCTTAGATAAATTCATGTGAACCTGTTGAATGGCTAAAGCGATCAACGGTTTACAAAACGTCTTCAGACAAAGACTGAAATACCCACACCTTGTAAAGAGTTCTTGGACAATATTGCTACCCACGGCTTAATAAAAGTTGCGTGTTGGAAGGGAACAAACTACCCACGGCTTTGAAAGCTCTTAGACAAAGATTTTGTAGTTTGGTTTTCTGAGTTTTTCTGCTGTAAAGACGACCAGCGGTTAAACAAGTCTTTAGACATCAGAGCCAGAGACTACTTATTTACATTACCACAAGGCTTGAAAATCGTTACAAGGAAAAGACCAACGAGTGGAAAGAGTTTAAGACAAAGACTATCAAAATATGCTCCTTACTTCACAACAAAAGCCTTGGCAAATTAAGAATTTAGACAAAGACTACGCCTGGCTTGTTGGACAAGGAAAACGATCAACGGTTTAGACAAGTCTTTAAGACAAAGACTATGAACCAAGTCGATTCTTGGTTTTTGTTGGATGGTAAAAACGACCAACAACACCAGGTTTTGAGGATAGGCACTTTGAACCCAACACTGAGCGTATTGGATGGTAAAACGAACAATGGCAAACCAATTCTTAGACATAAACTACGAAACAAAAAATTGAGTCAGTTCTTGACTTGTTGGATGATAAAAACGACCAACAAGCCAGGTTTAAGTCAGAGCCTATGGGCCGATAATTGATTCTTCACTGCACTACTAACGTGTTAGAAAATTCGTTTTCAAAGTTGCTGTGAGAAGCGGCTTGAAAAAGTCCTTACTATGGGATACAAAAAGACGATCAATCTCATAAAAGAAAGTTATGAAAAAGACTCTGAACATTAATATATTCCTTACTTTACCACTTACAACGTTAAAAACTCACAAGGTAAGTATGAATCATTTTGCGTGAAGTAAAGACTAATTAATTGTGATTTCCTCAGGTTTTATATATATGTGCTTCAGTAGGATCGGAGCAAATTTCAAGTGTAGCAGATTCTTTGAAAGGTATGTGCTTTTCAAACTTGTTTGTTATTTAGTTAATACGATTATGAAAATCACAAGATTGTGACATAAACATGAAGTAAAGCTATATTTTCGTTTTTGTGGGTATGTGCTTCACAAACTGTTCATATCCTCCTCACTAATTCCAAGGATTTTCAGGTAGATTCTTTTCCTTACTTACTTTCTTTATTTTTTTTTTGTTTCCTTACTTTCTTTCTTATTAATTAGTATTATTACAGTATTATAATCTACAACCTAAGTTAAGTGATATGTAAAGGTAATGAAGATCTTAGCTCCGTTTATAACTAAAAACGTTTTATTAAGCTGTCTTGACAACATTTCTCTCATTGATCTAGCATCCTTGAGGTTCTAGAAACTTATTGCTAACATATCCATTGGTGAACAAGTAGATTCTTTTTACTATTAGAACAGTATATTGTGCGTTTACAGTGTTTTACTGTTTTGTAATCTCCATTTCTTTAGTTTGGTGCTTTAATGTATTATAAGGTTTTTTTTATTTTTTGAAATGGATGTATCTTGGAGCCTCTTGTAGATCAATGTAGGTGTTAGACTCCTGCAGATTGTGGTGGTACTTTCAATGTTTCTGTTTTGTGTCATGCTCCCAAACCTCCTTGCATTATTAACAGTGTTAGAATCTCTGTAGTTTGGTGCTTGTGTGTATTATGAAGTCTCTTATTTTGTGAAAATCAGTTTGTCTTGGAGTCTCTGATAGATCAACGTAGGCGAGAGACTCTAGCATGTTGTTGTAGTAGTTTTTTTTTTTAATTATGAATGTTTCTGTTTTGTGTTATGCTCTTAATCTTATACGGGTGCTAGCATGTATTATAAGGTCTCTCGTTTACGAAATGGATATATTTGAGTATTGTTGATCAACATAGGTGAGACTCGTGAAAGTAGTTTCCTTGAATGTTTATGCTTTCTGCTCATCCTAACCTTCAGTGATCACCGTTAGTAGTCTTTATGTTGCTTAGAAAAATATTTATTAAATTTAGTTAGATCGGTGCTTGTGTGTATATTATAATGTCTCTTATTTTTCATGAAATAGATGTATGTTGGAGTCTCTTGTAATTGTAAACCAACGTTGGTGAGAGACTCTTCAAAATTGTGGTCGTAGTTTCCTTGAATCTCTAGTGTGCTATGCTCATAATCGACTCTACTACTGATCTTAAATCTTCTCGAGTCCTTAAACACACAAAACCCTAAGATTTTTTTTTTTTATTTTTTTTTTTTTGAATGAATGTTAAATTTTTATTCACCAAAAAAGCCTTTTTACATCCTGTGTAGTCTTCTTTAAAAACTAAGGTCAAACTTTAAAAATATTTCTAACATTCTATTTAAAGTCTTGTTTGAAACCAAAATTGAAGAGCAGTCTCTAAACCTCTCCTCTTCCTTGTACTCATCAAACTCAACTTGTTTCTAATCCCCTTCTCAGTAAGCTTTTGTAGCATGGCAATAGGTAAAGGTTTCTCCCCATGCCTGATACGATTTCTCTCCCTCCAAATAGCATAGATAGCAGCCTGGAAAGCATATCTAATGCAGAACATTCCCTTTTTATCCAAACTTCCACTTGTAACTATCCTCACCAATGAAGACCAGTTGATGGAATAAGTACCCAGCAATATACCCTTTACGAGATACTCCCATAGCTGTGAAGCATAAGAGCATTCGAAAAACAGATGATTTCGAGTCTCTATAGCAGCCTTACATAGCACACATGCAGTATCAACTCCTTGGCTCCATTTCATAATCCTATCCATTGTGGATAGTCTATCCTTCATAGCCAGCCAGGTTATAAATGCAAATTTGGGAGTTGCTTTAGTAAACCAAAAAACCCTAAGATTTATAATCGGCTCTGTTTTCTTTGGACACAAGAAACCGAGAAAGTTGATCTTTATCCAAAATCTCAAAATGAAAAGAATCGTTGTGCTTTAAAAATGGTCCGGTGTTGGAGAAGACGATAAGAGCGACTCTCAGCGTCGCAGAGAATCGAAAGATCGTTAGCCTTCTTCATCAACACGTTACGTCTGTTGGTGAAACTGACTTGAAGTCTGTTCATATTCTCGATCTTCTTTAACTCAATCCTTCATGTCCCCATCTTCTTCTTCTTCTCTCAACACAAGCAATCAATCTGGTTTGCTCTGTAAAATCGAAAACAGGGGAAACAGAGAGCGAGATGGAAGTAGTAAGCCTTTGTATCATAGGTATATATTTTTCAATTTTGTTTGTTATTGAGTTATACATTTAGGGAATTACAAAAAAAAAGAGATAAAAGACATAAAAGTAAGGAATAGTTTCATTGGTTTAAAGCACATACCTGATACTATTGTTGGCCGAGGATTTGTTCAGGTATATGCTTTCTTGACCTTTTTCTCTTATAAATTGATACTATTACAGAAGAAAATTGACAAACTAAGTTAAGTGGTATACACGTAAAAGTAAATAAATTGGAAACGAAGATCTCAGCTCCATTTATAGTTGAAAATGTTCTATTAAGGTGTATTGGCAACATTTCTCTCAGTGTTTTAGCATCTTTGTGAGATTCTAGAAACTGATTGCTAAAATATTCATTGATGAACAGGTGGATACTTTTTTCAAAAAAAATATTGGAACATTACATCTGTGTTTACAGTGTTTCTCATCTCTATTATCTTCAGTTTGGTGCTTGTACGTATTATAAGATCTCTTATTTTATGAAATCGTTGTATCTTGAAGTCTCTTGTAGATCAACGTAGGTGATAGTCTCCTCAGATAGTGACAGTAGTTTCTTTGAATCTTGAATGTTCTGTTTTGTGTCATGCTCTTAACCCTCAGTGATAGTTTATAAACGGTGTTAGTTATTTCTTTAGTTGGGTGCTTGTGTGTATTATAAGGTTTTTATTTTTTGAAATGGATATATTTTAGAGTCTATTGTTGCTCAAGATAGGTGAGACCCTTGAAAATTATGGTAGTAGTTTCCTTGAATCTTGAATGTTTATCTTTTTGTTGTGCTTCTCCTAACCTTCACTAACTATTTTAGTTGTAGTTTTCATATGTGACAACATATATTTATCTAAAACAATGAAAAATATGATATTGTTTACAAAGTTGGACGTAGAAACCAAGTTGCTTTGGTCTAGTGGTATAGGAGCTCCAGGTGGAGTGCCCGCCCCTGGGTTCGAGCCTTGGCCACTGCGGAATTTACATATGGGCTGCAGCATCCGAGACCGAAGATCGTTACACGGTGAGCCACATGGTGACGCCCTGACAGCGTCCATGTTCACTTCGGTCTCTAGTCTGGACCATCTCGGTGGGGCCAGGATACTCGGTTAGCAAAAAAAAAAGTTGGACATAGAAATGATGGTAGCTAGTGGCTGGAGAAAAATCTTATGGTACTTTTATATCAGAATTTTAATTATTTATTCTATTTTAGTGTATCTTCTGTTTTAGTTTTCATCAATTCTATGATTAAGTTTTACTCTTTCACCTAATTTATATTAGTAAGTACATAAACACTTTCACATGGTTCACTAAAACCTCGATTAATGATTATGGTAGTCTCGTATCAGATATGATGATGTAATCATGATATGTCAGTAATGGAACTTATAGTAATCTTTACCATCTATGTGTGCTTGATCAGCTTCTGTTATTATATTTATTACTTTACTGCATTACGTGCATATATGAAACTAAAAAATACAATCAGAACAACCCTACTGGAGATTTAAAAAAAAAAAAGCTATTGCAATGAGAACTACATGTACAGTGACAAAATCAGCCACATGTGCCAGTGTGTTTGTCTTCAATGGCGTCTCTGTTTTCATCATTTGCTGAAGAGTTTCGTGAATGCAAGGCCTCGAATTCAAAAATCCTAACAGCATAGGCCTTCGTAATCGAGAAACGATATGAAACGTACGCATTACCATAGTGACAACTCCGCGCTTGGGCTTAGAATTGAGCAGATTTAACGGATTAAGCGATTCCGAACAAAGCTTGGAGCCCCAGAAGTCGCTAGCCATTCGAGAGAGAAGCTCTGAGAGACGAAGATGACAAACATTTCACTTTAGATCGAAGGTTACGTGTTGAAGACGGGATTATCTCTGACGTGTTGTGAAGCTCGTTGCAGTCGCTGCTGCTGCTATCTCCATTTTTGCAGAGACAGTCGCCTAGACACGGATTGAACAAAAGTGGATGACGTGGCAGTTGATGTGGCGACTGAGGTATGATTTCGCCAAAAAAATATAAGTCGGGTATGTTTTGGCAAGACCATATAAGTTCAGGTATGTTTTGACACGGCCATATAAGTCGGTATGAATTGAACATATAAGTCGGTATGAATTGAACATTGTTAGGGATTGAAATAGCCGATTTCCCGCATTAACCAAAACACCACAACATATATGTACAAACTCAAGTCCAATAAGAAGAAAGCAAATAACAAGAGAATTCAGAAGATCCGTAGTTTTGTAGATTTTTTTGTCTTTAACACAGCATAAGGAGAATTGGCCACATACCAAATTTTTTTTTTTGGCTGTTGCAAGGTCTCTTCTTTAGCAGTATCAAACATGAAAAGTCCCATACCAGTAGTCATGACAAAGTTTGAATTTCACCAGAGTTGGGTTTTATTGCAGAATGGTGCCAGTGAGTGTTTGATTCAGGTAGACTGTACAAGACGCTGCTTCCATAAGAAGAATTGCTGTAATTGAGAAGAATCAGACGATGTTTGTTTCTTAGCAGATGAGGATTTCAGATTGGTACATCCCAGAAATTCTATGTCTCCTCGAGATGATACACATTGTTCATTAACGCCGAGCTTAGGAATTTTACCTCCGATGCCAGATGGGTTAACTGAATCACTAATGCAGAAAACTTCATCGTTGCCTTAACCGTCCATCGAACTTACTCTGCATTTCAGGTGAAGACAAACTATTTAAGTCAAATGAAAGAGATGTTAAAGTATCTACTTGTTCTAGCTTCCTATATGTTCACAGATAATCCAATATGTAAGAAAAAAAGTGAGGAAAATAAAAAAGAGGCTAAGATGGGGAAATGATATTTTTTTGGCCCTGAAGTGGAACTGATGGGCTGTGCTTCAGGGTGAAGGGAATTGACATCCCATAAAGATATTGCTTTTGTTTCTGCTATGACAAGTTGTCCTTGGTTCCTAAATTGTAAAGGGCTAGAATAATCTAAAGCTGCCATAGGATTCTGCACCTCCAGTCTCGTACGTCAAAAACCTTGACTATGCTTTGGAAACTGGTGGGTGACACTATAAGAAAACTGCATGGTATGTACCACCATTGTTGAGCTTCTTGTAACAATGAACAAGCCAAAATGCCTGACCACGGGATGTGTTATTGTATGAAGGAGTAAGAGCAGATATGTCTTTCATGAACAAAATCCAGACTCTAGCGTATTCCCAGGAGAAGCAGCTACAACATATCTGTCTGAGTTGCCATCTACACCCAGTAATCTCTCTAAGTATTTTGGAGAGATACCATATATGAACGATGGTGCACAAATTTTACCTGAGAAAAGAAGAAAAAAATTCAGGTCATAGATGTAAAAGATAAGAATGCAACAAAGTATAATATCTAAATTATATTTAACCAATTCTGGTTTGGGTTCGGTACTACCATTTGGATTGGATTCGGTTAAGTTATTCGGATTCGAGTTTTTTTGCCCGGCCCTAATAGTGATTTTTTTTTAGGAAAAAAAGATTTAAGATTATATATTACTTATTCTTAATAAAAAAAACTTCTTAAATCTGTAAAAACATAAAATTCACTTAAGTACTATAGATTTTGTCCCTGTAAAATCAGTAAATTTAGAGCATATTATTATTTACTAAATAATAAAAAAAAATATAATAAATGAGAAAACATCCATTAAATCTTTGAACTTTCAAATTAAAACAAAAAAAACTCCAACTCGTGTTTGAACCAAAACATTTTTCAATTTTTAAATATTAGTCATTTTCATTCTTATTTTTGTTAACTCGACCATTTATTAAACTTAAACAGTACTCTGTTAAACTCGAGTAACATCTGTTATACCCAATACAACACCTTTTAAAAAATCATTTTTTCAGAAAAATCTGAAATCGATTTCATATTCCTCACTCGAAAACCTATTCTCTGATTTGATTTAATCTTCCCCAAATCAATTTAGAGGTAATCTCCAATGAAGACAATCAGTAGTGATTTTTCCGGTGACATGTAATGATCTCATGCCTTTGATGAAGTCGAACTGGCTATTTTAACTCTATCTATATTATTAAAGTTGAAGTACACATTGAGATTGTTTGGCAATATAGATAGTAGTTAAGAAATAGTACTGTTTGGAAACAGTACTGTTTGGAAACATGAATAGCAATATGTTAGGAAAAAAAATAATGGGCTTATGGTACCAAAAAAATTGGAAGTCCATTACATTATATTAAAAAGTAATGGGTCTATGTTACTTGAAATATATATTCAAATTAAAATAATAATTTAAAATTTATTTATATCAAAAATTCATTCAAAAATATAAATATATTCAAAATTTGATTTTTACTAACATATTTTCTAATAACTATAATAAAAATGTTTCCAATATATATAAGAAAAATACTATACACAGTCCAATTTCAAACACCAACTTAAATTATGGTTTTTATATTTCACATTAAATTTTAAAATATGATATATGTGATTATTTATACGATTGTACGTATAAAATATTATTAATTATAAGAAAAATGATTTGATGATATATATAAAATATGATTAATTGTATGATAACACATATTTTGTAACCTATGATGACACATATAAGATATAAAATAGTGATTAGGGGTGGGCGTTCGGGTTCGTTTTTGGGTCTTTTTGGGATTTCGTGTTCAGTTTAGATCTTTGAAGATTTGGTTCAAATTTGGATAATCAATTTAAATAGGTTTGGTTTAAATATTTGGATAGAGAATTAATAATTATGTAAGTATTTTTGGAGTTTTGAGTATATTTTAACTATTTAAGATATTTACGTTTGATTATTTGTATATATTTTCAAGCATTTAAATGAACTTAAAAGTATCATATATATTATGGATGTTTTTATATTCATTAAATCTAAAAATAATTAATATATATAAGTATATAAATCTATTTTGGATACCCAAAATACTTCGGTTCGGATCGAATTAGGTTTCAGTTCTTCAAATACCAAAATTTTGAATATTCGGATATTTAATCAATTCCGGTTCGGATTTAGTACTATTTATTCGGATTGGGATCGGTTCAATTATTCGAATTCGAATTTTTTGCCTAACCCTAAATAGTGACATAAAAATCAAATAGCATCTTATTTTTTTAAAAGATACACCCGTACGGGCGTGCGGGTCAAAATCTAGTTATTATTAAGTTTTTAACCAGTTTTCAAAATTGCTTTTGTTTCTGCTATGACAAGTTGTCCTCGGTTCCTAAATTGTAAAGGGTTAGAATAATCTAAAGCTGCCATAGGATTCTGCACCTCCGGTCTCTTTTTTTTTTTTTTTTTTTTGAATACAAACTTTATTTTAGAATGAAAACTAAACTATGGCTACAAATGCTCTGATGCCATCAAATTGGATTGATTCTTTTTTTTTTCCGACAATTATATTTATAATAAAAACCAACCCGCAAGGGAATACCGAAACAGGCTTCTGGCTAACCGAAAGAGAAACAATAAAACTCCAAAATAGATTAGGCTTATCTATAAGACCAAGGAAAAGTAAACCAAAAACACAATGGAAGGGAAAGATTCTCGGCTCAATGTACTGTGCCCGGTCACATGTCCTTGCCAGAGAAACGCGGCCAACGATGCCGACTTAACCGAAATCAAGCTGACCACTGTATCTCTAGTTCCTTCTCTAAACAGCGCCGACACACAGATTAGAGTCTCACCTGAGCTTCTATCAACCACCTGACTGGCCTGAGTCCGGGAAATGAAAGAGGATTACACGATCAGGGTTTACCGTCATCCCTAACCAATCCATTTCCACCCCCAAAACTCAAGTCAGAACAGGTACATCCCCACCAAACCACACTCCGCACCTCAGGGGTTGAAGTAACTCAGCTCCAACGAATTAACTAGGAACTTGCCCGGGACATTCAAGCTCGGTATCCGATAAATACATAACGAAAATATAGAAACACCAAGAGTGAGGGTAGACGACCTGACCAACACGCTGGAGATGCAAGAAGACGAACTCAAGGGGCTGCTTGATCCGGTCACCAAACGCTCTTGAGACCTCGAAGAACAAAATAACAAAGCACTGTCTAGATTGACAAAGGACCAATGTCGACACTGGGATGTGAATGTCAGCAAACAGGAGTCGTCGAGGGAAACTGAGGACCGTAGACTACACGAGACCACAGCTAGCTCGCCTGAAGTTGACTCTGAGAACCAGAGACCAATTTCTTCACTAACATCAAGTGATTAACCTGCGATAGAAGGTGAATCCAAACACATAAATACAGGAGCACAATTCAAAGAAGCAAGCCGGCAGCTTCAAAGAAGATCTGGGAACCGGGACACCAGGCAGGGAAGACGGATGAGAGGGAGGTCGACAATACTGCCCCGGGACGGCCATAGACGACCATACCGGACTGCAAACACTGCAAGACTCCACACGCCAAGGCTTGCAACCCTAGCACGCGCTAGGTCAATCGCTAACCGTAAGGCCTGCCGACGAGGAACTGAACACTCCGAAGCACTCAAGGCCATCGGAAGGGAGGCCGTAAACCTCCAAGACTCCAAGGAGGAAAACCGTACCTGACGTACGAGACTGCAAGGAGGCCGTAAACCTCCAGTCTCGTACGTCAAAAACCTTGACTATGCTTTGGAAACTGGTGGGTGACGCTATAAGAAGACTGCATGGTATGTACCACCATTGTTGAGCTTCTTGTAACAATGAACAAGCCAAAGTGCCTGACCACGGGATGTGTTATTGTATGAAGGAGTAAGAGCAGTCCTTGAACCTCTCGAAAATCCGTCCTCTATGTGGAGCGCATGTATGTCTTTCATGAACAAAATCCATACTCTAGCGTATTCCCAGCAGATGCAGCTACAACATATCGCCTGCCTCTCCAAGTATTTGGAGAGATACCATATGAACGATGGTGCACAAATTTTACCTGAGAAAAGAAGAAAAAAAAAAATTCAGGTCATTGATGTAAAAGATAAGAATGCACTAAATTTACAGTCACCCAATACAAAGCCAGATGGATATGGAATTACATTCATTCTCTGGTCTATAGTATTGCATACAATATGTAAGCCATAAACTACAGTTTTAGTAATAAAGTATTTTTGCATGTTTAAGATGAAAACCAATCTAAATCAAGAAAAAAAAGTTTAAGCATCATCTATGTTGTAACTTAAGAATTGTGTATGCTGTTGTAGCCAACGTGAGAGTTTAATATCAATGTTCCACAGCAGCATTGTTCAAGTTAGATCAAGCATATATTCTTATAAACTATTCAGGCAGAGCATGTGTTTCATAAACAAAGTTAAAGCGTTGAGTACCTCACAATTAGCAATGTCGTAATTAATACAAACATAAGCCATCATGAGCGAGCATAACTGCCTCGCCATCTAATACAAACCATCCCCCAGTATAAGTTTTTGATCCAATGTCATTGAGTTGATACATCATACATGCATTCATCCTCCAATCTCCATCTCATCCCTTCTCTCCTCCTCATCAATTTCCTCGAGGTCTTCATCCGCTCTGAGAATTTCAGCTAAATTGGAATTTCTAGAGAATGGGATTTGGAATTTTACAAGAGGTCGAAAGTAGAGTAACAGACCTCAAGGATTTTTTTTTAACAGAAGATGAACCCTCTCCAGCGCTGGGTTTTTTTCTTTCAGCCGGCTGCGTTTTTAAATAAACGCGTGGCGGCAACAAACAACAAAGACAAAAACGCAGCATTTTGAGGCTTGTGGTGGTTATTTCTAACGTGTGCAACGATACGCGAAACATTGTGTCTCGTTTTTGGTCGAACGACACAAGTGTTAGTCGATGTCTGAATATCTTTATAAATAGTCCGTCCAACAGACAACTCACTGACACAAAAAGTTCACAACATACCGAATCAGAAGACAAGAAGACAAAAATGGCGAATGAATATGGAATCGGAATGGGTTCGATTATGGCGATTGTGGTCGTTGCGATAATATTGTTGTTCGTTCCGCTAATGATGGGACCAGTGGCTCCACCATCTCCTCCACTTATCTTGGTGTTTCCTCTTGTCTTACTCTTCGTGTTTCTCTATCTCCATTTTACGTGCAAGTGAGAATCTCTTTTTGGTGATTACCATATGTAACATGTAACGTAGTATGTATTTATCAGATAAATATTAATATATGTTTCTGTCTCTACATATATAAAAGAAATATTTTTTTCGATTTGCAGTTTGTTAATATACAGTTTTCTGTTCTACTCTTTCCTCCTACTTAGTTTTCCAATATTATTATTTGATACTTCTAAACGTCTAGTTCTACTCAGGCCCAACTTAAAATATAGTTGGATCTTGTGCATTATCAATTTTTTATACCATATATGAGTCTATGTTTATTAATTTGTAAACTGTGGACCTTTTTAAGAAAAAGAAAACGGAACTTTAAGACTTTTAAAATATAAAGAAAAACTGAAAAAGAGTAGGATTCTGTACAAAAAGGCATAATTGGCATACCTGTAGAGCCGGCAGTGGTTGTGCTTATGTTGAATTTTTCATCCCTCGGTTTTATCTCAATGGTAAATACACCAATGGTACGGAGATCAAACAAAAATACAAATCAATCAGAAAATACGGATCAAACTAGGTAAACTAATTTATCGAAATTAGCCTAATTGATCAATTGTTAAAAATTAAATTTGTAAGTTGATCCAATATAAAAATACAATTTCTTATAATTAAACAATTTACTTTAAAAATACAAAGAAAATTTAAACATTATATAAAAAGTAAATATTTTATAACATACAATGAAATTGAAAATATATAAATAATATGGATCATTTTTGTTTGCTCATCTCTGTATGTCATTGTATGATCAAAATCTTCACCAGATAAATTTGAAATCTTTAAAAAATTATGTAATCTCATTGTCGTTGTTACAACTCTTTTTTAAATTCACATTTATTTTTTTGTTAAGGATTTAAATTATTATATTGTGTTATTTTTACATTTAAAACTTTTAATATTTTTAGTAAAGAAATTATAAAAGTTGAATTATATTTTGGTAATTCTTAACAAAAATTACAAATTTATTTTTAAAATTACAAAAAATAATAATTTATTTTGGTTAATTTTAAAAAACAAATCCTGACGAATTCTTAACATAAAGTATTTGTAAGGAATTGTTTTGATGATTTCCAAACAAAATTCCAATAAAAAGAGTTGTTGAGAATCCATCAAAATGTTTTGATCAAACTAATTTAATAAATCATCATATTTGACTGAATGTTGAAAATTTTAAAATAAAATTGATATAAATATTTTTGTTTGACCATGTATTTTCAATAGTTTCTTTAATGTTAGTCATAAAAAAATTGTATCTAATTTTGGTTTTTCATGTCATTTTCCTCAACCATAAATTGAATATTATTTTATTTATGTTAGTTATTATCCGTAATAAAAATAAACAATAAAATATGTTTTCTTAACTAATTATTATATAATTCTTTAGTACTGTATGAGCATATATTCTTAGTTTATATAAAAATAACATGTATAATTATTTATTATACATATGCATAAGTTTCTATTAATGTATTTATAAAAAAGTAATCTACATATGCATAAATTTTTATAAACGTATTTATAAAATAAATAAAACTCTTTTAAAATAAATTACTAATAAAGGAAAACCTGGAAAATATATTAAATTTATTTTTGAGATGAAATATAGTATTTGATTTAAAAGTGAAAGAAACAAATTAAATGAATATATTTATAGGTAACAAAAGAAAGAAAACAAAAAAAAAGATTAATTTCATTGGCCCTCAGCATGTTTTTGCTCTCTTTCCATTTTCTCCTGCAGATCACTAAATAAATTGGTATTTTTTCTCTTTTTTTATCCAAAGCTCTCAAAAATATTATTTTAGTTATATGATGATTTTTATTTGTTTTGTTTTTCTTAACCAATCAAAATGAGACAAATACATAAATGCTGCCAAGCCACGCCAACTTCACAATTTAGTCTATCATGGACCAGACACAATCACAAACTGGAAAACGGATCACTATCATCATCACTTGCTGTTGTTGCTCTGTCAAAAAAACAGGAGATCACTATGGACTTTGACTTTTATAAAGAAAAGCTACAAATTTTGTTATTGTAGTAGGAGCTTTCTTTACTTATGAGTTCTGACTTTTTTCTTTCGTTTGGTTGGCGTTTAGATTTAAAATTTGTGTTTGTTTGATTAGATGTTCCGAGTTTGACTCTAAAGATACTACTAAGCTGTTAGAAAATAATTGTGGACTGGAATGACGTATGCACTGCAAAAAATATAACACAGAACACAAAGTCTACCATTAATCCGAAAACTGAAGGTGAGCGGTTTGAGTCTAATCAATTCCATACCGATATGGAAAATTGATGAGAGATCAAACAAGACCCTTCATTTGTTACATACATCAGTGTGAAACACGTTAAAAAGTAACCAAGACAAACAAGTTACAGATAAGTTAACTAATAAACCATATACTGTTGTTATCTTCAAGACTGCAGAAACTGAGTGAGATAATCAGAGAAGTTGATGTCATCTTCATTCAAAGCAGAGACACCATCATCACAAGCCACCGAGCTCATTGCAATAGTAGTCTCCTGAAGCTGCTTATCAATCCCGTAATCTAAGCTCATCTCTCCAGTTGAATAGGTGTTGTTGTTGTCTGGACTGGCACAAATATCGTATGGGAGAAGGAGCGGTTGATCCAAGGGCTCTGTCATCTTCATCGTCTCGTCGTTGTTGTCAGAAGAATTCATAGACTCGAAATCAAAATCTAAATCTAAATCCAGATCAATTAGTTGATCAAAATCAATCTCCTCCAACGAGTCATTGTTGTTGTTGTTGTAATCTAGGGTTTTGTCACTGGAATCGGACGGGAGAAGTAGGGTTTGTTCCACAGTGGGTTCTGTTTTCTTCATTGTCTCCTCGTTCTTCTTCTTCTGTTTCTTCAGAGGAGGCTCTGCCTCTGCGTCTTCAGCACGCAACTCATTGATTTTGGTCAACAAACTAGACATGGAGTTGATGGCATGGGACAGTTCTTGGGGGCTCTTAGATTTGAGAAGAGCATCGTCCTCCCACCACTGAGGCAACCCTAACTCTTTTCTAGCGAGACAAATCCCAAAGGCCTCGTGATCATCTATTTCTTCTCGGACAGCAGGTCTCTCTCCCGTGAGAAAAGCGGTAACGATGGAGTCAACCGAAGAGTGGCCGAAGGAGAAGAAGCTGACGTTGGAGTGGGAAGAAGGAGGTGTTGCCAACACGGCGATCTGTGCGTCGGTGAGAAGACAGAGCTGCGAGACTTTGCTATGGAGACCGTAGCTTCGTTTCGTGAAAGTCGTTGCCGCAGATTCGCGTTTCGTGATCCTCTCCATCGTTGCCTTCCTCTTTGTACCACCTTTCACCATTCTTCTCTCGTTCGTGAGAGTGATTTTTTTGTTTTGTTTTGTTTAGCGTGTGGACAAAGCAAAGTGATCGATGGACTCTGATCTCTCTCTCAGTATATATATAAGTCAACAAATTAGTGATGGATTGGATTCTACGTAAACGGTAATAAAATACGAAAAATCTTATTTCGATTCTGTTGTTCCAAAAAAAAAAAAGGAAAATCTTACTAAATGTCGGCGATCCGGTTTAGTTCAACCAATTATAGCCTTTTGTTTTCTTTTCTTTTTCCCGCGTTATTACTAGAGTCCAAGCCGATGCCGGTTTACTGGTGATCCAATTCCAAACCTAATCAAGAAGAAAACCTCTTAACCGATTTTGTAATACCTTAAAATCGAACTCAACGTAAACCGTCTGGGTCAATTAAGAGAACGGAGCAATTTGTCTACTCACACACACTACTAGTTTGTTGCTATTCTTACGTCACATAGAATACAACACCACCTGAACTCAATACGTTCAGACTACAAGTAGTGTTTCCAGGTTTCCCCATGGGCCTAAGAGAAATTTTTTGCTATTCAACAGCTCCAATTAGAACAACCTGCAAGCTTATAAATACCAAAAGGGAATCAGAATGGTTAGAAGTTACCTTGTTTATGAGAAAACAAAAGGGAATTAGAATCCCCTGGGAGAGACGCTATAACTGCAGTGTTATGATTCTAGGGATGTCTAATACACAATTAATTGCTGCAGCGGCTAGGCAGTCACGGTGGTTTGCGTCCTCTACAGCTGTTTCAGGACTGGATAGAAGAAGATCAAATTCCACAGCTAGTAGAAGACAATTCATCAGCAGTTTCAGTGCCAACTTCTCATCACCAACAACAAGAACAAGGAACAAAGACTCGGTTCTCCAAGCCGAATGCATTGCGTGTCTTGTTAGACATGTTAAATGATGACTTTGACTAAGCCTAAGTAATTTAATATCTAGTTTGTTTACAAATTGTATATCTGAACCAATGTTTGTAAGATTACATAGAGGAGAAATGGCTGTGTCATCTAACAAGCATAGAAATAGTCAAATAAGCTTTTATTAAACAAGAGATACACTCGTTGGGATATTTCGTCGAACACCTTCAGGACTCTCTTTTAACAAAGGCTAGGCATAAACAACGTAGAAACAAACGCGTTAACTAACACATGAAAGTTAAAGCCGAGACTCTTTCAAGCTCTTTCACCACGGATTCTCCTAGCGAGCTGGATATCCTTAGGCATGATAGTGACTCTCTTCGCATGAATCGCGCAAAGATTAGTGTCTTCAAACAACCCAACGAGGTAAGCCTCGGCTGCTTCCTGTAGAGCCGCGACGGCGCTGCTCTGGAACCTTAGATCCGTCTTGAAATCCTGAGCGATCTCACGAACCAGACGCTGGAAAGGAAGCTTACGGATCAGAAGCTCGGTGCTCTTCTGGTACTTCCTGATCTCCCTCAATGCCACCGTTCCTGGACGGAATCTGTGTGGCTTCTTCACTCCGCCGGTGGCCGGAGCGGATTTCCTGGCTGCTTTCTTGGGGCTTTGCCTCCGGTGGATTTCCTTGCGGTCTGCTTGGTACGAGCCATTTCGAAATTAAATACGAACAATCTAGAAAATGGGAATTGATGATGCGAAGGTTGGTGTGTGAAGAGTTACCGCCGAAGATGTGTTGCTTTTATAAGAAAGAAATTTATTCCGGAGGAAAATATATTTTTTTGTCCGTTGGATTAAAGCACTATCGACGGCTACGATTTCATGATATCATCAATCCGCGTGATTCCATTTATCAACCAATTAAAACACTCCTATCGCCCGTTTGACCTATCCGTGTGATGTACTAATAGTCCTATCAACCAATTAAAATTAATAATTTTCCAGACCACGACATCTTTTCGCGCGACTTTTTATTAAATAAAATTTCTTAGCGCCACTCAAAATTGTTCGGCGTGAATGAATTTCAAAAATATAAGTAAAAGAGATTTGATTCATCAGTAAACAAGAAGTAATAGATGATACCATCAACCCGCGTGATACAGAAAAAAAAAGAAGTAATAGGTTGATACTATTTTGTGCATCAAGATAATCGAATGTACGTGATACATTGTTGTCAATAAGCGTATTTGAATAGATGGAGGATACGTATATGACTCGATGACGGGGGGTGTCTGACCCGTCTTGTGAGTCGAAAAGTTTTGGATTATGTTGGAAGAAACTATAAGAAAATGTTTTAGATTTCCTTCATCACTTTCGATCTTAATATCATCAAAAATGTCATCATAGAATAGAATACAGACTTGAGTGTTTCAGGTAACTCGATGAATACAGATCAGTTTTAATGTTTATATGTTCAGATAAACCAATGAACAACTTCAAAAGACAATAAGAGGCTATGAGCTTAATCGTGGCAGTGGCCCAAGAAAGGCGGCTTAGATAGAACAATCACGCAAGCTAATAAACGCCAAATTAGGAATCACAATGATCAGAAAATAGGATTTATTAGTGCGAACATATTCCAGAAGCCATATCGAGCCTGATACTGAGTTAGTATTGGACCCTTTGAGCAAGCCACACTATTAACTGTTGAAACTAAATAAGCATTCAACACAAAACTTCTATAAGCTTCCACAAGTGCTCGCTCCATCTGGCGAGTGGTTCAGAACCAACGAAAGAATGTCTCGCAAGCTCGTTATTTTGTTGAAATTCGTATTCGAGCTAACATCATTCTCTTGCTCTCCCTTCTCTGCTTTTGTTTGCCATCCCCGTAAACATTGTGAAGTACTACCTTCGTCTCCAACTAAGTTGTTCAAGGAAAATCTTTTGGATATATAAGTAAGTTAAATCTTTTACTAATATTCTCTTCTGTTGAAAATGCTATTCCAGGAGTGAATATCAATGATACCAAAGTCCCACCAGATACCCGGTATCTCGTGCTTGTGATAGGTTGGTTGCAGTTAGCTGAAAACTTGCCGGATGCTAATGAGATTTGGTTTTTATTAACGCCAATCATTAATGTTCATCAGTTTTAGTGAAATTATGTTTTTAAGAAACTTCAAATCCGTAGACTACCCAGGCAAGTCTACGAAGTACGAATATACAAGAAGTTCAGTTGACGTTTCTTCTGGCAAATCAACAGGGTGCATATCATTCTAAATTTTTGCGGCAAAAATGAGTCTAACTTGCAAAATCGGTACAAGAGTAAATCTCTAATTAGATGGGTTTGGTTTGTAATATGATGTCGTGAAAATTTAAACATCAAACGCGTGTAGAAAGAAAGGTTCACGAAACTAAAAGATATTTCATACGACAATGTCATCTAAATTGAACACCATAGGCATTTCTGGAAGATTCAAAATGTATTCAAGTATCGAAGCAAGACAGTAACAAGAAAAAGAAAGTAGATAAGAGGAAATAACTTAAAAGAGAGATGTTCCTTTTCCCTTCTTGTCTCCACCAATCTCAAAGTGCTTGCACCTCTGCAAAAACCCACACAAATGTAAGAAACACATCTCAATACTCAAAAGAGTGTAAACAAAAAATAAAAAGAAATGTCCCATTACCTTAATCGAGTGTTGAGAGAAATGCTTGCATGTTTGGCACTGGAGCCTCAAGACAATCTTCTTGGTTGTCTTGGCCTGTTCCAAAAAAGTACAAAATGATGAGCATGTACGAAATCTGAGACATTTCACAAAGTCTTAAATGAGAATCTCAAAACTGGTTCTCAGATGGAAGACACTTATTAGAAGTCGACTCAAATCTGATTATCAACGATAAGTGTTTTGGTTACCTTCTTGTGGAAGACGGGCTTGGTCTGACCACCGTAACCGGATTGTTTGCGGTCATAACGACGTTTACCTTGGGCAGCAAGACTGTCTTTACCCTTCTTGTACTGGGTGACCTTGTGCAATGTATGCTTCTTGCATTCCTTGTTCTTGCAGTAAGTCTTCTTTGTCTTGGGAATGTTCACCTACCAATTCACCATACAACAACAGCAACTTTGAGTTAAGTTCCGTAAAGAAAACGGTTTTCAACATATTGATAGGAATCATAAGATCACTATTCAAAAATTCAAGACTGATCCCTATTCAAATATTAAAAACCAAAGTGTATGCTTGTTAATTATGTCTTGCTAGTCACAATAATCATCAGAACATACTTTAAATAGCAATCAATAACAAAATATCATAAAGAAATGGTTGCTAATATACGATTAGACTACTCAATTCGTCAAGACTGATAGTCTCCTCTTACAATTTTTTGGTGATTTAACCATTTTCTAAACTACGGAATAAACTCTAATTCACGAATGTAGAGGCAGAATCAGAAACAAACCGACCAAGGAAAAGAAAAAAAAATCAAACAACAGATCTATTAACAATGGTTTCAACTCTTTCTCTAAGTGTCTCAGGGATCAAACAAGAGCTCTACAAAACACCAAGTATCCTCCTAAACTATGAGAAACTCAACAGGGAAGAAGAGAAGAGAGTCTCCTCACCATTTTCGCTCTTCGGTGAAAGCTCCTGCCGTCGCCGTCCTCCGCTGCCAAAAAAAAAAAAACAAAAAATCTAAAAGAACAAAGTTTATAAGAGAGAACCTCGTGAAACCCTAATGCCTTGTCAAACATACATTGGGCCTCTATTAATATTAAAGCCCAGTAATCTAACCAACTATAAGCCCATTATCTCACTTCTTTCTTTCAAAGAGCCGAATATGAATAAAATACTTTCGCTGGCACGTGACCAAAAACTAGCCGTTAAAGTCACAACGGTTATGTTTCTTTAGTTCAAACTTCAAACCTCGAGAATCTCAAACCCTAAATCCCCATTTCACTTTCTCTCTCTCTCTCTCAATCTTGAATTTTTTTTCTAACATGGCTCCGACGCCGTCCTCCGCGAGATCGAATCAAACGCAATTCACCTTAATCAGAACTCCACAAACAAAGCAACGACTCAATTTCCACCCGAAAACCCCAAACCCAGACTCCTCGAAAGACCATCATCTCCCACCACCGGAGCATCCAGTCGAAGTCGTCGGCCGGATCCGAGACTACCCAGAGCGGAAGGAGAAACCAGCTTCGATCTTGCAGGTCAACCCGGACAACCAAACGGTCCGGGTCAGAGCCGAGGTCGGGTACAGAGACTTCACCCTCGACGGAGTGTCTTTCTCGGAGGAAGAAGGAATCGAGTCGTTTTACAAGAAGTTTATAGAGGAGAGGATTAAAGGCGTGAGGGTTGGTAATAAATGCACAATCATGATGTATGGACCCACCGGTGCTGGGAAGAGCCATACCATGTTTGGGTGTGGGAAGGAGCCTGGGATTGTGTACCGTTCTTTGAGGGATATCCTCGGAGATTCGGATCAAGATGGTGTTGTTACCTTTGTTCAAGTCTCTGTTCTTGAGGTTTATAACGAGGAGATTTATGATCTTCTTTCCACTAATAGTAGCAACAACTTAGGGATTGGTTGGCCCAAAGGAGGAAGCACTAAGGTTACCTTTCTTTGTGTGAAACTGAACATGTACCTTAAGATCTTTGTGTTAAAGTCTTGGGCTTTGTTGTTTTTGACAGGTCAGGCTTGAAGTAATGGGGAAGAAGGCCAAAAACGCAACCTTTATTTCAGGGACAGAAGCGGGAAAGATCTCTAAAGAGATTGTCAAAGTGGAGAAACGGAGAATTGTTAAAAGCACGCTTTGCAATGAGAGAAGTTCCCGGAGTCACTGCATGGTTTGTTTTAATGATTGAAACATAGATTACGTTTCTGTTTGTTAACAACTTATATATAAGTGATTGTTTATATGTGTGTAGATCATACTTGATGTGCCTACTGTTGGGGGAAGGTTGATGCTTGTTGACATGGCTGGTTCTGAGAATATAGACCAAGCTGGGCAGACTGGATTTGAAGCAAAGATGCAAGTAATGTTTGCTTACTCTCTACCCTCTCTCTCAATATATTCTGATTCTGATATAAGTTTTGAAAGTGACTGACTCTGTACTCTTTATTTAATATATAGACTGCTAAGATCAACCAGGGGAATATTGCACTGAAGCGAGTTGTGGAATCTATAGCAAATGGAGACTCCCACGTGCCCTTTAGAGACAGCAAGCTCACTATGCTGCTTCAGGTGAATTTTGAATTTCTTGTTCTATTGCTGTATGCATACTCTGGAATGTGTTTAAAGATATTTAGTCTTGTTTCTGTTTTCTTGATGCAGGACTCTTTTGAAGATGACAAGTCAAAGATTCTAATGATTCTATGTGCGAGCCCGGATCCAAAGGAAATGCACAAGACTCTCTGCACTCTGGAGTATGGGGCAAAAGCAAAGTGCATAGTTCGTGGGTCACATACTCCCAACAAGGATAAGAATGGTGGCGATGAGTCTTCTTCTTCTGCTGTGATTTTGGGAACAAGAATAGCAGCGATGGATGAGTTTATCTCCAAACTCCAGTCTGAGAAGAAACAGCAAGAGAAAGAAAGGAACGATGCACAGAAGCAGCTGAAGAAGAAGGAAGAGGAAGTTGCTGCTTTGCGATCTCTTTTAATACAGAAGGAAGCATGTGCTCCCAATGAAGAGGCGATCAAGGAGAAAGTAAACGAGAGAACGCAGCTTCTGAAAGCAGAACTTGAGAAGAAACTTGAGGAATGCAGAAGAATGGCGGAGGAGTTTGTTGAGATGGAGAGAAGGAGGATGGAAGAAAGGATAGTGCAGCAGCAAGAGGAACTGGAGATGATGAGAAGAAGGTTGGAGGAAATTGAGCTTGAGTTCAGGCGCTCAAGGGATGGAGGAGATGCTGTGAAGTCAATGGATGAAACTAGTGGGTTTGCCAAGAGACTCAGGGGTCTTTACTCCGATGATGATATGGTGAAGTCAATGGATCTTGACATGGGTGATCCAGAACCAGTCAAGCAAGTCTGGGGTCAGTCTGCTGTTTCATACCAACCAAGCAACACTATCAGTAGCAATTTGTCTGATGTCTTGCAACCAAAGCCTTCTGAAAGTATGTCTTGCAATCAAATGTACCCTGACCGTGTATGCCTGAGCACTGTCTTTGAAGAAGAAGAGGTCGAAGAAGATGAGGAGAAAGTGATAATCGAGGATAAAAGCATCTGCTCGATAACAACAACACCTGTGCCTAGTTTGAACTTTGGAGGTATGGATGGTGAAGAGAATAGCTTCAACATTACAGATGACAAAGAATCAGCAATGTCTAGAAAGATGAGAATTCAAAACATATTCACCCTTTGTGGCAATCAGAGAGAGATGTCACAACACACTGGACAAGAGAATGATCAGTTGCTTCCTGTGACGACGAATAAGGCCGAAGCTCTAGCAGTAGAAGAGGCAAAGGAAAACAATATCTCAGTTGATGAAGGTAACAACGGACAGATAGATATCTACGTTAAGTGGGAAGCAACTACTGCTGATAACCCTCGGAAGCAGCTCATAACAACACTAAGAGTTACGAAGGACGCAACACTGGCTGACTTGAGGAAGCTTATTGAGATCTACCTTGGGTCTGATAACCAAGCTTTCACGTTTCTCAAGCTCGGGGTAATAAACCCAACAAGTTCAAAACGCTTTTCATTTATCTGTTTGTTATATGCTGGTTCTAAACGCCGTGTAATATTTTGAAGGGACCATGTGGAGCTCAAGTGGCAAAGGAGAAAGAATCAACAGTTGAAGCCACGAGTCTGCCTTTCTGTAACGGACACGCTTACCTGGCTACTCTGAGACCGGGGAAGAGCTCATCTCAACTTCGAAGTCTTACACAAGCGAGTCCACTTCCACTAACGCCCATAGAAAACAAGATGCAATTTACTACGCCCATCTCAAAAGTGACACAGAAGCACCAAGTTGATGATGAACTTTCATCACCCATCGCAGCTCATCTCAGCTCCACTCCTTTCATCACTCTCCGCAGACATTAGAGATGTGTAACCTTTTGTCTCCGAAGACATTAGTCGCGTCTTCTTCTTTTATCTCTTAAAAGGGTTAGCCTTAGTAGGGATGTAACCTTTGTCTTGTTTTCAGTCTTGGAAAAGAACAATATATGTACGTGTCCACATCTTCATCAATAGTATATTCTACGATATTTCGGCAGAAGCAGTGCATTGTCTAAATCTACAGTGTACAACATTTGCCATTAATGTTTGACAACTTTAAAATGTTTCCATATTACAGTTCAAATCTCTACAATGAAGTTTTAGAAAACAGAAAGAGCCAAAAAGAAAACTGTACATGTCTCTTCAACACAAACAATGAGAGATTGGGAGAACCAAGCTAAGATTATTTCTTTCAATCCCGAAGCATGTACATGTCTCTTCATTCTTATCAACTCTCTCCGTCCTTATCTTTATTTCCTGTTCTTCGCAATGGTAAGAAGCTCAAAGCTTCTAATGACATAATCGTGCCCAGGCCTTCCAGATGATGGCTTAGACTCATAGTTCGGCTGAGTTGTGGCGAGCCGTGATCCACTTGAAAATAATCGGCTTGAGTGGTTCTCGCTTGGCTCAGCTGAGGAGCCAGGTGACATCACACCTCTCTTTGAAGAATGGTTTCTATCAGACTCGTGCTGCAAGTGAAGCCATCAATTCATAACATTCAAACTTTCTCACGTTCTTTGGGATTCTTACTTTGGATCTTGCTAAGTAGAGAGAAACTGGCGTGATAGATTTACAGCCAGCGAAAGAAGGAGCAACAAAAACTAACCACTTCTTTGGAAGAAGAGGGTACATCATCAGAAGATCTTTGTCTAGAGCGGTCACCATGAGCGCCTTGGCTTGAAACATTTCGTCTGGTGAATGCCTCTATTGCCCCTGAAAATCTTCCTCTGAGGTCTTGTCCCACTGAGGAAATCAAGTTCTCAGTTCTGGATCTTACATTATTTGAGAGTGTTTGTCAAATTCAATCTCTGAACATTACTATCTAACAGTCCAAGTTTTTCAGCACTCAAACTTCTCACTCATAAAGCTATAAGACATGTTTCAATATATCTCTTTTAATTTAACCCCACAACATATATAAAGACAAAGAACAATGTACCTGTAGTTTTTTCAGATTTTTCTGCAGGTGGTCCTGGAGGGTCCGGGTCCAAGGCTGGTCTTGGAGTCAGCTGTAGTGAACAATAGACAAATAGCAGGATAAGATTTTGGATAGGTTATGAGATTTGGGTCTCCACAACACTTGAAATCAGTAATAGAACTAACCCTTGGTCTCGAAGTAGAGCCAGTCTGAGGATATTTCAAGGTTGTCCAATCAAACACGTAGTCCAGCTGGTAACCTACAAGCATAGTTCATTTCATCAAAACAAACAAAAGAGCTAAGTATAAGTTCCACAAAGCTCCAAGAAACACAGCAACAAGATTCATTTCTCACCTTCACGAATGAAAAGGTCTCTGAAAAGTCTTCTCAGATATGAATAATCTGGTTTGTCCTCAAATCTCAGTGATCGACAGTAATGGAAATAGGAGGTGAACTCTGATGGATGTGACTTGCACAGAATCTCCAAAAAGAAAAAAAAAAGAGAGTAAAACCAAGGTAAGTCAAAATCTATAGGATATTTGAAAACATTATATCAATGTTTAACAATAGTGTACCTCTACAGGAGTAAGCATCTTCTTTTCACTAATCTTGTCATACTTCTGCTTCTTTGTCCCACCTTTTAACCCTTGCCACGGAAGACTGAGACACAAGGAGGCATGGACTCATGTTTAAGGATTTATTTTTCTTTTAATTAAGTTATATAAGCTGATACGCAACCAAGAAAGTTTCATTACCTTCCTCGTAGAAAATACATCAACACATAACCAAGTGACTCCAGATCATCTCTTCTACTTTGCTCTTTAAGCATGCATACAAAATGAGTCAGCAAGGAAGAAAAAGAGTTATCAAATGCTTCAGACAAGAAAGCCACGGATGTATTAGATGAAAGCAGTCCTTACCAATGCCAAGGTGCGTGTTGACACTTGCATACCGTGCAGTTCCTGTTAGATTCTTGTTTTCTCTGTCAATTTACAAGGAATTCTAATAAAGCAAACCGGAAGAAGGGTGTAAAAAGGAAACACCAATGCAGCATAAAACTATGATTCAAGAATAAGATAGGCAGAGAAGATACAAACAAGCAAAGATATCCGAAAAGGAGGCATAAGAATTTGCAGATCTGACCTGTATGGTATATGTTTTTGTGTTTGAAAATCCTTGTATTTTTTAGCAAGGCCATAATCGATGATATAAACCTGAAGAGGTTCAAAATTAATTTGATTAACCAGACAGCTTTAGCACGAATCAGACCGAGATATATATGTAAGGACACAGCTTCAAGAGCCATACACAAACTCATGATGCAAAAGAAGGATTACCTGGTTTGCTTTGCGCCCAAGACCCATCAAAAAGTTGTCCGGTTTAATATCACGGTGAAGAAAACCCCGTGAATGCGTGTACTCAACTCTGCATATCTGCATCCATGCAAGAGATTTTAAAGGAACAGATTAGCGTAAAAGGGCATATCATAAAACTCAGAAGTACTTACCAACTGATCTGCAAGCATTAAAACAGATTTCAAAGTAAACTTTCGAGTGCAGTAATTGAATAAGTCCTCCAAGCTGGGGCCAAGAAGGTCGATAACCATGCAACTGTAGTCACCCTCGACTCCGAACCATTTGAGATGGGGAACACCAGCTAATATCCAAAACATGTCACAAAGGTAGAGTGAGAGGGAGGGGGCGTTGGAACTTATAAACAAATATCGTAGAAGAAACCAAACTCACTTCCTCCTTGGAGATGCATATATATCTTCGACTCATACTGCAGTTGAGGATGCCTCGTCTTCACAGCTTCCTGTGTGTCAAATAAAACAGAAATGTAGCAAAAATCAATTCACAAGATAGATAAAATAAAGTCTTACTAATAATAAAAAAAAAAGAGACTAAAACAGGCAGGCAGGATCCGTTACTCAAAACTAAAATTCAAAGTCGCAAGTGTTACCAGCTTAACTGCGACTTCTTCTCCAGTCTGAATATTGATCCCTAAAAATAAAAGATCAAATATCAGTTTCAAAAAAAAAAAAAGAAAGATGAAAATTAAAGACATAAACAAAGAAGTGAAAAAGGCAAAAAGCAGAAATGTCATTAATACCTAAATAAAGTTCACCGAACGATCCGCTACCGAGTTTCCTACCCAACTTAAACTTTCCGCCGATGACGTGATCCATCTTCTTCTGATTCCGTTCCATCCCTTTTTTCCGCTTCAAAATCACCACTTTAGAAATACCCACTAAGTGGAAATCTCATCACTAAACCTCAATTTCGCAAAGTTGGTGAAATTAGAAGAGAACCCACCCAAGCAACAGTTGTTGAAGCTGGTTTTGATGGTGAAAGTTGCAAGAAAGAGAAGAAGAAAAAGAAAGTAAGTTTAGGATAGGATAGGATAGGAAGCAAGAAGAAGAAGAATATAGGAAAAAAATTTGAAAGGAAAGGGGAATTTAGTAGGATTCGGATCTGAGTTCTGAGGAAAAAGTTTTGTGGAGAGTCAAATAGTGTGGAAGAAAAGAGAAGAGAAGGAATAATTTGAGAATAGGAGAACTGAAAAAGTAACGAGGCATATGGGGAAAATTGTATAATCAAGTTCCACCAATCAGAGACTATCTTTGTTTTTGTTGGGCCACTTTAAAAATGAAACTTTTGAAAACAGTCACCAACCCAAATATTTTCGCCTCCTTCTCTAGCTATTCGTTAGCCCAACGGTTAAAATAAGATACTCAAACAGTTTCATCTAGGCGTGGACATATTAACCGAACACCCGAACCGACCCTAAAAACTCGAACCAAAAACCAAACCAAACTATTTAAAAAAAAACGAACGAGTTTATTGTCTATTTGGATATCCGTACCCGATCGATTATACCCGATACTCGTACCAATTATTCGAAGAATCTGAATATATATATATATATAGCTAACCCTAAACCTACATCTTCCATTTTCATTCATCTTTCCGTCTTCTCCTTCTTCGATGTGATGAAACAATTGCTGATGAGTTCTCATCATCTCAAACTCATTTTATGATAGATTATAAAGTTTCACTACCAATGGAATGTAACTCAAATTCAACATCTTTTTACATGGCTCTATGGTTGTCTTCCTGCATATCCTATCCACCAACACCGAACAAGTGATCCCCTCCATTGATGATGTGGTAAATGATATAGCATAAAACCGACCATCACTTAGAATTCATTCATAATCATTTCTGATCTTTAAATAGTTTCCTTCCTAGTCAAAGTGTATCTTTGTGGTAGAACAACCCATCGTCTTCCGTAAAAATTACAATGATAAAATCAAAGTTATCACAAGTTATAACAGTTTTATCAATAAAGTTATACCAAGTTTTACTAAGTTTTACATTTTTATAAGTTATACAAAAATTTTACATTTTTACCAACAAAGTTATACCAGTTATATGGTTTATAGTTATACTTAGTTTTACCAGTAGTACGATTTTAGTTTCACAAATCTATACTAAGTTTTACTAGTTCAACCATCTTCTTCTTCCTCTTCGTCTTTAGAAAAAACTGAAACAATTTCTTTTGATTCATCCAGTGTTTGACTAACTATCAATCTAATTTTTCAATGGATCCACTAAACTAAACGCAATTCCCATATGCTCAAGTATTTAATTACTAACACCTATAAAAATTGATTTCAATTCCAATTAACCAACCGGAAACCCAATATCAGTGGAAATTAGATTAAAACTTTAGATTCAATAATACAAATAATAACTTACCTAAATTTGAAGATTATACTTCTTAATCCTTGACAATGGATTCAATATACTGCTGAGTTTGAATAAAAATTGAAGAAAACCTTCAGTGGAAGGTCCGGATTCGGGATTGGAGAGTCGTCATCGTCGCGGAAGGAGAAAGGAAAAAGAAAAAGAAAGCATGTGACTGATTGAATTAAGTAGCTATATTTTTGACTTTAACATTCCATTGTAAGAGTATCTAATAAATAGTTTGAACAAAAAAAGAGATATAATAAATAAAAAGTATGTCAAATTCACTAAGAAAATAAGAAAAAAAATTTGTGGTTAAGAGCATATCAGACTTTTATCCTTTTGTATATCATAGATATGGGGTGAAACGTTCAGATGTTCTTAATGAGGCAAAATTCATTCTGTCATACTCTTACTTATTCTGTCATACTCTTATCTATTCTAATACTCTCCATATGGCTGGTTAATGTCGAAAGTGTCATTTCTCTACCTGACCGATTGAATGACGACATGACCAATCAAAAATCCCCATTATTCCATTTTCAAATTGGGAGTAATCGAATCTGTTATTTTCTCTTTCTCATCTCACCCGCATGTTTCTTCGGGTTCTTCGGGTGTTCTCTTCTTCCTCGCTATCATCACATTGAGCTAACTCGGTTTCGTCGCTTGGATGCTGAATCATCGAGCTATTGATTCTGGTTTTACATGGTATGTATCTTAAATCGTCGTTAAAGCCAATGTTTAGAATCTACCATATACAATCGATTTACAAAGATTCCGATTTACAAGATTCGTAGTTGTAATTGGACTGGACTAATCGAGGATTGGAAAGTGTGAATGGTCTGTCTATTAGGGAATTGGATAATCAACAATTGTATATCATAAGAAAAGATAGAACGTCGCAAATCAAAGCTGATAACTCCGAGATAACTATTGAGACGAATTGAAGAGGTGAAAACAACTAGAACTGGGAAAAGTTGGGAAACATTCGGCAAAATTGGTTACTGACAAAAACTGTGTAACAAGGTATAACTTAGTATAACTTAGTATAACTTAAATGATATAACTGTATAATCATGTATAACTTAATGGTTTGGTTTATTTTTTTTTGTATTGCAGATGTGTCTTTCTTCTACAAACGTACATTTTGATTATGATGGACATTATTCTAAGTATGGAGATGATTATGAATGGATTCCAACCGATGCTCGTTTGTATGCTATATCCTTTTGGACATCATCATTAAATGAGATCACTTATTTGTTGTTGAAAGAGAAGATATGCAGGAAGATGGGAATATATCCGTTTATGAAGAGGCTAAATTTGGGTTACATTTCATTGGTAGTGGAATCTAAGAGACAATCATATATTTTGGATGATGAAGATGTGTTTGTTTATCTAACATCGGTGGATAAGGAACAAATAAGAAGTATTCTGCATGTAGAGGACATCCAAGAATTAGAAATAGTTCAAATAACCGAGCAACTATCAAGAGTTGAGAAACAAAGCTCATGTAATAGGAATTATGGTGAGCGTGAGAGGGGATATGGAGAAGAAAAGAATGTGGAAACTGGTTTGGAACAAAAGGAACACAATGAACATCCCCACAAGAAACACAAGAGGAGTAGGTTGTAAGCCTTTCACTTTCAGTTTGAATGTTTTATTGTATGGGAACGTTGAAAGGTGAGATTTGTATTTTTTGTTTGTGCAACTAACTGAAACTTTTTTCTTTACTAGTATAAGTACGATAGGTAAACTAAGTAATATGATTGTAAATAAGTCACGAAAGTACTAAGATGATATATTTATGAGTTATTTTGTGTTAATTATGATTTAATCAGAACAAAAAAAATTTCATCTTGTTGCTTATTAGTAATCATGTAGTCGGAATTACATTGTCTTCTTATAGCTTTTTCGTTAATATTCACCTTGTCTCATTTGAAAACTTACTAGGGCATTAAACCGATTTTATGTTTACATGATCATATGATAAATGAATCTAGGATACATAACATAATTGGTATAACCATAAAATCATGCATTCAAGTAGAGTAAAACAAAGATAAAAGGAAAAAATTATAAAGTACAACTTTGATATTTTTTCTAAAACTGCAAATTTGGTGAAACTTCAATCACGAAAATACTAGGCTAAAAATTTCCCGCCCACCAGCTTTTCAAATTTCTAATTTCACTCTTTCCCCTTCCCAATTGGCTGAAGTATTAAAACCCTTATTTTTGGGTTTTCCCCATTCTCTATCTTCCACTTTCTCTCTCTTCCCCATTCTCTCTCTCTCTCTCTCTCTCTCTCTCTCTCTCTCTCTCTCTCTCTCTCTCTCTCTCTCTCTCTCTCAACCCCGGAAAATAAATAATGTCGAACCCAATAACGCCCGCTTCATCTTCCACTTCCACGACTGAGGGTATTATCGGTGGTTAGAGACGAGTAAGAACTCCGGGAATACCTAGTAGGTGTTGGTGCAAGGAGAGCATCATCGAGCTCATCTCCAAATCCGATCCAAATCCATACCGCCCGTATTATCGGTGTTTCTTTGCGTATAAAAGGAGGGTAAGTTTGTTTAGCTTTAGTTATCGAAGGCTTGTTCTCTTAAGCTGTACGTTTAAATTTTTTGAACAAAATGTTGTAGCTCGAGAACGATGATCACGTTTTTAAATGGGTTGATGAATCTTTCACCAATGAGATTCAACAGTTGGACAACCAAGTTTGAATCCTAGAAAAAGAAGTTCAATTGCTCAAAGCAACAATAAGGAGTGAAGGTCCCAAAATAATGCCTAAGGTAATGATACTAGGAGGTTGTGTGATTATCATTAGTATCGTTTTAGTTCTAGGAATTTTGATGTACAAGTAATTCCTAAAGCCAGTGACAAAGTTAAACTTTCTGTTTTTTCTAAGTTTTTTCGTAAGTTTCTCCTAAGTTATGTGAAGTTGGACTACTATGAAGTTTGGTCAATTGAAAAAGTTTCTCTAATGTTTACGATGTTGGACAATTGAGAAAATAAAACTAACGCAAAATTTGACATGCTTATACGAACATGAACTTCATGTTAACTTCAAGCTATTCTTAATTTTACGTAGTTGAATAATTACAAAAGTTAAGAAAACCATTTTAAAACACATTAGCACAAACCCAACATGAAATAAGAGCATTCAACATCACAAACCAAGTTTCAGCACACACTAACAAGCTTCAAAAAAAATTATACATAAGATAAAACCTTACAAATGGCCCATAGTCGTTATAATTTTGCTTAGTTTCATGATTTCATACAATCTAAATCAGTTATTTCACTCACTTATGCAAAGTTATTTATCAATTAAAGTTATACAAATTTTCAAATCCAAGGCATGTGACTGTTGCAGTGAGAAGTCGTGTCTTCTGAACTCGTGTCTTCTCGAGGCGTCTACTTTTTGCAGCTGGGTCAAAGGATCATTATTACCTTCTCCAAATAAATAAAATGAATATCTCTCCATTTACTTGATAAAACTAATATCTCTCCATTTACTTGAGAAAACGAAATCTCTCCATGGGGAACTTCAACTTGGCTTCTCTCCCTCCTTCCATGCTTCACAAGATTCTCTCCAAGGTAGCAACAACTAGTATCAGAGACTTTGGTAGTGCAAGAGTTGCTTTCCCCGGGTTTAACGCAATTGGCAGAGAATATCACTTTTACATATCTGCCGATCTCATTTTCTTGAATGACTGGACAATTGAGGTCAATGCTGTTAGAACATTCAGGCTTAGGTGCTACCAACTGGGTAATCCAGAGGCCATCTACTTGCGAGGTATGTATGAATACTTCATCCTCCATTTACTTGATGAAGGAAGGGAAAAAATCATCTTGCTGGTGAGAGAGGATGCATGTTGGCCAAATATGTAGATGATATGATGAACTTAGCTTTTAGCGTTGATCATAGAGGATTGGTTCACAACTATCCTGCTTTTACTCGTGAATATGTTGATCAAATGTATCACATGATCACTAGTTGGGCTCTGGCCATTGGGATTACGATAAACCTGAGATGTTTATGTCTCTATTGGGAAGAATAGATCACAACGTTTCATATAATTGCTGGTGCTCCATAATAACAGAACCAGTGTTTGTAGTCTCCATAGATGGATCAAGAACACGATGGAAATGCGATCGTTGTTTCTGGCAATGTGCAGCTTGAGACTTCTGCAATGAAATTCATTTGGCTGCTCGTTATTGGCCAATTGAAGATTAGTTGTGTGTTTATGAGTTATGACATGTAATTTTTGTCTATTTTTACTAAATTTATGTAAAATACATTTCATAATGTAATGTCTCTACTCTTTCTCTGTAAAATTATCTCCATTTGTTTTAATTTCAATAAATATATCAGTAAGAACATTGTATCCCAAGTAGAATATATTGCCAATGTAAAAGATACTATCAAAACTAGTTGAACTTTTACTAAGTTTTACCGTTATTAAAAGTGTGATTTAGTTGAAATTTTATTAAGCTGCACTGTAAATCAAATGTTTATAGTTACACCAACTCTTACTTTTTGGAAGTTATGGAAAATAGATCCGAATTTTATAGATCGAGTCTGGATGATCTGCGAGATGCCCTTGTTTGGATTGTAATTATGCAGATCTCTTTTGGTTTCGTGGTCTTTTACCTATTTTTTAGATTTAAATAATTTTATTTAAATAATTTTCGGATATGAGTACTGGAATTTTTATTTTTTTCGGACAGGGGAACACTGGAGCAATTGATTAATAGATATGACCAGACGATTTAAGCATGGTTCCTTTTATCAATACTTCTAGTTTTCACGAAAAGATTCGATTTGTTTTATACAACTCTCTTGGCAAAATAAAATTGGGAGTCCAGAAGTTAACTATATCATTGATGACATACGCTACATAAGTTGAGTTCGTCCTATATAAGACATGAATTTCACAGCCCAAGCTCTGAAAGGTCGATTTTGCAATATATTCCCAGAAATGTGTGATGTCTACTTTGAAATCCACACAGGTGTTTTGTATGGTTCGATAAATGTTGGGGGCCAAACACAGATAGACAGACATAAGAAACACATTCAACTTTTCTTTCATCCTGTAAACCGGTGGCGAACCATTTATTTTGGAGGGGGAATGAGACTATATCATCTATGCAAAAAAGACAAGCAACGTGACTGTTATTATAACAGAACACCAAATTTGACAGTTATATCACTCTCTGAATCCAAACTAGACATTTCCATCATAAGCCAGAACATCAAATCCTCCTAATCGTCTTCTCTCTCTGGAGGAAGGCCGCACGGTAACAGCATTTTCTGCAAATAAAAAAAAGACATCCCTGAATTATTCCATATAATATTTTATGTATTTAAATGAAGAAACATGGTTTTCATAAAAAACAAACATATGCTAAGAGTCTGTTACCCTTTAACAAAAAAAAACATATGCTAAGAGTCTGTTATATCATTATTTGTTCATCATTTCTCCTTATTAATGCTTGTGAGGCATCTCGTCTTCAATTAGTTTCGAGTGAGACCATATAACCTAATGATTTCTGATCAAAATACCACGACGACAACACAAGTACGACATCAATAAGTCTTGAAACTAAAAGAAAAGGAAAGAGAAAAACCAAATGATATTGATAAACAAATGATACATTCCTAATCAAAATGGCCACAGAATCATAAATCCAAATATTGAATCACTAAGAGAAGGAAAACAGGGAAATGAGCAAAATAAAACACAAAACTTTTAGGGATATGATTCCTAGCAACAAGGAAACAAACCTGCATGAAGTTGTAGCGTTCGCGTCCAATGGACTCGTTCTCAGCGATAGCAAAGTAAGCAAGCATTGGGTAGTGGCCAATGTATGAAGCATAGCTATCACGCTGAATGTTCACAGCCCACTCACTGCCCACATTTTCAAAAACATTTTAAATTCTACAGAACCCAGAAAAAAAATCTTTAAAAAACAAAAGTGAAGATTAAAGAAACTCACAATCTGCTCAAATCAGCATGACCAGTGCCAACATATTTAGCTTGAAGATGTTCAAGCTGAGAATTGATGTTAAACCTATCACTTGCCTGCACCCACAAAAAAAAACATTCTTTTAACATATTAAACAAGATCTGGAATTCAAAGAAAGTTTGGGTATATCCATAGAATAACGAGAGCCTTAAGCTATGTTTAAGAAACTAATAGTAGATGAAGCTAATGATAAGGAGATGAGAGGCTTAAAGAGTGATGCGAAAGTTAGGGTTTCCGATCCAGAAATCGAACCTGCATCGTTTCAGAGTTGGTAATAGCCGACGAAGAAAAGAAGAGCCTCTTCCCTCGAAGTCTCCAGCAAATCCCTGTTAAACGATGTCGTTTTAAAACTGAAAGGAGAATGTAAATAATTAAAAACTTAATGGATTTGGTTATTTTATTATTTAGCCTTGTTTATTAGTTAGCAGAATTTTGTATCTTAATATTATTGGCCCATTGATTTTAAATTTATTTTTCATCAAACATCTTGTGTTATTACACATTAGTCCTAATTATTAATTGTAATCCAATCTCTTTTTCATTAAATTATATTCATTAGTCCTAATTATTAATTTCAGTCTCTTTTATCATTTGATTTTTAAGAGATTTGCAAGTATATATATACATATTTTTTAAATAATAATTAGAAAACTTTCTCTAAAATATAATTTTTAATAATAAAGAGACAATTAAAATATTACAAAAACAGTTTTTTAAATGGAAACATCCAGTATATTAAAAATGTTAAAGAAATTTTAAACACTATTAAATCTTTACACCACATAAATCAGATTATTTCTATAAATATAAATGATAGAAAATAGGCATAGACATTTCAACCTAAAATCGAAAATAGAACCGAAACGAAGTTTACAAACAATCATACTTTCTATATTCTAGAACCTAAAAATAAAAACCAATCTCGAACTAAACTGAGAACTGAATAAGTTTCTGAATAGCTAAAATACAGTTTATATACCTAAAAATATAAATTATAAATAGTTTTAAATTTATTAAATATTTTTGAAATAACTACTTATAAACTGAAATATCCAAAAATATAAAATACAAAATAGTTCTTATCTGAAATATTTAAATTTATTCAAATTATACGAAAGAACTAAATTACCCAAATAGTTTTATGTAAAATGTTTTTATTTATCCTAATTATCCGATATTTAACACAAAAGACTAAAAATCTATTTTTTCTCGAATGATACCAAATTAATTGAAATAGCGAAACAAATTTATAAATATCAAATGGTTCCTACAGTTGTTACCGAAACCAAAAACTAAATTAACCGAACTAAAATTAAACCATTATAAATAACGGAAAGATTTATATATTCTAAAATCAGAAAACCAAAAATCCGAAAAAAACAAACCATAATTGGAACCCAAGTCTAATAGAAACGACTAGTTTCTACTAGTTTTCCAAAAAAATCGAAGTTAATCCTGTAATTTTGAAATGCTGAAATGCGCTTTGTTTTGTTTTATAGATCATTTACAATAATTTGATTAAAAATATCCATTTTCCATTTTTTCTCAATGAAAAAAGGTTTGAACAAGTCTTATGGAAGTAAAAATAAAAAGGTTTAAAGTTTAAACAGGTCTTAAAAGTGAAGAGAGAACAGACTTAGGTCATAATATTAGTGGGTTTTGATTTCATCTTGAGGTGTTATGTAGTACAATCAAGTTTTGATCAACCAAATAAAGTGAATGAAGAAAATACTTAAACAAAACCAATTCTCTCCATCTCCTTGTGAAAAACAGTAACAAACAAACCAATTCCGAAAAGAATATTTACTTATCTTTTTCTTTCTTGGTTGACATAAATCAAACAACCCTATGTTGAAACAATTAAACATAATAATCCATCTTTTAACTCCTTGAGGGAGAGCCTTCGCTTCCAAAGGAGACTGTACGTTTGTTGAAACCCCATCATCATTTGCTGCTACTCTCTTTTGGAGGAAAACAACAATAACAAAGGCTTTCAACGAAAATCAAACATACGCATAAGTTATATAAGAAGAGTCTCTGATTCAGGCTGTGCAAAGATGTCAGTCAAATCACCCGGATGAGCTGCACTTACTACCTTCTTTCTCCGGTTCTTCCATCTGCGTCGGTAATAGATTCAAGAAGCTTCCTTGGTTTGTTGTTGCGCCACCAGATGATTCATCCTCTATTCATATTTTTCCAACAATGTCGTTAGAGAAAATCAACATGGATTGTATAATATTGCCACTTGCTTCCAACACATGATAAAAGGGAAAAGCATTTACCAAAGAGGGATTTAATCGAAGGCCGCTTTGGCTTATTGCTCTTCTTCTTAATCTCAGCTGCACATCAATGCAGCAAGACAAGCAATGTTAAATCACAAGGCAGTCTAGTATGTTGTTTCTTCTTCAAACACAGAAACGTTAAATACCTATCCCTGGTAATTGGTCATCGTTTACGATTTCAACGTTCTTGTAAGTATAACCCACAAAGTTAATGTCCTTGGACGAGAGCATCTGGAGAAGATACAATAAACACAACCTCATGTTAAGAAAGCCCAACACAACAAAAAGATATACATTATTTAAAATTCCACAGAGTTCCTTTGGTTCATGAATCACGACACATTCTACTGACAGGTTCTTATTCATCTCATGTTGGTATCAAAAGATATCACATGTCACATGCACAACTGACAGATTAACAAAACATCGTTCGATAGCATTCCAGCAGCTCTTTCAAATCGACACAAGTATTTTTTTTTTAATTATTATGAGCTTTCTGTTGCATACTAATCTACTAGAAAACTTGATAATGTACATAAGTCATGCCTATGTCATACCTTTCTCCATGGACCTGACTTTGACGACTTTGGAACTTGCTTGTCAGTCTGTTCCAGAAAGAATTAAAGAAGAGTACACATTACTTCCATTATAAGGAGCATATATATCATATGTGGCACCAATTCTTCAGTATACCAATATACATCATGAGCTGATAGTATGAGTATGTTACCTCTTCAAATTTCTCAAAGTTTTGGGTGTCCAACTCATCATTGACTTGAGGAATAAAGGCAGCCTTCATCTGATACAACTTTCCCCATTCCGTACCTCTGAACCAAGGGTGACCCTATATAAGAAAACAGTGCAAAGCGTTCGTTTTTCAAGTTTCTTATTAAGATAAGGGAACTTCGAATCTCAGAGCTAAACAATGCACACAACACCTTAATTTCATCAGCTCCTTTAGTTCCAAGTCTTTGTTCAACATTGCATAAAAGCCTACAAATAAGATCCTTGGCTTCTGGTGATAGTCTAACCTCTTCTGGGAATTTCAAGTAATTTCTCCAATTTACAATCTGCGTACACAAATGAATAGAGAACATGTACGTTTCCCACATTAGAATCACTAAAGAAATGTAAGACTTGAGATGGCAAAAGCAATGGATTAGTTACCTTCCTACAAGTTGTCATTGGATCATCTGAATAAAATGGTGGAAACCCCACAAGCATTTCATACATAATGGCGCCTAGGGACCACCTATAAGGATAATCTCAAGATTAATCATCTGCACTAAATAGAATAAATCACAATAGTTGGTTGCACCTACCAATCACATTCCATTCCATATCCTTTTTTAAGCAGAACTTCTGGGGCAATATAGTCAGGAGTTCCAACAGTGGAATACGCCTGAAACCAATACCCTTAGCCTAATAAGTTATTCTAATATTTAAATATCAAAGGAGAGAACGAAACATAACTAAGACTTACAAGCATCCTTCTATTGCGCTGCCAGTTTAGAAGCTGCTCCTGTTGGGTGCGTCTTGTCGCCACAGGACGGCCATCACTTTGTAAAGCCCCACTAACGTTTCGTGCAACTGTGAAATCTTTCTCCTGGAGATTACTACAATCTAATGGTTTGCATAATCCAAAATCTGACAGTTTCATGTGGCCCTCTCTGTCAAGTAGCAAATTATCAGGCTTGATATCTCTGTATCACATTGAAACCCCAAAAAAAAATGATGTTAAAAACGTAATAACATGAGAGATACAGTTAAGCCATATGTACTGCTTAGCTGACCTGTGGATGTAGTTGTGCTTATGAATGGACTCAATAGCCAGGACAGTTTCTCCAATATAAAACCTGGCCTCATCTTCAGTAAGAGTGTCTTTCCTCATAAGTAACGTCATCATATCCCCACCAGGTAGATACTCCATTATGAGGTAAAGATACTCCTCGTCTTGGAAAGAACAATACAGTTTGACAATGCAGTTACTGTCAACTTCTGCAAGTAAATTTCTCTCTGCTTTTACATGCTCCACCTGAAAAGTCAAGATTTCACATACACACGAACCAACAAAACAAACGTCAACAGGAAACGGGTTGGAAGAATCTAAAAGTACCTGGCCTCTGCGAAGCATCTCGGATTTCTTAAGCTTCTTCATTGCATAGACATTGCCTGTTCCCTTCTCCCTACAGATCCTAACCTGCAATAAGAGATTAAACAAAAAAAAAAACATAAAGATTTCAAAATTCACATGCTAGACTCAACATCTGAAACATGAAAACATTTTCCCTGCCACTTTGGTAAGTAGCCATTTTACTAATTGTATGATCCCTACCTAAATCTAAAATTATATGTTCTTAGTTGGTGTAAACGCTACAAGCCGCTAGGTAACTAAAATGATACAGCAAATAGGTTATATCTTTCAGAAGGCATTTCCAAGGTGTTCCATTAAACGTTAGTCATCTTCAGGAAGATGCAACACAGAGTACTCAAGATGATGTCAATAGATGCTGCTACCTCTCCGAATGCACCCTTCCCAATCATTGTCAATGGCTCGAAATCATCAGCTCCCATCTTATGCCTCTGACGGCGCATGTACTCAGTTTCCTTCAACTCCAAATCCTTTATCAAGTTGTTTTGCTCTTCCTCAGACACTTCTGCAGCAGCTAACTTTTTCTCCAGCAATTTGCGTCTGCAAAACAATATATAAACAAATAAATAAATAAAGGTTAAGGCACGATTTTTAAAAGCATTACACAGTAAAATATATATATGTAAGGAAACCCATACCGCTCCTTTCTTTCCTGCAGACTCTGCATTTGCATTTTGTAATGGTTTTCAATATATAGTTTGGCAGCAGCAGCCTTCTCCTTGGTTACATTTGAAAGCGCTTCTTCGCCTCCAGGTGTTCTCGGTCCTTCTTTTACATTACTCGTGGCTTCCTTCTTTTTTGAAGACTTCCCCTTGTCTTTAGATTTTAACTTACTCAGCCAGGCTTTGGCAGTCTCCATTCCTCTCCTCCTTTCTTTAGATTTCTCCTCTTAACCAGGTATCTAGAGTCAAATGCTTAAGGCACAAGTGAGCAGAGAATGAGTTCCACTCCAAGTATACATCTAGTGACTGCTTCACACCTACAACAAGATGACACAAACATAAGCATGCTAGTAAGAAAGGTTCTATTAACTAACACAAACGAACTCAAAGTTCAAAACTTTACATACTCAAATCAAAAACATATTTGAATCTAAATTGCAAATTTCTCCATGATTATTACAAAGTAGAACAGAACCTAATAGATCTGAAACATCAAATGTGCATTACGAATTGGGGGAAAACCAAAATCAAACCGGAAACCCTAAACTTGGGTCAGAGAACCAAACCTCAAATCATACAATTCTAAAAAAAAAACAGAAGCTCGATCTCAAGGAAGCAGGAACAGAGGATTAGACACAGATGTAATGAAACCTCAAGAACAAAAGATGGAGACAACAGAGAGACAGAGACCCGCAGTTTGTGGTGAAAGAAAGAAAGGAGCTTGCTTGATTCCTGGGGATTCGATTCTTCAGTTCTTTGTTTCTTCGATTCTTGAGGATCCAATTCTGAAATTTGAAACAAGTAAAAGGAGAAAGAAAAAAGTTGGAAGCTTTTTTATTGTTTATCGCTTTCGATGTTGTGTGAATTGCACTAACTGTTCTTCCCCTCCGTCTCTCTCTCTCTCTCTTCTTTTTTTCTTTATTAGCAATAATATCTCGTCGGGGAAAAAAATTAATTTCTTTTTAGTTACTAAAAGTTGATTACCGTAAATTAAGGGTTTAATTAGTTTTCCTTAAAACAAGAATAATAGTCAGGAAAAACTGGAAACTAGTAGTAGTAATTGATTTTGGAGATTTTAATACCAAAATTTGAATATGTTATTGGTAAAGTGAATATATTATTGTTAAGATTGAGCGGCTTTATTATACCGCGTGGACCCCTCCACGGGAAGTATGTTTGATGGCAATGTCAAAAGCTAAGAATAAATGTCAAAGTTATTGAAATTGTTTTGTTTATAAATAGGAAAAATATAGCTGAGAGTGGGACAAGAAGTAAAAGCTGACTTATATATACACAAATACTCCTTCTGCATTATTTTAAGAGGTGTTTAAGATTTTTGCACAAATATTAAAAAAATACAAACTTTTATGTAATTGGTTTTGGTTACATAAAATAACATTAAATAAAACTAATTCAACCAATAGAAAAAGATGCAGTATTTTATAATTGGACAATTCTCATAAATATACTATTTTCAAGTTTTGGTCACAAAAATAGAACACAAGGCAGAAAATGACCAAAATATTTCATTTAATAGACAAAAAAACACTAATACCCTATATATATATAAAATATTTTTTTTATAGTTTTAGATTATATGTTTTCAAATTTGAACTTTTTTGTAAATTTTTTTTTTTGAATTTTTCTTTTTCGAAATTTTTTTTTTCAAATTTTCTTTTTGTAATTCGAAAATACTTTTTGAAACTATTTTTAAATTTTTCATTTTCAAAATTTTAAGATTTATTTTCTATTTTATAAAATTTTAAACCTCAAACCCAAATCTCCACCCCTTAACTCTAAACCCTAAAGTTTGTATTAGTTATAAGTGTATATTTACCTTTTTAATGAAATATTTTGGTTATTTTGATTCATAGAGTCTATATTTGTGATAGAAACTTTTTTAGTGCTATCTTAGGATATTTCCCTTTATAATTGGTCAAAAATTTCAAATGACATTAAATTTTACCTAGAATTGTGAGAACATCACTTATTTTGAAACAAAATCAAAATTCTTAAACATCAATTAAATTAATACAAAACATCAATTAAATTAATACAGAGGGAGTATGTTTTATATTTGTTCCAAGACTGTTTGGTGGCACATCTAAATTCTTACTCCATAAATAGTAGTTGTACACTTGTATATAGTGTGATTCAATATTTTTTCCTAAATCTTCCATTTGTGTAAGCTCTGTTTTTTTTAAGACCTGGATGTAGAAGCCTTTAAACCTTAACCAATAGGCTACGGTGCTTCCACGTGTAAGCTCTGTTAGTCCAGCCGTTTAACTAAAGTTTCATTAATGCTTCTACACAATGATATATAGAGTTCAAACTTCAAAAAATACAAATTATTAACATTATAAAAAATTTATAAATCTTTTTTAGCATGATGGAGGACATACCATCGACAGAGAGGCCCTGAGCTGAAACTAAGGAAGCTTGGGCTTCTGGTCTTCATCTCCTTTATCAATTTAACAGCCGATAAATAAACAATCTCCTCTATTAGCTTGGTGGTAAATGAAATCAAAATTGTAATAAAGGTGTAGTGTTCGACTTTCTACAATATATTTCTTTTATAAAAGACGTCTCTTAATTTTTTTAGTTAAAAGCTAAGAGACCGTATGTTAGATTACGTCAAGAGACCCAACCTAAGAGACATGCAATAAACATGCTCTTATTTTTAAAATTGCTTCCAGCCTTTATGGGTCTGATTGGTAATGACTGTAGCTTTAAAATTTTGCTGTAGAAAAAAATCTGTAGATTTTTTTGCTATGGCTTTAGATTTTATTGCTTTAGAAATCTTTAGAATTTTATAGAAAGCTCCAAAAAATAGCTCTGGAGTTTTGGCTCTACAGAGTACTTGTACAACTGTAGATCATTTCAAGAGTTTTGATTTTGAAATTTTTATTAAATCTTGATTGTAGTGAATTTAATGCTGTAAAAATAAATAGAGCGGTGGACATAACCTACAACCACTACCAATCACATCCTATATTTTCAAGGCCGGTTCCATCGGATATGGATCTCATAGGATGGTTCAGAATGGTGCAGTCATACCTTATTATCATAAGGTGGTAGAATTGTCGATTGTATAATTTTCTTTGTAATATTTCTCATTGTTGTAATATCATAATTAACCGTACGTTAAAAAAATCTTCTGTGTTTTAAATTTTGAGAGATTCACTAGATTATTACCCGCATAACAACACATTATGAGATTTTTTTTAAATTAATACTAGGCTAAACCTTCGCTTTGCACATATGAACATTATATATTTACAAATTATTATATATATATATAATTTATTTGTGTTCATTTACATATTATTAAATAATAATAATAATAATTGAATGTATAGTAACTATTATGTATATAACTAAACTAGAGTAATCATATAAATCAAGACAATCATTTTTGTTTATTTAAAACAATTTTTCTTGGTAAATAAATGAAAACAATAATTTTTATTTATTTATATGGTATATAATTAAATTAAATGATATTGACATAGATATAGTATATTTTAATATGAGTATTTATTAAATGAGGTTTCATACTCGTATGATTTTATAACATTTGTATATTTATTGTAAAAAATTAAACCATTAATCACACAGAAAAATTAATGGAAGGTGTTTTATAGTTTTTGTAGTTTATTATAGTTTTAAAAATTAATGCAAATTTTTAATTGAAATATTAAGATTTCAATACTTTTTCAATGCAAATTTCTAAATTAACATATTTATGTATCTTTGTATGGTATATAGTTTAATTTAAATGATACATATATATATATATATATGTATTAATATCTATTGAATGGACTTCATATTCATATGATTTTATGATCATTTGTATGTTGCTATAACAAAAAGATAAAATATTTCTCATAAAATTTTCAAAGTGAAATTTTAAGAATGTTCGTAATTTATAACCAATTTTTTTTTAAAAAATAAGATATAAGATATAAGAAAAACTCTAAATTTATATTATATGATTAATGTGATTGTTTAATTTATTTTAATAATATAAAAACTAAAAGAAAATGATGGAGGATATAAAAATTATTATCAAATATTTATTATTCATAATTGTCATATATGTTAATCATATTAGGTAATTTATTATATTTTATTTAAGGAAAGAATGAATAATATTGTTTATGCACTAATAATAAATTTGATATTTAGTTTAATAAGAATATAATATATGCTTAGATTGATAAACCTATTTTTTAAAAGTTATAAAAATCATCTGAGTTATAACACGTGACTATATCAAATGTTGTAATGTTTCTCAATTAATATATAAGTGATAAAAATTATGTGATGTTAATATATAATTATATAGTAAGAGTAATGATGTTAGGAGTTTTCAAGGCTCCTAAGACAAATGTTGTAGTATAGAAGATTGTCGAACCAGTTCTGAGGGATATCAAAGCACTGAGAATGCAAGTACTCACTTAATCTAAGTGCAAACAATGATTTAGATGGGTTTTAAACTACTACTAAACTAGAAAGCAATAACAGAATGATACTTTCTTGACTAAGGGAAAAGAGAACTCATGGGCATAGGGATTAGACCTTGGGTGATCAAGTATCGAACTAAGGATGACAAATGATCAATCAAACTATCAACCTTAAGCCTAGACACAATTCTAAGCAAGCTCTATGTCTAGATGAATGCTCATTTGCTAACATATCTCAAACATCAAATGTCTTTGGTTGAATAATATGAAAGCAATCATTACTAACAAGTCTATTAGCTATCTTAGCATCTTTAACAACAAATGTCTTTGGCAAAGTATACTAAAAGCCTAGGAGAGTTGTCTCAGGCATTTCATCAAACACCTTTTGGGTGGGAAATGTCTATTGATCAACTTTTGAGTGGCCAACTCAGAAGATGCATTATGAATACTCTACTAGCAAGGAACAAGAATGATCTACACTAAAACATCCTAGAACTAACCTAATCACCCTTAATCTCCCTAACCCATGAATTCAAAAGGTGATTACTCACTAATCTCCATGATTCCTCTTGAACCCATATTGGATTTCAGATTAACCATGTAGAGAAATAGATAAGAAATCAACAAGAACACAAGATGAAAGCAATGAAATCTGAATCAAAAGAGGTTTTTTACTAGTTCTTCTCTAGAAAAGAGATTATTTGCCTCCAATGGCTTACAAAGTATTAAAACATAGGTTTTTTAGAAGGGTAAAACGTGCATAATGAAATGACCAAAAGGCCCTTAAGTAAAATAGAAATCGACCCAACAATAGACGCGGAGCGACCTCGGCATGTCGCTCCGACAAGTCGCTCCGGCCTTCGGGAGCGACCTCAGTGGGTCGCTCTGAGAGGTCGCTCCGGGCTTCGCTTCTTGTCGTCTCGCCATAGAGACGCGAGCGACCTCGGGGTGTCGCTTTGGGAGGTCGCTCCGAGAGGGGTGTGAGATGCGAGCGACCTCGGTGCGTCGCTTTGGGCAAGTCGCTCTGGGCTTCCAACGGGATGAAATATGGCGAGCGACTTCACGGGGTCGCTCTAGCTAGGTCGCTCTGAGAGGTGCTTTGGAGCGACCTCATGACGTCGCTGCGGAACCTCGCTCCCATGCTCTGCTCGTCCAATGATCACCTGTTTCACGTCCATTAAGCTCCAAATGCATCCAAATGTCCCCAAGAACTCCATGTGGCACTCCAACACCTAATAAGGACAATGAATGCAAAATGCAACCTACACATGACTAAATCCTAATCTATATGATGAAAATGCTCATGGATGAATGAATAAAACAATGCAAATATGCAAGATATCAACTCCCCCAAACTTGTTCTTTTACTTGTCCACAAGTGAACTTTCTAGAACTCATAGGGAGAGAGGTTTGAAGGTGGGAGCACATAGCCAAAAGAAACACAACTAGCACACTCTCTTATTACACTCTAGCTTCTCTAGGCCTATCTTAACTCTTTTTGTTCTTACACTCATCATCAAGCATCCACACATTCAAATCAACCAACTCTCACATTCATTAAGCACAAAACATCAGGTGAATTCTTGCAAATGGTCAGTTGGTCCAAGTCATTTGGTTGGGTAAGGGAAGGCTTTTATTCAAGTGATTCAAGAGGTTCAAAACATATGATCTTTAAGGTGGTTTACTCTCAAAACAAGTAGCCTTGACATTGCACATAATATATCTAAGAAAGGGACCAACTCATGCATACAATGCTCAATCTCCATTGTTCTACCCTTTTCCCAAACATACAAATCACACAATCATTCTCAAATGTCAAACCCAACTCACATCTCTCACCAAAAGATCCTAAGAACTTTAACTCCTTCTCTTTGAAATCTACAAGGGATTTTTCACAACCTCAAAACATTTCTTAGCTCCTAACAACTTTGCTAGCCCCCTTTTCTTTTCTTTTTTCTTTTTTTTTTTTCTTTTCTCTTTTTCGTTTTTCTTTTTTTTTTTTTTTTTAGGCTGGGGGCCAAGACTTTTCAAAACTTGAGCTAGAGGCTTCTATACTGGTCCCAATAAAACAATTCACTTAAGCACAAAGAGTCTATTCTTTTCCTTTTTCATTTCTCCCAAATCATAATCACAACACTCACCCCCACCTATAGCTAGACAATAGAGTGCCCAATCTAGCAAGAATGAAGATCAAGCATTGTCGTTCCCGATACTCTCAACATTATGCACATGTAAGACTTTCCGAAAAAGGCCTCACTCATCAAACAATGAAAGCTTAAAAGGAGGGAAGGTTTTGGGAGTGGTCTACCACTAGAGTTTGTCAAAAAAGATTGGCATAAAGGATGTGACAACTCAAGTGTGTATAGCCATGACTCAGTACACAAGGGACCATGAGCAAGAAGCATTAAGTTCGTTCAGTTCAAATAAGGTTGTAGTTGGCTTCAAAGACTGAGTTTCAGTAATCAACAAGTTTCAGGAAGAGTTTTCAAGGCTCGAAACATACAAGTCTTTTTGAGAGGTGCAAAAGCTACTCAGGTGCAACGTAGTGTTCTTTACAAGGCATTTAAAATCATTGCTCCCAATGCAAGTGAATGCAACCTATATGCTCTAGACTCTCCTAGAAATGCAAATGATGCAAACTAAATGATTGATTGTTTTTTTTATATGCAAATAGGTATGCAATGCATGACTCAATGAAACAACATCAAAGCAAACATGATCAAATACTTGGTACCTCCCCCAAACTTGAGTTACACAGTCTCTGTGTTGTCAAGTAGAGAGAGATACCGAAAAGAAGACTAATATGCAAAAATGAAATGGTATATACAAGGGAGTGTGGTGGTTTACCTTCTATGGGGAATGAGTAGAGGGAGATGCTCCCTCCTCGTCGTCCTCAGGTGGTAACTCTTCAAGGTGCTCATCAGCAGGAGTGGCCATCTCTTCAATGTAGAAGGCTTGCCCGAACACAGTTGGTTTCCTCATTTTCTCCTTGATGTCAAAGTGGAGGATGTTCTCTTTACCCAAATGGAGATCAATCGTGCCTTCCTTCACATTAACAATAGCTCCTGCTGTAGCTAAGAATGGCCTTCCTAGAATCAATGGGTCTTGAGCCTCCTCACCCATCTCAAGCACCACAAAATCTGTAGGTATCTCATACCTTCCAATCTTCACAGGGAGGTCCTCTAAGATGCCCACAGGATACTTCACTGAACGATCAGCTAACACCAGAGAGAGTCTACACTTCTTGTACTGAGTGAATCCAAGCTTCTTTGCAACAGACAAAGGCATCAAGCTGACACTAGCTCCCAAATCGCAGAGACTTTTCTCAAATACCATAGGTCCAAGAGCACAAGGTAGTGTGAAGCTTCCTGGATCCTCTAATTTCTCTGGAACATCAAGCCTCTGGATGATGGCATTGCACTCATGGGTAAGAATCATCATGCCTTCCATCTCCTTCTTCTTTGCAGCTACAACATCTTTCAGGAACTTGCTGTATTGAGGAATCAACATGAAAGCATCGATGATGGGCATTGCAACCTGAGCTTCACTCATTTGCTTCTCAAACAGAGCCTTGTACTTCTCTAGCAGCTGCTTCTTGAATCTACCAGGGAATGGAAGTTTGGGTTCATAAGGAAGAGGAACAAAAGAACTTTCACTTGCTGGAGTAACAACTCACCATCCTTTACTGTCTTCTTCTCTTCTCCAACCTTTCCTTTACCTTTGGCTTCCACTATCTTCTCCAAGATCTCGTCATTGATCTTCTCATCAACAATCACCACTTCATCATCTATGTTGATGGCAACCCCCTCACCTAGTTTCTCAGCATCCTTGGTGAGGGTTCTAGGAGGTAACTGCTTACCACTCCTAAGGGTGATAGCTTTGGCTCCTTGGGATTTGGGTCAGATTTTCCAGGTAGAGATCCTTGCTGGCGATTCTGGTGAGTGTTCATGGAAGCAAACTGATTCTCTAAATTCTTGACTGTAGAAGCAAGGTGTGAGAATTTGTTGTTGAGCTCATTGTAGCTCCCATCAATCTTGGAATGAAGGTTCTTCAACTCATAACCAACATGCTTCTCACTTCTAGTCTGAGACTCCAAGATTTGTTTCAGTAAGGTATCAGTGCTGCTCTCAAGAGGAGCAGAGGAACCAGACGAGGGGTTTTGCTGAGGCTGATAGCTGCCTTGCTGGTTGTTTCTTGGCGGATAACCACTCTGTTGGTTATTTGGATAGGATTTCTGTTGGTAGTTGTTGTACTGAAAGTTGGGCTCCTTTTTGTACCAGCTACCATTGTTGTTGATGAAACACAACTCCTCTTGACCTTCCAAACCCTCAACCTCATTGACAGCAAGTGGATCTTCCTGCTTGGAGTTACCAACAAACTTCAGCTGCTCTTGGGTTGCTTTTTCAGCAATGAGTAGGTCGATCTTGTCTTCCAAAGCTTTGATCTCTTTCCTCGTCTGCTTATCATCTGTTCTACTGCCTCTGTCGTGGTCTCCACTGTAGACTGCATCACTCTTTACCATGTTGTCAACCAGCTCTTCTGCATCCTCTTCAGTTCTCCCCAAGAAGAACCCATTGCTAGCTGTATCCAGTCTGGCTCTGTACTTAGGAAGAGCACCACGGTAGAATGTGCTCAGCAAGCTCTCCTTAGAAAAGCCATGGTGTGGGCATTGAGCTTGGTAGCCCTTGAATCTCTCCCAGGCTTCACTGAAGCCTTCCAAGTTTTTCTGTTGAAAGCTGGAAATCTCGTTTCTCAGCTTAGCAGTTCTTGAAGTAGAGAAGAACTTCTCCAAGAATGCTTTCTTGCAGTCATCCCAAGTAGTGATGGAGTCACTGGGTAGAGACTTCTCCCACTGACGTGCCTTATCCCCCAAAGAGAAAGGGAATAGCTTGAGCTTTAAGGCATCTTCGGACACACCATTGGTTTTTGACAACCCACAGTAGCTGTCGAACCTGTCCAAGTGATCAAATGGATCCTCTAGAGCCAAGCCATGATACTTGTTGTTCTCGATCACGTTGAGGAGTCCTGATTTGATCTCAAAGTTGTTGGCTGCCACAGCGGGTGCTCGGATTCCCAATCTATGACCATGAATGTTGGGGCGGTCGTAAGTGCCAATGGGTCGAGCTGCTCGCTGTTGGTTTTGAGGTATGTCTCCCATATCAGTACTCAATCTCTGCAAGTGAGCCTGTTGCTCTTCTTCTCTTCTATTTCTAGCACACTCTCTCTCTAAAGCTCTGATATCTGCAGCTCTTGGAACTAGGTTTGATGGACCCCTGCTCCTCAAGTGCATACACCTGTAGATTAAAGGGAGGTGAAGAAAGAGAATCAGTAACAAAAGAAAATAAAAATGACTTAGTCTCAAGCAAGTGACTAAATCTCAATGTTCAAATCTACTCAGAATTTGGCAACAGCGCCAATTTGATGTTAGGAGTTTTCAAGGCTCCTAAGACAAATGTTGTAGTATAGAAGATTGTCGAACCAGTTTTGAGGGATATCAAAGCACTGAGAATGCAAGTACTCACTTAATCTAAGTGCAAACAATGATTTAGATGGGTTTTAAACTACTACTAAACTAGAAAGCAATAACAGAATGATACTTTCTTGACTAAGGGAAAAGAGAACTCATGGGCATAGGGATTAGACCTTGGGTGATCAAGTATCGAACTAAGGATGGCAAATGATCAATCAAACTATCAACCTTAAGCCTAGACACAATTCTAAGCAAGCTCTATGTCTAGATGAATGCTCATTTGCTAACATATCTCAAACATCAAATGTCTTTGGTTGAATAATATGAAAGCAATCATTACTAACAAGTCTATTAGCTATCTTAGCATCTTTAACAACAAATGTCTTTGGCAAAGTATACTAAAAGCCTAGGAGAGTTGTCTCAGGCATTTCATCAAACACCTTTTGGGTGGGAAATGTCTATTGATCAACTTTTGAGTGGCCAACTCAGAAGATGCATTATGAATACTCTACTAGCAAGGAACAAGAATGATCTACACTAAAACATCCTAGAACTAACCTAATCACCCTTAATCTCCCTAACCCATGAATTCAAAAGGTGATTACTCACTAATCTCCATGATTCCTCTTGAACCCATATTGGATTTCAGATTAACCATGTAGAGAAATAGATAAGAAATCAATAAGAACACAAGATGAAAGCAATGAAATCTGAATCAAAAGAGGTTTTTTACTAGTTCTTCTCTAGAAAAGAGATTATTTTGCCTCCAATGGCTTACAAAGTATTAAAACATAGGTTTTTTTAGAAGGGTAAAACGTGCATAATGAAATGACCAAAAGGCCCTTAAGTAAAATAGAAATCGACCCAACAATAGACGCGGAGCGACCTCGGCATGTCGCTCCGACAAGTCGCTCCGGCCTTCGGGAGCGACCTCAGTGGGTCGCTCTGAGAGGTCGCTCCGGGCTTCGCTTCTTGTCGTCTCGCCATAGAGACGCGAGCGACCTCGGGGTGTCGCTTTGGGAGGTCGCTCCGAGAGGGGTGTGAGATGCGAGCGACCTCGGTGCGTCGCTTTGGGCAAGTCGCTCTGGGCTTCCAACGGGATGAAATATGGCGAGCGACTTCACGGGGTCGCTCTAGCTAGGTCGCTCTGAGAGGTGCTTTGGAGCGACCTCATGACGTCGCTGCGGAACCTCGCTCCCATGCTCTGCTCGTCCAATGATCACCTGTTTCACGTCCTTTAAGCTCCAAATGCATCCAAATGTCCCCAAGAACTCCATGTGGCACTCCAACACCTAATAAGGACAATGAATGTAAAATGCAACCTACACATGACTAAATTCTAATCTATATGATGAAAATGCTCATGGATGAATGAATAAAACAATGCAAATATGCAAGATATCAAGTAACTTAATACTTATGGTAGAATATTAACGGTTTTGTAATCAAAATTTAATGTTGAAATATGCAATTTATTCTCACATTAACCAAAGATATTTTGAAAACTTAGCATACGAGTTCATCATCTTACTAAAACAAAAACATTGTTAAATTTTTTGATCTTACGTATATTACAAAAATTGTGTGCCACTAAATTTTTTGTACATGTTCATCATCTCAATAAACTATTTTAATATTTTTTGTTTTATATATATAAAATATATATATGTTCTTATTATGATAAGTTTTATAAAATAATTAATAAAAAAATTCGTAATTATTATTCAATTATTATAAATAATAAATATTTTTTTTAGAAAAACACTTAATATGTTTAATTTTATAATATTTAATTTAAATAATTACATAAATATAATATAAATTCATGAATTTTACACTATAATTTTATTTATTAAAAAGTATAAGAAACCAAATACTTAAATAAATAATAGCTAATTTTAATTATTGAAAAATTACAATTAAAATATTGAAATTTAGATATACATATAGATACATATTTGATAAAATTGAAATAATAGATTTTACTTAATAGTTTATTACTTCATTTGTTTCACAATGAATATCAAAAAATAAATTATCTGAAATGTTTTAAGGGCAAATCTCCAAAATAACACTTTTCTAAGTTTATATCACAAAATAGCACTCAAAAACTAAAATGACCAAAATAGCATTTTATCTTTTGAAAAATTTAAATTTTTTTATTTTTCAAAATTTGAAATCTTATCCCCAAAACCTCACTTCTCAACTCTAAACCCTAAAACCTAAACTCTAAACCCTAAACCCTAAATTCTAAACCCTAAACCCCACCCCTTGAGTGCTATTTTTGTGACTTTTGGCCTTGAGTGCTAGTTTGGAAACAAAAACTTGATTTAGTGATATTTTAGTCTTTTTCTCATGTTTTAAACTAAAAGGACATCGCTAAATCAATACCCCGCTGAGAAATTTTGTAAAAATACTTATTTTATTTAAAATATCAACGATACTATTAAGTAATGCCAAAAAGATTGTTACAAATTAATAGAAACTAGAGTTTAATCCGCAAGTCTTTAATCATATTAGTTAGATTTCTTATTACACTAGGGGGTGTTCGCGCTTCACGCGGAATATTGTTTTATTATTGTTAAGAGGATGATTTGGTGTTTTTAGTGTGGTATGTAATAGTAGGAGATAGATTAATATATTTTGTGTCTGTTTTTTTTTTTTTTTTGAATAATGTGTTATTATGTGTATAGTACTTGTTAGTAGTGAGTGAGCCTCTAACGTAAAAGAATATTGAATTTTAATAACTTTGTTGAATCTAAGAATTTGTTGTAGATCAGGTTTATGAGTTTTCAGTTGTTCGGTTGATTCTCACGGCATTGTAGGCTATTCGATTCAATATTGACTGCTCTTCTTCTTCCTTAGATTTCAGCTGATGTTAGGAACTGCATCTCCTTTGTTGGGTCAGAGTTTAGTCGTCTTTGATGTTGTATTCTTCGTCTTTGACTTACCGTCAGTCTCTGTTCGTCTTGGTTTTCAAGATCTAGTTTTTGGTGTTCTGGCTTCTATACTCTCTTTCATAGCTCGAGTACGGATCTATAGTTTGCTGATTTCATTTCGTCTCCCTTTCTCTCTCTATTCTCGTATCTCTTTGCAGCTTTCATCGCATCTCTGGTGGCTCTCCCTTTCACCATGTTTGCCACTCGAGGTTTGGATAATGTTTTCGTTCGTGTATGCTATGTAGGGTTGGCAGGTTATTATTGGTCTCAAGTTTAGTCTTTGATTTTTTGGTGGTTGTCTTCCATTTTCCCTCCCTCAAGTTGTTTATTTTATTTCCATGTTTCCCTTGGTATAAGTGTACAAAGTTAGTCTCTTGGAGCTTTGGTCTCTTTTATCCAGAGCTTTGTGGTTTTTCACTTACATGGCCGTCTTGTATGTTCTTGTTTAGTTTGTGAAGTGTTTCTTACATTTTAGCTGGTTGTGATTTCAATGCTTTAGGTATATGTCTTCTTTCTTCTTGGTGGCTTTGGCCTTTCGATTATTATTCTCCATCTGGTCCGTTTTCTTGGTTATTTGTGTTGGTGCTCTAGTTTCTTATTCTTAGTTTGATTATCTTATGATATTAATAATGAAATAAATATATTATTTGTAAATGAAATAATAAAAATTAGTAAAAATAATAAAATGGTGAAAGTTTATGCTATTTTTAGTTGTGAATAAATTAAATATTTAAAATATATTTATATTATTTTATTTATTTCTTGAATTTTAGGGACCAATAAGTGTGAAAAGATTAAATAATACATAATTAGAAATTGATGGAGGAAATTGCAATAATCTAAAAGAAGAAAAAAAATATGAGGACACATGTCAACAAACCCCCATTCCACATGTCATAAGAAGAGAAAAAGTCAATTTTACATATATAGATAGATTACTTATATATAGTGATTTGTTTTATACTATTTACTTTTTTTATTAATTGCTATTATGTTTTCGAGTTCGGGACATGAAATTCATAATGTGAAATAATCAAATAAATAATCATCTTCAAAATATATTTTGGAAGATGTAGATATAAAAATTTAACATATGTATGTTAATAATTTTACTTTTTGTATATAAATATTAAATAGTTTACAAATTTTAACATGTTTTAAAGGTGGATCATAATTTATTTAAATGAAATCATTTTAAAAATATAAATTAGGCTAATTTACTAATTTAATATAAATTTCCATATTTAATTTATATAATACTTCTAGTTTAATATAATATAGACTATCGCTATAATTATTAAAACATATTAGAATTTTTATTTTTATAATAAAAATTTAATTAAAATTAATTATAATAATTCTATATTATTAATTACAAAGTGAATTAAAGTATTATTTAATAAAATATATAGAACATTTATAGGATTTGTTAGATTTTTCTTAACAGATTTTATTATAACTAAAAAAATATTCAAATTTATAATTAAAATTTATTTATCTTTAATTTCTTTATTTGTTATTAAATTTTTTTAAAAATGTTATATGTTTGATTGATTAATGTAAATAATCAAATGTCATATTTTGTACTAATTAAATGGTCCTAATGTCCTATGACTTGTTAACCAGAGATTAAAAAGCGCTAGACTTAGAGTTTCATGCATGCAATAAGAAATATAATTTATAGATGTTAAGAGTGTATTAAGAACCGTCCTAAAACTTGAATTCGGTAGCAAGATATCCAGCTATCGCGGCGAGTCTAATTATGATTTTAAAGAATAGAGTAGGTATTGAGAGATTAAAGGTAGATTAGAGGAGGTTAATGAGAGATTTGTAGAGAGATTAGGTAGTAATCATGTTTAAGAGTATTTAAGAATCATCATGAACAAGAGAGAGAGTCTAGAGAGACAATCTAATACTTCTTAATTATTAATTACAATATATATGAGGAGGCAACACAAGGATGAGAGTTTCATAAAGTGGCACTATGACAAGAGATAAGGTTTGCTTTAATTCAAACCATCCAATGAGCTTCTTCCTTTTGCATAAAGCTCCTTTTGCTTTATTCAGCTCTTCTCCAGGCTGTCACACGTACCTCCTCTTCTCTTGCAACGGACTGATGCCTTAGCTAAGAGAATATGGTTTTTCTTCTTCTTCCAAAGTTACCCAGATAACTAGTATAACTAGTGTACTAGTATTACTAGGGTAACTTTGGTTTACCCTTTGTAAGTTACTCGGATAACTAGTATTACTACGGCCTCTTCATCATACTCAACTCCTCATGTCTTTCTCTTCCTATATATTGATCTCTTCTCAACACTAATCAGATGTCTAAATCATATAATTCCAACTCTTGTATGCGAATTAGGAAGAGTGCGGATCAATACTTCTTTTAGACAAGCATTGTCGTTCAGATTGATTTGTTCATCAAGTTATCTAAACCAACTCTCGCTGTTATTTATCAACCTAGCTCAGCGAGATTAGCTTCAGGAGTTGAACCCACTCTCGCGGTTGTCGATTATCCTATGTTCAAGTAACCAAGTAGCTAATCTAGAATACAAGAAATAAGATAAATCATGTGAAAGATCCAAATAAACCACCCTAGTAGTTCTATATTTTATAAGTTCATCAAAACCCTAGAAAAACATTAAATCTAACAAGTAAACTACTAAGACATATTAAATCAAAACATAGAGATAAACCGAATGAATTGCATTAAAAAGATAAAGTAAGAAATACTGGAGTTCCAATCAAATCTTTGAAGGCGTCTTGTTATTTTCTCTCCAAAATAATAAAGTTTCTAATAAAGTATCTTACGGTCTCGTAGCCTAAACAATGACTTAAAATATATATATATATATATATATATATATATATATTTGGTATAAAGTCGGCCATAAGCAATCTTGTAATATGTAGAGACTTTTGGTCCAAATTTTATTCTGGAATAGAGCCGGCCCGTACTCGCGTCGGTATCGAACGGCACCAAGGAAAGTGTCGATGAACACTCTTTCCAAAACTCGGCTTGACTTCTATTTTCTTGAATAACTACGAGTTTCCTCATCTTTATGTTCCAAATGGCTTCATGATCTCCATAGTGCTCCAAAATATATATGGACCTGAAAAGACTCTAAAATATATTCGAAATATAATATAAAAACTATAAATAAGGCTTATGCTATGGATAAAAACCAATAAAATTCATAGTATATCAGTGGTAGATCAAAGTATTGTTCTTTTGATCAATTTCTACTATTTAAAATAGATACTTAAGGTTTATTATATTTTTTGGGGTCTTTTGCATCTGATTAGCTTCACAGCAGATGATATTGCACGTTCTTGTAATCAGATTTTCATTACCAAGTTAATGATATTTACAAAAAAAAAAAAATTAATTGGAATTAGGAGTTCATCACCGTTATATTAAACTATGAAAGCAGCAAGTCGCCAAAAACAGGGAACCAGTGGTTGCGACTGTACCTGCTGTTGCTAATGATCTACTGGAAATAAACTTTGTTTGGTTCCCACCTCAAAAATTCAAGGTTTGAAACCTAGAAACCGTGAATTTTGACTGCAAAGAAACATTTAAATCTTTGTATCTACTTTGGGTTACTCAGATCTACAGTAGTGACACCCAATGATGCCTTGTTCTCCAATCTATTAAGTCAATTACTAGTATACACATAACCAGCTTTCAAGAACTTATTTTAACCCCCCTTCCTGATCATCAGAATTTGGCTGTGTCGGCGAAGATGGCGGTTGAACTGAAGTTGGTGTAGGAACTGACTCGGTAGCCATAGGACCTGATGATGAAACCTGATGACTATAACTCTTAAGCATCCTATCTTTTTTGCTATTCCACCATTCTTCTGCTTGATGCTCATCAAATCTCCGTTTACTGCAAAGCAATCAAATTATTTACAAAATCTAGACAAAGAAGAGAGAAAAATTTTGTGCAGTTAAATACCTGAATCTAACTCTTCTAAAGATCTTTCCACCATTTTTGTGCAATACATAAGTAACATAAACACCAGGTTCAAATTGTTCGATAAGCTCCTTGCCTCCTGATTTTGATGGTGATGATGAAGCTTCTGCTGGTGGCCTTGAATCCGACGGGTGAGGATTTATATTTGTTGTGTTTGAAGGTTCTTGAGACATCATGGCACCTCCATTAGATGATGATGGATGTTCTTCTATGTTTTGGTCTTGTGAGTTTTCAGAAAGAGTTGTGTCTTGAGATGTTTCAGCTGCTTCACTCGCATTTAGATAGGCTTCAGCTTGAGAATTCATGGATTCAAAAGCTTCACATTTAGATACTTCAGGGGGTAGTTTCTCCTTCAACTCTCTCAACTAAAAAAATATATGAAAGAATGGTCAATTTAAAAATGACTCACTAGTTAGTTGATAATTCTTTTGAGCATTTTTATAAGAAACTTACATGTTCAGCCACAGATTTCATGACCTCTGTTGCTGCTTTATGCTTTGAAGAATGCCTTATAGCTAATTCAGAAGCTTCTCTTGCTGTTTTCCTTAATCTTTGAATCTCTATGCCTTGACTATCACATTTCTGTTTCAGTTTTCTAACCTGAAGTGGACAAGATTTTTCTTTAGTTTTATTATAGATTCATTAATCTTTTGTGATAAGTTTGAGAATTTTGAAATAATATATACAAACCTGGCTCTGCAATTTTGTCATTTCTTGGTTTATTTTACCACTTGTCTTCTTCAAATTATCAACCACGCTCCTAGAAAATCCAGAACTGCGCGGAGGGCTTCCTCCTCTTCTTGATGTTGAATTTGGTTTAAAAGCATTTTGAATAGCGCTAAGGGAGCTCGGGAATGCAACGTCTTTAAGTTGTTGAAGAGCTGGGACTTGTGAGGATCTGACAATAGAAGACTCAGATCTTGATGACCTAACTTCAGAGTACTTGACTGGTTCTGTTTTTGGTGTCAATATAATCCTTGACGACCTTGTTTCTCTGACTGGTCTTACCGCGCTAGGAGTTGTGTTGTATCTATTAGCAGCATTAGAGTTATCCCCTCCAGCTTTAAGTTTAGCGTAGCAAGCATCACATACACGGTGTGGCTTCCCTGGAGTTGGAGCTAGTGCTGCCTTCAAAGCTTTCTTGGAACTACAAGCATGACAGTGCACTAAACCGCAGTTGTAACAGTTATGTCTCTTTCTTGTAAAACCGAATGGTTGACGACAACCAGAGCAAACTGATTGATCAGCTCCTGAGACCCACTTATGGATGCATATGCTTGATGTAAAGTTAGAGCCACATGATATGCTCTTCACATGCCTCTCTTTTAGAGCTTCAACTAATGTTGGCGTTTTTCGATCTTCGGTGTCTCCATGTCCTAGTCTTCCATTAGAGCCTTTTCCCCAAGTGAAGACTTCATTTCTAGATGTTAACACAGCAACATGATGGTCTCCACTAGCAATTTCCTCAACAAATTCACCGACCAATCGATCTTGAACCAAACAAGGCAATTTACCATCTGAATTCGAGCTACCGAGCTGACCATGTGAAGTTCCTCCCATAGTGAAAACATGACCCGAGGTAGTTAGTGCAACTGTCAATGTATTACCACAAGCTATTTGGTGGAAGTTGTAGTCAATTAATGAAGAGACACAAGTTGGAATCAAGTAAGTCTCTTTGTTCCCATGTCCTAACCTGTTTTTATCACCATCACCCCAAGTAAACAACTTTCTAGATGAAACACTCGTACTGGTCTGATTGATAACCTCGACTATAGCCACGGTATGCCACACTCCGCAAGCTACTTTCATGGTTTTAAGGCCACTCAACATTTTCACTTCTTTAGGATACGAAACACTCTCTCTATCTCCATGTCCAAGAACACCAAACGCTCCATCGCCAAAAGTGAATAACTTCCCATTAGCAGTTGCTAGCGCAGAATGCCATGTGCCACAAGCGACAGACAAGACCTGAAGTCCTTCAACAGGACCAGATACTCTTTTTGGTATCCAGTGACTAAGATCACTACCATGTCCTAATAGACCAACGTTATGGATTCCATCTCCCCAAGTAAATAAATCTCCAGCGGTGGATACAGCACAAGTATGATACTCTCCACAAGCAACAAAATCAATGTTGGTCAAAGCAAGAAACTCAACAAGTTTTGGACGACTAACGTCAACTTGAATACCATGTCCAAGCCTTCCTCCAGCTTCTTCTCCCCATGTAAACACTTCACCTTGTCTTGTCACAAGAGAGATGTGCCTTATGCCGCAAGCAATCTGATGAACATCAAGAACAACGTTTGATTCTAAGGGTCTTGGAATCAGTACATCTGTTCTCACGGTTTTTGAGTTCATGGTGCCATTGTATGATGATGATATCCCGTCACTCCAAACTTCACCCCAGACATAAACATCACCTAAAGACTCAATGTCATCAGGACCACCGGACCCTCCACTAGAACAACTTGGTGTGCTTGAGATACTAATCCGAAAACCATCAGTACTTGGTCTTAGCATGCTTATACGTTCCGAAGCGACATCTGAGTCTCTGAAAGGAATCGGAGAGTTATTATTACGTGGTCCTAAATCAAGGGATGTTCTTCCTCTGCGAGTATTGTTGTTTGGTATAAATTCTAATGATGCAGTTGAAGGACGACCAGTTGAGAAAATATCACTGTCATGTATCTGAACAAAATGTAGGGGTTTGTTAGATATGTTTGAATATGATATATAATATAATATAAATACAAATACACACACACACACCTCAGGGACCTCACTTCTAGCTTGCTTGTTATGGTTTTTTCTAATTAAAGACTTAAGTCCCGTAAACCAAACTTCTGTCTCTGCTTTGTCCTTGCAGATCTGTGGAGTGTAAATTAGATGAAGTTGTGATACTAATTTTCTAAAAATATAGGAAATAGAAAAGTTATTATTTTTTTACTAACCAGATCAAGAGATCTATCTCCGTTGTGATATATAAGAGAGAATGACAAGTAATCTTTTTCTGGACGTAAATATCTTCGAAAAACAGCCTATATATATGTATAGTAGTAAACAAACAAAAGCTTGTAAGGTCCATGAAAAAATAAAAATCAGTTAGCATTTCTATATCTTGTAAACGAAACACTCACAGTTCTTTGTCCAGGGAGAAGTCGTGAAACTGTAGATAACTTCAAACTTTTTTCTTCTCCGTGTGAGAGCCAAAGCAATGCTGTTTCATCCTATCATCACCCAAGAAAAAAAACACATTGAGCACATATCGCATAGTTCTTGAAGCGTGATAACAAATTAAATTTTGCAGATTGAAGAAGAGTGTAAGATACACTTATATATGAAAGAAAGTAGAAATACCCGTGAAAGCCTGAAAGAGCGAAACTTAGGCCTCCCTTTCCGACTATACTTAAGTAATTGACAACCTTTTTTCAAAGCAATGAGTGCCTACAAGCAAGAAAAAAAAATTTAATGGTTATATGATGTAGATCATAACTCTTATCACTCTCTTTCTTGCCATAGAAATCTGAAACCCCAACATTTGATTCATATCTATTTATTGTAGAGGATCAAGAAAATCATTCAGAAGAAGATTTTGAAAAAAAAAAAGATAAGATGTGGAGAACAAACTTGGTCGACGTCACGGTCGTGATTGACATAGCTAGAAGGATCTGCCATTCCATCTGAGAAAAGCCGAGGAGAAGGATAAAAGGTCAAGAAGCATCAGCTGATCTGTCTTCATGGATGCATCCCTCTTCGATTCCTTCTCCTACTTGATCCGCTAGTATGCTCATTCAGTTCTTTTTTCTTCTCCAATTCCACTAGGCAAATTAGATCATTTGATGAAGATTAGGTTGAATGTGAATAATGATCCTACAAAGTAGGAGACTGGTTTAAAATAAAAGAGAGAGAGAGAGGACAGTTTCAAAGGAATATCGACATTTAAGGGCTCCATTTAAGGAGTGTTTGAAGCTCCCATGCAAATAACCTCAGACTTTAGCTCACTTCTCCTTCTCTTTCCAAATTTCACACTCAGAGGGATGGATATAAACAAATAATAGTTATGGACTAACAGTTTAATAATCCCTAATGATTAAACACACAAAGAAATAAAAAATTGTTTGAAGATAGTAGTTATGGACTAACAGACTTTAGCTCACTATAAATTGGTTAACATTTCTAAAAAATACTTTTAATCAAAAATATTTTAACATTTGTGTTTAGAATTTAGTGATTTTTGGTTAAGGTACTTAAGGGGTGTGGTTGGGATTATAACTTTTGTAAATGATAAATAAATATTTATAAATGATTTAAAAGAATTTGTTTAATTTTTATCACAAATTTGGAGTATTTGTGAAAATGATCATAATTTAAAAGTAATTCGGAAACTGGTATTAAATTTGTGGTAAATTTAGAATTCTTTCAAAAAAAGAAGAAGTTAATCACTAGAAAGAAGATTGAACTTTACATCTCTAGCAGTCAACTTTTAACATTAAGCACTGGGTTGCTAAAGCTTTCAAAGAAAAACTAGACTTTGACCCGCGCATGTATATTTTTCAAAAATATGTTTCTATTTATTTTTCATGTCAATAATATAAGGGCTAGGCAAAATATCTGAATCTGAAAAACCAAACCGATCTCGTCCAAAAAAGTAGTACCAAACTCAAATATAAATTAATTAAATATTCAAATTATTCAAAATTTTGGTTTTTGGAGAACCGAATCCGATCCGAAGCAAAGTATTTTGGATACCCAAATGTATCAAAAATAGATTTATATACTTATATATATTAATTATGTTTAGATTTAATATATATATATAAAACATCTAGAATATATATGATAATTTAAGCTGGTTTAAATACTTGAAAATATATACAAATAATCAATAGTAAATATATAAAATAATAAAAGTATACTTAAAACACCTGAAATACTTAAAATAATTATTGATTCTCTATCCAAATATTTGAACTAAAATAATTTATATGTTAAGTTTAGGTATTCTGACATATGTTATTCAAATTTATATTTAATATATTATTTTGTTTATAGTTTTTGATAAATTTAAAGTATATAAATATACAATGAATTTTAAAAGTAATTTAAATGGGTTATCTGAACTCGAACCGAATCCGCAAAAATCCGAAGCAACCTGAACCGAAATTTAGAAATATTAGAATGAGGCTGAAATATTTGACCCCGGAAATCCAAAACCCAAACAGACCTGAACCGAACCTGATTAAGTACCAGATAGATAGTTCCTCATAATATAATGGAATTCCAAATTTTCTTAAAAATATAAGCCCATTACTTTTTTTTTCTCTCTTAATTAATATTTTGTTATTCATGTTTCCAAACAAACTTATTTTTTAAAACTACAATCTATGTTTCCAAACAAACCTCTTTTTTAAAAATTGCAATACATATTTCTAAACAAACTTTTTTTTAAAACTACAATCTATGTTTCCAAACAATTTTTTTTTAAAAATTACTATACATGTTCCAAATAAACCTAATTTGTATTTAAGTTTTAATAAGATAGATGACCTAAATATGCTTCTCCAGCTTCTACCTAGAGCTGGCACTGACTCTGAGCTTAATTCACTTATTGTCACTTTGATTTAATTAGCAACTAGATAGTAACCCGCCCTTTTCAAGGGCGGAAATTATTTAAACAAATCTTTCTAATTGTTACCGAGATTAGAATATATAAAATTATTTATAAAAAAACCATAGTTTTTTTTATATATAGTTTTTTATATATAGTTTTGTTTATAATATTGTTTGTGGATATAATATATACTGTTTTTTTTTTAAATTCCAACATTCCATATATATAAATGTTAATATGTTTGAGATCCAAAATTTATAAGCAAATTATTTAAACAAACCTTTTTAACTGTTACTGAGATTACAATATTACATTTAAAAAAATAATATTTCCACAATAGAGTTTTTATATATTTTTAATTATAATATTATCTGTAGATATATTATATACTATATTTTATTATTTAAATTTCAACTTCCATAATACTCCTATTAGTTTTAATTGGTTAAGACCCATAATCGTATTGCCCATTTATTTGCAAAGCAACACAATAATGTGTCCTGAAAATCACAAATGGGAAGCAAAAATACTTTCTGTTTTCAAAAATAAATGAATAAGGAAAATATGTTCTCAACATAATTAAGTTGTTAGATCTTTTTTTTACTTGGACGAAAAGCTAGTAAACATCAATCAAATTTAGGCGAAATTACAACTCAGATGCACCTTATTTCAAAGTTTTGTATATGTTAATCTACCTCAAAAGCGTAAAGAGTTTAAAGCTTGAGTAATCCAGAAACCAATCATCATTATATCTTTACAATTACGGTTACTTGTCTAAATGAAAGAGAAGTAAACAAAGTGAAAAAAAGGTAAACAAAGTGTATCAAGCGTTGTAACACAAACGATCACGAAAGCTCAGGAAGAAGCTCCTTTCTTTGGCTTCGCTGCAGAGTATATATAAAAAGGTGAGAAGAAAAAGATCAAATGGTGAAAATCAGGATTACATACACCCATTGAAGTGGATAACGTACCTATTTCTTCACAGGCTCTTCCTTCTTTGACAAAATCAACTCAATGTGGCATGTGTTTGATATGTAAGCAGCAAAATAAAGAGAGAGTCAGCACATTGTGACTGAAACAAAAGTTGAAAAAAGAGTAGCATCATGAAGAACATACTATGGATTCTTACAGGACACGATAGGTCCTCCACCTCTGTTTTGCTGCTTGGTTCACTTGGGTGTGTGATATGAAAAGGGCATCAACATCCAAAACTTTGACCTGAAAATCACAAATGGGAATTAGCAACTGGACATATGCGCCAAACCAATAAAACACATAGTAATGGAGTCAAAGCTCCAAAGTCACCTCAGCATTGCTCTCAACATTCTTGAGAAGATCAAGTCTGAACTGAGTAAATTTAACAGGCAAATGACCTTGATCTTTTGAATGCCTGATCAGCACCTCTAAAACCATGACAGAAACGTGTGAAGGGAAAGCTTGCTTAGGAGCTTTCACATCTTCTAAATACCTTTCGGACTTGATTCGAGAATTCACTTTTGTCTCCGCTCCACTCAGATAGTGCCTGACCTGAGCTCTGCATTAAACAAAACATAGCATCTGATACTTTGATTCAAGAGAAAATTCATGAAAGAGTTCATGGGATGATCAACAGTCAAGGGTAGAAATCACAGATACTAACCTGAGCTCTCATCTTTGTTTCTTGCCATCAAAATGCATATAGTTTTCTAAGGACCCGACTGTTATTTCTTATTTTTCTAGGTAAGTCTTGATCCTTTAGCAATGATTGAGCAATGGCCTCAATTGTGAGTTTTTTTTTCGTTTTTGAAGATAACAACTTTGTAGAGTTTATGTGCTTAGCCCACCAATTCACAAGCACCTTATTTTAAAGTTTTGTATACCCAAAAAAAAATTGCAGAGATTTTTTGTTGTTCATGATTCAGCCTACTCAGTGAAACTCTAGAAAGAAAATTGAGGATTGAAAGGTAGAACATGAAATCGAATGGAACAAATCTAATACACTTATATGGCTTTTGTATGGATCAACCGGACCTGATATCTGAAGATTCCTTCCTCTAAATGATTGAAAGAAGCAAAAACTCTTGATCGAATCAGTCCACCAGCCCTAATTCACTTTGTTCTTCGTTTCATGCGAATGTATCTGTGTATAGTGGTCGGAGGTAATGATGGTGGAACATAGGAAGAGGAGAAGATGACGACGCTAGAGATGACCTAGATGTTGGATAGATTTTTAATATTAATTTAATGATTAAAGTTTGTTTAATGTAAATATATCGGTCATCAAATAAATATATATAAAACATGTTACATTTTGTCACAACATTGTTCAATAGGACCAAACTTAAAACATGCCAAGGTAATTTCAAATAGGACTCTATTTTAATAGATTAGACTAGATTTTGATCCGCGCTTAAGAAGCGCGGATATTTTTTTGGTGACCGTAAACTCAAATATTAAATGAATTTATATTTATTATTAAATATCTAAAATATTTAAAAGTTGTTCTATTATTATTATTTCAGTCCGATACAATGTTTTCATTGAGTTTTCATATCCGAATCAGACTTGTGGTCGAACCTTAAGATCTAGTAACTCATATATAGTGGGATAGAATATAATAAAACGAATATAGTAAAAGTATCTGAAAATCAAAAAGACCGTTATTAACCCACTGAGAAAAATATAATTTGTTTTTTGTTTTATAAATTTTTGATATATTAATATACATTCGAATTGTATAAGAAATTTCTTTTAACAAATATTGTTAAGTTTATTTATAAATATATTAATTATCAATCTACCAAAATAGTGAAGCAAGTATTTTTTTTTTCCTTTTTTAATTTTCTATCAAACTATTATCAATAAAATCAGTTTGAGACAGAAATTTTATTATTAAAAATCCATACAATTTAAATAATGTTACATTTATATGTATTTATGTATAAAATGGTCTTCATAATTTGGGATTTTGTAAAAAATGGGTCTAAAGTTAATTTGGTTAATTTTTTTTTTCTGTAACAAAAGTTAATTGGATTTATAATTTTCTTTTCTGAATGAGTTGTATCAGTTAATTTATCTTTTTTAAGTTAAATGCCCAAAGCCCAATTAATAATATTTATTTTGCTGATAACAAAGTGAGATTAAATAGGGATAACATATAATATATAAGAAAGACCAAAAAATAAAAAAAAAATAAAAGGATCCAACAACCTTTTATAAGTAAATTTTTAAAAACTGCTTCTCTTTTAATAGTATAGACTAGATTTTGACCCGCGCTTTCAAAGCGCGGGATCATTTTTGAAACATTCCAAGTTTATTTGATATAAATTTGTATTTTAATTGTATCTACACTTAGATATTACAAATGGAACATTATATTCAATGTTTTGAAATCCGGCCCGACAAGCAGTAAAATTGGCAAATTCGGTGGCTCATATGTAATTCATTTTAGTTTTTTTTTTTAAAACTGTTATTTAAAAATTCTATAAAACCCGTAACAACCGCTAAAACCCGAGATCTGGTTATCGGTTGAGCTGGTACATGACCCAATGTGTAATTCGGTTTGATTTATTATTATATTTAGAGTATTGTAATATATATTCATCAATGTTCAGATGAATAGTGAATATATTATGAAAGTGATATTCCAATTTAAATACAATTTTAGTTCAACTAAAATTCCATCTTGTTAATGGATCAATATTTGAGAGGATACATACTAAAAATTAAATAGATTTGAGCATCAATAATGTGTATACGTCTTTTACAAATTAATGATTTACGTTTGCAAAAAAAAAAATTGTTTATTTATTTAGTTAGTTTACTTTTGTTATTCACATGTTATCAGATACTTTTTGATGTTTTGTCTATGGCTTATTTTAAATTTAAAAGTTAATTTCATTATTTGCATTAGAAATGTAAATATTTTTATAATATCTATTATTTTATTTTGATATATAATTTTAGTATATTTAGTTCTTAATTTTTATAATTTATATATATATATAATTATATTTTTAAATAATTAAAATATTAACCCTTACTCTCTGGCATCAATTCATGTTAATGTAATGTTTTATGATATATTTTTGTTAATATATTTGTTCAATTAGTTTATATTTGATATATATGTTACATGTCTCTTTGAGTAACCCGTAAAAAATATATTCATAAAGCTATCAACAGTAATATGTTTCATCGTATAATTACTATTAATATTTATTTTATCATATATATATATATATATTTTAATACTCTAACTATAAAAATTATATTTTTATGTATTTGGTGAGGGTTTTGAACAATTTTTTTTTTTTGCATTTGGATTAATATATAGTTGTATATATACAAATGAATAGATATATATATATATATATATATATATATATAAGTATTTATTACATTAATAACTAAAATATAATTGATTAGTTATTTAAATTTCGAATTATTATAAATTAAATTCATTAGTTTAAAAATAACAGATTAGTTAGTTAGTTCCTTAATTTTAGGTATGATGTGTATTTAATAATTAAATTACATATGAATAGAAATAATAGAAAATATAATTAAATATAATGGTCAAACCTAGACTATTTGTAAGTAGATAAAAATTGCTTCTGTTTTAATAGTATTGATTTCGTGCATCCATTTTTTGTGTTTCGTAAGATGCAAATTTCTATTAATAAAGCACATATTAATTAGATTACACCAGTGATAAAACAATTTTGTACAAAAATATTAGCAGTATTAACCCTCTAAAGGAGCTGTTCATTGCTCTTTGAACAAACTTTGTACAGCCTAATTCTAATATTTCTTATCATTGAAGAAAGTACCTATCAATCAAATCGAGGCGAAGAGAAAGAAAATTCTTCCTTCTCTCTACAAAAAAGAACTTGAATTATTCTTTTTGTTCTTCCTCTCCTTCTCTTCTGCGTCAAGGCTTTACTCCCATCGGTTCTTCATTTGTGGGAAGGCTTTCCAAATCAGTTGATTTAACTTTCTTTCCAGACATGTGATTGGTGGGCATGGCGGTGGTTGATCGGAAATGTGCATTCGTGACCTCTTTGTTGCCGTGAGGACCGGCTCCGGTGGTCTTTTCTTCCTTTTCTTCGTCTTCTCGGCTGTTGTTGTGGTGTCGGCTGTGGTAACTGGTTTGTTGTTACGATGGTGACCCTAAAGTCGCGCGTGTTGGGGTGGTGGTGATTGGCCTCATAGTGGTAGCTCACCAGAATTCGCCTTTCGGTCTCAGATCAGCTTGGACACAGTCAGACCCGGCTTTGTGCATGTACAGGTGGCACATTTGCAAAGGTCCTACTCATTTTGTTAAAAAGTGTAAGGGTTTAGCTAGTAAAAAAGGTCCATATATTTTCTTTTCTTTTCTTAGTTACGTCCAAATTTTGTTGATGTATTAGTTCGCGGAGTACTACAGGAGGCAATACACATGTTGCATGAAGTTAGAGCCATACTGGAGTTCGTGTATTGATTGCTTGAACTTGAACTTGAAAAAGGAAAAGAAATATATGTGTGAAGACAAATGGATGTTTTCCATTAATCAAAAAACAGTTTGCTTGAAGAAGAAGTTTGTCATTAAGAAAAAAAAAGGTTTGTTTAAAAGGAAAGGAAAATTAACAAAGAGATTTGGAGATCTTTACTTGGAGAAGAGAGCCACAAAATCTACCTAGTATAACTAGGTTGGGGGAGATTTCTAAGGGATTAACACAGAGAAAAGTATTCTTAGCAAAAAGGGTTTCATTATTTGTATGGCGAGTAAGATATAAAGGGCTAAGAAGAGAGAGTTTCTTAAGATCATGTGTTAGATCATAGAAACGTGTGAGTCTAGCGTTTTCCTGATTAAGTAAGACTTGTAAGTTTACTTGGAAGAGGCATTTCTTTGTTGAGAAATTCTTTGTGTTCTTTGTGTTCATTTATCGTAGTACTTCTTGACACAGTACTCATACTATTCTATATCACTCTTTTTGCACTTTCAAATTTTTGAATCTTGTTCTTGTATATATTATACTCATAGCAACAAAGCTTATTTTATAAACCCATAACAGGAATTAAGACCCTTTTATTTTTTTTTATCTCAGGGTCTTGTTTACTCTTGAACTGGACCTAAGAACAGTGGAACTGATTCAGCTCAGAGGTTTTCTGATGGTTAAGCTCTTATGAGAATTCTTTGTCCTTTTTCTTTCACTTTTGCTCACGTGGGCAAAAGCGAAGGAAGAGAAAGAAAGGACCCTATGTGAGTTTTGTAACTCCATATTCTTCAGTACTATGCCGGTTTGGAGGTGTTCGTTGGTCACTTCTCAAAAATTGATTGAGGAGTAGTATTTCCTTATTTATCATCAGTCCACGGTGATTCTCATGTTTGGGGATTTTGCGACTGAGCTCTTATATTATGTACTCGTTCAATTTTTTCAACACCTTATATTACACTTTTACCTTAACACATCATCTTCTCTTTCTTCCACATATACATCTAAAACTAGGTGATTTTTCCGTGCTCATGCCCGGGTATAAAAATTTCTAAAGTAAATATATTATAATAATTGATTGCTACTTACTTTAAATTTTAAATTAATTTCCAATTTATATCAATAATATTGTATTACTTTAATTATACATATGATTTTATATATGTTATATCTAATCGGTTTTGTTGTTCTTTCAGTCGATTTAGTTATCATTTGGGTAAATTAGATTTCATCTATGATTCAATTGTAATATTTTGTTTATTCTATATATTTAATATATTCTAATAATTGATTGCTACTTACTATTAATTTTAAATTAATTTCTAATTTATATGCATCATTTATATCAATAATATTGTATTTCTTTAATCATACATAGATTTAAGAGTTAATTGGCTAGATATACATAAATGTGCACTAAATTAAGGAACTACCCAAAACCATAAAAAAAACCACGCCCACTGTACACAATTGCATCCTCATTTCCGTTTTGCCCCTAGACCAAAGACACGTAAGATGAAAAAGTGATAGGAGTTTGATTTGGCGTGATCTTATGAAGTACAATCCTAGGTTACTATTTAGAAGTAGGTCTGCAGCTATTATATTTTCTTTCCACTAGTTTTATTAGGTAACTGTGGAAGGTACACTGAACATATGAAAGAAATTCGGAGAAAGTCTATGTGTAGACGATCAAGTATGGCATTGACCATACATATGTGGCATGTGTGATCTTACCACGTATTAGTTTATATTGAATGTTAATGTTTGATCTTATCTGATAACTGTAAACTTATGTGTTATTTTAATAGTTGACCTGCAACCAAAGTCAGCATCTATACTTGATTAGATCAAGCTGGAGATTACATGACACATGCACCAGAGTTTTACACACTTGGATCTCTAAAACATAGCACCTCCAAATACAAAGTGTTATCCTGGTAGGCCAAAGAAGATAAGAATTTTGTCAAATTGGGAAGAAGTGTTAGCATAGGTGATTGTATACAGAACAGTTAGAGTAGTAAATATAAATGTTAGTTGTTAAGTATTCATATTACATGTTAACATCTTCGGATAATAATAACTTCTATTATAGAACTTAAGAAACTTGTGAGATATCATTACAAAATTGGATAACTTAAGCACGTAAGGATCACTGCAAAATCATATATATATATATATATATATATATATATATATATATTATTTAAAGTTAGAGACTACTGAAAAGGTTAACGTCTAGGTTTTAATGATAACATTAATAAAGTACGCTAAAATTTGAAAACCGGCTGGCTCTCTCTTTCATTCTTCTCTTTGGCCTCTTTTTCTTTTTGCTTCTTTTCTGCTCTCATACGGGCTAGAACAGCTGCACTGAGGCCTCGAACAAGGTTGACAATAGTCTCGTCTTCGATTTTGTCATCCCAAATCAGGTCATCCGGGAAGTGTGTTGTATCCTCAATCATGGATATCACCTCAGTCTGTGAACACAAACAATCAAATCAACTACACTTTTTAAAGTAGTGGCCACAAGCAGGATAGTGCAGTAGAATTCATTACATTTGTCGACTACTACACATGATAATTATTAGCCGTAATTACTTTTCGTATCAGTTACCATTCATAATAGCTTTCATTTGTTAGCCTTTAACACGCAACATGGAGCAAATTAAATAACTAGCGACAATAACGGTTAATTATCTCTGCTACAGCTATTTTCTGTTACGTTCATCCATTAGCGTATCTCTGCTACAGCTATTTTCTGTTACTTCACCTAACAAAATATTTAGTGGTAACTATATACGATAGGCGCTACATCATTTAGTAACTATGACATTCTAAGGGTATCGGCTAATCTAACATAAAGACCAACATCAGAAGTAGTTAACCAATTTTGAACATTGATGCTGGTAAGATCTTTATTTACATTTACAAAAAAATATTAGTCGTTATTATACAGTTACTAACCTTAACTTATTCATCCAGGGCTTTAACGTGTGTTGGGTTTATGCAATATCAAACTATTGCTAGAGGTGGGGTTGGTTTAGAAACATCTGGCTCGTCTTCTTCGTCAACTTGAAAATCGTTGCAATCAGACTCTGACTCGGAGTCTTGACTTAATCAACACAACCGGTTCAACCTGTGGAACAACCTCTTTAATCCGAGGAACTGCCACCATAAACACAAGCTGAGTCACATCCACAAATCCAGGCAACGCAACGCTAGTTTGAGAAAGTAGAATCTCGTCTTTCTTCTTGATCCCGATAACTAGCATTTCGAACGAGATCCTACCCCATGGACATGCCAGAAATTCTTCCAAATCTCGAATTATTTCAACATGCTCTTAGATGATGCAGGGTAAAGAGGCATGAAAGGTTTTGATTCTCTAGCTTCTCTGTATCAGAGAGAAAAATGAGAAAAAAATATAGAGATTGTTGAGTTTATGAAGAAAGAAACATGAAAGGTCGTGACTTTTAACACAATTGGTAAACTACCAATAAATGTAATTGTTGCCTATTTATGTACCCTCGGCGTCATTATGACTAATAGTGAAATCCAGTGCATGGCGTGTAGTATAGGGTCTTAGGTTCTAGTCTCTGACAGAAAATCAAAAGTACAAGATATAGGTGATGAAGTTGTGTAGGGGTGTTTTGGTATTAAAAAAAGTTTAATAGTGTCGGGGGCATTCTCCTAATTTCCACAATTTCTGTGTGTATAGAGCCTAAATACTCTATATTTTATATGTATATCTAATCGGTTTTGTTATTTTTTCAGTCGATTTAGTTATCATTTGCGTAAATTGGATTGCATCTGTGAATTTCAATTGTAATATTTTGTTTATTCTATATATTAAAAGTATTTTATTACTTCAAAATTATATTTTATGTTATTTAAAAATATTTTTTAAATGTAATATTTTGTGAACTTTCCCTTTTTATGAAATCATATTATATATACATATATTTTTGTTTTTCAATTCTTTTTTTTTTAACTTTATAAAAAAATATTTTTTTATTATATGTGTATATTTTTCGGAATTTGTTTAAAAGGAAACTAAATAAAAATGTAAATGAATTCATTAAGGGTATAAATGTAATCAACCATCGTGAGAATTAACGTGAGAGCGACACATAAAAAACTGACTTCTCAAATAATATTATAGAGATATATATTTCATAATAATTTCTTAAGGAAAAAATCAACACTATATCTATTTATTTTTATTTAATGTCTTGTATCTTGATTTTGTAACTAAATGATAATAGTTAAGACATAACAATTTATTTTTAGAAATTAATTATTATAAAATTAAATAAAAATATTTAGTTGAAATTTTATGAAATATTAATAAAAATATAATGATTGAAAATGTTTATAATTTATGATAAAAGATTTTTTTTTGTATATGTCCAAATCATATAAAACCTAATCTCTATTTATAGATAATCAAAACTTATATATTTTGATACCATGTATTAAAAATAAATAAATTATTTTGCTCTGAAATAAATGACTTATAATAAGGAAAGTGAATATGAAAAAATTCAATTAATATTAACAACCAATAAGAACGCAATACATATTATTGTGGACTCCACCTTTTTGGCTTTCAACCTGTTCAATAAATTCAACAGAAAACAATCCACGTAATATTTTTATTTTTTTCAACAGGCCCATTGTAAGCATTCAACAGTTTAATTAAATATTCAACATGTCCATAGTAAGTAGTCTTAGGTTTGTCGACGCTGTGGTGATATGCAGTGTATCACTTTTCAAAGCTAGGATTTTTGGTCTTCTGGTTTAATCTGGATATCTCAACCTATTAGGATTTGGTTTGTTGGTCTAACGTGTAGTTTTATTTTCTGGTTTGGATCATCTAGTCGAGCCCAATATTGAGCATGTGGAATGGGATTCATTTTAGTATTTGTAAAACAAAAAACACAACTGTTTCAAGCATCTCCAATGTACATTTTTATATTTTGTACTAAAATAGATAACTTTATTATAGAGGTGATTATGCTCCAATGTATGTTTCTATTTTAGGAGAAAATATAGGGAAGACGACATATTTCCACACCAGAACTATCATATAGCAACAAATATACACAATCTTTCAACCTCGGCCTAATTGTGCACCAGTTAAGTATAGCAACCTATTTCCACACATAATAAAATTTTGAAACCCGTTTCCACACAGACCAAGATTAGGCTTGGTTTTAATGGTTTATAACATTAACCGATAGTAAACCAATTCGTATCGATTGGTCTTGGTACAACCCGACCCATACGAAGATTCGACTAGAGATCGATTTAAACCCCCTTTTAAAAGCCCCCAAATTGATTTCATGATTTAGAACCCTAAAATCTAAAAATCCAGAGAAGAGATTTTGTTTCCCACAGATACAAACCCGTATGAGTAATGAATCTTGAAAACAGAGAGACACAAAGTCAATATCAGAGAGAGAGAGAGAGAGAGAGAGAGAGAGAGAGAGAGAGAGAGAGAGAGAGAGAGAGAGAGAGAGAGAGAGAGAGAGAGAGAGAGAGAGAGAGAGAGAGAGAAATGTCGAAATTACCTTATTGAGGCCAAGCGGAGGAGCAACGACGTTCTTCACGAGAGAGAGACAGAGGAAGATGATTTGTGGATTTACGTTTTTAGGGTTTCCAATTAGCTTAAGTCGCGTTATTAGATCTAATTGTATTAGGTTGATTTAATCCGGTTTATATTCTCTAATCGGGTCATTTTTGGTTTAGTTAGGTTAGCCATTTGTTTAAAAATAAAGAACATTAACCAACTTAAAACCGCTATTTGTCATTATTAGTCCGTCGTTTAAAGTTTAGGGGAAAACAGGTTTCAAACTTTTGTGTGTGAAAATATGTTGTTATACTTAACCGGTGTGCAATAAGGTCGAGATTGAAAGATTGTGTACATTTGTGAGTATATCATAGTTCTGATGTGGAAATAGGTCAGTCTTTCCAAAAATATAAAAGAATAATACTTTTACCTCGATATTTAGAGGTAGAAATAACATTTATCTCCATTTTCCCTTAAAAATAGAGAAACTTTGTTATAAATGTATACATTAGAGTAAATTCACATCTATAATAGAGTTTCTCTGCTTTAGAACAAAATATAAAATTGAATATATAAGTGCCTTTGGAGATTAAAAAAATAATAATATAGAGGTGGCTTAGAGATAATCTTTAAAACAGTGTTAGTTTTGTACCCAAGTTGTCGACTCGTACATGGCTAGGTTGACTCCAACGAGTTTCGAGCATCTGAAGTATGAATGATTAGAAAAATGTATGTGGGAGAGAAAGAGAGCTTAGATATTTGGGGCTTTAGGGATTCAGATTTTTGGGTTAAATAAGTCAGGTTTCGGATCGGGTTAAATAAGATTCAGTTGTTAGTTCGTGTTTACAGGTCGATTTAAGTTAGGTTTAATTAGGTTAGCTGGTTAAGTTTTAGATCAAGGAATAGTAAACCAACTGTAAACCGTTATGTGTTGGTTTTAGATCGTACCTTAAACTTTACGTGGATTCGAGTTTCGATCTTTCACAATGGGGACAGATATGTTTCTTTAATCGTTATATTTGTAATCAGGTTGATATTAAAAGATGGTGTACAATTGTTATTATATAGGTGTGGAAACCGGTTCCTTAAAGGGCATCTCTAACCCATAATACCATTTTGGTGTGAAAACTACACCATTTTAATGTAATTTTAGCACCAAAACTTTTTTCTATCCTACCATAGCTCTAAAATTTAACCAAACTGTATTTTTATTGAAGGCTTTTTTTAGTTTTTCTGCTACTATTTTGGTTGAGAATGGAGACACTAAGTACGGGGGTTTTTGGTGCCAACACCAAAATAGTCTCAGAACCACTAAAAAACGCCTTGTAAAGTATATTATAATATTTTTTATTGAAACACACAGTACATTATAAATTTGTTTCTCTTTATAGTAATATACTAGGTTAAGACCCGCACCTTGCGCGGGATAAACATTATATATAAAAATAATTATATATATTATATGTTTTTACATGAAATAATAAATATATATTGAATAATTAAAAGTCATTAAATATTACATATATAATTAAATTGGTGCGAACATATAATTAAATCAATTTTATTAATCCAAACAATTTTTTTTCTATTTGATAGGATATGTAATTAAATTTTAAATGATATTAACATACATATTGAATTTTTAATATTAATGTCTATTAAATGGTTCTTTCTACTCAAATGATTGTTTGATTATTTGTATCTTTTATAGTAAAAACTTTAAATTACTGATAACAAATTTTGTATGGGATTAATAGTTTTAGTAATTTATATTTTTAAAAAAAATAAGTTGTCAATGTTCATTCAAATCTTTTATCAAAACAATTGTTCAGATTAAATTTTGAAACTAAAATATTTATGTATTTGATATGGTTTATTATTTAATTTAAAATGATATATATATATATATATATATATATATATATATATATATTTATTAATCTTAATAATTATTTAAATTAGACTTTTTAATTATATGATTTTGTAATCATTTATATTTTTTCATAACAAAAATTTTAATTCATGGATCACAAAATTTTAATGTGAGACTTTTAACAGTTTTAGTAGATTATAGTCATTTTTAAAAATTCAAAATCTAACATATACAGAAAAATCTAAATTTTAATTGTATGGTTATTGTGGTTGTTTAATTTATTTTAATAGTTTAAAATTAAACAAATATGATAGAAGATACACTAATTTTTATCAAATCTTTATTATTCAAAATCATTAAGTGCCATATATATTTTAGCCGTATTAGGTAATTCCGTAAGTTTTATTTATGGAAATTATAAAGAACATTAATAATGAATTTATGGTTAGTTTAATAAAAAGTTTATTATATAATTAGAAGGACCAACATATTTCTCTTATGATTCCAAGAATCATCCTAGTGATGACAAGTGACTACAAAAAAAAGTTATAATGCTTCTCAAATTATATATAGGGGATTTTCTTTATAAAATTATCTCTTGTAAAGAGGGTATTACCATTTTTTTATTACGAGCAAAAAAAATGAACTTTACACCTGCACTTTTAAGTGAAACAATAATTTTGATAAAACCATACATGATAATATGTCAGTTATATAGTTATTCAAAATAGTTAATTAAAAGAATAAAAATCAAAAATAATAACCAAACAAAATTTATTAAATATAGGAATACATAACTATGTGTAGATTTATCCGGAACTCGAGAACGTAACCAAACCTCTTTTTAGGTTCGGTTTGGATTTGGATCCTATCAATTACCAGAAAAAATCTTATATCTCAAGAACCCAAGAAATGAAACTAAATTATATATTTTACAATATTTTTAATATTTATCTATTAAAACCATAAAATACTTTACCCATCAAACGTTATTTTGTATCGCTTATTTTATCAAAACTGCACTTATCAAAAACATTTCACTTGAAAAAAATTATTTAAAAAATGTTTCTTATGTTAATATACTTTTTTATTATTTTAATATATTCTATATTATGTACCATTATTAGTTTATTAATTAAATAATTTTCAATACCGCAAATATATATTGTCACCAATCAAACAATATTTCACATTGTTTTTTACTTAAAATCGCAGTTGTCCCGTACCGCACTTTAGGCATGGGCATTCGGGTCGTCGGGTCAGGTTCGGATCGGGTCCTTTCGGGCCTAAGAATTTAGGACCCGATAGGATAATTTCAAATTTTCGGTTTCGGGTCGGTTCGGATCATGCCGGGTCCGGGTCGGATCGGGTCTTAGATAGTTAGACCCATTCGGGTAACTAAAATTTATCGTTTCGGATTCGGTTCGGTTTCGGGTTGGGTTCGGTTCGGGTTCGATTTAAAAAGACTTAAAAATATCTGAAAAATATCTATATATCCGAAAATATTTAAAATTTGTGTTCTTATTATATTAAAATGTGTATATATATTAAACTATACGAGATACAACAACAATTCGTTGTCACCTAGTGGTTTACACCGATATTCTCTACACAAATAACCCGTCTTTAATTTTCCTTTGATGCATTTTATTTAATTTACATTATTAATTCGGGTATCCATCGGGTTTCGGTTTGGGTCGGGTCGGGTCCAAGACCCGCGGGTCCTCTGCAACAAGACCCGATAGGATAATTTGATCGGATCGGTTCCTACCCGAACCGGGTTTTTTCAGGTCAGTTTCGAGTCGGGTCTTTGGGTCCGAGTAAAATACCCTGACCTACTGTACTTTAGTTCTGCACAAACCGCAGTTGCACTGTCCCGCACTTTAATTTTTGCACCGCCTTTCGTGCTGACACCATTGAACTGCGTTTTTGTACATTTATGCATGTTTTGGTTGTCTTGTAAATCATGTGCGTATTTCAATTACGATTTTTTCAAAAACGTTTTTTTTAGTTTATCCCTCTGATTGGTGACATTTATGGAAACTAGTCAAATCAATACAGAAACTCCCCCGCACTTAGTGTCTCCATTCTCAACCAAAAAGATTTTTTTTCTGAGTTTCAAGTGCGTTATTTGATCAATTATGAGGTGTTGGTTAATGTTTTTCTTGAATGGTAACAAAGTACAATTACACTTTATGGTCGCCAATCATAACCATAGTCTCCACTTAGTCAGTTTCAACAGCTCAGAGATCATTCATATACCACGGACACAGAACTCAAAGGCGGACAGTCTCGCACGCAGTGCAAGAAAGCAACCGTCGTTTGTCGTCCATATGGATGCAGAGCTACCGGAATGGTTCGTAGAGTCTACATGAATCTGTTTTGTTTGCTGACAAAAAAAAAAAAAAAAGTCTCCACTTAGTCGGTTTGGTGTCACGTGAACGAGATATCACACGTTTGGGATTTACGTCACAATGATGAGTTGGATTTTTGTCACTTGGGTTTCTCCCATTAGGTTTAGACCAATTTCTATCTGAGATGTTTGTGTTCTGTTTCAGCGTTCTTCTGTTTTTTTTTTTCCTAAACTGTAATTATCATTTAGAAAATGAGTGTTAAATAAGCTGTAAAACCTCTATTCTTGATTTCACGGCAAAAAAAGATTTAAAAACATGTAATCAAATGACTGGTAAGCTTCCATCCCCTACTAAAAAAAAATGACTGGTAAATCAGTTTGATTCAAAAATACGTGGAAAACTCAATCAATAAATCACATTTACATAAGAAATGGCCATTGTGATACTTAAATCAAAGTAAGGAAATGTTACAATCAAACTGCATGCAAATTTAAACCATTATCAATTTACATCATCCAAGCTGGAATATTTGATAATATCAAAAATACAATAAAAACTCTGCGTATTGATATGCTGAAACTATAATTTATAGAGTTATTAATTTACAATTTTTTACATTTGGGTATTTGATGTATTTTTATGTAAAATCAAGAAGAATATTTGATTTGACGGTAAACATATTGATTAAATTTTATATAAACAAATTTTATGATGGTTTTATTTAATTATTTGGTGTATAGAAAATATTTACCGTAGTACATACATTTCAGGTGTAAAATTTCAAAATAATATTAAAATATTTTGAAGTGTTTAGAAAAATTAAATATAGACTTTATTATGAATAAAAAATATGCAATATTTTTTTTATAATTATATTAAAATTGTATGAATTAATTATTAACATATATTTATATAATGTTTTTCAAAAATTATTATCTTTATCGAATTGTGTTATATTTTTACACTGGTCCAGTTCAAGATCAGTAAAAATTATTAATTTATCGTGTTTATTAATTTATCGAATATTAATTTATAGAGTTTCCATTATATTATCCCTAGAAAAAGTTTTAGTAACCATATAACTAAGCAAAATATGATGTGGCCTAACATGTGCATATTATTCAGATCTATCCGAAAACTTGAACTAGAACTAATCGGAAAATCAGACCAGGTTTGAGTATGGCTATTTTATCTTAATGAACTTTGCACATTTTTATCAGTGGGTATTAATTCGATTGTAGATACTACTGGATATCCAATTTCCTATACGTTATTTACAAACTGATTTTGACCATGTCATCTCTACAATCATTTTCACTAAATAAATGTCAACATGACATGTTAGAAATGATTATATGGCTTATAGTTAAATATGACATGGATAATTATATTTAATGCTTATTTATATTTGTTGTTAAACTTTTTAGAATATAGTAGTAAATTATAATCATCGTTAAAGTAAATCTATTCAAATATGACATTAACTAATGTAATAGTAAAAAATATAATAATATTTTAAAATTTCCAAAATATTATTTATTTCTATTTTTATAATTATACAATTTATAACTTAAAATTATTTTCAATTTTTTTTTTACAATTTTGTAAAAAAAATTAAATTTTTAATCGTAATAGTATTAGCTTATTTACATATCTACAAATTTTAGAAATATTGTATAGTTGTACTATTTCATAATATACAACTTTTATATCAATTTTTTTTTAATTTATACAAGTTGATTTAATATATCTTATCCAAAAGAAATAGAAAAATATATCTAAGACTATAATTTTAAATATATAAATATCTATTCTTAAATATATTTTAAAATAAACAAAATTATTTATTTTATCTTAATTTTAGGCTCAATTAAATCAAAATTGATATTAAAATATTTATAATAAAATAATAAAATCTAAAATAATAATAAATTTTATTTTTAAATATATTTTAAATTTAATTTTTTTATTACTGCATATGGTGAAGGAAAACACATAGTCAAATATATGAAATGAATGACTGAGAAATACTAAATATATAAGTGATATTTTTGAATATTGGTTCGGTTCAGGTACTCTAAGTATATACTTGGTATTTCATGTATTGTGTTTTTTTTTTTTACTTTTTCCAAGTTTTTGTATTTGTTTGGTATTTCATGTTGACGTTTTAGTTTTTTTTTCTCAAATTTTAAATATATTCTTATCTCTTTTTATATATTTTTAGTATATCATTAGTAAATAATTGAACCAAACCGTATACAAAAAAATCAAATATTAAATAACTTTAAAGTTGAGAATTGAACCGTTCTGAAATCGTTAGAACCTGAACTCAAATCAAATCGAATACTTCCAATCACTTTAGCTAAAGATCCAGACCGACCAGAATACCCAAATATCTAAGGCTACTCGATACCTATAAAATGTAAGCATAGAAAAATTAAAGAGCGCAGAAAGTTCAATATTTTATTTACAGTTAATATTTACTCTGAGACACACCTCATCACATCGCCGCGACCAATAAACTAGTCTACCAAATATTCCATCCTCAAAGAAGATAAATAAAAGTCCACCTAAAGACTAAAGTGTTTTTACCGAAAACATCCGAGTTTTCTGAAACATGTAAGGCATATTTAAGCAGATAATGTCAAATACATGTCTAAAAAATTTTGGTTGGTATGAATGAAGAATATAAAGCTCTTATTAATTAGAAAAAAAATAGAATGTGCATATAAATGTATGATTGATTGGTTGGTTGGTTAAACAATAATTATTAGCTCAACAGTCCCATCCAATAATTACATTTAGTAGTAGTCTTTATCCATTAACATTATGGGCCTTCCCTTTGGTCGGATCTCACATGGTCTTAGCTTCATGGAGAACAACGTTTTCTTTACAGAGCTTCAAAACATCTCACATAGTGCAAAGAAAAAAAGAAACACAACTCAGATTAGCTATAAAAGAAAAACAGCTCAGGCTCATACTTCTTTAAAGCCAATGTGATAGCTCAAAATTCTTATTTTATGCCGACATATGTGTCTGGAAATTGGAAAACACCTTCTTTTTATTCTTCAAGCCATTATGTATTAGTATATTCATAAAGTATAACTTTAATTTCATATTATTTATGAAAATATTAACATCCTGAAGATGTGAAAATATGAATCTGATTTTCTGCCGACAAAAATGGATAATAGCCTCTTTACTACTTTTATCATTGATTTTTTTTTAGTAAACTCTATCGGATGATCTGATCCGTCTTCGGAGGAACACACTTAGTGCTACAAAGTGGATTGACTACCACACTGTCTGATCCGAGTTTGGAATACCTTCCGACTAATGCCAAGGGTGAACCGATCATCTGTGGATACATTACCACTTGGTTTCGTTGATCAAATTATATTCATATTAATTTCTAAGTTACAAAAAATATTATACTAATTTCCTAAATATAAATTTCATAATACACACATATATATATGAAAATATTAGCATCCTGATTCCCGAAGGTACAAATATGCCCTTTTTGTTGCCAACTTTTTACCCAAAAGCAATGGCGTTTTAGTAATTAATCAAAATATCAAGGGCTCTATTAGCTATAACCAAAATATAAACCATTTCTGTACAATAATACACATTTTGTCCACACATCGCCAAAAAAAAAGAGACAGTAGCGTCTAAATGGTTTCGCTGAGGCAAAAGAAGAGGCAAAATCCAGCAAAGCGAGCATGGAAGAGCTTCACAAACATGGTCAAGTCCAAACTCAGAGACATCGAGATCGCTGCAACAGTCAGAGAATCAACGGCTCGTGTCATTCGTTTCCTTTCTTGCCGTCTCATCGTTCCTTTCCGAACAAGGTACCTCGAAAACACTAGCTATTCAGACAAATACTACAGCCGCAGCAGCAACCAAACCTCTCGACGGTTTCTCAACTTTTTCTCACGATCTCACACCAAAACCAAGCGTCGAAGCTATGAATACGATGACGATTACTCTCAAATCTATCAATACCAAAACCAATCACGCTGCGAAGGGACGAGTGAGAGCAAAGAGAAAGTTGTGAGGCGAAAAGAAGAGAAAGAAGAGGACGAAGAGGGGATGCCGGAGATTGCTGATTCGATGGAAGATGCATGGAGGAGAGTGGTGGCTGCTTCGCCGCATTTGAGGGTTGACGAGAGAGCCGACGAGTTCATCTACAAGTTTAGAGAAAGTATGAAGATGGAGAAAGAAAGGTCGTTTCTTGAGTTTCAAGAAAGGTTAAAACGAAGTGCTTGATTAATTGGCTAATCATGGTTTCATGTTTGTCTTCATATTCTCCTTTCCTTTTAAAAGATTGATCGAATTTTCTGAGTAACTTCGTTTTCTCATTCTTTCTTCTTTGTTTTTCCTTTTTTTTTGGGATCAAATCTTCTCTGCTAAAATTTGGATAATCTCAAACATCTGTTTTACTGATGTGAATACATATGTCTCACCACTCTAAATTGTTTGCATGATCATTATTCTTGATTAATGTTAATGTATAAAACTGTTTTATCTTAAGTTTTTTGTTATAATGTAATTATTGTTGGCAAAAGAGTTTACATTTTCGGCTTATTAAAAAGGTAATAATACAAAGAGGCAAAAAGGGAAAGAACAACTAAGTTGGACCCAGAAGAGAAAATTCTATTTAAAGCTTCTATCACAAACAATGAATCAAATGATGATGCATGCCAACCAATTCCACTCTCACATTCCTAAAGCTGCCTTCTCTACATCCTTCAATGAATTAATAATGGACTTATGGACTCTTGAGACCATATATAGTTATCTTAGAAATATTCCACGAAACATCTTATATATTAATTGACGTTATAAATCTGCCACAATAGTTCCTAGATTTACTTTGGTTATGTTCTGGGATGTAAAATAAAAACGTTACAAGCTGATTTGTTTCTTAATGCTTTCAGGCACCACAAAAACAGAAAATGCCTTAGATGAGTGAACCAGGCACATACATACTCGCATCCGGATCATCTTCGTCGTCATAATCTGGTTCTGATGGTCTGTTTCTCTTTGCATCTCTTGCCACTCCGTGTCCTCTCCCTTTCTTCGGTTTTCCCCTGTAATTGGTGAAACCCAAAATCATGTACGCGATACAGACAGGTTATGTATGAACTTAGTAAAGCAAACAGAGTTTGGGAAACTAACTGTCCCGTTGACAATCCACCCTTGGATCTCCCAGGGCCCAATTCAGCTCGTCCATCTATAACATCAAGGAGTTGTAAGTGTCTAAACTGATCCATGAATAGGAGAAGCGAAGTCAGTTTAGTTGAAGTTGCACGGTTTACCTTCTCTTCCAACACCAAGTTCTTCAGCCTGAATACATATCACAGGGAAGATTAACATACCAGTCCAAGAAACTGCGATTAAGTGTAAGAATCCACTCGAAAACAAACACTATTTCCACTAACTAAAGGGCAAATGAGAACTCGAGCCTTTTACATCATAGTTTGTTCAGCTTTGGTGCTTATTTGATTCTGCTTGAGATGTTAGCAATGTATCCTAAACTCTATGTACTATAAATGTAATCATTGGCTCTTTCGGTGATGTTATTACCAACCAACACAAGGAAATACAAAGAAAAAGAAGAGTTTTAGATAAAACATACAGCAGGTGAGGTGACTGAGGACAAAGAGAAGACTCTGTCTTCAGGCTGAAACTTCCTTGATCTCTTAGCACTACAAACGTAGGTTCATATATCAAAAGTCAAATCATTATGCAGAAAGCTATAAACAATGCTATAGAATCTTAGAGAGTATTTGAAGCTGCAAAGAGAATCTAAAGTTGTCAACAAAGCAGACCTGGCAGTGCTTTTGGAGGAAGAAAGGAAGCCTTCGAAACCCTTCAAGGCATTTCCTATATGGCTCGATTCTTGAAGATAGCTTGTCTCCAATTCATATACCTAACACACACACAAAAACAAAAACAAAACAACCCTTATTCGAATTTCTCTAACGAAATCGAAATATTCAAGATTTTAATTATCAACAACCGACCTGCTTCTCGATGCTCCGTAAGTCTTGTCGAAGCTTCTCTCGCTTGTTCAGAAGGGAAGTGAGCATCGCACCTGGATCCCCCGAACCCTTTTGCCCTAACGACATTTTTCCGACACTCCAGATGAGTTTTTGGTTCAATCTCTCGCGATAATAGATTTGCTTTTTCTTTGTTCAATTAGTTTTTCATAATTCCATCGGGAATAAATAAATAGACAAAGATTTCGATTGGTGTAATATTTTTTTGCCAACAACTAAAACAATCTATCTATGTAGAAGCCATTACTTTTGGACCCAAACCTAGACAAAGCCCATTAGAGTATAAGCTATCATTGACATTTGGCCCAAATCCCGTATGATTAGAGTGAAGAAACAAAGTCAACAACGAATTCGATTTTCGAGAACTAATTTCAGACTCGACCAGGACTAGAAGCTGAGTTCATAAGATCGTAGCAACGCTAGCTTAAAAGGGATATTCGCCAACGAACCCTGGGATTCGTGGCAACCACCAAGTCTCTGAGATTTTTGGAATCACAACGTTAGAAAGAAGAGAAAATATGTAGAAAGGGAAGAGAGAAGGGGACACATTTTTTTTTTGACTTAAGGTTTTTATATTTAATTGCAAAAGAAATAAAATGTTTTACAAGCATAGAGCTCTAGTCACACCAACATTAGATTGCCCATCCCATTAAGAAAACCCTTAATTTAAACCCATAGTTAAGATCAGAATACTAATTTGGCAGGCCCAGCCCAAGAGGGGAAACTGAGCAGTCGTGATCAAGGGGATGCTTCCGTCATTACCCACATCTGCATGAGACAGGAGGAGAGCGATGGAGATGAGGTTCTGAAACTAAGGATCTTATCTTTGATTTGCCGATTGATAGTGGCGATGATGGTGTCTGAAGTCTGGAAGTCTCGGTTGTGAAGTCTTTGATTCCGTTCTCGCCACAAAGAGTAGATCATTCCTTGCCAGGAAAGATGAACTAAACGCTTGAGAAGTTTGTTGCCTTGTAGAGAGATTAGCTGGCTGATCGTATCCGACCACAATTGTGATGGCACAATAAACACCGACGAGCAATCTCAGACCAGACCCGCCATGAGAAGGAACACCTGAAGTATAAGTGATCTCGACTTTCATCCTCCAAGTTGCAAAGCAAACATTTTGAGTCCACCGGCAGTCCCCAACTTCGAAGGCGATCCCTAGTAGGACATCTATCCAAAACGAAAAGCCATGTGAGGAAGTTATGCTTAGGAATCCTACCTTTTGTCCAAACAATCTTCGCCCAAGGTGCCATCTGTTCTTCACCCTTCAGTTTCCAATATATCAATGAGGTTTTGTACCTCCCTGTAGGTACACCAGTAACTACCCACTCATAACTGTCTTCTTCTTCCACCAGTGATATCGTAGTTAATGCTATCTGCGCCTGCAACATTGCTTCCAATCGAGGCTGGGGGAGATTCCAATCGCCAGCTCTATTTAAATCAGCCAGAGTTGCAGTCAGGGGGATACCCTGCCTTGAGGACGCATTCGCTGCGAAGTATTCTTTAAGTGATCCAATCGATGACCAGTTATCAATCCAGAAGCGACAATTCACTCCATTCCCAACTCTCAGCCTTATCCAGGTATATACTTCTCTTCTCAGCTTAATTAATTTGTTGGCCAACCAAGAATTTGAAGGGCTCGTGTTTACCGTCCAGTAGTTAGATAGGTTGCCATTTAGGATCTCTGTCTTGAACCAAGCTACCCATACTGATCCTCCTTGGAAGAACAGCAACCAAATTAGCTTAAGACAACAAGCTTTGTTCCATGTTCCCAAGTCTTTGATTCCTAGTCCCCCGCCTTCTCGCGATTTCGTTACTGTCTCCCAAGATACTCTAGCAGTGTGATTACCCTCTATAGAGCCTTTCCACAAAAACATCCCACAGAGAGAGTTTATCTTTGCAATGCACGCCTTAGGGAGTAAAAAATTAGAGCACCAAAAGTTTGTTATCCCCGCAATGATAGTTTTGATTAGCAATAACCTTCCCGCAAATGATAATGTCTTAACTATCCACGAGTTGAATTTTGCCTTGACTTGTTGTATCAGGACCTCACAGTTGGAGAGAGTGAGCTTCTTTGTACATAAGGGAACACCAAGGTATCAAACAGGGAGGAGACCATTTGGCATGCCCGTCGAAGCTTTGATAGAGTCAACTTCTTGTTGTGTTAGGCCGGACGCAAAGAAACAGCTTTTCTGCACACTCACCGCTAGACCAGAGCGAAGCTCAAACTCTTTTAGAACCTGAAGAACATTCTGAACAGAGTCAATGGAGCCGTCTATGAAGATCAGGAGGTCGTCTGCAAAGCATAAGTGTGTGAGCCTTGAGGATGAGCATTTATGGTGATACTTAATCCGTAAGTCAGCAGCCGCATTGTTCAGCATGATAGACAGGATATTCATTGCAATAACAAAAAGGTATGGGGAGAGAGGATCCCCTTGCCGGAGACCTCAATTGCCTTTGAAGTATCCATGAACCATGCCATTATAGCCAACAGTAAAGTTAGTGGAGCAGACGCACGCTTTGAGCCATCCTATTAGCTGAGAGGGAATCTGAAGTCCTTGTAGACAGTTGAAAAGAAATTCCCAGGAGATGGTGTCGAAGGCTTTCGCTATGTCCACCTTGATAGTGATTCTTTTGGGGCCCTGTCTGCGATGGTAACCATTTACCAATTCCCCTGCCAGTGTTGTGTTCTCCACTATCAGTCTGCCCTTAACAAAATCCGTTTGATTAGGGCCAATTAAAGTTGGGAGAATTGGCTTCAGTCGGCGCACCAGTAGCCTTGCGACCAGTTTATAGAGGGTGTTGAGGCAACTGATAGGTCTATATTCTGAAATGAGAGAAGCACCAGGGAACTTTGGAGCGAGAGCGAGGATAGTTGAGTTGGTAGAAGAGGGCATAAAAGAGTGGTGGAAGAAGTGGGTTGTTGCTGCTATAACTTCCTGTCCAAGAAAGCTCCAGGAAGATTTGTAGAAAGCTGAGGTGAGACCATCAGGACCAGGTGCCTTGTTGGGGTTCAGTTTGAAGAGTAGCGAAGTTATTTCCTCCGCAGATGGAATCACAATCATGGAGGTGATTTGAGCGTCACTGGGAGAGAAAGATGTTAACAACCCAAACCAAGCCGGAGATGAGTAAACTGGAGGAACAGCTACTATATCAGGCCCCAGCATATTACAGAAGTGAGTGATAGCGTGCAGACTCATCATGCGAGGGTCCGTGATGATGATCCCCGAGGCCAGAGCGAAGGATCTAATGGAGTTATAGCTACACCGAGTTTGGAAAATCCTGAAGAAGTAGGCAGTGTTCTGGTCTCCTTCAAGCAGCCAGTTGATCCTTGATTTTTGTCGAAAATAGCTCTCTTCTATGCCACGAAGGAAGACCCAACTCTCATGGAGACGTCTTTCTTCTTGGAAATTGACAGTGGAGGGATCAGTTAGAGCTTGTACCTGCACAGATTGTAATAAACTGTTAGCTTCTAAAACCCTCACTTGAATATTTGAAAAATTCTCTCGGTTTAGTTGTTTTAACACTCCCTTAACACTCTTTTGCTTCCAGCTCAGTTTTGTGAGGTTCAGGGCCAGATCTCTGGCTTGACTCCATGTCTCAAGTACCAATTGGTGATAAGAGGGGTGACGGATGAGGTAGTATAGAATCGGAATGGCTTAGTTCCAGCAAGAGGCAGGTGGTGAGCTAGGTCAAGGATGCAAGAGCTATGGTCTGAGAAAAGGGTAGGGTGGAAAGTGGCTGAGCAGTTAGGGAATATGGAGATGACATTGGGGTTGACGAGCAAGCGGTCCAGTTTCTTGGCTATAGGGCTCACAGGACAGTGATTACTCCATGTGAAGAGAGGACCTTGAAATCTCAGATCGAAGACCTCTAGCTGCTGCAAACAGTCCTTGAGCTCTTGCATCTGCGGAGTAGTAATGCCTACTTCCATGATGGAGTGTTCCGAGGGATGCATGATCTCATTAAAATCGCCTCCCACAATCCAAGGTTGAAGGTGGAGATCGAATGTCTGAAAGACTTGCAAGAGCTCAACCCATAAATCAATCCTCTCTATTCTGAAGTTTGAAGCGTAGACTGCAGTGTAGATAAAGGGAGCAGTACCAGGAAGAGTAACTTGACAGGTCATGGATTGTCTTGACTGGTGCATGACCGTGACGCTAATATCATCCTTCCAAATAATTATTATTCTACCATCTTCATCAGAGTCATGATTAGATGCATATCTCCATCCCCGACACAAAGTAGACATAAGGTTAGTAACATTCTAATCTTTTATATGGGTTTCTAATAGTACACCAAAAGAGGGTTTATGGAATCGAATCCAATCACAAAAAGGGGTGTGCTTGCCCGGGTCATTTATATCCCGGACGTTCCAAAAAAATAGTTTTGTACACATTAAGAAGAAGGGTTAGACTCACCCATAGGATGGGATGAGTCTAAAGTGGCCAAAAGAGAGAAATGGTTAGAGGAGGGAGGGTAAATGGGGGGTTTGGAGGAACTGGAGAGGAGGCTTAAGGAGTTCGGGGGGGGGGGAGATAGAGGGGTCAGAACGGGAGCGTTTTAGGGAAGGTTGATAGGAGGGGCTGGGTATATTAAGGGTAGGGTGACTGGCAGATGAGAAGGAAATGGGTGTATCAGTGTTTAGAATTGATAAACGTTTTGCTTTTAATTTTTTAGGAGTGGAGAAAGAGGAGGAGGAGCGGCTATCAGAGGGGGCTTCTATGGGGATTGCAGGAGGTACAACAGATTTAGGATCAAGTGGAAGCGAATAGGAGCTCGGTTTCGGAGAGGGAGTAGTTGTAGCAGAGGGAAAAGCGATGGGAGTTTTAATGGGAGTGGGACTTTTTGGTGTTGTTTTAGCTGAAAGCTTGGTAGTGGATTTTGATGGGGAGGAATGGTGATGGTTAGGTACTGGTGGTTCTTTGGTAGCAGGAGGAGTTTTGGTTTGCGGAGCAGGAGGGGGAGGAGCCTTCTGAGGGGGAGGGATAAGGAGGCAATTCTTAGCGATATGCCCTAGTTCTTTACAATGGGAGCAAGTAGGAGGAAGCCAAGGATAAGCAACAAGAACTTCAACAACCTCGCCAGACTGTCTAGTGAATTCAACAACATCAGGTAAAGGTTTGGTGAGATCAACTTCCACTTTAGCATGCGCAAGAGTAAGGCTAACAAGGTTCTTTGTGAAATCATCTGTTTCTTTAGGTTCACCTACAAGGCCCACTACCAGACTGAGACCATCCTGGTGCCGGAGATCAAGAGGAATACCAGTAAGGTGTGCCCAAATTTTGATTGATGAGAAGGATGGTGCCGTAGACCTAGTAGTAGATGTCCACTGCTGGGTGTGGAACAAGGAGTCACCAACATACCAGTATCCTTTTTCCAAGATTTTTTGCTTCAAGTAATCACTCGTAATGCGAACGTGAACACTTCGGGAGGACGGATTGTTATGAATCTCCAATCTCTTTCCCTTGCCCCATAAGTGGTTAAGAACACTTTGTATCTGACTAAAGGGGGGGGGGGGGGGATCTGCCATTGAAGACACAGACAATGAAATCCTTGTGTAGATCAGCTCCCTTTTGGAAGACAGTATCCGGAATCATGACAGTCGGTCTTCCCGACGCTGAGATGGTGGCTGGTGCTATTCTTTTTAAGGTTTTATCTTCAAATCTGCGAATTTTTTCCACAAGAGTAGGGTTGGGAGGAAGGGGCGGAGGGTTAATAGAGGTTTGAGGGCGATCAAAGGCAAGAGGAGGGGGGGGGGGCAGTGGTTTGTTCAGAAGGCAAAGGAGCAGCATCAGAACAGACACTAGCAACAGTTGGGGTTGAAGAGGATGCTTTATTTGTTTGGATAGGGGAGGTAGGCTTTGGCGGCAGGACAGTAAAAGTTTCATTAGAGGTATTAGGCAGATCTGTAGAGCTAGCTACAGTAGTTGTTGTTTGGGGCTGACGAACTATTGCGTTATCAACAGTTGCTTCAGATCTGGTTTGTGGATCTACAATAGATGCACTTTCCAAGACCATTTCAGTATCGACATTGCAGGGAGCAATATCAGTGGTAGAGAGACCAGCAGAGATCTGTTGGACAGTTGGGGTGGACAGTAGAGGAGCAACAGTTGAGGAAGCTATTGCTCTGGAACGGCGGGAAGGGATGGTTGGGGAGAGAGGAGGGTACTGAGCTAAGGGAAGATGGGATAGAGGGTCAGGTGGGTCTGGGGGGATGAGGTTTCTCTTATTACCGGTGGTACAAGACGACGGAGGCGAGGCGGAGGAGCGGCTACCTGTAGCCCACGGGTTTGACGTTGAAAACTGAGCCAGAGAGCTTTTGACTTTTTTCTGATTTATCTATTCCCAACCTCGAACTCGAACTCTTATCTTTGCAACACACCAACCTCGTCCTTCCTTGTTCTTAGTCTAGTTTAATTTGATTGTAATCCATATTCGTTGCAAAACCCTTTTTAACATCAACATATATAAATCCATATTTTGGTGCCGTTTGTGAGGAAGAGATAAAACGAAGACATCCTTGCTAAATATCTGCCTTAAGGTTCATAAGCGCGATCATGAATCCCACGCTCACCCGTCCTACGTCCATTTAAACACGGAGGGACAATGTCGATATCCCCAAAGCTGACACGACAAAACTGAAACCCTTCCTATTGGTACCGAACAAGCCAATGCAACCACAGCTATTAGAACACACCAGCTGCAGCGAGATTGGAACCGATCGAACGACATGGTAATTGGAGATGATCCCAACAATCGAATCCATACACCGAGACAGAATATCCCCGCCAATAACGCATACCCGTGAGAAAGTGACCAAGTTATGAAGCATGCTTTCCACCCTCGTATATAAGTCCCGAAGTCAAGGGATTGTTCATCGCACCGTAATTAACCGGCTAGAGCAAGCCCAAAGGGATCTCGTAGCACATAGAGCTGAAGCATTCGAGTGATCTAGTTCCTGACCAAATTTACTGATCGCAATCTTGTGCCTTGCAGTTTACTAAAACTAATCATTTTTAAAAATATCACCTAAAGCTAATCTTTCTTTGACAAAATTGATTTAGTTCATTGTTCTTTGTTTGGCAAGTTAGCAATCTTAACATAAAAGGTTATCCCATTGTTTTTTGTTGTATCCAGTAGTGATCCCCTGAAAATGAAAGGCGGAAGCAACAAAGAAATAACCTACATAACATGGAAAAGGAAGCGGGTACGCGGAACCAGAATCGTATGGAAGCATAGAAGCGAGTTTTTTTAAAAAGTTAGAAAGCGGAATCATGTTGGAAGCATATGTAAATATAATATATATAATGTAAACCCAAATATAAAATAAAATTCTGAAAATTAAAAGTGTCTAAACCACACAAATCCAACAAAGTTATTAATCAGCTCAACTAAAAATAAAAATGTTCAATGTCAAAGATCAATTGTTTCACTCATTATTATCTTCTCCATCAAACACAACAGCCTCTAGTTCTGGTTCATCAAGGGAAAGATTTTCAAACTCAATTCTTCCTATATTAAGCTCATCTAAAGAATCAAATTGGTCACCTCCAACATCCCACATCTTGTTAGGACCTTCTTTGTAAGTAGAACTCCTTCTAGATAAGAGATGGAGATTAGTATGCTCAAATACCAGAGCTTCAGCTCTTTGTGGCATAATTGTTGGGGTCAAAATCGGTCACGACGGAATCAATGTCTGAAAGTCCGTAAAAATCAGCATAACCGTTTTTACGAAAAGTAATCTTCGTAAAGATATCTTTACGAACAGCCTTGGAGTAAAATATCGTCCAAATCTCAATCGAACCACTAAATACCGATTGTCCGAAGGCAACGGACATGTATCCAAATCGGCCGCGGACAAGCTCGAGTATGGAAATCAGACCGCGGACAAGCCAAGCTCGATCGATACGCGGCGACCAAGCATGCACACAGCTCGGTCGCTACGTAGCGACCGAGCTCGAGCCAAGCTCGGTCGCTACGTAGCGACCGAGCATCCGTCTCGCTCGGTCGCTACGTAGCGACCGAGCGATCGTCCCGCTCGGTCGCTACGTAGCGACCGAGCTCGAGCCAAAGCTCGGTCGCTACGTAGCGACCGTAGCGACCGAGCGATCGTCCCGCTCGGTCGCTATGTAGCGACCGAGCTCGAGCCAAAGCTCGGTCGCTACGTAGCGACCGAGCGATCGTCCCGCTCGGTCGCTACGTAGCGACCGAGCTCGAGCCAAAGTTCGGTCGCTACATAGCGACCGAGCGATCGTCCCGCTCGGTCGCTACGTAGCGACCGAGCTCGAGCCAAAGCTCGGTCTCTACGTAGCGACCGAGCTAGAGCTAAAGCTCGGTCGCTACGTAGCGACCGAGCGATCGTCCCGCTCGGTCGCTACGTAGCGACCGAGCTCAGCCAAGTTCGGTCGCTACGTAGCGACCGAGCGATCGTCCCGCTCGGTCGCTACGTAGCGACCGAGCTAGAGCCAAAGCTCGGTCGCTACGTAGCGACCGAGCGATCATCCCGCTCGGTCGCTACGTAGCGACCGAGCTCAGCCAAGCTCAGTCGCTACGTAGCGACCGAGCGCTCGTCCCGCTCGGTCGCTACGAAGCGACCGGGCTCGAGCCAAAGTTCGGTCGCTGTGTAGCGATTGAACCTTTCCGAACGTCAATACGACACCAGTTCTTGCATTCTCGTCAAAACCTTCGAATGCTATCTCCCGAAGACCGTAGCAAGCTCAGTCCATGTTTCCCGCCATTCTAATTCATCGATCAAACTTCGCGGATTAGAAACCGCGGAAAACTCGTAGTAAACGTGTCGAGTCGGAAGACGGCCCAAAGGGACCTAAAACACGACTCGAGGCCCATCCTACGATTTTCCTAATCAAAAGCCCGTAAACCACAGCCTGGTTTACGCTTGGTCCACAAGGAAGGATAAATGTCAAGTTTCCGCGGATAAATACGGAAGTTTTGAAGATAATTGTGAAGATCGGGAAAAATGGAATATCTCCATTTTTATGCTATGACGGCTTAAGGGCAGAAGAGTAAAAGCGTAAACCGACCTTGGAGCTAGTATATAAGGAGTCCTAGGCGAGGAGCAAGAGGGAGAACTTTTTAGATTCGGAATTCTCTGCACTTAGAAACTTTAGGCTTATTCTCGACAAGTTCGGTTTCTATGACTGGCACTCAATTACTAGACGAACTCGCCCAGGCAGTTCGATCTCTTGTCCAGCTCTATCAATTGAACTACGTTCGGCTTGATCCTCGAAAGGGGTACGTAGGCAGCCTTTAACAAGGTTCAGTCCGAAATCAATCTAAGCCTTTTAGATATCTTTTTCGTCCTTTGTTATCGAGCTGCGACTCAACTAGGATTAGGGTTTTATGTTGCTAGAACTAGGTAACTCGCTGACGGCCCCTGCGGCCAAAGCCTTTGTATTCTCTTGTAATGATCGCAACGCTCTTACGCGGACTCGAAATAAGATCTACTGTTTTCTCTAAACTCGTTTGTTATCTTTTCATGATTTCCGCATATATTCGATCACTTGTCGTTGGCTCTCGCAGAGATCCGGGACCTCTGGGAAATTAGGGTTTTCCTAGTTTCCTTATTTAAACGGAAATCGACAGTGCGAATTTCGGTTCCCACAGTTTGGCGCTAGAAGGAGGGGGGTTACGGATTACTCTTACTCATGGCCACAAAACGCTTGATCGAAACGATGTTTGGATATATGAAAGACAAACTCGCAGCACTGACTGCTCCTATGGCCAACGCTTACGCAAACGCCGTAGTTTTCAACAAAATCGAAAACTTAGTCGCGACCTTCCGCCACAGGAAGAGCACTAAAACAAGCTCGCGATTCCTCCCTGTAAACAAGAAGGGAAACGATAAATCTTATCAAAACCCCGTAAACAAATCTCGATGCATAAGGGTTTTACCAAAACACGTTTTCCGAAAACATTTCGGAAGGATAAAAACTTGTTCTCCCAAAAAAACCGCTGAAAAACCCCTACGTTAATCGCGGAAAAAGGAAACACAACAAAACGATTACACAGCTCGGTCGCTACGTAGCGACCGAGCACGCACACTGCTCGGTCGCTACGTAGCGACCGAGCACGCACACGCTGCTCGGTCGCTACGTAGCGACCGAGCACACACGCTAGCGACGCGAGCAGCGTGCGTGCTCGGTCGCTACGTAGCGACCGAGCACTCACACGGCTCGGTCGCTACGTAGCGACCGAGCACGTACGCTGCTCGGTCGCTACGTAGCGACCGAGCACACACGCTGCTCGGTCGCTACGTAGCGACCGAGCACACACGCTGCTCGGTCGCTACTTAGCGACCGAGCACGAACACGCTGCTCGGTCGCTACGTAGCGACCGAGCACGCACACTGCTCGGTCGCTACGTAGCGACCGAGCACACACGCTGCTCGGTCGCTACGTAGCGACCGAGCACACACGCTGCTCGGTCGCTACGTAGCGACCGAGCACTTACACGGCTCGGTCGCTACGTAGCGACCGAGCACGCACACTGCTCGTCGCTACGTAGCGACCGAGCACACACGCTGCTCGGTCGCTACGTAGCGACCGAGCACTCACACGGCTCGGTCGCTACGTAGCGACCGAGCACGCACGCTGCTCGGTCGCTACGTAGCGACCGAGCACACACGCTGTCGGTCTCGGTCGCTACGTAGCGACCGAGCACGAACACGCTGCTCGGTCGCTACGTAGCGACCGAGCACGCACACTGCTCGGTCGCTACGTAGCGACCGAGCACGCACACTGCTCGTCGCTACGTAGCGACCGAGCACGCACACGCTGCTCGGTCGCTACGTAGCGATCGAGCACACACATGCTCGGTCGCTACGTAGTGACCGAGCTCAAGCCAACTCTCCACTCGCTACATAGCGACCTGTAAGGCCTCAGAAAGGTCCTCCTTTGGGTTCTCTTTTGAATCCTCGTCGAAACGCTTTTCGTTTCGTCTCAATCGGAGTTTCCGTTGAGATTTTACGACGAAAACAAGTGGGACTCGTCTCGGCTTGCTTCCACTCGCTACGTAGCGACCTGTCAGACTGTCAGTCGCTACGTAGCGACCTGTAAGGCCTTAGAAAGGTCCTTCTTTGGGTTCTCTTTTGAATCCTCGTCGAAACGCTTTTCGTTTCGTCTCAATCGGAGTTTCCGTTGAGATTTTACGACGAAAACAAGTGGGACTCGTCTCGGCTTGCTTCCACTCGCTACGTAGCGACCTGTCAGACTGTCAGTCGCTACGTAGCGACCTGTAAGGCCTCAGAAAGGTCCTTCTTTGGGTTCTCTTTTGAATCCTCGTCGAAACGCTTTTCGTTTCGTCTCAATCGGAGTTTCCGTTGAGATTTTACGACGAAAACAAGTGGGACTCGTCTCGGCTTGCTTCCACTCGCTACGTAGCGACCTGTCAGACTGTCAGTCGCTACGTAGCGACCTGTAAGGCCTCAGAAAGGTCCTCCTTTGGGTTGTCTTTTGAATCCTCGTCGAAACGCTTTTCGTTTCGTCTCAATCGGAGTTTCCGTTGAGATTTTACGACGAAAACAAGTAGGACGCTTCTTGGCTTGCTTCCATTCGCTACGTAGCGACCTGTCAGACTGTCAGTCGCTACGTAGCGACCTGTAAGTCCTCAAAGGGTTCTTCCTTTGCGTTCTCCTTTGAATCCTGTTCAAAATGCTTTTCGTTTCGTTTCAATCGGAGTTCCCGTTGAGATTTTACGACGAAAACAAGTGGGACTCGTCTCGGCTCCCTTCCACTCGCTATAGCGACCGAGATGACATCCTCACTCGCTATAGCAACCTGTCAGGCCTCAAAGGGGTCCTCCTTTGCGTTCTCCTTTGAATTCTCATCGAAACGCTTTTGGTTTCGTCTCAATCGGAGTTTCCGTTGAGATTTTACGACAAAAACAAGTAAACCTCATCCAAAACTCCTTGGCTTGTTTCTGCTCACCCTACCTCCATCTTTGCGTTCACTTTCGAATCTCGATCGAAACGTCTCTTGTTTTGCCTCGATTGAAGTTACCATTGAGACTTTACGATATAAAAAAAAAAAAAAAAAAACCGCAAAGACCTATTTTCTCGCATGGATTCAGATTAATCGTATAAAACGGCAAATGGTTAGCTTAACACCTTAGCCGCCTTAACTATACGATTACGTTGGACCTTTTTACAAAAATCGACGTCTTATCTAAGGAGAAGATAACAGTCAAGTTCGGAAGATAAATGTCAAGTTTCAAAGGGTAAACACCAATATCGGAAATGGCGAACATACACGAGAATAGGAAACGGAAATGAGCACGCAAAACTGAGAAGGGACAAAACTGCATCTTCGAGAGAACTAAGGTATTTCCGACTTGAAATTTTTGAAATCAGACTTGGAATTTTCGTAGGAAATTACTTTGAGGCTGCCATAGAACTTTAGGGAACGTAAAACCTAGGCGGATAGTCTAGCGAACTAAGTTTTAAGCGATTTTTCCTGTCTCGATATATTGTCCCATAATTGTTCATCCAAATCTTGCAAACCGATCTAAACTCTCCGAAAGTCGAGAAATGATCGCCACGCATATCAAGCTCGCTTCCTAAAGAGAGAAAAAGTTAGAGACATGAACGTCGTCTTAAAACCGATTCGTTTCTGGCAATTTTCTCGGAACCGACATATCCCAAGTCGTCAACGTGGAAACAACCAAATCACAGTCCAAGCGTCGTCTATAAATCGTCCCGAATTATCGATCATTCCAAACATCAGGAGAGGAAACGTACACAACCCTTCAAAGTATCGGTTCAACCGTTTTTCTTTCGTAAAAAAAAAAAAAAAAAAGGGGGAGTAGGTACGTATACTATACTCGTATACTCCCAAACTTCAAAAAACTTCTGCAAATCGTCAAGAATAGGCAAACGACAATCTTAATATTCGTCTAAACGCTAGCAACATATCCAGACGATCATGAACATAATCTCAAAAACTATACATCATTTCTTGTCGCAATCATGCGTACAGAAAACTTGTACCAATATCAAACTGAAACTCGACGATTAGCCAAAGTATTGAAGCCTTTTCCGGCTTCAGAAAGCCAGTTTCGTTTTAAACTTAGCGGCGAGAAATCTTCAATCACCAAAGCATTTCTTTCAGTTTCCGTTGTACCAAGTAAGTCACGGAAAAGTATCGAAAACATTTGCGACGAAGAAAACTCGAGAATATATGTAGCATCGTGCACATTAAAAGAAGCACTTTCCTCCCGATGGTTAGCTAGATCCACTTCTGGTTGACCAATTCTTTCAAGAAACAAATGTGTCATGAGAATCCTCTCGAAAAACCTATGAAAAACGTTCCGCGACTAGATCGTATTGAAATAAACTTCGGTAATACTCCATGGGTAACGCCAAGCAACCTTCACCTAAGATCAAAATCACAGCGGGAACGTTTCTCGTAGAACCCGCAGAAACAATCTACTTTGACATATGTATACATATCACTGATTTACGACCTTCGTAAAATCGGTTATATGATATGATAAATTATCGTATAGCCCACAATCGGAAATCATATGATAAATTCTTCATAACGAAACTAAGTCCTAACAACCAAACGGTTAACGGAAAATCTAAACTTTTCGAAAATTGACCAAGTTCAATACGCTCCACAATTCACTTTAAGCCCGCAACGTTTTAACCACAATACGCGGCATGTAAGGAAAAATTCATAACAAAGCTTCTAGAGCTATACGAAACATCCTAAAAAATGCACGAAATATATCTCGGAATGCCAACTCTTCACAAAGCACCATGAAGGAAAACACTTGTTCCCATGGACAAATTTACACGACACCTCAGTCATAATTCCTCGATCGCAAACAAAACTATTAGCATCCGAACAGGAACAACAATTTTTGGCTGCGAACATTCTTAGTCAAACCAGAATGTTTCTCAAACACAGGGCTAATACTAAACCCTCGCAACATCGCGAAATATCTTCAAAGCCCGCGAACATTTCAAGCACGAAACGTGGCATACGAAAGAATAACAAATCTTCAGCATCGCGAGACGTCGCGGACGCCTGAAGATTAGTTCTTCGACGAAATTTCCTTCCTCGATAAAAACACCTTCATGGAAGACCAGACAGTCATACGCACTAACATCTTCTCAAAACATATTCTTCGCGAAGACTCAAAATAGTAATTTTTACCATTAAGTTTGTTGCTGATCACAACAAACTCTTAACGTCCTAAACAGACTTAGCCATCTCGTAGAAGATGACTCTCTTACATCCGACACAAGGATAATAGCGCTATAAAAGAAATCCGAAATTTTGGTCCAGCACTTCCGGTCTCCGGAGAGATGCTCGATTCCAACCATACAAGTCGTATAAGCCGAGAACCTATCGCGGACTTTAAATCGGTATGGAATCAGGATGAAACTGAAACGGGATACGTAAGTCGAATTAGTCATCGCACCCTCTAAAACCAGGAGTAAACCTAGGTCTTGCCCTAAACCAGCGCACTGGTCTCTAACATCTCTAGGCATAGAATCAAACACCCTGATACGAGATCCCAAAATTTGTCTCTTTGCCAATATTCGAACGTCTTCAGAAAATCCCGCAAGTTTACACACTGCGGAAAACTCTCGAAACAGATTATGGATATGGCAATTCACACAGAGTTAGATTACGAGACGACAACTCGTAGTCTTCCCTCTACACCCATACAAAATGCCATCGGCAGCAACACGCCTTATAACCGCTACATAAAAACTAGACCATAAAGGTCCTACTGGAAAACTAGTCATAAGAACCTTAACTCCAAGATGAACTACGAAAGGCTTGATCCCTTCAACAAGGGTACGTAGGCAGCCGTCATAAGGCGCAGCCCCAATCTTATCGCGTTTTCTACTTTTAGGAGAGCGAGAAGATCACTTACCACAGACCTTTTCAACCATTAATTCCGCCTAACTCACCTAACTTGCCTAACTTGCCAAGCCACTCGCTAGAACCTCACGCTAGAAGCTCATGATTCTAACGAGCTGGGGGGCTAACTGTTGGGGTCAAAATCGGTCACGACGGAATCAATGTCTGAAAGTCCGTAAAAATCAGCATAACCGTTTTTACGAAAAGTAATCTTCGTAAAGATATCTTTACGAACAGCCTTGGAGTAAAATATCGTCCAAATCTCAATCGAACCACTAAATACCGATTGTCCGAAGGCAACGGACATGTATCCAAATCGGCCGCGGACAAGCTCGAGTATGGAAATCAGACCGCGGACAAGCCAAGCTCGATCGATACGCGGCGACCAAGCATGCACACAGCTCGGTCGCTACGTAGCGACCGAGCTCGAGCCAAGCTCGGTCGCTACGTAGCGACCGAGCATCCGTCTCGCTCGGTCGCTACGTAGCGACCGAGCGATCGTCCCGCTCGGTCGCTACGTAGCGACCGAGCTCGAGCCAAAGCTCGGTCGCTACGTAGCGACCGAGCTCAGCCAAGCTCGGTCGCTACGTAGCGACCGAGCGATCGTCCCGCTCGGTCGCTACGTAGCGACCGAGCGATCGTCCCGCTCGGTCGCTACGTAGCGACCGAGCTCGAGCCAAAGCTCGGTCGCTACGTAGCGACCGAGCGATCGTCCCGCTCGGTCGCTACGTAGCGACCGAGCTCGAGCCAAAGTTCGGTCGCTACGTAGCGACCGAGCTTTAGCTCGAGCTCGGTCGCTACGTAGAGACCGAGCTTTAGCCAAAGCTCGGTCTCTACGTAGCGACCGAGCTCGACGATCGCTCGGTCGCTACGTAGCGACCGAGCGATCGTCCCGCTCGGTCGCTACGTAGCGACCGAGCTCAGCCAAGTTCGGTCGCTACGTAGCGACCGAGCGATCGTCCCGCTCGGTCGCTACGTAGCGACCGAGCTAGAGCCAAAGCTCGGTCGCTACGTAGTGACGAGCGATCATCCCGCTCGGTCGCTACGTAGCGACCGAGCTCAGCCAAGCTCAGTCGCTACGTAGCGACCGAGCGCTCGTCCCGCTCGGTCGCTACGAAGCGACCGGGCTCGAGCCAAAGTTCGGTCGCTGTGTAGCGATTGAACCTTTCCGAACGTCAATACGACACCAGTTCTTGCATTCTCGTCAAAACCTTCGAATGCTATCTCCCGAAGACCGTAGCAAGCTCAGTCCATGTTTCCCGCCATTCTAATTCATCGATCAAACTTCGCGGATTAGAAACCGCGGAAAACTCGTAGTAAACGTGTCGAGTCGGAAGACGGCCCAAAGGGACCTAAAACACGACTCGAGGCCCATCCTACGATTTTCCTAATCAAAAGCCCGTAAACCCAGCCTGGTTTACGCTTGGTTGTTGGGGTCAAAATCGGTCACGACGGAATCAATGTCTGAAAGTCCGTAAAAATCAGCATAACCGTTTTTACGAAAAGTAATCTTCGTAAAGATATCTTTACGAACAGCCTTGCAGTAAAATATCGTCCAAATCTCAATCGAACCACTAAATACCGATTGTCCGAAGGCAACGGACATGTATCCAAATCGGCCGCGGACAAGCTCGAGTATGGAAATCAGACCGCGGACAAGCCAAGCTCGATCGATACGCGGCGACCAAGCATGCACACAGCTCGGTCGCTACGTAGCGACCGAGCTCGAGCCAAGCTCGGTCGCTACGTAGCGACCGAGCATCCGTCTCGCTCGGTCGCTACGTAGCGACCGAGCGATCGTCCCGCTCGGTCGCTACGTAGCGACCGAGCTCAGCCAAGCTCGGTCGCTACGTAGCGACCGAGCGATCGTCCCGCTCGGTCGCTACGTAGCGACCGAGCTCAGCCAAGCTCGGTCGCTACGTAGCGACCGAGCGATCGTCCCGCTCGGTCGCTACGTAGCGACCGAGCTCGAGCCAAAGCTCGGTCGCTACGTAGCGACCGAGCGATCGTCCCGCTCGGTCGCTACGTAGCGACCGAGCTCGGGCCAAAGCTCGGTCGCTACGTAGCGACCGAGCGATCGTCCCGCTCGGTCGCTACGTAGCGACCGAGCTCAAGCCAAGCTCGGTCGCTACGTAGCGACCGAGCGCTCGTTCCGCTCGGTCGCTACGAAGCGACCGGGCTCGAGCCAAAGTTCGGTCGCTGTGTAGCGATTGAACCTTTCCGAACGTCAATACGACACCAGTTCTTGCATTCTCGTCAAACCTTCGAATGCTATCTCCCGAAGACCGTAGCAAGCTCAGTCCATGTTTCCCGCCATTCTAATTCATCGATCAAACTTCGCGGATTAGAAACCGCGGAAAACTCGTAGTAAACGTGTCGAGTCGGAAGACGGCCCAAAGGGACCTAAAACACGACTCGAGGCCCATCCTACGATTTTCCTAATCAAAAGCCCGTAAACCACAGCCTGGTTCGCGCTTGGTCCACAAGGAAGGATAAATGTCAAGTTTCCGCGGATAAATACGGAAGTTTTGAAGATAATTGTGAAGATCGGGAAAAATGGAATATCTCCATTTTTATGCTATGACGGCTTAAGGGCAGAAGAGTAAAAGCGTAAACCGACCTTGGAGCTAGTATATAAGGAGTCCTAGGCGAGGAGCAAAGAGAGAACTTTTTAGATTCGGAATTCTCTGCACTTAGAAACTTTAGGCTTATTCTCGACAAGTTCGGTTTCTATGACTGGCACTCAATTACTAGACGAACTCGCCCAGGCAGTTCGATCTCTTGTCCAGCTCTATCAATTGAACTACGTTCGGCTTGATCCTCGAAAGGGGTACGTAGGCAGCCTTTAACAAGGTTCAGTCCGAAATCAATCTAAGCCTTTTAGATATCTTTTTCGTCCTTTGTTATCGAGCTGCGACTCAACTAGGATTAGGGTTTTATGTTGCTAGAACTAGGTAACTCGCTGACGGCCCCTGCGGCCAAAGCCTTTGTATTCTCTTGTAATGATCGCAACGCTCTTACGCGGACTCGAAATAAGATCTACTGTTTTCTCTAAACTCGTTTGTTATCTTTTCATGATTTCCGCATATATTCGATCACTTGTCGTTGGCTCTCGCAGAGATCCGGGACCTCTGGGAAATTAGGGTTTTCCTAGTTTCCTTATTTAAACGGAAATCGACAGTGCGAATTTCGGTTCCCACAGTTTGGCGCTAGAAGGAGGGGGGGTTACGGATTACTCTTACTCATGGCCACAAAACGCTTGATCGAAACGATGTTTGGATATATGAAAGACAAACTCGCAGCACTGACTGCTCCTATGGCCAACGCTTACGCAAACGCCGTAGTTTTCAACAAAATCGAAAACTTAGTCGCGACCTTCCGCCACAGGAAGAGCACTAAAACAAGCTCGCGATTCCTCCCTGTAAACAAGAAGGGAAACGATAAATCTTATCAAAACCCCGTAAACAAATCTCGATGCATAAGGGTTTTACCAAAACACGTTTTCCGAAAACATTTCGGAAGGATAAAACTTGTTCTCCCAAAAAAACCGCTGAAAAACCCCTACGTTAATCGCGGAAAAAGGAAACACAACAAAACGATTACACAGCTCGGTCGCTACGTAGCGACCGAGCACGCACACTGCTCGGTCGCTACGTAGCGACCGAGCACACACGCTGCTCGGTCGCTACGTAGCGACCGAGCACGCACACGGCTCGGTCGCTACGTAGCGACCGAGCACGCACGCTGCTCGGTCGCTACGTAGCGACCGAGCACACACGCTGCTCGGTCGCTACGTAGCGACCGAGCACGCACGCTGCTCGGTCGCTACGTAGCGACCGAGCACACACGCTGCTCGGTCGCTACGTAGCGACCGAGCACGCACGCTGCTCGGTCGCTACGTAGCGACCGAGCACACACGCTGCTCGGTCGCTACGTAGCGACCGAGCACGCACACGGCTCGGTCGCTACGTAGCGACCGAGCACGCACGCTGCTCGGTCGCTACGTAGCGACCGAGCACACACGCTGCTCGGTCGCTACGTAGCGACCGAGCACGAACACGTTGCTCGGTCGCTACGTAGCGACCGAGCACGCACACTGCTCGGTCGCTACGTAGCGACCGAGCACGCACACTGCTCGGTCGCTACGTAGCGACCGAGCACGCACACGCTGCTCGGTCGCTACGTAGCGACCGAGCACACACACTGCTCGGTCGCTACGTAGTGACCGAGCTCAAGCCAACTCCACTCGCTACATAGCGACCTGTAAGGCCTCAGAAAGGTCCTCCTTTGGGTTCTCTTTTGAATCCTCGTCGAAACGCTTTTCGTTTCGTCTCAATCGGAGTTTCCGTTGAGATTTTACGACGAACACAAGTGGGACTCTTCTCGGCTTGCTTCCACTCGCTACGTAGCGACCTGTCAGACTGTCAGTCGCTACGTAGCGACCTGTAAGGCCTCAGAAAGGTCCTTCTTTGGGTTCTCTTTTGAATCCTCGTCGAAACGCTTTTCGTTTCGTCTCAATCGGAGTTTCCGTTGAGATTTTACGACGAAAACAAGTGGGACTCGTCTCGGCTTGCTTCCACTCGCTACGTAGCGACCTGTCAGACTGTCAGTCGCTACGTAGCGACCTGTAAGGCCTCAGAAAGGTCCTCCTTTGGGTTGTCTTTTGAATCCTCGTCGAAACGCTTTTCGTTTCGTCTCAATCGGAGTTTCCGTTGAGATTTTACGACGAAAACAAGTAGGACGCTTCTCGGCTTGCTTCCATTCGCTACGTAGCGACCTGTCAGACTGTCAGTCGCTACGTAGCGACCTGTAAGGCCTCAAAGGGTTCTTCCTTTGCGTTCTCCTTTGAATCCTCTTCGAAACGCTTTTGTTTCGTCTCAATCGGAGTTTCCGTTGAGATTTTACGACGAAAACAAGTAGGACGCTTCTTGGCTTGCTTCCATTCGCTACGTAGCGACCTGTCAGACTGTCAGTCGCTACGTAGCGACCTGTAAGTCCTCAAAGGGTTCTTCCTTTGCGTTCTCCTTTGAATCCTCTTCAAAATGCTTTTCGTTTCGTTTCAATCGGAGTTTCCGTTGAGATTTTACGACGAAAACAAGTGGGACTCGTCTCGGCTCCCTTCCACTCGCTATAGCGACCGAGATGACATCCTCACTCGCTATAGCAACCTGTCAGGCCTCAAAGGGGTCCTCCTTTGCGTTCTCCTTTGAATTCTCATCGAAACGCTTTTGGTTTCGTCTCAATCGGAGTTTCCGTTGAGATTTTACGACAAAAACAAGTAAACCTCATCCTAAACTCCTTGGCTTGTTTCTGCTCACCCTACCTCCATCTTTGCGTTCACTTTCGAATCTCGATCGAAACGTCTCTTGTTTCGCCTCGATTGAAGTTACCATTGAGACTTTACGATATAAAAAAAAAACCGCAAAGACCTATTTTCTCGCATGGATTCAGATTAATCGTATAAAACGGCAATGGTTAACTTAACACCTTAGCCGCCTTAACTATACGATTACGTTGGACCTTTTTACAAAAATCGACGTCTTATCTAAGGAGAAGATAACAGTCAAGTTCGGAAGATAAATGTCAAGTTTCAAAGGTAAACACCAATATCGGAAATGGCGAACATACACGAGAATAGGAAACGGAAATGAGCACGCAAAACTGAGAAGGGACAAAACTGCATCTTCGAGAGAACTAAGGTATTTCCGACTTGAAATTTTTGAAATCAGACTTGGAATTTTCGTAGGAAATTACTTTGAGGCTGCCATAGAACTTTAGGGAACGTAAAACCTAGGCGGATAGTCTAGCGAACTAAGTTTTAAGCGATTTTTCCTGTCTCGATATATTGTCCATAATTGTTCATCCAAATCTTGCAAACCGATCTAAACTCTCCGAAAGTCGAGAAATGATCGCCACGCATATCAAGCTCGCTTCCTAAAGAGAGAAAAAGTTAGAGACATGAACGTCGTCTTAAAACCGATTCGTTTCTGGCAATTTTCTCGGAACCGACATATCCCAAGTCGTCAACGTGGAAACAACCAAATCACAGTCCAAGCGTCGTCTATAAATCGTCCCGAATTATCGATCATTCCAAACATCAGGAGAGGAAACGTACACAACCCTTCAAAGTATCGGTTCAACCGTTTTTCTTTCGTAAAAAAAAAGGGGGAGTAGGTACGTATACTATACTCGTATACTCCCAAACTTCAAAAAACTTCTGCAAATCGTCAAGAATAGGCAAACGACAATCTTAATATTCGTCTAAACGCTAGCAACATATCCAGACGATCATGAACATAATCTCAAAAACTATACATCATTTCTTGTCGCAATCATGCGTACAGAAAACTTGTACCAATATCAAACTGAAACTCGACGATTAGCCAAAGTATTGAAGCCTTTTCCGGCTTCAGAAAGCCAGTTTCGTTTTAAACTTAGCGGCGAGAAATCTTCAATCACCAAAGCATTTCTTTCAGTTTCCGTTGTACCAAGTAAGTCACGGAAAAGTATCGAAAACATTTGCGACGAAGAAAACTCGAGAATATATGTAGCATCGTGCACATTAAAAGAAGCACTTTCCTCCCGATGGTTAGCTAGATCCACTTCTGGTTGACCAATTCTTTCAAGAAACAAATGTGTCATGAGAATCCTCTCGAAAAACCTATGAAAAACGTTCCGCGACTAGATCGTATTGAAATAAACTTCGGTAATACTCCATGGGTAACGCCAAGCAACCTTCACCTAAGATCAAAATCACAGCGGGAACGTTTCTCGTAGAACCCGCAGAAACAATGCTACTTTGACATATGTATACATATCACTGATTTACGACCTTCGTAAAATCGGTTATATGATATGATAAATTATCGTATAGCCCACAATCGGAAATCATATGATAAATTCTTCATAACGAAACTAAGTCCTAACAACCAAACGGTTAACGGAAAATCTAAACTTTTCGAAAATTGACCAAGTTCAATACGCTCCACAATTCACTTTAAGCCCGCAACGTTTTAACCACAATACGCGGCATGTAAGGAAAAATTCGTAACAAAGCTTCTAGAGCTATACGAAACATCCTAAAAAATGCACGAAATACATCTCGGAAGGCCAACTCTTCACAAAGCACCATGAAGGAAAACACTTGTTCCCATGGACAAATTTACACGACACCTCAGTCATAATTCCTCGATCGCAAACAAAACTATTAGCATCCGAACAGGAACAACAATTTTTGGCTGCGAACATTCTTAGTCAAACCAGAATGTTTCTCAAACACAGGGCTAATACTAAACCCTCGCAACATCGCGAAATATCTTCAAAGCCCGCGAAATTTCAAGCACGAAACGTGGCATACGAAAGAATAACAAATCTTCAGCATCGCGAGACGTCGCGGACGCCTGAAGATTAGTTCTTCGACGAAATTTCCTTCCTCGATAAAAACACCTTCATGGAAGACCAGACAGTCATACGCACTAACATCTTCTCAAAACATATTCTTCGCGAAGACTCAAAATAGTAATTTTTACCATTAAGTTTGTTGCTGATCACAACAAACTCATAACGTCCTAAACAGACTTAGCCATCTCGTAGAAGATGACTCTCTTACATCCGACACAAGGATAATAGCGCTATAAAAGAAATCCGAAATTTTGGTCCAGCACTTCCGGTCTCCGGAGAGATGCTCGATTCCAACCATACAAGTCGTATAAGCCGAGAACCTATCGCGGACTTTAAATCGGTATGGAATCAGGATGAAACTGAAACGGGATACGTAAGTCGAATTAGTCATCGCACCCTCTAAAACCAGGAGTAAACCTAGGTCTTGCCCTAAACCCAGCGCACTGGTCTCTAACATCTCTAGGCATAGTATCAAACACCCTGATACGAGATCCCAAAATTTGTCTCTTTGCCAATATTCGAACGTCTTCAGAAAATCCCGCAAGTTTACACACTGCGGAAAACTCTCGAAACAGATTATGGATATGGCAATTCACACAGAGTTAGATTACGAGACGACAACTCGTAGTCTTCCCTCTACACCCATACAAAATGCCATCGGCAGCAACACGCCTTATAACCGCTACATAAAAACTAGACCATAAAGGTCCTACTGGAAAACTAGTCATAAGAACCTTAACTCCAAGATGAACTACGAAAGGCTTGATCCCTTCAACAAGGGTACGTAGGCAGCCGTCATAAGGCGCAGCCCCAATCTTATCGCGTTTTCTACTTTTAGGAGAGCGAGAAGATCACTTACCACAGACCTTTTCAACCATTAATTCCGCCTAACTCACCTAACTTGCCTAACTTGCCAAGCCACTCGCTAGAACCTCACGCTAGAAGCTCATGATTCTAACGAGCTGGGGGGCTAACTGTTGGGGTCAAAATCGGTCACGACGGAATCAATGTCTGAAAGTCCGTAAAAATCAGCATAACCGTTTTTACGAAAAGTAATCTTCGTAAAGATATCTTTACGAACAGCCTTGCAGTAAAATATCGTCCAAATCTCAATCGAACCACTAAATACCGATTGTCCGAAGGCAACGGACATGTATCCAAATCGGCCGCGGACAAGCTCGAGTATGGAAATCAGACCGCGGACAAGCCAAGCTCGATCGATACGCGGCGACCAAGCATGCACACAGCTCGGTCGCTACGTAGCGACCGAGCTCGAGCCAAGCTCGGTCGCTACGTAGCGACCGAGCATCCGTCTCACTTGGTCGCTACGTAGCGACCGAGCGATCGTCCCGCTCGGTCGCTACGTAGCGACCGAGCTCAGCCAAGCTCGGTCGCTACGTAGCGACCGAGCGATCGTCCCGCTCGGTCGCTACGTAGCGACCGAGCGATCGTCCCGCTCGGTCGCTACGTAGCGACCGAGCTCGAGCCAAAGCTCGGTCGCTACGTAGCGACCGAGCGATCGTCCCGCTCGGTCGCTACGTAGCGACCGAGCTCGGGCCAAAAGCTCGGTCGCTACGCAGCGACCGAGCGATCGTCCCGCTCGGTCGCTACGTAGCGACCGAGCTCAAGCCGAAGCTCGGTCGCTACGTAGCGACCGAGCACTCGTTTCGCTCGGTCGCTACATAGCGACCGGGCTCGAGCCAAAGATTGGTCGCTGTTTAGCGATTGAACCTTTCCGAACATCGATACGACACCAGTCCTTGCATTCTCGTCAAACCTTCGAATGCTATCTCCCGAAGACCGTAGCAAGCTCAGTCTATGTTTCCCGCTATTCTAATTCATCGATCAAACTTCGCGGATTAGAAACCGCGGAAAACTCGTAGTAAACGTGTCGAGTCGGAAGACGGCCCAAAGGGACCTAAAACACGACTCGAGGCCCATCCTACGATTTTTCCTAACCAAAAGCCCGTGAACCACAGCATGGTTCGCGCTTGGCCCGCGAGGAAGGATAAATGTCAAGTTTCCGCGGATAAATACGGAAGTTTTGAAGATAATTGTGAAGATCGGGAAAAATGGAATATCTCCATTTTTATGCTATGACGGCTTAAGGGCAGAAGAGTAAAAGCGTAAACCGACCTTGGAGCTAGTATATAAGGAGTCCTAGGCGAGGAGCAGAAGAGAGAACTTTTTAGATTCGGAATTCTCTGCACTTAGAAACTTTAGGCTTATTCTCGACAAGTTCGGTTTCTATGACTGGCACTCAATTACTAGACGAACTCGCCCAGGCAGTTCGATCTCTTGTCCAGCTCTATCAATTGAACTACGTTCGGCTTGATCCTCGAAAGGGGTACGTAGGCAGCCTTTAACAAGGTTCAGTCCGAAATCAATCTAAGCCTTTTAGATATCTTTTTCGTCCTTTGTTATCGAGCTGCGACTCAACTAGGATTAGGGTTTTATGTTGCTAGAACTAGGTAACTCGCTGACGGCCCCTGCGGCCAAAGCCTTTGTATTCTCTTGTAATGATCGCAACGCTCTTACGCGGACTCGAAATAAGATCTACTGCTTTCTCTAAACTCGTTTGTTATCTTTTCATGATTTCCGCATATATTCGATCACTTGTCGTTGGCTCTCGCAGAGATCCGGGACCTCTGGGAAATTAGGGTTTTCCTAGTTTCCTTATTTAAACGGAAATCGACAGTGCGAATTTCGGTTCCCACATTGGTCCACAAGGAAGGATAAATGTCAAGTTTCCGCGGATAAATACGGAAGTTTTGAAGATAATTGTGAAGATCGGGAAAAATGAAATATCTCCATTTTTATGCTATGACGGCTTAAGGGCAGAAGAGTAAAAGCGTAAACCGACCTTGGAGCTAGTATATAAGGAGTCCTAGGCGAAGAGCAAGAGGGAGAACTTTTTAGATTCGGAATTCTCTGCACTTAGAAACTTTAGGCTTATTCTCGACAAGTTCGGTTTCTATGACTGGCACTCAATTACTAGACGAACTCGCCCAGGCAGTTCGATCTCTTGTCCAGCTCTATCAATTGAACTACGTTCGGCTTGATCCTCGAAAGGGGTACGTAGGCAGCCTTTAACAAGGTTCAGTCCGAAATCAATCTAAGCCTTTTAGATATCTTTTTCGTCCTTTGTTATCGAGCTGCGACTCAACTAGGATTAGGGTTTTATGTTGCTAGAACTAGGTAACTCGCTGATGGCCCCTGCGGCCAAAGCCTTTGTATTCTCTTGTAATGATCGCAACCCTCTTACGCGGACTCGAAATAAGATCTACTGTTTTCTCTAAACTCGTTTGTTATCTTTTCATGATTTCCGCATATATTCGATCACTTGTCGTTGGCTCTCGCAGAGATCCGGGACCTCTGGGAAATTAGGGTTTTCCTAGTTTCCTTATTTAAACGGAAATCGACAGTGCGAATTTCGGTTCCCACAATAATCTTGTTTCTTGTTGCAGAATGGATGAACTTGTAAGTGCTCCAGTTCCTTTCACAACATGATGAAAAAGGCTGTCCAAAAGCAACTTAAATGCTAAGGCTTGAAGCTTGGGAGCTGAAGATCCATGAACTGCCCACCATCTTAAAGGTTCTAAGATAAATCTATCAATGATTACATCAACACTACCAAAATCTTCCAAGCTTCAAGAGAAATTAGAATACTCAATGTTAACCTCTCTCCTTTCATCTTGATTTGGAAAATACTTCGTAATGCAATTTGTTCTTTCTCTAATAATCTCCAAATCTTGATGTGAAGCTTTTCTATTGTTCTCTTCTCCAAGCCACTTTGAGCTATAATATCTTCGTCAAACAAAATAAACAACAATAATGTTACTTAAATAACTATCGAAACTGTTTAAATTTTAGTTTGTAAGATAATAAATCATATGAAGTAGAATACATTTATAACATAGTTGAGATTTAGAGAATGTGCCATACAATGGAGAGGAGTGTTACTTTTACTCCAACGAGATGTCAAAATAGATTGCACAACATTCCAAAAAACCGAGTCATCTTCAAGTTATTTCCTTTCCTCTCTAAAGATAACTGTTTTCACAGTTTGTATCATGCTTTCCCACCATTAATAAACAAGATGAAGTGAAGGCTTATCAGTATCAGCAGCTCTAATCACATTATATATCGGTAAAGTGAAAGACAAAACATATTCAATCTCATCCCATAACATCTTATCTAATATCTTTTTCTTCACTGCTGATGTTCCTTCTTCACCATCATCTTTATAATCATCCCACTTAGGTCGGATCACCATTTGTTGTAATCCGGTTTTTATTTTCTTGAATCTCTTAAGCATCACAACTGTTGAAGCAAACCTGTAAAAACAAACTTAATAATTTTATTTTATAAAAAAACAAATCTAATTAAGATTGAACTTAACAAACAGAGAACACAAACCTTGTAGAAGAAATTGTAAGGACATTAAGATCACAATGCTCTGTGAACATGACAAGCCTTATTCCATGGTTTATAATGAATTTCTTGATCCAAGTAACATCCTCACTGATAGACTTTATCCAATAACAAGCATCATACACATCTCCATTGCTTCTTGTATTATAAACTGGTGCACATATGTTCATGAGTGCAAGATTCAAAGTATGAACCACATATGGTGTCCAGAATATAGTAGGAAACATAGTTCAAATAAGTGCACCAACTTTTACACAATTTGAAGCATTGTCTGTGAGTACTTGAACCACATTCTCATGTCCAACCTTTTTAATGCATTCTATGATCATTTTTGCAATCACCTCACCAGTTTTTGTTTCACCTTGAGTGTTGATTGCTCTTAACATCATTGGACCACTCTCATTTGCAGCAATAAAATTTAAGATAGGTCTTCGATGAAGATCTGACCAGCCAATCACTACATATGCTAACTCCTTTATGTTTCCATGAATCCTTCAAAGGCTGCAAGTGCACTTCAAGGTTCTTTTTTTCTTTTTGAAGAAGTGTAGTCCTCAAATCATTATAACCAGGAGGAACAATCTTGGAATTTGTGATGCACACACAAATGAGTTGCGATAATGAGGATTTCTTGCAACGTTAAAAAACAACCTGCTTGTACAGAACATTCTAAATATTTCACCATCACACTGTTTCGTAGCCTGATTGTTAAAATGCTTTTAAGCTGAACCCATTCATTTTCTCTTCTTTGAATCAGCCTCATTTGTATCAGGAAATTTTTAGTTCATGTCATAGTCAAGAGAAGAAGCAGATGCCTTTCTTGACGATGAAGGTAATGGAACTGGCGTAGGAGCTGCACGTTTTATCCTCTCCTTGCAATCATTAACCAATTTCTTCATGTTATCTCTTTGTTGTGGAGTAACTTTCAAGCATCATTTGATTCTCTTAACTCCCTCTTGTAAAAGATAAGTCACAACTCTAGTATGAGATCCAACGTTGTATTGCAAAATTTGCATTCAAACTTCCATGATCCCGCTCCTGCTATCTTTTCAATCTTGTTCACATAAATCTATAAGGGTGCTTTGTCATCCACATCATCATTATCAGATGGGTTCATACTTCTGAAAATAAATATTGTCATAATGGATCAATGAACAGACATGGTCGCTATACTCTACGTAGAAACGAAAGGAAACACCAAAAAAAAAGGATTCTCTGCACTTTTTTAATATTAATATAAGACTTTTTTTTTTAAAAAAAGGGCTTAATATAAGACTTTAACCTTAGATTTACAATCCAAATTCAGTTTTAGTTTCAACTTTCAACCGATACTAACCATCTAATCATTAAAAAAAAGAAGAAGAATATAACAATTAACAAAGAAATAAAAGTCGAAAGAAAATTACCTTGATCGATTGTTTGGTCTTGGTACAAAGAAGAAGAAATATAGCAACTATGAAATGTAAAAGAGATGAGAATGACGACTCGTAGTCGTAGTCTTTTGGGTTTCCTTTTTTTTTTTTTTTTAATTAGGGTTTTCAGTTCAGGAAATAAAACATAAACACATTTAATTTTTTTATTTACGATTTCATTATTGGATTTACACTCTTCCAACTAGGAATCATTGGTTCCAATACGCTTCCAAATCTGTTTTTTCAAAACCGCGGTTCTGACACCCTTCCGAGCGGTTCTGCACGCTTCCGACCCCGCTTCCGAACCAGGAACCATGGCTTAGGATACACTTCAATGCAACGTAGGAAATAACTAAGCGCACTAATTAGTAAAATATTTTAATATGGCTATTAAAGAAAATTGAAATGTAAAAATTTAAAGATATACCCTAAATTAGTGCTAAAACACTTTATCATTTCAAAATTAGCATATAAAAGGGAAAATGACAAAATAGTACTAATTTAAAGTAAAAATATATTTTTATTTTATGTTTGAGTTTAAACATTAGAATTTAAGGTTAAGTGTTTAGGAGATGTGGTTAGAGTAAAAGTTTAGGATTTGAAGTAATTAAGTGGTTTTATCTTTCAACTAGTGTTAACATAATCATTTTTTCCTTGTGTGCTAATTTCGTCATAATAATTTTTTGTACTATCTAAGTCATTTATCCAAAATTTTACAAACATCTACATTTACCATTTGACTGCACTTGTAATCTTTTTGAGATTATATATACAAACGAATTATAAATACTTAATTTTAATTAAGGCCAAATGTCCAAACTTCTCTTGCTTCTGCTCATGGCTGACTCTAGACTCTAATTGTCTCCAATAAGGTTTACTTCACACTAACATGGAGATCTAAGACTTCTATGTTTTTCCATGTCTCGAAAAGCCTTAAAAGATAGCTTCCCGACAGTTGTTTCCATTTTCTTAATTTTTAATCGCTGTTTTTTCGAGCGACTTGAATGGGAACCTGCGACTGGTCGCGCGATCAGTCGCGCGACATCAAAACGAACAACAACCTGCGACTTGCGATCAGTCGCACAGGTCGCAGGTCGCAGGTCGCGCGACACGTAAACAAACAGGGCCATATATTACCCTCTCTCCCATATTTTACTTTTCCTCTCATTTTCACCTTTTAATTTTCTCCCACTTACTCCATACTTCCCAATCACGCATCATATAAATCATGTGTTCAATGCTTGGAAAATAACATGCTATAATTATGATCACACACTTGGTCCATATACAGCACCTGTTAAGAACTAAGGTTTCGAACGTTGTCAAATACACACACTTGGTCCATATAGTTTAGTAAACTAAAAGTCAGAATGTTGTCAAATTTATCGGAACATGTTCTAAAATTAGTGCCAAATGCATATAAAATTAATTCGATGCCGATAAACCAATCAAGTTGTCTAATGGTTTAAGTAAGACAATTGTAATAATTTATACAGTTGACAAAATAGTAAATTGTTTATTTTTTTCGTCGTGCGTTCAACATACGTCGTTTTCACGAGCAGCGAGCAATATAATTTCATAAGAGGATTCTTCAGAAGATTATAATTTTACGGTGGGGAATAATTTGTTTGAGATGTGTTTTGGAACAAAAAACGACGTTACATTGTTCCAAGAGCTACAAAAAGTTAGGGATCCTTTATTCTTTCACTGTGACAACCACTGACCATAAGATGACAAGGTAGACTCTTCTTTATGTCGATGTTGATGTATATATACGATTTTGATGATATGGTTGATTATTCCCTGGCGTCGAACTGATACACACCATTTGTAATAACATTGGGATTCTTAATCAAGATACAAATTGATATTCTAAACGTGTAAACCGTTAGATATTTTGTCGCTAAAAAGTATTTATAATCACAAGTAAATCATTCAACCATTTTTATCATGTTTTTTTGTTGTTTTGGTTTTGATATACGTTGTATTAACTTCACTATTTACATCACTCATAAGCTTTTATAACATATAAGTAACTAAATTTTTTGTTTGTTTGTCTCAACTGCCTAAATTACTATAGTTAATAAAATTTATGATAAAATCCGAAAGCTGAATATATAATAAAAATATCATATATAAATCCGAAAACTGAATACAATTTGATATTGGTATTATTTTTCAATATTAACTTTGTTAATTAAAAAATATCAGTGTTAAAAAAAAAACGGTCTGACCGATCATCTGTATAGATAATTACAATATGTAATATGCTGTAATATGTTGTTAATGGTATTTCATATCAACAAAGTTTAACCAGAGGCTATTTCAAATCAAACCACATATTAAATAAACATGTTTGCAATATAATATACATTTTTCAAAGTATAATTAGATTAAAATGGTATTAAAGCACAATATTACATCTAAGAAAGATTTTTTCCTAATATGATTTTATATGTTAGGATATTATTCATTTAATTACTTTTGTATCTATAAATATATATTGCTATTGAAACGATTTAGGATGATATTTAAATTTAATTTGAATGGGTTAATTTGACAAATAACTGACTATGCTTATGTCCATAGATTAACCTGGTCGACAATTTTTTTTTGGGGGCTGTTTGAGTGGGAGATGGATAATTAGTAGAGGGAACACATATGTATAGCATCCACTTTTTTTTTCACCATTCAACAAAACCGTAGTATTTCCGTGAATAAGGTAGTTAGACTGCTTTTAAAAAAAACTGTTATTGCCACCTTGGTTTACGGAGTCTTTATGAGTCTGTAAATTTTCTTGCTGTCAAAAAAAAAAAAAAACTGTTATTGTTTGTTCTTAATTTTTGGACCCCAAGTGAAGCATTTCATCAACTCCTGTTTACAAGTAGTTTAGTTTATCCTTGTATTGTATATATTTTTTAAACATCAAATAATTGTATGCTGTTATTCAATAATATATATATATAGATAGTTTTGTTTTTTTGACAGCAAACATTTACAGACTCATATTGACCCTGTAAACCAAATTGGTAACTCTGATATAGATAGTTCATTATCTTGATATAATTACTTATATCCAATTAAAAATAATAATAACAATACTAAATTAATATTTACACTTAAGTAAATAATATTTTCAAAATACTAAATATACTAAATTAATAATTCACACCAATATAAAATTTACACATTGATATTTATATATAGTTGATATCTATAATAGTTTATATATTATATTCAAAAATATTTAGTGAAGAGATTGTTTAAATTTTATTAAAAAGTAAATAAATATTAATTCCTTGAAAAATAATTAAGAAAATATTTCACACGACTTTTTATCAAAATATAGTTATTTAAAATCATCCAAAATCATATACATATTTATTTCTCAAACTCAAAAGAATAATATATATGTTTAATTTATATTATATTGTGAATAATTTATTGTTTCTTTATAAAAATATTTTTAAAATAACTACTTTTAATTATGAAATAAATAGTATTATAACTTTATATATATATATATATATATATTAATTTAAACTTGTACATTACTTTGGGCCACTTTATCTATTTTTACCGTTCGAACGTATGTTTTGAACCACTATGGGGTTTTTCGTTTTTCCACCCAGATGAGCTATCTGAATGAAGATGAAAGTTTTGTTCGTTTATGCATTAAAAGTACAAGTCATCTGGATGGCTCATCTGAATGAGTTTTAAAAATTTAGGCTTAATTTTGAAAATCAGCTAGTCGATCCAAATTGGATCATCTAGATGGAGATGAGTTTGTCAAAATGATATAATGTCTATTATACCACCATGTAATTAACAAATTACAAACTCAAACCTAATATCATTTTATCACTCATGAAAAACGACAAAAAGAAAAAAACATTTTCCCACCAAAACTACAAAACACAATTTCCGCCAAAACCGCAAAAACGCATTTTCCCGCCAAAGCCGTAAAACACATAATTTCTCGCCAAAACCGTAAAAACGCATTTTCCCGCCAAAATCACAAAAATATGTTTTCCCGCCAAAACCGTAAAACACATATTTTCTCGCCAAAACCGTAAAAACGCATTTCTTGCCAAAATCACAAAAACATGTTTTCCCGCCAAAATCGTAAAAAAATACGTTTTTCGCCAAAACCGTAAAATTGTGTGTTCCCGCCAAAACATGTTTTCCCACCAAAACCGCAAAACGTAGTTTCTCGCCAAAACCGCAAAACACGATTTCTCGCCAAAACTGCGATTTCTCGCCAAAACCGCATTTTCTCGCCAAAACCGCATTTTTTCGCCAATATTAAACATATGATTAAATCAAAATAAAGATATATTTATAATTTGTTTATTAAACTCATCTGGATCGAAATAGAAATAATGGAACAAACATAAAATCCATCCAGATGACTCATCTAGGTGGCTCATCTAGATGGAGAAACGAATAGTTCCTAAAATCTAGATAGACCATTTGGATGGATCGCATAGATGGAACAACTGGATGGAGATAATAGATGGAGAAACGAACAATCCCTATATCTGCTTGATCTACACTTGTACCACACAAAACACTTGATCTGCTGGATCCGCAACACTTATCCGTCTCCTTCATTTGGAGCATTAATCAATTCATCTTGGGATAAGTCGATGTTTGTATGTGAAGTTTGTTGACCGAGTTGATTTGGTTATCACAAAAGTTGAACATCGCTTCTTCTAATCGGGTGTCGCGGTCTGTAACACTCGATTAAATCGAAGTAAGAAAACAAAAAGTAACAAAAAAAAAAAGGTGTAAATGGCAACAAATTCCAAAATACCGGCTGATAATAGCCCCACATCCCTTTCTTATTATTTGAGGAGCATTAAAAATAAATAACCTTTAGTTCATGTGTTTATTACAAGTATGTCATTTCTTATGTGGCAACTCCACAAGCTCTCTCACCTATTCTATTTAAAACCCCTTTGTTAACTAGAGTAATTACACAACATGCCATTGATCAAAACATTATAATTACTTCAGTTTTGTCTACATTTGTCACATATATACGTTGATACGTATTACATCAAATCTTATCATTTACTTCTTGCGTTAGTTACCTTAACCGAAGCTCTACGTATTATATCAAAGATTTTAAAATTATGTTAATTACCTTGACTGAAGTTTTTTCATTAATTTGTTTCAATACAAAAAATTACTGACATACGTAGTGGTCTAATTTTTTTATTCAAAAATGAATATAGATGCGAAAAATTAATGTGCAATTATCAACCAAAGTTTGTTTTTCTGTAAAATCCTAAAAGTATTTGATGATCAATACGTGCTCAAGTGATTGATTTTCTTAAAAATGCGAAAAAATATTTGTTCTCTTAAAAATATATCAAGAAAAAAAAACTTTTTTTCTTAAAATAATGAAACAGAAGAACCATGCATATGACATATACTTGCCCCGTTTCATTAAATTGTTAGATGATCTCCGCCTTGCGATTGTAGAAACTAAGGTACAATACGATTTTCTGGCATACACATATAAAAACTTACCTTAGGTGATCTATCGTAATTAAGATTTTAACGCCAACTTGCATAATGCAAATAATGGCGGAGCAAATTGCCCATGATTCAAATGTTATTTGCAAGGACGAAATTGATTGATGATTGGGAAAAAGGAAACTTCTAATAACTTTGACATATTTTTAAATTACAAATTTGGTAAAATGATGGTAATAATACGTGATTTGCAAGGACTTGACTTTTATATATAAGGAACGTAGATTAAGGTTCAAATGATTGTAATCAATTAATAATCGTGAATTTTTTTGAATTTGTTCAATTGCGATTGATAAAAGAAATTTTGCATTAACTATTTACAATATTAAAGTAATTCTCGACTAAGATTGGAGCGCAAGTTATGTGTAATATTCGATTTAGTTACGACCATTATTTTGAATCTATATGACCACACGGCGATTTCTTTTTAGTATAAATATACGGCTTCTATAATTCAGAAAACTCACCACACTTTTCTTCTCGACTTTGCTCATATCAAAACATTCTCTCAAGCAATCAAATGGTTGGTTTTAACTTTGTTTCCGATTTGAAACCATTCAAGACATTGTTTCTTTTATATTTTATTAGTCTATTGTTTATGTTTTGTTTTATTTTATATTTATAATTTATTTTATGCAAATAAATATACAATTTTTAAACAAAATTTTTGCAGCTTAATTTAGATTGACATATTAAATTTCGTCTAACTCTTACTTTATAACATATAGTATTTTTTGCTATGACTTTAGCTTTTATTATGTCTACATATTAAAAGTGTAATATTTTGAAATCTATTTATTCTGCGCAGGGCGCGGGTTATCACCTAGTCTAGTCATTAAGACAGATACATCGTTTCGATTCCGATTCAATACTCTTTGGACGCGATTTGTCTTTTCCCGAATAAGAATTTGAAGTTAAAAAAATAAAGTAAATAATCCTTCCTTTAATTTTCCACTAATATCAAATCGTAGAATATTGTTCCCACCAATTCTTATCATCATCTCCTCGGCGTCACTCGATTTTTTAAATCTGTAATAATTAAATTTTCTTCCGACATTGGCGTCTCTCTCTCTCTCTCGATCGAAGCATTCTCAAATCTGTGTTCTTGAGATTCAGATGTATCCTTCTCTCGACGATGAAGATTTCGTCTCTGATTTCTTTTGCTTCGATCAAAGGTTCTTCCTTTCCTCTCTTCTCTATCGATTCTTGTTGTTTTCTATTTTGATTTATCAAATTTGCTTTTAATTGTGTATTTTGATATTGATTTGACGAAACCAATTCTATTTTTTATTGTTTAACAACGTTGTTGATTCGGTTTAAGCTGTTAAATTGAATATGAGAAGTAACTCAATATTGTTGATTTTATTATTCTATTGATGAACGAGAGAGATGTCTGTTTCAGCAGCAATGGAGCAGAACTCGATGATTACACACAGTTCGGTGTAGATTTGCAGCCTGATCAAGCAGGTACCTTCCCAGATTTTGGGTCATACGGTGTCAATCTACAGAACGAACCACAACAAGTTTTCAACATCGGAGATTTGACATCGTACGGTGGAGTTTTAACGCAAGAGCCAGGGGAGTTTCATAACTTTGGAGGGCCAAATGATTGTGGAACTGTGCAGGAAGATGAAGTAGTTGTTAACTCTAGCTCATCTGGTGGAGCTGTTAAGCAAGAACAAGAACATGTAGATGAGGAATGCTCTAGAAAGCGGTAGGCTTTGATAAAAAATCCAAAACTTTTGTGTGATCTTGATTGTGTTTGATAAGAATCTGTGGTGGTTGTTGTTGATAGGGGAAGGACTGGATCTTGTGTCAGACCAGGAGGAACCAAAGCTTGTCGTGAGAGATTGAGGAGAGAGAAGCTAAATGAAAAGTACAATTTGTTTAGAACTTATTAGTTTTTTTAGTTTGAATTGTCTAAAACTGGGTTTGTGTCTTTAGGTTCATGGATTTGAGCTCGGTTTTAGAGCCTGGGAGGACTCCAAAGACCGATAAACCAGCTATACTCGATGATGCAATCCGTGTCTTGAATCAACTCAGAGATGAAGCTCATGAGCTTGAAGAAACTAATCAGAAGCTCTTAGAAGAGATCAAGAGTCTCAAGGTTGGTTCGCTTTCTCATCAATTGCAAGAACCTTAGTCTATGGAACGAGAATAAAGTTTTGGTTTTGACGTATAGGCTGAGAAGAATGAGCTGAGGGAGGAGAAGCAAGCTTTGAAGGCGGAGAAGGAGAAGACGGAACAGCAGCTGAAGTCTATGATGGTTCCATCTACAGGGTTCATGCCTCAGATTCCAACTCCATTTAATCAAAACAAGATGGCTGTTTATCCGAGCTACGGTTACATGCCAATGTGGCATTACTTGCCTCAATCCGTTCGCGATACCTCTCGTGATCAAGAACTCAGGCCTCCTGCTGCTTAAACTCTCCATTACATTACATATTATGTTTGGTACTAGAGAATTTAGAGAGATATCTAATCCACTTGGTTTTAGGATTATTCCGTTTGGCAAGTGTAAAAGCTTTACTCTTTGTCTTGTGGTTTCTTGTGGATTTTTGACCGGGGGGATCAAAAAGAAAACAGAAATGCTCTCGTTGAGAGTTGAACTCAAGACCTCCCGCTTACTAAACGGGTGCTCTAACCAACTGAGCTACGAGAGCATGTTGTTGTTACATTATTCCATTATAAGTTCCTATTACTACTATCCACTGAAATGCTACTTACAAGTCTGTGGTTGGTCCTAAAGAGGAGGGCCAGGAGGCTCTGTGAATGGAACTGTGCAGAGAATTATCAGTAAGTGAAAATGGTTTTTTTTTCAAGAGGTTGTTGATCTGATGGTACTTCCACAACGTAAAAGTCACATATTAATTTAGTTTAAATTCAAAATGAAACGGTATCTCTCTGAGAGAACCGAAAGTGGGAAAGAATAAAGCAAAAAATGATTTGCAAAGATTTTGCCTACATCTTTTAAAACAATGCCTGGATTCCAAAATAGAAATCTCAAAATACAGACCCGATTGTGCTACAAAATCTGAAAAAACAAAAAAAAAAACGATCTCTTTCTTTAATTTGCTTTAGCCTTTGGAGCCTTCTTCCGGAGTTGCCTACCATGTCTCCTCGAGTTCTTCATTCCAATAAAGAAGAGCAGTGCCCCAACGAGTGCTACGCTCTGATAATAGAAAAGTCTCAGATCATGCATGATAAAAGATTGAATATGGAACTCACAATATATCTTTCAGAAACCAAGTTTGCTAAACCTGAGTAAACTTGGAAAACAGTTGGCTAAATTCCTTTCTCTCGACATCGTAGTTGTAGAAATCGTAAAGAATTGGGGTGGCAACAGCTTGATGAAGAAGCTGCAACCAGATTTCGTAGAGTTAAAACATGTTTTTTTCCTCTTCATTTATTTATACTAATATTTCAATATAGGAAGAGTTGGCCACATACTAGGAGATAGGCTCCCAAGGAGCTGCCAGAAACGAACAAAAGTCCACCAATACCCTTTAAGGCTATAGCAGCAGCAACAAGAAGCTTCATCTGCAAACAAAACAACAAGACTCAATCCGAGATTAAATTTTGGTTGTTGTTGTTTTTGGCCCAGAGACTAGACATGAAGAAGACACTTACATCGATGGGTGGCAATTGCTGGCCAGTATGAGTTGTGACATGACTAACAAAAGCATTGAACTTTGGTCTTAGAGATTTAGCTGCTCGACCTCCATTATCCCCAAAATCATTGAACCTGCTCCAGAGAAAGAAGAGGTGTTAATTAAATAGAACCGAAGCCAAGATAGTCAACTGAAATATGAAAGATCAATTCAACTATTAGAGAAAGAGCAAATCTTTGGAGCTAATTAAGAAAAAAAAATCATAAATAAAATCCAACCGGAAATAGCTTTTAGTATCTACCAAATCCAACACCATCAACAATCCATATGTTTTCTACTTTTTCCCCAAAACTAAGTAAGCTATGATTCATGTCTAGATAGCCATAATTTAGTTATTCTTTTAATATATTAGACACAGATTTTGATTTTTTTTTCTCAAGGATACAAAAGCAGATCTTGAAATGAGAGTAACAGAGCAAATCTAGAAGGAGTGGGATAAAATTGCATACTCTTGCCATGCGGAGAGAAGAAAGACGGAAACGAACAGAGCTCGACCAACAAAGGAAATCATCTCAACTGAATCTCGAACTCAGAGACAGAAAGACAGAGAGACAAAGAGAGTTAGATTTGGGTCCGTAAAGGAAGAGAGAAGGAGAAAGTGAAGAGGCTGGCCAAATTTGAAATATTAAGGCAGAGAGAGTATTCCAAGACTTTAGTCATCGCGACTACATTACAAATACATTGCCAATTCTGTATTCGCTGCTTCCTTCTTAAGAATGCGCCACGTGGACGATCTTACACGTCGATTGGCCAATCATATGCGTCCTTGTCATTACACGGCGACACTTAAACCTTACAAATTTATATTACTAATTTTTAAAAATATTTAACAAAATCATCATATAAAAATAAATTTATACTTAGAAAAAATATGTATTTAATTCAATCAAGTATTTACAATCCATAAATTATTAGTTAAAAATCACTTACACACAAAAATATTAGAACTTATAATTGACAACGCAAATTATAATAAAAAACTATATTTTTTATCCGTACATGCAAACACAATCTTCTTACAGATATATATTAACATATATAGTATAAATTTAAAAACTAATACGATAAATTAATTTTTATATTCTTTATCATTTTTGGTTTTTTTACTTTTTTTAGTTTAATTTTTTTCTTTTAAACATCAATGTAATCTATAAAACTATTGAAATGTAAACATTATCAAATATTTCAGGCAATAAAATAATATAAAAATGAATTTTTATCTCTTTTAATCCTCTTTATCTCTTTAAACAAGTAACATGCATGAAACTACTTCGAAAAAAAAAAACATTTAAGCAATTAACAAAGTAAATTTAAAATTTATGATAATTTTGGGGAAAAACTTAAAAAGGAAGTGAATTGAGATAATGATAATATTTCATTTATTTACTCGATAAATATAATACTTAATTATCTTACTATTTCATAAATTTAAATTTTATGAAATACAAATAGATATTGATAATTTCATTATTTTAATATAATTATATTTAAGAATTTTTAGTAATACATGCATTATGAGAACAAAAATTAAAGTACTACTCCTTCCGTATCACTTTAAGTGGTGTTTAGAGAAAAAAAATTGTTTCAAAAAAATTGATGTTCTCATTATTCTAAATAGAATTTAATATCATTTAAACTTTGTTACCAATTGCAAAATACTGAATTTTTTTTATTGGTTGAATTAATTTCATTTAGTGATGTTTTTATGTAATCAAGATAAATTGTATAGAAGTTTGTATTTTTTTAATTTAAGTGCAAAAACCTTAAAAATCACTTAAAGTGATAAAGAGAGGGTAATAATTTCTATGCCTAACATCATTAATTCATTATAAAATGAACATATTACACTATACAAAACAAGTGAAATATAAAAAAGGACGTTATTATAGTACATGGAATATAAAAAGAGGACGTTAATATAGTACATGGAAAAGGGAAACTGGAATGTGCACAGACCAGCATTGGAATATACATAAGATAAACTGGAATACGATCAAACCAGCATTTACATGAATTAATTTTCGTTTAAATCACGTTTTTCATTTAATTTTTGGTTAATTACAATCTAATATTATAAAGAAGAGTTTCTCTCCTTTACATGTCATCAATTCAACGCAGGAAAAGACGACATGTGTCCCATTCGGTAAAACACACCGTTTCATTTATTTGTGAATCGATCTGTGCGGGCTTTCTAATTGTTATGGGCCTCATGTGTGGATGAAGAAACCATCTTGACAGCCCGATAGAGGTGGCGACCTAATCCTCTCTTTATGCCGTCTCATCTTCTCTCTTCGTTCTATTGCGACTTCTGATCTTCTTCTCCATCACCGAACGGTTCCAGTTTCGGATTCTTCGTGTTATTGCGACGTCTGATCTTCTTCTCCATCAATCAACCACGATGTAGCTTTGAATGCGCGATTTTCATCACCTAGGAGTTTGTCCACACATGCAGACATAATCATCTTACGAATATTTATTATTTTATATTTTATTAATCCAAAATCGGTATTATAAAACTCTAATTGGTGAACATGCTGAAGGAAAAAAAATTATGGTGAATTCTTTGTTCCTCAAAATTTGTACCAGTTATGTTGAAATTTTAGTCAAATTATTGAAAGGTATATCTTTTTTTCTTCTTCTAAATTCCCCATGGAGGAATGAATTTATAAGAAAAGAATTCCCTATGCAATTTTGATAAGGAACAAATTAAACAAAAATTCATATTTTTTTTTACTTTTTCAATTCTTCAAATGAAATTTTATTTTTTATTTGTTCATTTTTTTCATTCTTCTAGTGGTCACCACCTGAAGCTATAGTGTTTCACGGATTAAACTTAAACTGGTTTAAAGTAAAAGCAAGAAAACTTGTTTTGAACTTGGTCACAAGTTAAATTATTATTTATAATTTTAAATAGTTAAATCAAACATCAAATTATTTATATATGTCAAAAAACGTTCATCAAACTATGTACTTACTATCGTGTTAAAAGTTTTAAAACTCTCTTATATTAGAAATAGTTTAGAAAATATCTTTATATAAGTATTTTTGTTTGACTAATATTTAATTATAAATTGTTTTATATCTTAGTTTTTAAACTTTATAATAAAAAATATTGTTTTCAGATAGCAACACAAAATATATAAGAATTCTCTTAATTTTTAAATATATTTTCACAATTTTATTATATTAGTTTATAATTAATTATTTAATATAACATAAATTTAATATTATTAAAATAAAATGTGTGTTTTATTATATATAAAATTCATTACGGGTTTTGTGAAAATTAATAAATACTAAGTTAAAAACAAATAATAAATCAATGAACTATATAAAAGCTTAAAACCTAATAAAATATGATAAACAACAAAATAAGAATTTTAATATAACATATATATTTAAATATTATAAATCAAACTTCGTTTTTAATCATATATAAAATTAATTACAGATATTTTTTTAAATTAATAAATTAGTTATTCAGCTAAAAATAATTAATAAATCAATGACTAAGCTAAAACCTAATAAAACTTGACAAATAAGCAAAATTGACTAAAATCATGGAAAACATAACAAATAAGCAAAATCAAAATAGTATTATATATATATATATCTAATTATTATTTATTGTGTTATATTGTGTTTTCCAAAAAGAATTCTTGCGATCAGTTTAGTATCATCTATGCATTGTATACTCTCGAATATATAAATATATATATTTCTGAACAATTAAATATTAAAATATTTTAGTGGTATAATTAAACTTGGGTCTCTAGTCAAAAAACAAAACTTGTTTCCAATTTATGTAAAGAATATTATTTTTTTGAATGAGCAAAGATTTAAGGATGGTTATTGTTTTAAGAACATTAACTTGTTATTTCTGAACAATTAAATATTAAAATATTTTAGTGGTATAATTTAAACTTGGGTCTCTAGTCAAAAAAAAAAACTTGTTTCCAATTTACGTAAAGAATATTATTTTTGTGAATCAGCAAAGATTTAAGGATGGTTATTGGCAAATAAATGTTTGAGAACTTTAATTTTTTTTTTTTTTTGAGATTCTATTGCTATAATAGTTTAAGGGTGTTTGAAATATTACTAATTAATTGTTATCGATTCGAAGATTTTCAAATTTCATTTATGATAATAGTTTTTCATTCTATTTTAACAAAATTTAACGTTATTAAAATATAATTTATCTTTTTTATTCATAAAATACAACTTTCAAAATATTTTGGCAATTAAAATAACAGATGTAAGATTTAAAATTCGCTATGTAATTTGTTATTTGAATATCACAACAACAAATTACATAGTGGTAGAGTTTAGGTTTTTTTAGCTTTAAGTTTTGAGATTATTTTTTAGTGTTTAGGGTTGGTAGAGTTTTAGCGGGATTTATGGTTAGGTTTAGGTAGGGTTTTAGGGTTAGGTTTAGGCAGGGTTTAGGGTTAGCAGGGTTTAGGGTAGGGTTAGGTAGGGTTAGGATGGGTCGAAACCATCTTATCACACTGTTCAAGCAACAAAATAAACTTATTTTCTCAGAGATGGCTAGCTCCAAAGTTTTTACGTGGGTTGATATGCTCTTTGTGAACTTTTAAATCATTTTTTTCCACCTATGTGGGAGATGATTTCGCGTACGTTTGTTGATTCTGTTTCTATTTGTTCATGTTTTGCAGGCACCTTGATAGTCGCCGTTTTCCTTCTTGGCCTTCACCGTCAATCATAGCCGCTCCTCTGACCGGTAAGTTTTCTTATTCTCTTAGTGGAGCACTGTATGATCTATTCTTGATATATACTGAGATTCTGATCCGATTAGATTGCATTTTACGTTAGATTGAGAAACGAGTTGGTGTTGTAGATGAGCAGTTGGAGTTTCTTCAGTTGGTTCAAAGTATATGGCTGCTTAAATTTTAACAAGACTTATTCGAACTGTTGGATCCTTGGCAGCTTTAAGACACAGCAGCAGTATTATCTCAGCTTCTATGCTCTTTCTTATATACAAAAACGTGAAGCTTTTTCCCTTTGATCTCTAATTGCTTCTTTGTTTCTTTGGAACAGCCAATGCATCTGATTGTTTAAGCTCTAATTATTAGATATAGATAGATACTTTCGACTAGAAGTGATCATAACACACCAGAAATGCATAATAAACATGGATTTGTCCCCTTAGGCATAAGAAACTGCTACTGTGAAGTAAAGTATTGAATAAAGATATCCTTTCTGGTGCTCTCATAATTATAGTTTCACTTAAAGATCTGTAGAGAATCGACCTTGGCTGTTTCTTGTAACAAGTAAATCGACACAATAATATGTTGGGCGAATCCTCTCCAAACCGGAGACAAACTCTATATCACTATGAATCGAAAACGTTACAAGCTTCGCACTAGTTGCGTGTTCTATGCTTTAGAGAGTTTATATGTTTCTGTGTCTTACAACTTTGAGTAGAGACCTCTATTTATACTAGACCTAATCATGTTAATCCTTGTTGTATAAGGAATAACATATATCCTAAAGCTATAAGGAATACTTAGACTTAACCCATATTCTTTATGTCTTGTTTCAGGTCTAAAACCGAAGCCCATAAGCAGCCCACCAGATGGCCCAAGAGACACAAGCCTCACATTCTCCACCTTGACTCTTTGGCCTCACTATCGACTTCTCCGTCTCTCTCTCTTTCTCCTTTGGCGACCAGAAGCTTCGACGAGCTCACCGCTTCGTCTTCTCCGACGATCGTCTGTTCCTTGACGCCGTCGTCACCGGAGATGCATGCTTCTCTCCGATCCTTGCTCCTCGCCCTTGCTGTAATCTCTCTCTCCTTCGATTCCCCGTGACCAAGACAAGATCCCGACTTCACCGCCGCTCGTCTTCACCGGCGTTAGCTGTCACCGCTTCCGCCATTGACGTCTCAGGTTCCTTTTGCTCCTCTTTGTCTTTTTTCCTTAGACAAAGCTTTAACCTTTGATCTCAATTTCTTTTTCCAGCTCGTGCCTTGATGAATCTGTTGTAGCTTTGTGATTTATCAAATGGCAAAGCCACTTAACTCCTCCTCACGCCACCTTAAAAAAACGAACCAGAACTTTGCCAAAGACCAAAAAATATCCTCTTTTGTTTTGACTTTCCTTCCTGTATACATACGTGTCTTTTAAGCTCTCCTAGAAACCTGTAACGAAAGATTCTTTTGCTGAATAATTAAACATATCTCCTTGTTTAATGTTACAGCTCATGGTGTTGACGTCTCTTCACCATCGTTACTTCCGTAAGGTAATCAAATTAGAATTGTTGCTTCAATTCCTTCAAGAGCTTTGAACTTGTGAATTAATAACTTTTGTTCACAACTGTGTTGCAGGCGTTTCCTTGCTACAACCCCACGTCTTCAGGTAGAGCTTCTGATTCTTCTCTTTATAATGATTTTTCCAGCTTCTGTTTGAAGCTTAATCTCTGCATAAAACAATTCTTTGACTAGTATTTCCTGAATAGATTTCTTGCATAGACAGCTCCTGTCTACACCCGTCATTATTTGAAGGTAATCTTCTACATTCAAATTCATCTTCTTTCCGAGCTTTATAATAACCCTGTCGAACCATCAGTTTACTTTTCCCGAAACTGATATTTTCTTTTGTGGCTTTTCCGCGAGGTGATCAACTCGACAGCATTGTCACCTGCAGCCACGCGAGACCTTCTAAGGCAGAACCTTGAGGATCTCCAAGCATGTCTCGAACTTCTGTCCAGGTACACACTTAGTTAGAAAATCTGCAGGGTTGATAGATGTGTGAATCTTGTGAACCGTAACGTCGCCAGCCTCAATTACGTCTCTCATAAAGTGTAGTCTAGTATCTATATGCTTAGTCCTTTCATGGAATCCTCCATTCTTAGCTAAGTGTATAGCACTCTGTGAATCTGAAAACACTCTCACATCATCTTGCTTGAATCCCAATTCACTAACAAACCCCTTAAGCCATAATGCTTCTTTAAAAGCTTCGGCTAATGCCATGTATTCTGATTCTGTCGTTGATAGTGCGACAATATGTTGGAGACCTGATCTCCAGCTTATTGTGTTGCCTCCGACTTGAAACACATATCCTGTCACGGATCTTCTTCTGTCCAAATCGGTTGCGTAATCTGCGTCACAGAATCCTTGTACTTTGAAATCTTCTCCTTTAGTAAACAATAGATCTGAATCTAGAGCTCCTTTAAGATATCTCATCACCCACTTAACAGCTTCCCAGTGTATTCTTCCTGGCTTGCTCATATAACGGCTGATTAAGCCCACTGCGAAACATAAGTCTGGTCTAGATCCCACCATTGCATACATTAAACTTCCAACGGCTGATGCGTATGGAATCACATTCATGAACTTTGCTTCCTCGTGCTCTTCTTTTTGTGTCAAACTTTGAAGCTTGAATTGTGGTCCGATAGGAGTAACCACAGCTTTGCTCTCTGCCATGTTAAAAGTTTCCAGCACCTTCTGTAGATACTTCCCTTGCGATAGTTTTAGAGTTCCTTTCTTCCTGTCTCTAATAATATCCATTCCAAGTATTCTTGAAGCTGCTCCAAGGTCCTTCATCTCAAACTCTCTCTTCAAGCTATCTTTGATTCTTTTAATTTCTTTAGAATCCTTAGATGCTATGAGCATGTCATCAACATAGATCAAGAGATAAACCATATGAGATAAGTCTGAACCTTTCATGTAGACACAAGGATCATATGCACTTCTTTCGAAGCCTTGTTGTTTCATGAAGCTATCAAATCTCCTATTCCACTGTCTTGGTGATTGTTTTAATCTGTAAAGAGATTTCAACAGGAGACACACTTGATCTTCTTTTCCCTCCTCAACGAAACCTTCTGGCTGTGCCATATATATCTCCTCGTCTAACGTTCCGTACAAGAAAGCCGTTTTCACGTCTAGTTGTTCCAAATCAAGATCAAAATTTGCAACAAGTGACAGCATAATTCTAATCGACACGTGTTTCACCACTGGTGCAAACACCTCTGTGTAGTCGATCCCTTCAACTTGTGAAAACCCTTTAGCTACTAATCTAGCTTTGTATCTCGGCTTCTCTACTCCAGGAATGCCTTCTTTCAGCTTGAAAACCCACTTGCTGCCAATAATCTTCTTTTTCTCTGGTTTCTCAACCAGCTTCCAAGTCTGATTTTTCTCCAACGAATCCATCTCTTCTTGCATTCCCTCGTTCCATAACTTCCAGCTCTTACTTCTTCTTGCTTCCAAATAGGATTTAGGCTCATCCTTATTTATTTCTTCTGCTGTAGCTAGAGCATAAGCCACGCAATCTGAATCATCAAACCTAGAAGGTTTCTTTACTTCCCTCCTGATTCTATCTCTAGCAAGAATGTAGTTGTCTAGATTTTCATGTTGAGCTCCCACAACTTCTTCTTCACTTTCTGAGCTTGAGGATTCAGGTTCCGAGTTTTCTGATGCTGGAGAAACTCCACCTTGAACTGTATCCTCTGTTTCAGTGTCTGTAGTTGTGTTTGAAGGTCCTTGAATCAGCACAGGATTAAACGTTACTTTTTTCGTTTTCCTCTTCTTCTCGCTGACTCCTTTAATGTCTTTAAACATCTCTTCCTCATTGAAAATCACGTTTCTGCTCACTGTACACCTTAGTTCTTCTGGTAACCAAACTCGATAACCTTTAGTCCCGTCTGGATATCCCATGAAAACTCCTTTCATCGCTCTTGGACTAGTTTTGGCTTGAGTCACGTGAACATAAGCTGTACACCCGAACTTCCTTAGATGATTTAAGTCTGTTTTGGTTCCAGACCACACCTCTGCCGGTAGTTTGAAGTTAATAGCTGTACTGGGAAATCGGTTGATTAAGTAGACAGCTGTAGAAGCCGCTTCTGCCCAGAACTTTTGCTCTAAGCCTGCCTCTGTCAACATACATCTCACCTTCTCCATAATCGTACGGTTCATGCGTTCTGATACTCCGTTTTGCTGTGGAGTATAGACGCATGTTCTGTGTCTTTTAATCCCTGCTTCCTTACACAATGTGTCCATCTGTGTATTGCAGAACTCTAATCCGTTATCTGTCCTAAGACACTTCACCTTCTTTCCTGTCTCAGTCTCCACGCATGTTTTCCATTCCTTGAAGTTTTGAAACACTTCATTTTTTGATTTTAGGAAATAGATCCAAACTTTCCTAGAAAAATCATCAATGAATGTAACAAAATAGAAACATCCTCCGAGACTCTCTACCACCGAAGGTGAACCCCATAAATCTGAATGGATGTACTCTAGGACTTCCTTAGTCGTGTGCTTGCCTTTTGGAAAGCTTAGCTTGTGTGCTTTGCCCAAAACGCAATTCTCGCAAAACTCTAACGTCTTCACATCCTTTTCGTTTAAATATCCGTCCTTGACTAAAATATTCATGCCCTTTAGACTCATATGTCCAAGCCTAGAGTGCCACCTTTTAGTCAAATCGATATCAGGCCTTGCGACTGCAGCTTCACCATCCAATACTGTTCCTTGTAAGTAGTACAGACCATCACAGTATTTTCCAGAAATAACCTTCTTATCTCCTTTGTAAAACTGCACCATGAAGTCTTTGCCTTCGTATCTGCATCCCATCTTTTCCAATAAACCGTAGGAGATAAGGTTTCTGCCCATTGTAGGCATGTAACGGACATCAGTGAGAATCACGCTCGATCCATCATCATTCATGATCCTGATTTTCCCGATCCCTTTAATCTCGCTGATAGTGTTATTTCCCATCAAAACCTTTCCTCCTTCTATGTTTTCAAGATCAAATAAGACATCTTTATTTGGGGTGATATGGAATGTACAGCCAGAATCAAGTACCCACTCGTCCTTAGTAGCTTGCTGGCTAGCCACTAATACCAATGGTTCCTCCTTCTCTTCTGCTATGTTGACCGAATTTGATGGCTTCTTTCTTTCTGGACACTGCTTTTTAAAATGTCCTTCCTTGCCACACGTCCAACATTCTTTAGAGAACTTAGGTCTTGATTTTGATCTGTTATTGCTTTTAGATCTAGCTCTCCAAGTTTTATCGCTCTTCTTCTCCCCTCTGCCTCTGTTGTCGCCAGCAAACAGCCCCTCCGAGTTACCTTTGGACTTGTTGAGAAGTCCCTTCTCTCTTAATTCTACTTCCTTAGAATAAGCTGAGCTTGTAACATCACGAACCGTTAAAATTTCTTTGCCGCTGCCGTATTTTAATGCGTCAACGAGAGACTCGTATTGCTTGGGCAAGCTGGTTAAGATCTGAATTGCTTGATCTTCTTCACTGATCTTAATATCCAGACTTGCTAGATCAGCCACAAGTTTCAGAAACACATACATATTTTCCTCAATGGACTTGTGCTCTTCCATTCTAAAACCTGCATATCTCTGCTTCATGTAGATTCGATTTGGTAATGTCTTGGTCTGATACTCAGCTTCTAGAGCCTTCCACATAGCCAGTGCTGTAGGCTCTTGCATAACCTTGCGCAGAATAAGGTCAGATAGACACAAACTGATCAGATTCTTTGTACGCAATTCCCGGTCTTGCTCCTTAGGATCAGGTTTTTCATCTTTCTGTTCTTCACCTTCAACATCCGTAGAAGGAGTTTTCTCCTTAAGAACAGACCCCAAACCAAAGATCTCTAGCTGACACAGCATCTTATATTTCCATAGACCAAAATCACCTTTGCCATCGAATTTTTCCACTTCAAATTTCTTTGAAATTGCTTCCATCTTTCTTATAACCCGTAAACTTATTTTCCTTTGTTTGCAGGTTGCTGTAACACGCCGTAGTCTTCAAGCTTCAATCACCAACGAGCTAAGTCTTCTTCTCCGTACCAGATAAGAATTCTCCTTGCTTGTTTATTGAATCTTGCCTTCGAATCTCTGTAACTAGGATCTCTGTTAGCCTAAGCTCTGATACCACTTGTAGAGAATCGACCTTGGCTGTTTCTTGTAACAAGTAAATCGACACAATAATATGTTGGGCGAATCCTCTCCAAACCGGAGACAAACTCTATATCACTATGAATCGAAAACGTTACAAGCTTCGCACTAGTTGCGTGTTCTATGCTTTAGAGAGTTTATATGTTTCTGTGTCTTACAACTTTGAGTAGAGACCTCTATTTATACTAGACCTAATCATGTTAATCCTTGTTGTATAAGGAATAACATATATCCTAAAGCTATAAGGAATACTTAGACTTAACCCATATTCTTTATGTCTTGTTTCAGGTCTAAAACCGAAGCCCATAAGCAGCCCACCAGATGGCCCAAGAGACACAAGCCTCACAAGATCTCTTATGGTTTCTTCAGATGTCCAAGACTCCAGGGGAAACAAAGAAGTCAATCTGAACATCTTTTCCAGACATTTGTGTTCGTGATGTGGTGATATGACACGCCAAATGATACCTTACTGCTTCAGCCGTCTATAATTTCTGCTAGGAGACGTTTTAGAAACATTGGCATCAAGAGCAAGCGACTGGTCGTTGATTGCATAGATGTTTAAGAACTGAGACAAACTTGGGAAGAGGCACATAAACTGCTGATAAAGATTTTGAAGAATATGATGTGAGTGTATTTACATGTTTTCTCAAAGACACCTGGACCTTTTGACTGTATCTTCTTAAGTCGTGCATTTGATACTACGCAGGAACAACCGTGTTTTGGTGAAAAAGACTGTTTTTGCGTTACGTTTTAGGTTGATGCCTCCATTTTCTCCTGTAGGAGATCACTTATGTACAAAGTGATTTACGGTTGAAGGTTGCAGTTTAAACCTCTTTTTCTGTTCTCATTTCTTAAAAATTCTACAACCAACGTAATCTCCCTTGCTTTGTGTAATATTCATCCCCATTTATTTATTTCATATCATTTATATATCTTTACTTTGTATTTTGATTGTCAATTTTCACTTTGTATATGCTCAGTTATCTCCATATTCTTCTGTATATAATCGTGAACAATGAAGTTTCATCATATATAACTTGAATTATTAAGAATATCATTTATCAGTGACTAAGATTTATTTCTCAGTAATTTTTTATACTTCTGAATGATCACCGATTTGGTTTTCTTTGAGATATACCGGCTTTAAATTTTAAGGATAGCTAGATCTTGACCGGACGGGTATTTATTTTATGTTTTTAGTCTTTTTGTTTATATTAAATAATTTATTTGTAGTATTTAAACATAAATTTATATTGAAAATTAATCTTTGCAATTATAAAAAAAATTAAAATTAAACTTCTAATAAAATATTCTCATATAAATTTTATCCTAATTAAAATAATATAGAGGTGGGTCATAATTTTTTCCAATTTCAAAATCTTAGCATCCCTTAAAAAAAAGAAAATAAATTTATAAATACATAAAATAGATAAACATATTTGGAACTATAATTTCTATTAAAATAAATTTGTTAAAGAAAAATAATTTTGCGCTATTGTTGTTTATTTCTAGAACTTGACCCGCGACCGTATAAATATTTGCTTTCACTTAAATTTTTTTCTTTGTACTAATGGTATAATATATATATATATATTTGTAAATTAAAATGTATTACATAATTGTTAATATAAAATTTTAAAACATAACAATTTTATTTATTACTTAGAATAATTATATTTTGTGATTTTAATTGTCTATTATATCACAATGTATCATATAAAAAATCCAATATTATATGAATAAACTATTTTATATTTTATTTATATGTTATATAAATTGATTATGATTTGTGATTTTATATTTTATTATTTATTAATAACAAATATTAAAAATAGTTAATATGAAATATATTAGGAAATATTTTGGTTAAGATTTGATTAAGGAAATATTTTTTTAAGATTTGATTAAGGAAATCTATTATTTAAATTAGAAAAAGACATTAGAAAAAACAAGTATACTTAAATATAGGTTCAATCAATATCTCAATGGCATTCTAATGTAAATAAATGGTAAATTTAAGGGGTATTTCTATATTTGTACTTCTCTTTTAATAATATAGATAAACAAAAGCCATGTTCTCCAATCTTTTTTTTCTTAATTCTGCAAAAAATTGATCAAAACTAGACAATAAAGTTAGATCGATATATCTATCTTATCACTAAACCAAAAATAACCGATTTATATGTAGATTTGTTTTTAAGATTGGAGATGATAATTCAATTATTCTAAAGCTATTTAAAAAAAGAAAAGACAGTTGTAAATTATATATTTTTTTCATAAAAAGTTGAATGAACAAGATAAAAAACTATTTTGATCATATCTAAAGTTTAATTAACTTTTATTCATGTAGCATGCTTTCTTGAATATAATTTTCAATTATGAAAATTGAAAAATATGAGTATAAAATAATTTTAGTTTGTTCATAATGAATAAAACAAAAGCAAATTTTATTCACCTACCATAATATATTATTTAACCGGTTCATAGTATATTTAAGATATAGTTAAATACAAATGTAACTAAAAATTATAATTTTAATTTAAAATTATAAAAAAGCTCTGGCGCCAACTCTAAGGGTTTTGGTGTCAGGAGAAAGAGAAGAAGGACGAGAAGAAAGTTGTAATCTGATGTGAGAACTATATGTCTATGTTCGTTTAGGGTTTATCTGATACGGTTCTTTCTGACAGAATGATTGAGATTTCATAAGTGGAAAGACTAATCTTGAATTCATTGGTATCATCAAGGACCAATCAAATATTATCAATTAAGAAGTGGAAACCATAGGTAAACGAGGAGAAAAGATTCTCTTAAACAATGGAATAGTGAAGCACGTTTACAAAGTTCATTTTTAATAATAATATGGTTGTGATCTATCATTACATTTAGGTCTTTGTTGGAAGAAGCATCAGAAACTTGGTCTTTCTAATCGAAATCATGTCTTCCATACAACACGATGTCAACATATGACTGGAGTTAAAGATCAAATCTAAAGTTTCTCCTTTGTCTCTGTTCTTTAGTTTTCTTTTTATCACCCAAGTTGTTAGGTGATAATACTTTAAAAAACACTTTGCAGTTTTTAGCAGCGATTATATTTCAAAACTGCCTTAGGCTATCTTTCTCACCTTATAATTTATCAACCTGAATAATATAAGGAAATATCTAAGTAAAGCAATCAGCGGTAGTTCAGATACCGAATTAACATTCAACATCATGAGTTTATCTAATGTTTAGGTTTGACTATTTTGAGTCTTGGTTTAATTGGTTTGTCTTTTATAAAACAGTTTTACCGTTTACGGAAATCTATCAAACAAAAAACTTTTATCTTTTTCCCCAATTTTATATTCTCTCTCTTAATCAAAATGATTTTTATCATTCACCATCAAAATCATTTAATCTCAGATTTTCCGAAGTTAATTGTAATGGTCTCCATTTTCTTTCAAAAAGCATAATAATCAAATTCAACAAATTTCTCTTCTAAGGCAATAACTAAGTCAGGTTTTCAAGCTAATTGACAAAGTGTAAATCATCGTCAATTTATGCTAATAGAATCAATTTTAAACCAACATAACACATTAAAAATACTTTATTTAGTTCCACAAACACGAGAACTCTACATTGTAAATCCTACAACTGCAACATACATATACAAATATCATGTCCCAATCAACAAATAGATAGGAAGATCAAGGAACCAAACAAATAATATGAACAAAGTATCATATCCCGCGCGTAGCGCGGACTTCCCCTAGTCTTTATATATAAAAGAAGGTTTGTATTCCTCCCATGTATGCCACATGTGCATCCACGTCAGAAATTCGAGTTATATAGGTGTGACACGTGGCAGGGAAATCAAGTCCGCAGCGTTTCATTAAAGATTTGTGTTATGTGGATTTCGTTTTTGTTCTGGGCCTTAATTTTGCTCCAGTCACACAGCCCACAGACAGTATCTCTAACTGTAAACCTGTTCTAGCGTTGTTTTGATATTAGGTTTTTGCCTGCTTTCATCTCCGCCGTTCGAGATAGAGAACAATCGAGTTCTGAGATCGTTGCTTCATCTTCTTCCTTAAAATCTGAAAGCTACCAGTTACTTTGCATCTTCTTAAAGTCCTTATTAAATCCTTCACCCACCCACGATCTACCTTGAATGCGAGCTTCCCCCATGAAAGGCGGTGAAACTGCGACTATAAAAAGGTAAGCTTTCTTTCCTTGAACATCATCCTCTTAATTGTAGGAGATGGATTACATCCCTCCACAAGGCCCATCACATAACAGGCCCTAGCCCGACAAGGTCGATCAAGCTTAGTCGGCTTAGCGGCTAGAGACGTCAGCTCGACCTCAGAGTACTTTAAGCCGGTCAGCTAAGCCGATCAGCTATACTCGGCTTGGATGAAACAGTATTAAGGCCCACATACTCGGCCTTTGGGCGACAAGGCCCAAAGGATAGGCGCGATTAGGGCACCACGCAGAAGGGCACTATAAGAGGGAAGAAGGAGGCAACGAAAGAGGGACTTTTGGACAAATCACATACCAAGCGGCTAGATTTAGGGTTTCCTAATCATCTCTTTGATCTTGTCGTTTAAACCTCTGATCTTGTCTCCTTACCTTTGATCAGTCTTGTAACCCACTGTGTTGATTCTAATAAAAACGTCTTTAGTCCCCCCATTTTCTAAGTTATCATTCTAATCGACCGAATCCTGTACAAACAATTGGCGCCCACCGTGGGGCGGACTAAAGCAACGTTCTAGATCTACATGGCTCAAGACGACGCCGCCTTCGGCGCCCCAGGCGAGGAACCGACGCCTACGCCTGCGGCCGCGCCGCCCATCACCTCAGAATTCATGAGCTCCGTCATGGCTCGACTCGCCCGCCAAGACGAAGTCCAAAAGACAACCAACGACCAACTCGCTGCGTTGGTCGCGGCGCTCACAGCCCCTGAGGGACAAACGAGCCGTCCCCAGCTGACACGCCGCCGCCTCTTCAACACAAATCCTACGGCAGCCGGAGTCGACCATATCTCTGACGACTCGGAGCCTAACGAAGCCTTTCTCGCAGACGCTCCCCCAGCAGGCTCAGATCTCACGACAATACGCGAGCTCGCCGAGCTCAAACTCAGCCTTCAACAAATGGGAGAGAAGATCCACCATGTAACCAGCGCAGCTCCGCAAATAGAGAGCGTACTCGCCGCAACCTCGCGCACTCCTTTTACTCGCGCGCTAACTAGCGTCCAACTCGGAAAGATAGAAAAGCTGCCCCTACCTGAGTACAAGCCCGGCGGAGACCCGGTAGAACATATGACCGCTTTTAACATCGCGATGGCGCGAGCTCGTCTCCCCGACGACGAAAGGGACGCAGGATACTGCCAGCTGTTCGTCGAGACTCTTCACGAGCAAGCCCTGACTTGGTTCTCCCAGTTGGAGGAGAACTCAATCGGATGTTTCCGCGACCTATCAGCAGCTTTTCTCAAGACATACATCATGTTCACAAAGCGCAGCGCCACCGCGTCCAGCCTATGGAACCTCAATCAGAAAAAGGATCAGAGCTTGCGCGACTACATGGAGAAATTCAAAGCCGTAGTGTCGAAGATTGAGATCCCAGACGGAATCGCTATCGATGCATTGCGCAACACCTTGTGGGTCCACTCCAAGTTCCGAGAAGACCTGTACCAGAATCCAACCAAGTCGCTCCAAGACGCTATCGCACGCTCCGATAACTTCATCCGAATGGAGGAGGACACCAACGCAATCCTCAGCAAGATGAGCGCACCCAAGGCTCCAGCGGCTAAGAACGCAAATGCGCGACAAGAACCGCGCCAGCACGCTCCAAACGACAAAAACGGTCCCAAGGATGGTTACATGTATGTCGTGAACGAGAATAACGCACCAATCTCCACTCTCGTAGTTCGCGGGGAGGGGTGGAACAAGTGGGTAAGAGAACTCGAGTCATCCGACCAAAAAGTCGATTCTGTTTGCACCACCCAACCCGCAGCTGGAGTCGGATCAGCAGCAGGACCTTCCCGGACCGTCGACCTCACCAAGCATTGCAAGTATCACGACGTCAAAGGACACGATACCTCAGAATGAAAATCTCTCTACGCGCATTACCTCTCGTCCCTTGCAAGCGGCGAGTTTAAGTTTGAGCCATTGAAAGCCAAACCAAAGAACGGTAAGAGCTGGAGCAAGAACAAAGAACGAAGGTCCCAGCGCAAAGCCACTGGCAGAGGTCGACAAAACGACGCTCCGCAACGAGACGACGAGGAAGATACCCCAAGGGATAACGGTGGGGGAGACTCCTCAGCTGACGAAGAGCATCCGGCTAATCGCAGACGCATTGAGGTTATACTCTCTCAGCAATCCTTGTCGTCCGACGAAGATAATGACGATTCGCCTGTACCCGGAGACCTAAGAGACAGCCTTAAACGGCGGCTCGCACCGGAAAATGGAAGCGATACCACACGCAGAGATCTCCGGACGATGCTAGATGCACGAAAGTCTCGGCGCATCTCGACAAGTGTTGGCAACAACAACGAAGGGCCAGTCGGCGACCTCCGAGACAAACTCAATGCCGGAGTAAGCGATCTCCGCGTGAAGCTTAACAAGTCAAAATCAACAGACTTACGACGACAGTTGGAACGAGCTAACGGTCAACCTCAACTTCCACCTCCTGATACCAGCGTACCAAAAGACCTCCGCGCCTTACTGAACTCCAAGCGAGTCCAAACGGGACAGTCTTTAAACGTCATCATGGGGGGTTTCCCTAGCGGCGACTCAGTCCGTTCCGTGAAAGACTATCGTCGACAAGTCACGACGTCCCAGAAGTGGCCGAGTAAACCGTCGAGTCATCCTCCAATAACCTTCTCATCAGATGACGCTGAAGGTGTTCACGCGCCCCATAATGATCCCCTCCTCGTCGTCCTCGGAATTGGAGAGTATGATGTCACCAAGATCCTTATTGACACCGGGAGTTCCGTTGACCTCATCTTCCGAGGAACTCTGCAGAAGATGGGAGTCGACCTCGACGACATAAAAGCGTCCTCCAGAACGCTAACAGGATTTAACGGGTCATCCGAAACCATCTTGGGAACGATCCGCCTCCCGGTGCGTGCATGCGGTGTTACTCGAACGGTCAAATTCGCCGTCGTTAGCACAAAAGCTCCGTATCACGCTATACTCGGTACTCCTTGGTTACACTCGATGCAAGCTGTCCCTTCCACCTACCATCAGTGCATCAAGTTTTCCGGCGCGGACGGGAAGATAAAAACATTGCGTGGGGACCAAAAGGCCGCTAGGGATCTCCTAGTCGCCACGGTCAAACTCCAACGAGCGTCGCTACTCGTGAACTCAGTGTCCCCTCCAACCCCAAAAGTCTACTCCCAGGAAAACGAGGTCCTCGAGTTACCTATTGATGACGCCGACCAGAGCCGCACCGTGAGAGTTGGCGCATACCTCTCCGAAGAAATGCAGCAGTCAGTTCTGGATTTCCTCAGACAGAACGTATCCACGTTCGCTTGGTCCATGGCAGACATGAAAGGCATTGACCCAACTATAACGACGCACGAGCTAAATGTCGACCCAACTTTCAAACCTATCCGACAGAAGAGACGTAAGCTCGGCCCCGATAGGTCTAAGGCCGTGAACGAGGAAGTCGACAGGTTACTCGGTGCAGGTTCGATTGCCGAGGTCCGCTACCCCGAATGGTTGGCAAACCCAGTAGTCGTCAAAAAGAAAAACGGCAAGTGGCGCGTCTGCGTCGACTTCACCGACCTGAACAAAGCCTGCCCAAAGGATAGCTACCCTCTTCCCAACATCGACCGCTTAGTCGAGTCTACAGCTGGAAACGAGATGCTAACCTTCATGGATGCCTTCTCCGGTTACAACCAAATAATGATGCACCCGGATGACCGCGAGAAGACGGCCTTCATCACGGATAGGGGAACCTATTGCTACAAAGTCATGCCATTCGGCCTGAAGAACGCCGGAGCAACCTACCAAAGGCTTGTGAACAAAATGTTCGCAGATAAGCTGGGTACCACCATGGAAGTGTACATCGACGATATGCTGGTTAAGTCGCTCCATGCCACCGATCACCTCCGCCATCTACAAGAATGCTTCGAAACTCTCAACAAGTATGGCATGAAGCTAAACCCAGCAAAGTGCACGTTCGGGGTCTCTTCTGGCGAGTTCCTTGGTTACATTGTCACACAGCGAGGAATCGAGGCGAACCCAAAGCAAATATCTGCGGTTCTAAACCTCCCGAGTCCGAAGAACAGCAGAGAAGTGCAGCGGCTCACGGGCAGGATAGCCGCTCTAAATCGATTCATCTCCAGATCCACCGACAAGTGCCTGCCATTCTATGATCTCCTGCGAGGAAATAAAAAGTTCATTTGGGATGAGAAGTGCGAGGAAGCGTTCACTCAACTCAAACAGTACCTGACCACGCCCCCAGTACTCGCTAAGCCAGACGTCGGTGATGTTCTATCTCTCTATGTCGCAGTATCACAGGCTGCAGTCAGCAGCGTTCTGATAAAAGAAGACCGCGGCGAGCAAAAGCCCATCTTCTATACGAGCCGACGCATGACAGCACCAGAGACGCGTTACCCAACTCTAGAAAAGATGGCTTTAGCAGTCGTTGAAGCAGCGCGAAAACTACGACCATATTTCCAGTCGCACTCCGTGGAAGTACTGACTGATCAGCCTCTCCGGACAATACTCCAGAACACTAACAGATCTGGCAGACTCACAAAGTGGGCTATCGAACTCGGCGAGCTCGATATCATCTACAAGAACCGCACGGCAGCGAAATCCCAGGTCCTAGCCGACTTCTTGGTCGAACTGGCCCCGGAATTAGAGCAAGATCTCACATCCCCAAGCTCAAACTGGACACTGCACGTCGACGGATCGTCGACCAACAAGGGGGCAGGCGCCGGAGTCCAATTGCAGTCCCCGACCGGTGAGCTAATCAGACAATCTTTCAGCTTTGGCTTCCCCGCGTCAAACAACGAGGCAGAATATGAATCTCTGATTGCAGGACTCCGCTTAGCAAAAGCCGTCAAAGCTAAACGACTAAGCGCTTATTGCGACTCCCAGTTAGTCGCCAGTCAGTTCAGTGGCGACTACGACGCCCGCAACGATCGAATGGACGCCTATCTCAAAATAGTGCAAAGCCTGGCAGCAGAGTTCGAATTCTTCGAACTCATCAAAGTTCCGAGAGGAGAGAACGTCTGCGCCGATGCCCTCGCCGCCCTTGGCAGCAAGCTTCGTGATCAAGTGAAAAGAACCATCCCGATACATCGTATCGAGAAACCAAGCATCGACGTCCTAACCGATCAAACCCTCATCGCCCAAGTCATTGAACCCGCCACTCCAGACGACGATGGGTTTGGCCCTGACTGGAGAACTGAATTCATCAACTACCTCTCGAAAGGGGAACTCCCAGCAGAAAAATGGGCAGCTCGCCGGCTAAAAACCCGCAGCGCCCATTACGTTGTTCTCGACAATGAACTGCATAGATGGACTGCGAGTAAGGTGCTCTTAAAATGCATCCATGGCGACGAGACAGCAAGGGTTATGGCGGAAACGCATGAAGGCGCCGGTGGAAATCATTCGGGCGGACGTGCGTTAGCAATAAAAGTAAGGAGTTTAGGTTTCTTCTGGCCAACAATGAACGCCGATTGTGAGTCTTATGCGAGAAGCTGCGACAAGTGCCAACGGCACGCACCCAGCATCCATTGTCCAACCGAACTGTTGCGAACAACCACCGCTCCCTACCCGTTCATGCGATGGGCGATGGACATCATAGGACCACTCCCTTGTTCCCGCCAAAGACGCTTCATCCTCGTCCTCACCGACTACTTCACCAAATGGATCGAAGCTGAAGCATACGCTCAAGTCACAGACAAAGAAGTCCGCGGCTTCGTCTGGAAAAACATTATTTGCCGCCACGGACTGCCCTACGAGATCGTCACCGACAACGGGTCACAGTTCATGTCAGGCAACTTTAAGGAATTCTGTAGCAAGTGGAACATTCGACTAAGCCCGTCCACTCCACGTTACCCGCAAGGTAATGGCCAAGCCGAATCCTCCAACAAACTCATCATCGATGGCATTAAAAAGCGTCTAGACCTCAAAAAAGGTCACTGGGCTGACGAACTCGACGGAGTCCTATGGAGCCATCGCACGACTCCACGAGGATCGACTAAATCGACACCCTTCTCTCTCGCTTACGGTGTTGAAGCCATGGCTCCTGCTGAAGTTAACGTTTCAAGCCTCCGACGTTCCAAAATGCCTCAATACGTCGAGCTAAACAAGGAGATGCTACTCGACGCCCTCGATGAGATAGAAGAACGGAGAGATCAAGCCCTGCTGCGCATCCAGAATTACCAACATCAGATTGAGAGCTACTATAACAAAAAGGTCCGGGCCCGACCTCTAGAACTCGGTGATCTCGTCATGCGCAAAGTGTTTGAAAACACCAAAGAGCTTAACGCCGGTAAACTCGGCGCCAGGTGGGAAGGACCATACAAAATCATCAAAGTTGTTAAACCTGGCGTATACCGGCTCCAAACCTCGCGCGGAGAAGAAGTCCCGCGATCATGGAACTCAATGCATCTACGACGTTTCTACTCGTAGAAGTATCTTAGTAAAAAAAAAAAAAAAAAAAAAAAAAAATATATAAAAATATATATATATATATATATATATATATATATATATAACCGAGTAGATGCACCCCGTGGTCACTTCTACTCGACCGAGTAAATGCGCCACTTACGGCCACTTTTACTCGGGAGAAAAACGAACTACGAATGGCTTGATCCTCAACCGAGGTACGTAGGCAGCCTTAACAGGTCCAGCTGTAACAAAAACAGAGTAGATGCACCCCCATGGTCACTTCTACTCGACCGAGTAAATGCGCCACTCACAGTCACTTTTACTCGGGAAAAACGAACTACGAATGGCTTGATCCTCAACCGAGGTACGTAGGCAGCCTTAACAGGTCCAGCTGTAACAAAAACAAAGTCAAAACCTTACCTAGGTCTCAATTGAATAAACAATGACTTTCACATCGTGGTTCCCGTGCCTCCAGCAGAGGATACGCGGACACTCACACTCCTTTGCTCGCAGCTATGTCCTGATCAGACACTTGGCTCCAGGACCTTAACAGTCACGGTTCACCTATGCCTAAGCATTGAACCGACTAAACAGAGTGAATCTTTGCCTTTTCTCGACTAAAATGTAACGGCCTAGCTACCCGATTGCTTAATTGTCACTGAGGAAACGGACAGAAGGACCTTTCACTCTTATACTCAATTCTTTGTTATCGACTTTTGGACAACTCCAAAACGAAACATGATGACAGCCGAGTAAAACCAATTACCGGTTCATCACTTGTCTATTTGCAAAAATTAAGAATATGAAAATCTGATGTTTCAAAACACAACAGATAAGTGAAATCGCTTAAGGGTTGCAAATACTGACAAGAAACACAAAGTAGAAAGAGTTTTAAAGTACAACAACAAGGTCTATCAAGACCACCGATGAAAGCATCCTAAATATAACATACAACAAGATCAGACGACAACGTCTTGGTCATCCCTACTCGGGTCAAGCGCTTCGATCGTTTCTTCTTCAACGACTTGATCGCCAAGGCCTTCAACCTGAGCAGAAGGGTCTGGAACTGGCAGGTTCGGGACCATCTCTTCAACAAGCGCCGGCGATGACCCGTTCTCCTCCACGCCCACTCCGTCCTCTTCCCGCTCCTCAGATGAAGAAACCAAGACCGGATCTTCAGCGGCTACATCCCCCGTATCCGTTTGAATCGCTTCCCCGGTCTCCTCGGGATCGCTCCCGTCGGGGCGCTCTTCGATGGTAGTTCCTTCGGGAACGACGATACGCTCCGACAAAGCAGAAGTAATGTCTACCATCGGCTCATCGACTGGATCTTCAGTCGCCTCGCGGGAAGTGATCAACTGGGAGGCTGATTCGTGGCCAATCAGACCAACATTTGATCCATACGGGTCGAGTACCCCCATGAGCTCTTCATTCACAAATCGAGAAGGGAGGCTGAGAGGAGAGAGAGCATAATCATCCTCAGAGAACGGCTCGAGGTAAAGATTGGCGACTTCAGCCTCATACATCTTCTCCTGCTCCGAGAAGATGTTGATCATACTCGGCGGAATCGCGATCCCGCTATCTTTAATCATCTCAAGGCATTTTTTGGTTCCTGAAGCCTGCCCATATAAGTTCTTGGCCTTCTCTCGCGCGATAAGGCGATCCAGATAGCCCTTCATCTTACCGATACAGCGAGTAGACTTGTCCGCCATAGCCGTTTGGACCTTGATCCTCTCGCGGGTAACCTCCTGAACCCTGGAATCCCTCAGGCGTTGCCTCTCTTTGACCAGCGTTCCGACGACAGCGTCCCTCTCTCCCTCGAGCTCAGCCTTCTCCTTCTCAAGGGAAGCGACCAATCGCTCTAAGCGAGTTTTCTCGCGGAGAGCGTCCTTCTTCGCAAGACGGTCAGACTTCAGCTTGTCTTCCAACTCCTCGAACTTAACTCGGAGGACCTCTTTCTCTTTGGCCGCTTTGTCGCTGGCCTTTTTGTTCTCGGCGCGTAACCTCTCGATCACGCCCAATCTGGTCCGTGCGAGTTTATCCGAGGCGCCCAGCTGGACCATCGTCTGCTTCAAAGTGCTGTCGTACTTCTCCACGAGATAATTCATGCTCCCGTCACTCTGCGTGAAGCAAAAAAGACTTAGAAAAATTTTTAAGAAAGAGAAAGGGAAATAAGGGGAAAACGAGTTTACCCGTCTGCCCGCCATAGCCGCGTCAATGTACTCCTTTTTGAAGTATAAGTCGTCGACCGGCGGCAACTCTTTGGTCCCGCCACGAATCTGACGAGTCAGTTCAGCACACGGAAGTGGATTCAGAACCAACGGAGTCGCCTCGTCGTAAAGGAATTCTACGCGATCCGGGAAGTGAACTCCTCCTCCCGCCTTCCGCGGAAGCGAACCTCCGCTTCCCGCACCAGTCTCCCTCGCAGAAGACGAAGGGGCTCCCTTACTCGACGGAGATTCATCCCGTGAGCCATCTCCGACTTCGGTAGCTGGTTCCCCACTTCTAGAAGGAATCTCGGGAGCAGAAGTCCCATCGCCTTCCGCTGTCTTCTTCTTCAGTTTCTTCTTGGGACGCTCCTCAGGCGATCCCCGAGTAGAATCGGCTGGATCGTTTCTTTCCGCACCATCATTCCCTGCGGCAGTTGGAGTCTCCATAGCCCCAACAGAAGTCTCTTCGCGAGACCTTTTCTTGCTCTCCTTTTTCTTCTTCTTCTTAGCCGCGACTTCAGAGACATCGGCAGAAGGTGGTGCCTCTTCCAAAGGGACATTCCTGTTCTTGGCCTTGGCCCTATTGGCCTTCTTCTTTGGGGAACTCTGAGCTGGCGGCTCAGAGTTCACATCTCCATCTGTGGGAACAGGCCTGACCTCTGAGGCACCGGCAGAAGACGATTTCGTCGAGAGCATTTGAAGCTTCCCTTTCAACAGGGCACTTAAGTCGGGAACTCCCTCCATCTTTTTAGCTTGGTTAAGGAGTTTTTGTTGCTTCCGAGTAAATAGGGAGAGACGTGATTTGCGGGGACCGAGTACACAAGGAAGTCTCGATTCCCAATCAACTATACAAGAAAGAGAAATCAGACACGGAGACTATGAAAAAGGTTCAAGAGCATCTCTCTAGGGTAAACGGCAACTTTACCTCTAGCGATCCTAGCTTGTTGCCGACGTATCCACTCCCGACTAAGATCCGGCCACCTGAGATGACTGTGCGTCGCGATCAGTTGAGCAGTTTCGAAGAATTTCTCTGGATAGGCAATTGTATTGGGATGACGAACTGCAAAAGAAAAAGGGAACATCAGAACCATCGACCAGAATACGAGTAAACAGACAAATTTCTACCAAATTGCTGATTCCATAAAACGCGATAATCGTCCCCCGGCGGCTCCTCGAAGGCATGCTCGTCGGACTTAATGAAGAAGTATGCGCGTTGCCAATCCTGCGTCTTGTTGGGATGACCAGTCAAAACGTTGTAACTCGCTCTCATCTTTACCGAGAAGATCCCGTTAGGCTCCGCCTTCGTGAAAGTCAGCTCCTCAAACACCCTCACGCTCATCGAAACATCCATCTCCGCTGCCATAACCATCAACATGACGGCTATGCGCAGCGACCCGTTCAGCAGCTGAGAAATGGCGATATCCCGACGAAATGCGTAAGACGTGATCAGTCTGGGGATTGGGAACCAGAGCTTCGTCTGATCCTTGAAGTAAGATTCATACACGCACTGGTAACCAACCGGTGGCGACCACGGCCGCTGATCGATTGACGGAATGAGGAAGGTGACTCCAGCACCACCACTCTCTCTTAGCACTCTCTTCACGGTCTCGTTGGAAGAACAGGAACTGAAAACGTTTCCCCACGACTGAACTCGCGGGTCGCGTAACGCTTCGGGAGGCAGCGAAGGTAGTTCTTCGAAAATGCCACCAGGGTGATATATCACAGGACGACAGTCTACTTCGTAGAACGGAACACTTCTCGGAGCAGGGAGACGGCCTGACTGGTCGATACAACCCCTCCGACGAGCCCGTCTCCTAGGTCTTACGACAAGGCTAGGCGCTTCAGAACCACTCGCCTCTCTATCCTCGCCCTCAACGTTTTCTTCGATTTCTTCGCGAAACTGTCTATGGGCATCAGCGACCAGAAGGCGCTGGGAAAGGCTCATGTTCTCCGTATCCCGCAGAGCATCACGATGGATTATGTCGAAATCCTCCAACGGACCCCCGTCCGCATCCCTAGCCGGGCTTGGCGAAGTAGCTATATCTTTCCCTTTTTCCTCGCGCGATAGCCGATTCCCTGAAGCCATATCTCTTCTACTCGGGGGGACGACTAAACCAGCTAGATCGCTAGCAAAAAACCCTATGCTACGGAAGGCTTATCTAGAGAGAGAAAATAAAAGTAGAGAGAAGGGAGAGAAAGTGGAATACCTGAGCTTGCAGAGAAGAATGACGAAAGCGAAGGAGAGACGCCTATTTATAGCAAAAACGAGGCGCATCCTTCGAAGCGTCATCATTAGGTCTACAAAGGCCTAAATGGGCTTCAAAGGCCGCCTAAATGCCCAAAAACCTACTCGCGACGGTTCGGTTTCTCGCCAAAACCGGTTTTCAATCAAGAAACCGGACCGAAATTAATCTCCGGTTCTAGCCCGAACCAATTCGACAGAGTTAACCATCCAAAGACCGCCTGGACTCCTAATCCGAGGAGTTTACCTCCCGAGTAAAACACAACGCATCGTGAGAAGACGTAACGCGGAGCGACTAGACGCGGCACGTGACTAAAACCATACACCAGTAAAACGAGCTGTCGTCGGCATTAGGCCCTGTTATATGAACGAACCTGACCCACAAATTCACTGAGACCGACAAGCCGCTCACAAGTGAACTGGGGGGGACTTATTGTAGGAGATGGATTACATCCCTCCACAAGGCCCATCACATAACAGGCCCTAGCCCGACAAGGTCGATCAAGCTTAGTCGGCTTAGCGGCTAGAGACGTCAGCTCGACCTCAGAGTACTTTAAGCCGGTCAGCTAAGCCGATCAGCTATACTCGGCTTGGATGAAACAGTATTAAGGCCCACATACTCGGCCTTTGGGCGACAAGGCCCAAAGGATAGGCGCGATTAGGGCACCACGCAGAAGGGCACTATAAGAGGGAAGAAGGAGGCAACGAAAGAGGGACTTTTGGACAAATCACATACCAAGCGGCTAGATTTAGGGTTTCCTAATCATCTCTTTGATCTTGTCGTTTAAACCTCTGATCTTGTCTCCTTACCTTTGATCAGTCTTGTAACCCACTGTGTTGATTCTAATAAAAACGTCTTTAGTCCCCCCATTTTCTAAGTTATCATTCTAATCGACCGAATCCTGTACAAACATTAATCTAGCCCAAACAATGTTTAGTTTACTGTAGTAGTTAGATGCTCACTGGATGTATGTGCTATTTCATCCACCTTCAAATCTTTTAGGCTTTTTATTTGCTGATCCGTGAACATGCAATTCTACTTAATCATTTGAACATTATATTATATGCTTTATTACAATGTTATGTTATGCATACTTTCTAATGTTGCGTCTGAACTTTTTGCGGTTCAAAGGAAATGATTTAATCTGTTTTTTCTTTCTATGGATTTTGAAGAATGGTCAAGGACGTACAGAGTACAGTAGCGTGTTCTATCCATGAGAGGCTGAAACATGGAGTCATTCATTATACAACTTCAAAGTCTCTTAGATCACAGCTTCCTCTCTCGGTGTTCCTCAACAGATTTTGGTTTTGTTCCTTACTTTACTTTCTCCCTAGAAGTTGGTGTCTTAATAGCGTTCTCACGGCCTTCTCGCTGTCATTCGAAAGATGTTCAGTGTCTCTTGGATTTTGGACAGTGATGGGTTTTGTTCTATTTCGGTGTAACTTCTAACCCGAGGCTGAGAATTTCTAAAGGAGGTCGCTTTTGGTGTTCTAAAACCCATTACCATAGAATCTCAAGATTGAGACTTTACATGGGATTAGGTATTTTAAGTTAATGGTTCTTTTAGGATATATAAAGTTTGCTTTTTTGATGTGGTGCTAGCTTCGTATATGTATAATTCAGATAAAGTTTGCTTTACATGGGATTTGGTGTTTTTATGTATAAAGTTTGTTTTTTTATTCAGATGATAGCCGTCAATGGGCAGTTTCCAGGACCTCTGTTTAATGCTATGACCATCTACAATGTTGTTGTTAGAGTCTAAATTGGATGAGCCTCTTCTTTTAACTTGGTGATTCCAAGAGCTTTCTTTCTATACCAACTGATCAGTTATCAATAAAATGTATTGTACACTCATGACCATAAAGTATGTAATCGTCACTTTGGTCTTTTGTCTGCGTTTCATTATCATTGCCCTTTTTAATCTATACCTTTGCTTTTCTGGTTTTAAGGAGAATACATGACTATGGGAAAGAACTTGGGATGCCCGATGGAGTCTCATCATTGGGAAGGGCCCATACAAGTACTACATCAATGTACCTGTTGGAATTGATCACTTATCTGTTCATGTTGAACTAGAAACTAAGAGTTTTTTTATCACTTTGTCTCATGAGATGGATGACTCTTCTAATGTGACTTTCCTTTTGTGGGGAAACCTTTCAAAGCTTGAAGCTTGTGTTGTTTACTTTCTCTACAATTCAAGATTTTAGTACAACTTTATTGTAGCAATAATTTTGTTTCGACTAGATTCATATAAAATATTTTCCTGCTAAATTTTCATTCTCTGTAGTTTGACACCATAGAAAATAATAGTAAATTTGTGCACTTGCAAGAATAATCAAACTTTTTACTCTAATTACTCACAGAACTTACTAAAAATTCATGGTTGTGAATTTCATTACATACAGTACATGTGTTTGTAGATAGCCCGAACTTGACACATCGGCTAGTGTTACTATAAACTGCAGACTTTTGTAGATTGAGTCTCTAAGCTTCTCCACCTTTAGTCTGATTGGTAAAATTATGAATTTTAAATTCTTCAAGTACAAACTTGCATGAGTACTTCCAATGTTAATGGTGAGAATGAGATTACAACAATGTTCGTCGTAAATAAATTGGTATTTTAGTCTATGAATGTCTGAGTATTAGTTGATTTTATTTTACATTTGTCAAAGTCCTAAAAAGTATTAAAATGCATTCTACTTATTATCAAAGTCTAAGTAGAACTAACAATGACAATTAACAATGACAATACAGTGAAACATTACATTTTGACATATTTTTAATGGTTAAACAAATATATGATTTCAAAAGTTGAAAAAAAGGAAAATAGATTACAAACAATGAAAAATAATTTACTTTAAAGTGAAATTTTTTTTGTTGGTCAAAAATTTTAGATTGAAAACAAAATAAAATATTTATAATGTATTTATTTTGATGATTTGATTACCCACCCATAGGAAATAATATCAATTTAAAATATTCCATGTAAAATTTTGATAGTTGTAAGAAATTCATGTTCGTTACCTGTCCAAATTTTGATACTGGTAAACGAAAAGATGGGATGATGACTCTTGGGATAGTGGTGCTAAAATATAGTACATTCTTTCATTTAGTGCTTTCGCACATAAGAACATCCGGTACAATTGTTCAAAAAAACAAAAAAAAAAAGAACATCCGGTACAGAAGATACTATATTAAAAAGACCGAAGAAGTCACTAACAGATTCACGAGCAAGTAGCAACAGAAAAGTAAGAAAAGGGGGATACAGACCAGTAAGGCACACTTGATCACACCCCTGTTGCCATTAAAATTTTGAAACCTGATGGAAGCTTTGAGGAAAGACTTTCAAAATAAATTACATTACGTGAAAATTCACAGTACAATTACAAATTATTAAAACAAGATCAGATTAAACTCCTACAACGTAGACACATTTCCCATAACATATTTTTTTGCCGTCTATTTCACATAACATGTATACTCTCTTTTCTTCAAATGACATCTGCTAACCTAATAAAAAAACTCAGAGCGTTGACACATTTGAAAAACATTTCGTCCAACCGTACCTCCTATTTTGGATTTAAACAATTAGAACTAATACAATATGAATATAATAGTTAAAAAAAAATAATGTTACACAATTAATAAAGCTGAATCTTTTATTTTCGTGATGATATTTTATCAAGAGAAGTTGTGTAAAAATTTAACACTATAATTTTTAAAAGTTTATTAAATATTCGACATTTTCATCATCTTATTGTCTTAAACCAAATTTATTGGTAAAATATTTATTAATACATAATATGTTTTTGATCAATATTTTATTTTAGATCTAACAAAACACTTGACGTTAATCTAAAACAAAATTTTAGCACATAATTAATAATATAATATCAAATACATAAATTATAAAAATATTCATAAGAAAAAGATAATCCAAGATTTTGTACTAAAATAATTATTTTACTTATTATAAAATTATCATAATTACCGTTGAATAAACAAAGAAACTATGTAAAACTACTAGACAAGAGTATTTTTCATTAACAACATAACATCCTAGGCCCCAAGAGTATTTTCCTTTTTATTCATATGAGTATTTTTTTATTCATTCTTCGAGTCCTAGGCCATAACAGTCCTAGGCCGTGATCTATATAATTATATAATTGTATATTTTCATTCATTTTTCACATCATCCAACTCAATAAGTTTAAAAATGTATAAAAATATCAACGCATTCAAAAACAAATATATAAGAATGAAAAATAATTCATAATTTGTATTGAATTTCAACTGTAGTGACAAGTATTTTTATTTTACTTACTTTTAAAATAAAGATATAACAAACACTAAAGATCAAAATAATTACATTAAATAAAAAATAAAATCTTTTTATTAATTTATCAAACCTTTGATTTCTAATAAGAACAAAAGAAACAATAAAAAAAAATTATTCTTAGTTTAGAGTAAACTGCATATTTTTACACGTATATGAAAATACAATAGATCTTTTAATTGATCTTCACTTGCTTGACATAGATTAATATAGGCAAAGATAAGCTAATAACAACATAAATTATAATAATTGATGTTAAAATAAATATTTTGTATCATTTATTAATAAGTGTCTCAAATTGGTATCATTTTTTTTTCTGATACTATTTATGTAATATAATATGCTTTATTGTTGTGTTATCATACACATCTCTTCAAATTCAAACTTAAAACACAAACCACAAAATCATATAAAAATAATAATTTAGTTCATCAGTAAAGTATATCCCGCCCGTAGGACGGGCCGACTCTAGTTATATATAAGAGTAATTAGGCGCTATACACACGAAAGTCGCTGAAATTAGAGATCTACCCTTTTACCTTTTATGGTACTGTACACTTTTTTTATATACCGAAAGACCCCTACAGAGCCTAAAAACGTAGCACATGCAGCTGGCATATTCGATGTCAGACACCAGTATAGGGGGGAGACCTACCACACGCCATCGATTGTACTTCTAAGATCTTCTTAAATGACACTGAGGGCAATTGAAGAGCCTTGAATTACTTCTTTTTTGAGTTTAATAGGTCGATTTTAAAGTCTCCACCTTCTATTCACCGTTATCATTTCTCAGTTTTGAAGTAGGCAAAAAAATATTTTTTTCTCCAAAATCCTCCGGAAAATACGCAGTTCTCAACTGACGATATGGAAGAGATACAGATCCCAGAACGCATGTTTGCCGCTGGTGATGAACCGGCTGGGGAGAGAGTGAACACCTACCACAAACCCAAGAGAATTGATTCCATAATTGAAGCCTTGGAACCTGATGAAGTCGAGTTTATGCGGAATACAACATTTGGGAAGATCATATCGCAGGCAGAAAACCCTTCGTTTTCAGGTACATTTGGTCAGTTCGTCATTGTGCGTATGCTCAAGGTGAAGAAAAAATACGAGATCTGGTTTTTGTTCGCTGGTAAACCTATCAGGATGTCTCTTCAAGAGTTTGCGCATGTAACTGGGCTTAATTGCAACAAGATTATCAGGAAGAACAGCAAAAGGAAGAAGAATCCTATCACGGAGAAGCTATATTGGGGTGAACTCTTTGGGTCTCTCAAGTTCTGTCCAGTTGATGCTGCGATTGAGATGTTGAAGAAGAAGAAGGTTAAAGATCGCGAGATGCGGCTGAAGTATGCATGTCTTGCATTCACGTCATGCGTTCTACTTCCGACATCTCACCTCCCCCGTATCATCCCTGAGCACGTGGAATTGATTCGTGACTTCAGTGAGTTTCTTGCTTATCCCTGGGGGAGAGTTACATTTGAGATGCTGGTAACTGGAATCAAGAAGAAAGACGAAATCTTACTCTCCCAATCCAGTATTGCGTTGCCTGGATTCGTAGATGCCATTCAACTTGTATTCATGGCTGCCGTTCCTCAGATAAAAGAGATTGTCCCGCAGGCAGAACCTGCTGTTGTGATAGAGTCTGACAGTGAATCTGACTCGGGATGTAACGACGCTGAAGTTGAATTAGAAGAGGATATAGAGGCCCCCGCGCCACAGCCGAAGACGGTCCGTTACTATGTCAACCCAACTCACGTCAGAGACCTAGATGAGGAGTCTAAGGTTAGCTTGCTTTTAAAAACTTAGACCGTATGCCGATACATAGCTGTTGTTAAGATTGGTAAGTCCTAAATAGATGTAATATTAGACATGAGAAAAGTTAGATGCTAAGTATATTGCGGTTAGCTTGCTTTTAAAAACTTAGACTATCCGCCGAAACATAACTGTTGTTATGAGTGATACGTGCTAAGTAGTATTAGCATCTTGACAAGAGAAAAGTTAGATGTTAAGTTTATTGCCGTTAGGTTGCTTTAAAAAACTTAGACTATCCGCCGAAACATAACTGTCGTTAAGAGTGATACGTGCTACGTAGCTGTAGTAATAGTCTAGAGAAAAGTTAGATGCTAAGTATATAATAACACAAATAAGCGCCAAGTAATTGTTATTAATATTATTGGCTGCTAACCTGCTATAGTCCCGTCCATCATTCTATATGCGAATGCACCAATAGGGTTACCGTGTCTAAAGACACTTAACGATCACATGGTTGTTATAGGCAAACATACTAAGTGGCTACTAAGGTTATACATATGTACTAGTAGATAGTATCAGCGTCACCATTGACACATACCTCTAAAATGATCAGCTGGTTATTTTTTTTCTATGCATTTCAGACGGAGGTCATATCCATGATTGAGGACACTACAAACTCACGTAATCAGTTGGAGTGGGATGACGAGATAGACGATGAGACTGTCGATAACCTTGTCCGCCTAATTCAAAATGGCAAAGTGGAACTTTTTTGCCAAAGCATACAGCGACATGTGTGTCCTGAAAGCAGTTCGATCCATGAAGACTTGCCCGACAAACAAATGTTGTTTTCCTTCGTCATCGGTATCTGTTCCAAACGATGGAAGAACATAGATTACTGACAAGTTGTTGAGGTTCAAATATTTACACAAATAAAATGGTGTATGTACACTCACCTTCATCAGCGGAGTCATCATAGGGTAATGGATCTGCAAAGATCGGGTTCCTTTTAGGGGAGAGTGAACCACCCGAAGCACTTACTCGTGTCTTATCAACAACCCCCACCTCCGACACTTTCCCTTTCCCCTTGGTAATGTAATCAAGTAGAGACGGAGGTCTTTTTTGCCCTTCAACTGTAAAGGTTGCAGAAAATTAATAACTTACGTGTTAACATGTATAACACAACTGCTAACATATAACCATAGCAACTATTGTTTTCCTTATAACATACCTATTGTCAGGGCCAAACTCGGATTCGCAACAGGGGGATGAATGACCTCCTTCAATCTTATCACTCCAGAACCAGCATTCCGGGGGAATGCATTCAGTGGGCCAGCTGAGGAGTCTGTTGATGATTCTGTTCCCTCGCTTGTCTCCAGCGCCTCAGGAAATGGAGATTTCCCTTGGGTTAGCCTTGGGGTTCTTTGTTCTGTGGTATCGTCATCATCTGTGCACACGTCTAGGAGGAACTGCTGACCAGTTGTCTCTTCCCCCTGCCCAAGAATATTTTCCCAATAAGCAGCACCATCACCTAAACCACCAGGATTATCATTCACACCCCTAACTGGTTGACGACTAACATCAGAGATACCACGAAACGGGTTCACATTAACAGCTAAGTGTCCACTAGAACTCCCGATAATTGTATAGTTGTCCCTTCTCTGGAAAAGATAACGGGCAACTACATTGTTGCCTATGGTCACCATTAGCTTCAAATCTTGGATTTCAAGTCTCATTGACATGAATAGATCCACATCTCCATCCCCCCTGACATCCACCGGTGGCCAGGCCACATCTGCTGGAATCCTCATCCACTCCGGAAACTCAAACGTCAGGCACACTGCGGTGTCTGTTCCTACGCTGTATCGTGTTCGCACAAGATCCATCAGGGATGCGTAAGTCTGGTTCTCGTGAACCATGACGTCGTATCTTCGCTCTGTCGGATCTTCCAGGAACAGCCAACCACGAATTCCAACTTGTTCCCACACACCAACAACCAGTTTAACTAACTGGCCCATTACGAACCACTTATCTGCATTTTTGGGTTCAAACAAGTAACTAGTGTTGTTAATTTCATAAGATTTCGCATACAGCAAAATTAATATGAAGAACAAATTAAGTTAGACGTTAACACCATGATCTAACAAAAAAAAAAACCTAAACAACAGGACAAATTGGTGATAATGAAGCAACAAGTTAAGTCTGTACAAAAATCACTTTAATGGTATAAGACAAATAAGAACAAAAGAACATCTGATCTACAACGAATATTCTAAAAATGTCTGAAATCAGCTTTAATGTGTAAAGACAACAAAATGAATAAACCTAAATCTGGCAGATAACGACTACTCAAAAAGTCTGAACTCATCTTTAATGGTAGAAGACAAAAAATAAGAACATACCTAAATTGGAAGGATAACGACTACTGTAAAAGGAGTTTACTTTAGGCCACACTCTCGCTTTAACAGTCTTCGTTCTCTCTCTATAAAACAAGTTGCCATTTATCGATTTGGAGGTCTCCATTAAATAGAGAATCCGAAACCATTCACTGTTTTCGTTAACCTCTAAATCCCGCCATTCTCTGCTACACTAAGATATTTTCCAGATTTCCTGCAGATTTCATAGTGTACCTTGCAAATTGCTGTAGCAAAACGAGTGGAAGGGAAAGAAAATAGCTGGAGACCCTATATCTATCCGCCACCCTAAGCTTGTACTGGAAAGATCACACCAAATCTAACTCTCTCCACGACGCAATCGTACTCCCCCGTGGGTAGGGGTATTCTCGTAATGACACACAGGATGTGCTACAGTGTTTTGTGGTTTTCAGTCTTTAGGGTAGTTTTCCAATTTCGAGTCCACTAAGGTATATTGGGCCAATACTCTCTATATATAATCAGATGTATAATTATATAATTATTCATTAAAAATAATAACGACTTTAGCCGCTCTAACTTTTAATGTGAGAGCCATGTTGTGAAATATGACTTCACAAACAATGATATAGATCAACTGTTAAATAATTAGCAGAAAATAAAAATATATTTTCAAACCTAATCACCTTAGTGTTAGATCGATAAATCAAAAATGATTATTCAACTCTTCAAATATTTTGCAGTCGATATGATTTTCTCTTTATCTATTATGCAACAAATATATATATATACAATATTATGCTTAAAACGTAAATTTTCATTACTAAATAAATCGACAATGAGATATACAAAAATAGAGAAATCTATATAATTTCACGTTTTTCAGGTGAGGAATACAAAAGTTAGAGAGGCTACTGAAATGAATGATGGTTACGACAAAAAAAACAAGTACGAAAATGATGAAAATGCTAACTGATGCAGGCAAGGCACATGAGGTGTGACCTTACAATGGGATAGAGATGGGGTGATGACTGTGTAAAACTCTCAGATTGATCAGATTGAAGTGGATTGGTTATGAAATTTAACCATCTAGTTGTATAATGCTCTCTGGTTCGATCAAGGGATGGGATGGACGATTGAATGGTGGATTGAAGAAACCACAAAGCTGTATGGACATGAACTTTGATAGATTCTAAATTACTCTTTAAACAATGTTGCACCTGATAGAAAACAAAAGCTTTTTGATGAATAAAATTTTATATTTATTAAAAAAGGATAAATAACGATGACAAAATGCAGAATTCATTGGTTATTTTTTCGTGTAAAGTTTAAGCATCACTAAAATGCACACCTATCAAATGAATTCTGTAAATTTATCATTTACTTTCCCGACAGACAACATCAGACTCATGTTCGAAAAGCGTAATTGCACAATTTCGATCTATTAAAAATAGCAATTCCAATCAATGACAAAGGTTTTGTTATTTCATCCTAAAGTTACATGAATTGCAAATAAATTGTCAAATTATATGTGTTTCAAAATTATCTAAAAAATGTATCTGTTTTAAGAGTTGTTTCTTTTTAATTACTTTAAAACTAACGTATTTTATACGAGATTAATTTATTTAGTTATAGCGTATCTCCAGTTCACATTTTTTTCTCTAAAATAGAGAAAATTTTATTCTAAAATTAGGTGTCGGTCCGCGCTACGAACGGAATGTAATGTATTGTTTTGTTTATAATATAAATTTTGTAAGAGTTTTTGTATGTTCATTTGGTTGGCAGTGTGATAATTTTAATCGGTTAGTTTTTGTATGGCCAGCTCTCTCCTTGTAACATCTATTTGTTTGTAAGTTATTGTTATTTGTGTGTTAGGTTCAGGGGCGGATGGACGTTGACGTTTACGGGGACACATGCCCCCAACTGTTTTTTTTTGTTTTTCTTATATAAATTTCATTGAAATATTGTTATTTTAATGAATAAGTAAAAAAAGTGCTCCCAATTAAACAAAATTTTGGTTGTTTTAGTAGTGTGCCTCCGATTAAAATTATTTCTGGATCCGCCCCTGAACTTATATTAGGATTTGGAAGCAATGATTGTGTGAAAGTTGTGCGTGTTATTGAAATGTTATGCGCGAGAAGGTTATTGCCAAAGGAAAACTGGAGGAGTTTTGTTTGTTGCTAGTGAGTTTGTAGAACTCTGAGGCTGATTCTTTTTATATAAAAGTGCTGAATTTAATTTCTGCATATTTAGTTAAATCGTTTTTGTTTAGATGGGGCACTATTTGAATTAGCAAAACAGTTACCAGTTGATATATTTTTTAAAAAAATTGGATTTTCAAGAGTGTTTTAATTGTTGGAAATTTGAAGAAAGGAAGCAAAAGCTGGTGAAGTGAGTGCTATTGTTTTATGTGTAATGTGTTTATTTTTGGATTGGCCGGCTGGATGTTTTATGTGTATGAGATTATATGTTGTTGTAAAATTGTGTTACATATGTTATTTACATCTATTCTATTAATTTAGAGTCCTATTTTTTATCTACTTATAAATGTTGTCATTTAAGTTTGGACCTATTCATATTTCACTAGGAATATACCTTTAAAATAAGATATCTTTAAGTTCCCTTAATTTACTTTTAATATTACAAATGTGTCTCTCCTATTTTTATGGTTAACAACATTAACTTCATCCTAATTACTATACATTTGTAAAACATTCACCATTTATTTTCATTTGAAACTACAGAGATTTCATTGTACTTAATTGTTTCTTATTTATTCATTTAAAAATTTTCAAAGCCTAATAGAGTTGCTGTTTTAGTTGTAAGGCATCAGAAATATACAACAACATTGGTTTGAATTTGATTATTAATATGAAATTATGGATGGTAAATTATAGTTATACAACTACATGATTTTTATAATATAATTAACTTTTAATATTTTCATAGCTATAGTGCTATATAAATATATAGTTGCTATATTATATGATTTTAATTAAACATATTTTACTCAAATGTGGGCTAACATATTATATCATCATTTCTAAAATGGTTAGTTATACTATAAAATATATAACTAAATGTATTGTAAATTAAATTAATTTAAAAAATGTATTGTATACAAAAATAATATTTAATAACAAAGTAAAATAAATAAATTAGATCAATATATATTTAAGAAATCTAAACAAGAAAATTTACATAATATTTAAAGCTAAAATGTAAATTTAATATCAAAATTATACATTTATAAAAGAAAAAAATATCCGCACGGACGTGCGGGTTCAAACTCTAGTCTAATCTATTAATTTAGGGTCCTATTTTTTATCTACTATTAACAAGTCACATAGTAGAACCACTTAAAGAATTAGTTAATATGACATATTTGATTATTTACATTAATAATAAATCAACAATAAATTTAATTTTTTTTATTATAACAATATCTGTTGAGAAAAAGAATCTAAGAAAATCTTACTGAAAATTTTAAATATTTTTATAAAATATCATATTAATTAATTTTGTAATTAGTAATATAATATTGTTATAAATCAATGTTAACTAAACTTTTATTATAAAACAAGAAAATAAAAATTATATACTATTCTTTATAAATTAAATAATTATATTCTCTGTTATATAAAAATAAAAGTGCTATATGAATTAATATGAAAAAATCTATTAAATAGGTAAATTAACAAAAACAATTTAAAAAATCATCTAAATAAATTATCACTCATCATTAAAGTGGGTTAAAATTTGTAAACTATATAATACTTTTAGACAAAAATAAATTTATTAAAATATGTTAAACCTTTATATCTACAACAAAATATTAACTTTTTGTTTAAAATATACTATATATTGTTTAAAAATTTTATATAAAAATATAATAGTATATAATAACCTTTAGTTCATATACTATTTAAAAAATATGTTATTAGAAAACTATTAAATTTTAGTAATTCATATATATTTTTTATTTTAATTATAAAGAAATATGTTCAGAAAAAATAGAAAATATTACGAAAATTCAAATATTTTTTCTAAGATAATGTAGAGTAACGTAGTAACAAAAAAAATTCAAAACTCATGTAATCTTCCAAACTGAAAAATAGTTGTGTAATTTTTAAAAGTTTTCTTGACAAAATATAAAATTTTGAAAATAAATATTCAAACACAAAATGATATATTTCAAATTTTACAAAAGATAAAATCATAGATAATAAAGAATAACTTTTTGAAATGCACCAAGAAAAAAACAAACTATATATGTTGTAAAAATTAAAGCAATCTAATATTTTGAAATCTTAATTAAAAATAAAAAGAAAACTCAATATCATAACATCCAAAATATCATATATCAATAAAATTTACTAAAATAATGTGTTATATGCTACTATGTATAAAATCTACTAAAATAATAGAGCTATATTATTTAGAGAAAATAGTGTTTTTTCTTATAAATCCCGCTAAATACTAAATAATATATGTTAAAGAATATTTTTTAAACACAACATGTATATATAAATTATCGTAAACATATTTATTTTCTATAATATAAATAAATAAAATTTTAAAATGTATTATAGCAAAATGTATAAATTAAAGAAAAAAATATATTTTAAAGGAGATTATCTATTTGATTATTTTATATTGTTATTTTATTGAACCTAACTCGAAAATATATTAGTAAGTAATAAAAATTAATAACCAAGTAAAATGTATGAAACAAATCACTATATGTTAATAATACCGAATACGAAATATAAAAATAAAATTATGAGTTACACAATATATAATAATAAAATGAAATTTATATATTTATAATATTTATAATATTATCAAATATATTTGTAAAATGAAAAATTATCCGCACGGACGTGTGGGTTAAAATCTAGTTTACTGTAAATTTAGGGTAATAATTAGATGTTCACATGCTTTTGATTGTGTTCAGTATCCATAATTTGTTTTGATTGGATTACCTAAAGTTCTTTTCCTGGTTGTTATGTTTACAAGATTTTCTGGTTGATGTGGTTTTTCATGAAGCATTGATCCTTGTGATCTTATTATTTTAGAGTTGTAGTTTGTATTTCGTTGTATATATTTGATATTGGTTTCCTTATACGGAGACTATTTGATGTCATTCGATATTGAGGACACAATTAGCAGGTTGTTATCTGTGTCGATGTGGTATTTTTATATTATACGAAGAAGGTAAATGTATTTTGTGATCCCATTTTGGTGCTACAACAATTAGTACCATGGCTTTATTATTGAAATCTTTTTTTTTTAATATGATAGAGTCTATTTGATGTATACATAGACTATTTGATGTCTATTGTGTGAAACATAGAGTCTTTGTGGATTTGATCTCTAAGTGCTACATCGCACTTTAAAATTACAAAGTAGCTCAAGGGTAAATTTGAGTCTATCACAATATTTCAGATCTTTAACTTAATCCTACGTACAAACATTTCACTGTCAATATAACTAAGCTGAATACAGTTAAGTTAGCACTTAACTTTCCACGTCGGACAAAATTCATGGAAGAGGAAAATATACACAATGCATGAAACACATACTTGGGACTTGAATCCTCCCTCTTATGATATCTCTCCTTTTGGCTATCATTGGGTTTTCAAAACGAAATTTCTAGCTGATGGATCACTACTCACTAGACAAACTCAAAGCTAGATTGGTAGCAAAAGGCTATGAACTAACAAATCGCTAGCTAGATGTGGACATCTCCATCCAATTTTTACTTCTCTCTTTCATATGTTACTTGACAATATGAAGTTGGATGCAATTTCGTAGATCTTGAATCTCATAAGGGGTGCTTATTGTAACTGAATCATGTTTTTTTGTCTGATTTACCTGGATTTGGATCAAATATGAACTGGGTTAAACGCAAAATCTACCTTTACAATGTCACATTTGGGCTCTATATGCTCGATTGGTGGGAACAATACCTCTTCCACAGTTTGGTGGTAGTCTTAATGTAGTTACAACGACACACTTTACTTTTCGGTACTATTCAAGAGCCATTTGATATGAAAACAGGCTGCACAGTAGAGCTGTTGGATTAAGCTTAAAGGAAAAAGGAAACTTGAGAAATAAGTTAACTTCTAATCCTACCGAGTTATGGTTTAAAGGATTAGGAAATATTCAAATAAGTTGTCCTAATGAGTTTAGGATTAGGAAAAAGAAAATATGTGTTTTCTACTGAGTTTAGGAAATTTGATTTATATATAAGGAGATGCAAGGGTGTTGCATAACTTATGAGTTTTGTGATTGTGTGAGAGCTTGAGGTTTTTGAGTGAGTTTTCCTCAAGAGATTAATAAGAGAGTTATTCTTATTATTGAGTTTATACAATTCAAGATTCTATAAGAGCATGAAAAGCTTGAACCTCCAAAGGCAATTGCTTAACACCAGTCATCTAGACATGTTCAGTCCGTTGGTTTTAGACACCTAAAGCCCAACCCACCTATAAAAGTATATTTTCCGTAAAAAAAGATATTCAAATCTCGAACTCTATCCACGTTAAAAGATTGATGACACCTTCAACCACTACACCACAACTAAAATCTAAAACTGCCCTTTAAATATGTCATATTTTGGCATTTAAAACATGGGATTTACTAGCTTTATCCTAGGGCCGGCCTGCATCTAGATGTTTTCGTTACATTTTTAATATTGTGTAAAGTGGACGTCCCTCAGTCCTTGTATAACTGAGTACATTTTTTTTAACGCTGATTATTATGATCTTACAATTATGATATGAGAAAGATTACATAGACGATTCGACAACTGACAATACTACATGTCTTATGAAGACCTACGCCTAACTCCATCACCTGAGCCATCCTATGAAGATCCACGTCTGGCCAGATTTACTTGCACCATGTTGAAGATCCCTTGTAAGCCTTTCTTCTGTAGTCTGCATAATTGTTTAATAAATCGCTCTCTCTGGAACTTGAAACCTGGATTTCATGTAATCTGCAATAAATTGCATAGTCTGGGATTCGAACCCGAGATGCTTTTAAACCTTAACCAGTAGGCTACAGTGCTTCCACAACTGAGTACATTAGTTTAGCCTTTTTTGTGTGTGCACACAGTTTAACCCATTTTAAGTTTGTTTTATGCCCTTTATTTGATTATGATATCATTTGTTGACTATTTTCTTCTTCCATGTAGCTATTTATTTATCAAAGGAGTTAATGAGCTAATCCAACTAATGATAAAAAGCCAGTAAACTAATTAACCAAAAATGTTGATCTCTTTTATATCGAATAAAATTTGATAGAAGTGTGTCCATGCCGAAATAGTCAAATTTCCGTCAAGTCATACCATTCCATACATTATACTCCAACTCAAAACAAGATATAAAAAATGACATCTACACTCAAAGCTGACAAAAGTTGTTTATATCAAACTACTTATAGCGGGACAACTATAAGTACATTTATAATTGGTAATCTATCTATCTATATATATAAAAAAATGTTTGCAGCTCTCCTGTGGTGCCACGTAGGACTAAGTTGCGGGTCAAACCCGCCCCGCTGACCCGCGGGTTACAAAGTTTTTTTTGTCAAAAAATCCGACCCGCACAATCCGCAAACAAATAAATTTGTATCCGCACTCGCCCCGCTTAATTTTGCGAGTAACCCACAGGAACCGCGGATTATATTTTTGTTTTAAAAACTATTTATTTAATTAAATTTTTGTAAAATATAATATAAATAATATATTTATAATTAAAATTTTAAATATTTAAAATATTTTGATTATTATTTTTTAAAATTCCCATATTTTCTTTAAAAAATATAAATTTTTATAAAAATATATATATATATTTTAAAAAAAAAAGTTTAAAAAAAAATTGCGGGTTGGCGGGTACTCGCGTTTCAAAATCCACCAACCCGCATCCGCTCCGCATAAAATGCTCATGATCCGCACCCGCACCCGCAAATGTATTTTTCTAAATTGTTTGACCCGCATCCGCCCCGCGGCGGATCAAACGGGCCGGACCCCGCGGATAAAGAATCATATTCCCAGGCCTAGTGCCACGTCATAAAGTCGCTCATCCTCAGGGTGACATTTGTCCCTCCTAATACAATACTCTGCGTTTTATTTATTCTGTTTGCAATTCGTTTAGGCTTTCTCTAATATTTGATGTATGTGTTTAGCTTTATAAAGCCCATTCTCATAAAGAATAACGCGATGTGGTTGAAATGCGTCGTTTTGGTTTTCCTTCTCTGTTGCAGTTTGGTTGATCTCTGGTGATCGTGACCAAGCTTTCTTCATGGCGTGAGCCCGCATTCATCGTTTCACCGCCGCCACCTCCTAATGTCGCAACCGAAAGCCATGGTATTTTCTAGCTCCCAAAGTTGTCGATCTCACCAGCTCCGATTGCAGTTGTAGAGATTATTAGCTTAGGTTACTTAAGTTAGAAGTTATCTTGACCTAGGTCTAGTACTGAAAGTAAAGACACAAGAGATTTAACGACTTCCCGGCCCTCGGCGCGGTACGTGTCGTGGGAGAACTTCTGCTCCCAAAATCCACTAGATCAAAGAGACACTAGCAACACCAATTCAGTGTGCTAGATAAACTGTTTACAAAGAACCAAATACTCCAAAGCTAGAGGATACAACAAAGCCCTTAGATAATAGTCTTAGGCCTAAGCTATCTATCTTGTATTGTTGTCTCCTTCCTCTTGCTTATCTCCCTTGATTGATCTGATCCTTGTTGCTGTAAACTATGATGTTTCCTTATTGCTTCCGTAACCCTAATCATCATACTCACATCTATTATATATGCTTCGTATGTGATCAGGTGTTATAGGCTGGAGTGGGCCTGTTGCGAACTCAGCCCATAGGGAACATGGTGTTGTCGCTGGCCCATTTGACTTCTGGCGAGGCCCAAGCTTCACAAATCTCCACCAGCTTGAATCGAGCCCAATAATAGCCCATCGGGCAAATCTTGTTGCCGACAGCCCAGCTCCTCCTCTGTCTCTTTGTCTTGATCGAAGAGAGACGAGTCAGTATGACTCTCTATCCTCTCTCTCCTCTCTCTCGCGAACCTTCTCCACTGAAATGGACTCAGTCTCACCTTGAGAGAAATCTCCGTTTGCTCCACCTTGCAAACGTCGCTCCGATTGAAGAAGATCTTGCTAGCTCCACCACGATGGCGTCGCATCTCCTCGTTCTATCTCCTCCAATTGAAGTCTCTTCGCCGCAAGGCGATTTACTTCTCCGTGAGCGATGAAAGTTGACTCCGTCAACCCTTTTTTTTTTCTTTCAATATCCTCAGGTACATCTACTCTCTCCTTGTCTCGAGTGAGTAGGATCATCTGTTAAGAATATTGAACAGATCTTGTTAGCGTGTAGCTAACCTGTGGCATATTTTGCATGTCTTCCCAGATTGCTCTTTCGGATGCAGCTGAGATCCCGACATGTCTTTGAGCTCATGCCTGAGCTCCACCTCTTTCGTAGATCAGGTAATCCCCTGACTCAGCGGAACTATCTTCAATGACGCTAATCCTCTGTTGATTTGACTCTTCTCTTGTATTTCAGGAGTCGACTCAGCTCGATGATGAGCTGTCTGGATTTCTTTATTGAAATCCCTTGATTAATCAGACACTGTCACGTTCTGTTGGTGAGCCACTTCTGAATTACTCTTGTGACTTGTAACACTCCACAAACTTGTTACTAACATTTGTATCTTGTGGCTCCATGTAGATTTACTGTCTCTGGAAGATTCCATTTATGATGCCTCTCTTAAGTTACCAGACCCTGATGCCCTATCTGAGTCTGTTCCTGTATGGGAATGTCTGGTGGTTCCCGGTTACTCCACCTGAATCGAGTACTCTTTCTCGATTCTCATTATCCTCCAGGTGATTCCTTGTTCTTTATTGACACTCCCTGTTGATTTAGATTCACAATTGCACACATACTGACCTTTGAGTTTGTTGTCTGTGTTGTGCGAGAGTGAACCTCTTCAACTTTGAATCACCTGGACCGTCTCCAGTCTTATCAGTTCACATTCAAAAGCTCACAGCAAAGCTGGAACTTCTGACCAGGTACCGTCTTTGTTAGGAAATCTGCAGGGTTGACATTAGTGTGAATCTTGTTTAGAACAATGTCTCCTGCTTCCACTAGGTCTCGAATGAAATTGAACTTGGTAGCTATGTGCTTTGTCTTTTCGTGGTTGACTGGATTTCTTGCTAGAGCTAGGGCACTTTGAGAATCGCAGTAGAGTTTGATTCCCTGTTGTTTGAATCCTAGTTCAGCGCATATTTCTTTTAGCCACATTGCTTCTTTAGCTGCTTCATTCATGGCCATGTACTCTGCTTCTGTGGTAGATAGGGAAACCACTGATTGTAAACATGATTTCCATGAGATAGTGTTCCCTCCAAACTTGAATGCATATCCCGTAACTGAGCGCCTTCTGTCCATGTCTGTTGCATAATCTGAGTCTGAGTATCCTTCCACTAGGAGTGTAGAATTCTTCTTGAATGTTAGATTCGAATTTACTGCTCCCTTTAGATACCTTAGAATCCACTGAACAGCTTTCCAGTGTTCTCTTCCTGGTTTACTCATGAATCTGCATACGTAGCCTACTGCGAAGCCTAGGTCAGGTCTAGAGCCTACCATGGCGTACATTAGGCTCCCCACGGCGCTGGCATAGGGAATCCTTTCCATCTGAGAAGCCTCCATTTTCCACTCGTCATCTGTGAGGCTTCTTAGTTTGAAATGTGATGCAGTAGGTGTTATCACAGGCTTAGCGTCCTGCATTCCGAACGTTTTTAGAACTTTCTCGATGTAGTTGCTCTGAGATAGGATTAGGGTTCCTTTCTCTCGGTCCCTTGTAATGTCCATGCCCAAGATCCTTGAGGCTTTTCCCATATCCTTCATCTCAAATTCTCCACCTAGCTTCTCCTTAAGATCTTTGATCACCGTTTTGTTTCCTGAGGCAATCAACATGTCGTCGACATATAGGAGTAGGTAGATAGACTTATCTGTTTGAACATCTCTCATGTAGACACAAAGGTCCTTACTGCAACGTTCAAATAGCTGATCCTTCATAAAGGTGTTGAACCGATGGTTCCATCTTCTTGGGGATTGCTTCAGGCCATACAGAGACTTCCTTAATAGGCAAACTTTTTTCTCTGTCCCTGGCTTTATAAACCCCTCAGGCTGTTCCATTAAGATTCTCTCCTCTAGACTCCCGTGTAGGAAAGCAGTTTTAACATCCATCTGTTCCAGTTCTAAGTTCAAATTCACTACAATGCTGAGCATGAGCCTGATGGATACATGTTTTACAACCGGCGAGAAAATCTCATTGTAGTCAATTCCTTCTGTCTGAGAATACCCTTTAGCAACCAGTCTTCCTTTATAACGTTCATCCTCAACCCCTGGAATTCCTGGCTTTAGCTTGAATAGCCATCTGCATCCCACAAGTTTTGCCTTTGCAGGCTTCTCAATGAGGTCCCATGTTCTGTTCTTTCTATGAGACTCCATCTCTTCTTCAGCCGCATTCTTCCACAACTTCTTTTGTGGACTTCTCATTGCCTCAGCATAGGACTTAGGTTCTTGAACCTCTAGGTCTGCAATGACATTGAGCGCGTAAGCTACAAAATTGCCATCTTCGTAGCGTGACGGAGGCCTCACGTTCTGCCTTCGTTCTCTATCTCGAGCCAGAACGTATGTATCCAGTGAGGCATGATCACCATCCTCACTCTCAATTTCATGCTCCTGTTCTGTGTCACCAGAGCTAGTTGAGCTTTCAGATGATGAATCTTCTCCACCTTGATCAGGTGATACTTCGGATTCACCAGAAGAAGAAGGTCCCCTGATCAATTCATCACTAAAAGATACTCTTTTCTTAGCTTCCTTTTTGCGATGCTTCTCGTTCTCCTTAGTTACTTCTGGGCTCTCCTTTTCTTTAGCAACAGTATGCTTGTATAACTCATCCTCGTTGAATACAACATTCCTGCTGGTTCTGCATCTGCCTTCGTTTTCTATCCAAACCCTGTAGCCTTTAGTGCCCATGGGGTATCCCACAAACACTCCCTTGATGGCTCTAGGTCCCGTTTTCTCCTCAGTTATGTGCACATAAGCAGTGCACCCAAACGTTCTGAGATGTCCGAAATCAGGTTTATAACCTGACCACACTTCTTCAGGCATTTTGAATTCCAGCGTAGAGTTAGGTGATCTATTAATCAAATAAATCGCAGTAGATGCAGCTTCTGCCCAGAAGCTTTGGTCCAAGCCAGATTCGGCTAACATACATCTCACCTTATCCATAATTGTTCTGTTCATTCTTTCTGAAACTCCATTCTGCTGCGGAGTGTAAGTGCAGGTTCTGTGCCTCTTAATTCCAGCCTTCTTGCAGTAATCATCAAACTGTTTATTACAGAACTCCAAACCATTATCTGTCCTTAAACACTTGATTTTCTTCTCTGTCTTAGTTTCAACTTCAGCCTTCCATTCCCTGAACTTAGAAAATACTTCATCCTTAGTCTTCAGAAAATAAATCCAGACCTTTTTCGAAAAATCATCAATAAACGTAACAAAATACTTAGCTCCAGCAAGGCTGTCTGGGGTAGATGGAGAACCCCATAAATCAGAATGAACATACTCCAGAATCCCATTAGTCACATGTTTAGCTTTAGGAAAGCTTTGTTTGTGTGACTTTCCGATAATACAATGTTCACAGAAATCCAATGTCTTAACCTCCTTGTCAATGATAAATCCCTGTTTGACAAGTTCAGACATGTTTTTGAGACTCATATGACCGAGGCGTGAATGCCAAACATTATTCATATTCTTCTCTGCTCTAGATAAATTAGCCTCTCCTCTTAAGACTGTCCCTTGAAGATAGTACAATCCCAGATGATATCTCCCAGAAAGAACCCTTTTATCATCTTTGTAGAAATTAACGGTAAGATCTTTTCCTTCATATCGACAACCTGCTGTTTCCAGCATTCCATATGAAATCAAATTTCTGCTCATATCTGGCATGTACCTGACTCCTGTTAAGATTACCAGAGAACCGTCAGGGTTAAGGATTTTGATCTTTCCAATTCCCTGAACATTGCTATGAGTGTTATTTGCCATTAACACTTTGCCTCCTTTGAATTCCTCCAAGTCAAATAGAAAACTCTTGTCAGGTGTGATATGAAACGAGCATCCTGAATCCATGACCCACTCATCTTTAGTATCTTGAGTACTGACGCTTAAGATTAGAGGTTCCGTAGACTCTGCTGCTATGTTGGCTGAGTCCTGAGGTTTGAAAGATCTCCTATCAGGGCACTCTCTTTTCCAGTGGCCCTCTTTACCACATATGAAACATCCTTTGTTGTTTTTGTTGTTCCTAGGGCGTGACTTAGATCTTCCATTCCGGCTCTTGGATCTTCCTTTATAGGATTTTCCATTGCCCTTTCCAGATCGCTGGCTTGATCTTCCTCTATCATCCACCATCAGACCTTCTCCACCTGACCTGGTAAACTTGCCGCTCTCAATCAGCTCTCTTTCTTTGGACCTTGCGGCCCCTGTGACCTCAGCTAGACTCAGTGTGTCTCTCCCATATTTGAGAGTCTCCTTGAGTTGATCATATTTATTAGGTAGAGAACTTAGCAACAGAATTGCCTGAACTTCCTCGGATACTTCAACTTGCAGGTTGTTCAAATCTGCCACTAGCTTTAGGAATTCATCCACATTCTCATCAATAGATTTTGAATCAATCATCTTGAAAGTATAGAACCTGAGCTGTAGATAGATCCGGTTTGGTAACGAAGTCTCTGTGTACAGACTATTCAATGTACTCCACATTGCAGCAGCAGTCTCACAGTGTTGTATTTTCCTCAGGACTTTGTTTCCAACATTCAGCACAATCAGGTCCTTAGCTCTCTCTGATTTTTCGAATTTTGCAGGATCAACTGCAGGTGTTGGCGTGACGATTCCTGCCAGTCCCTTTCCAGTGTCTTTCATGGCAGACTCTGGTTCATCCTTTGTGTCAGCATCATCCTTTAAAAGCTTCTCATCAGTAAGGATAGCTTTTAATCCGAGCACTCCAAAATGAGCAAGCATTCTCACTTTCCATAGTGCGAAGTCACCATCTCCCTCGAACCTGTCGATCTCGATGCGTTCCTTTGACTTCACCATTGAGCAGGTACTGATTCTGTACCTCCTCTGTCTCTCTCTCTATCCTAAGCAACCTTGATGAAAACCGGAAGCTCTGATACCACTTGTAGAGATTATTAGCTTAGGTTACTTAAGTTAGAAGTTATCTTGACCTAGGTCTAGTACTGAAAGTAAAGACACAAGAGATTTAACGACTTCCCGGCCCTCGGCGCGGTACGTGTCGTGGGAGAACTTCTGCTCCCAAAATCCACTAGATCAAAGAGACACTAGCAACACCAATTCAGTGTGCTAGATAAACTGTTTACAAAGAACCAAATACTCCAAAGCTAGAGGATACAACAAAGCCCTTAGATAATAGTCTTAGGCCTAAGCTATCTATCTTGTATTGTTGTCTCCTTCCTCTTGCTTATCTCCCTTGATTGATCTGATCCTTGTTGCTGTAAACTATGATGTTTCCTTATTGCTTCCGTAACCCTAATCATCATACTCACATCTATTATATATGCTTCGTATGTGATCAGGTGTTATAGGCTGGAGTGGGCCTGTTGCGAACTCAGCCCATAGGGAACATGGTGTTGTCGCTGGCCCATTTGACTTCTGGCGAGGCCCAAGCTTCACAGCAGTCCAATTTTATTGCTGTGAAGAATCTCTGCCTCGATCTCGGTTAATGTTAGATTCATCTTGCTCAATCTCTGTTCTCTGATTCTGCTTTTGCTTCATGTACCTTAACAATTTCGCTGATTCAGATCGGATTGATACATAATCTTTCACATTAACTATTAAAATACTTAGTATCTGATAGCCGGGTTTGGATATTGGGTTCTGAATTTTGGAAACCTTTTGTAATTGTAATTGCAGCTTCATTTTCATGTTATGTCTGTTGCTTGCATTCTCAGTACGTTTGTTATGGTTCAACCACCAGCACACCATTGTTTGCGAGAGAGATAATGACTGTAAAACATATTTCTTCATGTTCTTTCTCTTGCTTTATTTCTCTGTACATTCTAACTATTTTTTCTATTATAATATAGAAAGTTTAAATCTTGGATCAACAACCAGCATAATTGCTCTGTATCTATGACTCAGAGAGATTTAGTGTGTGTATTAATATGTGCTCTCGCTTGAATATCTCAACTTCTGAGATTTTGTACTTATGGATTCAGATTTTTAGTTGTCCTAATGTGTTAGATAGAGCAGCATTACGTGGCTCAGGGTTTGAGTATTGTTGGCTACTTTCATACGAACAAGAGGTTCGACTGGAGCTCTCTGGTGTTCCTAAGAATATCGGTGATCACATCTCTCAGCTATTTCCCTCAGGCGCCAATTCCCTAGGCGAAGCTCTTATACTCTTCTTTCAGTCAAAGCAGTTTATTGATTCACTAGGTATGACCATCTTACGTTACACATTTATGTTGTTTTGTACTTTAATAGATAAAAGCTTGAAGCCTTATCAAAGGGTAAAGATAGAAACCCTGAGATGCAGGTTTGTGTTTCTAATCACGACAAAAATTTTGGACATCTTACTACAGCATGGATACAAGATTTGGAAGGTAATCAGTTAAGTAGGGCGTATATATGAAGGCCACTCTACACCAGTTTAGTTTCTTGGCATTTGACAGTATCTGTATGTTGTTGTTGCTATATAGGAAATGTATGGGGAAGATCTAGATGATTCGAATGTGGCATTGTATTCGGAATGGGGAGATTTGTTCAGATTTTTCTGGGAACATAGTGTTTATTAGGAGATCTCCTTTCTAGAAAGCATCGATACATGGAAATTATCTGGCCTTTCACCATGGAAAAGAGATTAATGTCTCGGTTACGTAGAGAGAAAAATATGTTTAGCCCCTTTCCATCACATTGTAATTCATTTCGAGGCCATTGGTTTTACTGATGGTACAAAAGTAATTAACAAGAACTCTGGAGATTTTCTTAGCCGAGCTCAAAGTTGTAGAATTCCTTAGCTAAGGAAGTTGAAAGCTTTAGGTCTTAGATACTGACAATGGCGAAGACTTTACATGTTAAGCTGAATTTATGTTTTTAAAAAGATCAAATGATGCAGCTTTGCTGCTATTCGGTGGGATTTTGGTTGGGATATTGTTGTATTGTATTCATCATAATAGTTGTTAGACTAAGCTAAACAGTGGAATTTTTACAGAATCAGGTATGCGATATAGCCCTGTTTACATGTATCCAAACCGACCGACCAAATCAAATTGAACCTAACTTTTCGGAACCGAAGAACCAAACCAAATCAAACAGAAAAACAAAGTTCGGTTTGGATATGGATCCTATTAATTATAGTAATGGATTATATATGTTTAGAACTGAATAACCGGAAGCGAACTGAAAACCAAATGAGTACTCCGGAAATCTATAATATAGTTTACATATTTATAAATGTTAACTATATTTAGTTTAAAAATAATAAAAAAATTTAAAATATTTTTTATTAGTCAAGATACCAAAAAAATATATTTTACTAGAATTTTTTTTAATCTAAAATTCTTGAAAGTATTTGAATTGTTCAAATTTTTATCTGAAAACCCAAAAAATCTGATATTAATCCGAAAAGATTTTCTTCTTTTTTTTTTTTTTCCTTTTAACCCAAATTAATCGAAAAACAAGAACCGACCTGGAATCAAATGGGATCCAAATGGGATATAAGCCAGTCTCCAACTTTGTTATCCGAACCAAACTGAAAACCAAAATCACCGAACCTAACCGAACTGTACTTTCTGACCAAATGGATTTTGTACTTCTAGAACCAAAGAATCTAACCGAAATATAATTAAATACAATGAATACAAACTTAAAACACAAAATCATACAAAAAAATGATAATCTAAATTACAAGTAAAATATATCCCGCTCGTAGGGCGGACCGACTCTAGTATATAGATAAAAGAATATAGATCCCATCTCAATTTATTGGGACAATGACATAAGTTTTGTAGAAAACTAAAACTAGTGAGGACATGTCAACGTGTACATAATACAATCACAAATTAATGCATATACACCACTCAACTATGCTTTCTTTCAGAGCATTCTATTTTAAAAATTCTAAATTCCCAACTACTACAATTACTTTTACAGCAAGAAAAGCTTAGATCGAGTGAGAGTTACACACATCGTTCCCGTATGCATTTAATAAGAGTGACAACAAAATGGTTGGGACGTTTACCCAATTAAAGACTTTAGGTGCTACATTACCTCTCATAAATATACAGTTGGGTTTATCTCTTCTCCATATACTTCATTCACTACTAAACTTCGCTCACGTATTCACTTTCTCTTCTCCGTACGCACCATGTGCACATTAGAGAAGCGCGGAGATCTCTTTCTCCTAACCTTAACCGGAGACGACGAGCACAGATTCCACCCCGACACGATCTCCTCCGTTCTCTCACTTCTGGAACAAGCCAAATCTCAATCCACACGTGGTTCCGTCCTCATCACCACAGCCCACGGAAAGTTCTTCTCTAACGGCTTTGACCTCGCCTGGGCCCAAGCCGCTGGATCCCAAACCGGCGCAGTAAACCGGATGCACCAAATGGTCGAATCCTTCAAACCTGTGATAGCAGCACTCTTCGATCTTCCCATGCCGACGATTGCCGCCTTAAACGGGCACGCTGCCGCCTCCGGGCTGATGTTCGCGTTGAGCCATGACTACGTTTTCATGAGGAACGACCGTGGTGTTTTGTACATGAGCGAAGTGGATCTTGGGCTGCCGTTGCCAGACTACTTTGCGGCAATGTTCGCGGCCAAGATCGGGACGAGTATTGCGAAGAGGGAGCTGTTGCTGAGCGGGAAGAAGATCAAAGGAGAGGAAGCGGTGGCTTTGGGGATCGTTGACTCTGCGGCGCATGATAGTGTAGAAGGTGTGGTGGAGGCTACGGTGAGCCTTGGAGAGAGTTTGGCGGCTAAGAAATGGAACGGTGAAGTTTATGCGTCAATCAGAAAGAGTTTGTATCCGGGGCTTTGTGCGATGCTGAGTGTAACAGACAAGATCGCTGCGAGTCCTTAAATCTTTAGCGTCTTCTTAATTAAGCGGCAACATTTTGTAAAATGCATTACAACATGTACTTTACAAAAATGTTAAGATGTTTTTATATTATTTTTGTTTTGAAAAAGGTGGAAGAGAATCAGGAATGCATCGGAACCAATTAAATCGTATAGGGTTATGGTTAACGCAATATTGTCTCTGCTGCTAGATTTATGGTTAACAAATGACTAATAAAAAGGGTGGGATCATGATCTTTTATCTCCGTATGAAATAATCCTTTGCTTCCATCCACTCGCCCGAGATAAGCAAATAAAAATCAGCACAATTTTACCCGGATCTTACAGTGGGTTCTCTCATCAATGTAACATTGAGGATATGGAATTTACAAGTCATTTGGACTCTAGTAGATCCTTAAGATGTAAAAATAATTGAAAGTATATCATTAAGCCAAACATAGACAGCAGATCGCGATGGATGACTTTTTACCAATAATGGGAGATATACAGTTAAATATGGATGTCAAGTCGAACAAGTGTACCTAGACAGAGAAAGAACGCTACCAGAGTTTAGTCCTTCGGTCTCTCCTCTGAAAGCTTTCTGCTGGAAGGTTCGCTGTCCACTTAAGATGAAACACTTGTTATGGAAAATGATATCAGGATATATAGCGGTTAAAAAAATTAAGATCAAGAGGAATGCAAAGATATACAATTTGCATACGATGTGGAGCATCTGAAGAATCGATAAATCATGTGTTCTTTGAATACCCACCGGAGATTCAGGTTTGGGCACTCTCACGAATTTCATCGAACACAAACATCTTTCCCACGCAATCACTTTTTGTGAACATGAATTACTTATTTTGGAGGATTTATCCAGAATTAGAAGATCATCAATTTGTATGGATCTTATGGTACATATGGAAAGAAAAAAACAACAAAGTTTTTAGTAATTTGGATATTTATCCTAGAGATACTCTTAAATTGGCAGAAACGGAGTCATTACTTTGGGCTGAGTCGCATATCCCACTTACATGGGGGATCGAGCAAACTCGATTACCAGTAAAAGCGATAGTACCGGCTATTCAAGGTGGATGGTGTTTTACGGATGGATTGGAAAAATCAGGATGTATTTTCGGGACAAGGGTGGTTTAGCACACTGGAAGGTTTGATGGTTTTATGGGAGCGATGAATATAAGAGCGAGTGAGTCGCCACTTCACTCTGAGATAGAGACTCTTATATGGGCAATGGAGTGAATGAGAAATCTAAGACAATTTAATGTTACATTTGCAATGGATTGTTCTTAGTTTGTGAAGATAGTTTTAGAACTAGAAGAATGGTTAGTCTTTGCAAGTTATTTAGAAGACATAAAGGTCTTGAAGAGAAGTTTCAATAGCTCAAAGCTCATTCATATACTACGGATGCATAATTCGAGGGCGGACAGCATTGAACGCAATGCAAACACTTATCGTTTGTTGTCCAAATAGATGCGGAGCTACCAGTTTAGTTTCCAAAGTCTTCATGATTCTGTCTATGTTGATGACAAAAAAAATATTCAGTATTTTATTATAAATTTGATGTAATTAATCATAAATTAAGATAAAAATAACTTTATTTATTTTAAATTATATTTAAAAATATATATGTATACGTTTAAAATTCTAAATTTAGATAGACTTTTAATATACTTCTTTTGGTTAAATATTTTAAATTAACTTGTATAAAATTAATATAAAAAGTTGATTTAAGATTGTATAACTATCAAAAATTAAAACTACACAGAATTTCTAAAATTTATAGATACATAAAAATGATTTTTCGATAAAAATTTATTATTTTTAAAAAAATTGTAGAAATTTTTTAAAAAATTAGTAATAAAATTATGTAATTATAAAAATGGAATATTTTAAAATTTGTAATATCATATTTGAATATATTTATTTTAATGATGATGTGTTAGTTATAACATTGTTCTAAAAAGTTAACAAAATATATAAATCAATATTAAATATAGTGTACGAGTTATTACCTTATTCTAAAACTTTTACCAAAAATATAAATCAAAAGTAAATTTAGTTATCCATGTTATATTAGTCATAAACCATGTCATCAATTTTAGTAGCCATATCACATTTTTTTTAAAAGTAATTGTACAGATGACATGTGGCAAATCACTTCCCAAATAACTAGATGTTTACCTGCACCATGTGCAAAAATATTTTTTTTTAATTTAAATTAAAACTAACTTTTAATATATTAAAAAATTTAAAAGATTGATTAAAATTATAATTTTAAATATTTTAAATATTGTTATTAATATTATTTTTGTTATGTGTTTTAAAATTAATTAAAATAAATGTCAATATTAATAAAAAATTATCTTTAATAATAGTTTTAAATTATTACAATATTTTAAAAGCTTGTCAGAATATCTAAAATGAATTATCCTGTTACTATAATCTTAATAACATATAATAATTTTTAACTTCAATATTGTTTTAAATGAATATGGTCATGAACCTTTTTAAAAGTAACATATTCTTGGAAAATTGCCACAAATACCACATTCATAGTACCACTTTTCATGTTTACATGCACCAAGTGCCGCAATAAAAGTTTTAAAATTTAAATTATACTTAAAAGAATATTTGTTATTTTTTAGATTTTATTATTTACATACAATTTTTAATTTTCATTTTAATTTAAATTTATATTTAATAATATATATGTATATATTTAAAATTATGATTTTGGAAATAATTTTTATTAGTTTATTTTGGTGAAAATATATAAACCAAATTCTATAAATTAATAAAAAAATTGGTTAGGTATTATTATAACTATCAAAATGTAAAAACAAAATAATAATATTTCTAAATTTGTAAATATTAAAAAAAACTAATGGTATCGGGATTGGAAAATTATATTTTAAAAAACTGCATAATATTTTAAAAGATATTTTAGTAATAAATTTTTTATCATTATAAAAAATAGAACTAAATAATATTTCGAAAATTTTAATATTTATATTTATAGTTTCTATTTATATTATAATATTATTTATTGTTATATGAATGATAATCTATAAATGATTACCATATTCTAAAATCTTATCCAAAATATAAATCAACATTAAATGTAAATGTTTATTTCACAATTAGCTTTAAGCCATGTCATCATTGTTAGTATGTCATGTCATCATTTTTCTTTCAAAATCATTGTGATGATAAATGATAAAGAGGAAGATACAATGATAAAACCAGAAGAAACGGCAACGGTGGAGGCGACAATCTGAAGGAAGCGGTGGTCAGGGTAATTACCAAAGAACGGCGATTATAAATACAGAGGAAACAATGGTCTTTATAATAGGGGTTCATGTTGCTATGGTGGTGGTATTCATGATAGCGATCGCTGATGCATTACATTTATGGAAGAAATAAAAATATGTAAAGAATAAAAAGTGTAAAACAGATATAAAAAGAATAGATCAGACTAAATAGTATAGAAAATATTACTGTATTTATTAAATATAATTATATAATAGGAAAATATACTAGAAGAGGAAAATGAAAAGAAAAAAGAAAATGAAGAAGAAGACGAAGAAAGAGAGAGAGAGAGAGAGAGAGGGGGGGGGGGGAGAATAACTGAAATAGAAAAAATATTATAAATATATATATTTGTATTCTATGTTAACTAATTAAAATATAATACAACAAAATAGTTTATTTTAATTTGAGAAATCCTTTTTTTTAGAGCTGGATAATAAAAATTAGAAAGAGGAAAAACATATATTATTCTGCGGATAACTTGGTAAAGTTGTCACCAACATTGACCGAAAGAAGAGGAGAAACCACCATAAGAGTTGAAGGAAAAGAAAAGTCATGAGACTATAAAATAGAATAGTATACTACACAAACATCAGTATTCATCTTCTTCTATTTTGACTCTTATTTTCACTATCACATTATTCACATCGATTTTTATCTCTACGGGTTTAATCGCCATCATAATAATCATATTTTAAAATTGAAAGAAAATTCTAAAATTGAAAGAAAATTTTAAAATTAAAATATTAAGTTCTCAATACTTGTTCAATGCAAATTTAACAACTAAAATAATTATTTTATATGAGATATAATTTAATTTAAACAGTATTAAAATATATATATACTTTTAATAGATCTATTAAATGAAATTTTTTATTCATATAGTTTTATGATCATTAACATCTTGTTATAACAAAAATTTAAACCATTGATCACATCTTTTAAAATATGCTACTTTTAACAATTTTAGTAATTTAAAATTATTTTAAAAAATTCAGAACTTAACATATACAAAAACAAATCTAAATTTTTATGATATGGTGAATATGATTGCTTTATTTATTTTAATAATATAAAGATAAAAAATATTATGAAGGATAGAAAAATTGTTACAAAATGCTTAATATTCAAAGTCCTTAATTGAAATATATATTATAATTGTATTAGTTACTTCTCATAGATTTTATTTAAGGAAAGAAGGAAAATCACCTTTTGTACATTAATAATTAATTTATGATTCAGTTTAGTAAAAAGTATAGTATAAGTTTAGAAGGATCAACTTAATTATCTAGTGATTCTAAAAATTATTCTACTAATGACTAGGCATGGGCGTTCGGGGGACCGTCGGTTTCGGTTCGGTTGATTTGGATTTTTGGTATTATGCTCTTAAGACCCATTCGGGTTTTACTAAATATTGGATCTTGTTCGGTTCGGTTCCTTCTAGTTCGGTTTGGATCGGATTGTAACCAATGTCTGAAATTGTCAAAATATATTTTTTACACCCGAAAAAGTGACAAACAAAATTCTAAAATATATAAATTACTTACAAATCTAATTAAAAATTAGTTAAATTATCTAAATTAACTTAAAAGTTAAAATAACAAATAAAAAACTACAAAAATATTTAGAATATTTAGAATTCTATAAAATATCTAATTACCTTAACATTGATAAAAACATTAACATATTTAACTAATTTTGAATATTTTCGGATCCTAGTTCGGATTTCGGTTCAATTCGGGTTATACCCATACCCCAAAGTACTAAGCTCATAAGTTCCATTCGGATAATTTTGTATAGAGGTTTGGATCCGGTTTCCGTTTTTTAGTTTGGGTTTAGGTAAGTACTTCGGCTTGGGGTAAAAAACGCCCTGGCCAATAATGACACTTGTCGTACGTAAAAGGTTATATTGCTTTTTTTATGTTATTCTAATGGGTCGGGTTTTGCTTTTTGTAATTCTAATGGGTTGTGTTCTTTTTTTTTGGTCAGATAATGGGTCGTGTTCTTGTTTAGTTCGGAACAGTGGTTTAAATGATTAGTGGGATTTTTTGTCTATTCATGTTTTAAGTGCTCATTTGAAGCGCGTTACACTTATAATGTTTAGTCTTTTGTTTGCAATTATAAATAATACATTTCTTACAAAAAAATTTTTATAATGATAAAACATCTAAAACAATATAATTTTAAAGATTATTTAAGATTATTTATTGTTATTTTGTCTAGCTGAACGTTATTTTGTGATATAAATTTATGTAACCCGATATTTTATATATAAATATCGTTAATTTTATATGTATTTTTATAAGATATTGCTCATATTTTATAAATACAATAAGTTTATGTAGTTTGGATATAATATACATAAAGTTATTGTTAGTTTTATATGACAAAAATGTTAAAAGATGTTCAATAAGTAACTTTTTTACTTAAGAGTTTGACTAACTAAATAATACTACATACAGTTTATAGTACTATTTTTTTATCGTAACATACTTTTAGTATTGTTTAGATAACTTTTGATCAATTACATTTTTCATCATTTACATTTTTATGAACTTTTTATCGTTAAAAAAATTTTTTTTTGACATTTATTTATCTGTGTCAAATTAAGTTAGAAGCTTCATAATTGTATTGAGATAGTTTCTTCCATATATATGTGTAGCTTTGATAATATATATTTATCTATAACCGCTAATAACGACACGGTTTTCTTATAATTAAGTTATTGTTAGTTTTATATGACAAAAATGTTAAAAGATGTTCAATAAGCAACTTTTTTACGTAAGAGTTTGGCTAACTAAATAATATTACATACAGTTTATAGTACTATTTTTTACCGTAACATACTTTTAGTATTTGTTTAGATAACTTTTGATCAATTACATTTTTTATCATTTACATTTTTATGAACTTTTTATTGTTAATTTTTTTTTGACATTAATTTATTTGTGTCAAATTAAGTTAGAAGTTTGATAATTGTATTTGGATAGTTTTTTTCCATATATATCTGTGTTACTTTGATAAGATATATTTAGCTATAACCGCTAATAACGACACGGTTCTCTTATAATTAAGTTCTAATTATTTTGCAAATTTATTTCATCATATTATCTTTTTATTTTAGTTTTCCGTGTGTCTATATATATATATATTTATATATATATAAGTATCCGGTTTTCTTAACCAAACATGGTATAATTGGTTTATCAAAACCAACCTTATCTTGCGTGTGTTATAAAAGTAAGCAAAACCCTATTATTTTATTTTGAGTCATAGAGGGGAGCCGCTTTGATCTTCTTTTTACCCAAGCCTCTCTTATAACTAATCACCATTGTTCCTATCCTCTTATTCTTCCTTCCTTTCTTCTATTTGTGTGCTCTCTGGTACGTTTAGTGAAATGAAGAGGAGCGACCAAGCAGGAGCGTTGTTGCGTTTGTCTCCAGTTCACATCGCTGCAAGTCACCAGTCACCGGAGGAGGAACATGTGTCATGGGAAGCCATTGTTGATGTCCCTAGTGGAGTTGCAAAGTGGGCCCGATAGGTGGAGATATGGAGAAGAGACAAACAGAGCCACCGTCATCAACCGTAAGCTTTATGCGTACGGTTAAGTTTGCCTTCCTCCTTGTTACTTGTTCAGCAATTATTATTAGTCTAATACCAAGTAACCCTAATCAACAAAACGCTGCGGATCAGTAACATAACAGCGTCACGCGGGATAGGCTGAATATGGTAAATATAATATAAAACCCAAAACTTGAGACAGCAACTATAGATGAAATGGGCTAGATATCGTGAATACAATACGAAGCCCAAAACTTGAGACAACAACTAAAGATGAAATGCACAGTTTAATTAACGCAGACAGGTGTCACAACCAGAAGAGAGTATTTGATGACGTGTCTCTCTCACAGGAGAGAAACATATTTTTATATATATAGACTAGGGTAGGCCCGCCCTACGGACAGAAAGTAAAGAAAAAAATAATATTTAGTTTATCTTCAATTTTTGAAAATTATTTGAAAATATATTTATTATTCAGATTTGTTATTTTTGTTTCCACTTTAATTTTTTATGATTTGAAGGATTTTTTTTTCTTTTGCTAAACTTCATTTTATTTTTAAACTTCATTTTATTTTTGTGAACATAAATGTAATAAAAATTCAGAGATTAAGTTAAAAATATATAAAATTTTCTTACTCTTCTTATTAAGTCTCAACCTTGGTGAACATATGGTTCAGGCGAAGTCTTTTATTTGTTGACAGTTGATTTACAGTTTCAGTTATTGTTGTGTGTATTATTGAAAGGATATATATTAGTTTCTTCAAACCAAAGTCTGTGAGTCAATTTCTCCACTTGCATAACCCAGTTAGTTTTGGAAGGTATCTTCTCTAGTTTTGATTGTATTCATGATTATCTTTTCAAACATATAAATTACACTTGAGGGTTAACTGTGTTATGGCTAATCTATACGAATCTGATTGAACCGTTTTTAAAATAAAACTAGAGATCTGCGTCTCCGCGCGAGTATCTGATTTAACTTTTGTTCAACAGAAACTCATAAATTGCTGATTTTATAAGAAAATTTCATGTATATTCTTTTTATGTTTTGTAATTTACATATAGAATAGAATATATTATTTTATAATATAGAATTTTGATAATAATTTCTTTTATTTGTACATAATATTATATTAAAAAATTTATAACTTGTTGTAGTTTGATGTAATTGTACTATTCATATATTAATCTGTTATGTTTTGTTAATTTATTTTAAAATGAAATAACATGCTAAATTTTTTTTATTTTTTGCATTAGTTTTCTATGAATTATTATTAACTTTTTGATATATTTTTTTCTTGAAAATTGAACTCTCGAAATTTTATATTTGACTACATGTGATTTAGTTAATATTCGTAGAATATTAATAATGATCAATATATGAATATCGATTTGGTTAGAAAAGCTTTGGAATTATAATTAATTTAAAATAGTTTTAAATGCAGTGTTAGAATTTGTAAGTAAAAAAATAAATTCAAAAAGGAAGTACTTAATTTATTGCAAATACAATGGTTAAATGTGTAAATAAAAAAATACTAAAAATACTGTTATATATATGTTTCTAAATAATTATCATTTATAATGTTATTCATGTATCCAAACAGTATCGAAAGGTATTTCAGTTAAAAAATATCGATAGATCTTATAAAAATGTACTTCCTATAAAGATGGACCCGCACCTCTTGTTATGTATCTAAACATTGAAACAATCTTTAGTGAACACATCACAAAAAGAAAGGGTCAACGGACGATTATTCGGGAAGACACGGATATAAGGGAAATGAGTCTTTTTAACAAAGCCAAGACAGCTAATTTTCATCTTCAACTCTTTGAGTCTTTGACCGTATCCCAACCGTGTATGTAGTCAACATGTCATGTCCCACTTTTTCCTATATATTAACTTCACACGAAACATCACACGCCAAAACCAATCTCCCTGATACAAAACTCTTATCCCAACAATATTCACAAATATCTTTCCATATGGCCTCAACAATGGCAGAAACAAGCAGTTCAAACGTCAGAGACGAGCGGCCATCTAACAAACTACAGAGACGGCTTCCGTCTTTAAAGATAGAGATTACGTCCGTTACTACGTGGAACGTAGCCATCCCTCTGCTATCGCCGCTCTATTCCTCCCCCAAATCATCCTTCGACCAATCTGCTGTTGCTCCGTCGCAGAACCAGGCTGAGAAACTGGCGGATGAGGTGAAGAAGACGCCGGTTTTCAAGAAGTGGCAGCATCCGGCGTCGCCTTTCTGCTACGACCAGACGACGTTTGTCCAGCCGTTCATCTCGGTATAGAAGGGTTCATCTTAATAGATTTAACAATCCAAGCTTGTTCGTGTGTCTACGCACGTTTAACTATTTTCACCTTTTGTAGAATCTAACAAATCAGAATGTTCTCTTCTAATATCATTGATATTTATTGTTTTCCAATATCATTAATAAGTCAAAAGACACGCTCCACGTATGAATCTATTCTATTAAAAAAGAAGCAGTCTTGAAAAATTACTTAAACAAGGTTGTTGCAACTATTCATTTTAGTCCAACCTATGTTTTTTTTTTTTTTAAAAGAATTTTAAATTTATTTCAATCAAAAAAACCTTGTTACAGATTTTGCACTGCCTCAATCATAAAACATAAAATCTATAAGTTTCTATACAATGTTCAAATCTCCATTAGCTTCTACTAAACCAAACCTCCATTGCCTTCTCATATTTTCCTCCTTTCTTCGTCCTCAAAGACGTGATCCTTGTTCCTGACCAACTTATCCAGTCGAGCAACTAGACAACGGGCAGGCAAAGAAGGTTCACTCACCCTTCTCACGTTTCGTTCATGCCATAATGCATATGCGACCGCTTGAAAACAATAGCGAAGAAGAAAAGTCACAATCCTACCATGGAATCCATTCACCACCACTTGGACCACACTAGACCAATCACAACTTCTTCTTTTACCTGCTAGGTTCTTGATAGTCTTCAACCACACTTCTTGTGAATAATCACACTCAAAAAACAAATGATCCCTCGTTTCAGGTGCCGTTTTACACAACCAGCATGTAGATACAGCCTGAGGATTCCATCTTAAAATCCTGTCTCCTGTTGATAGTCTATTATGTATTGCAATCCATATGAGGAAAGAAAACTTTGGAGTAGCACCAGGAAACCATACTCCTTTGAACCAAGAGACACTCGGTGACTGAGCTCTAGTAATGTTCCAAGTTTGCGCCGTGGAGAAACCTTCTTTAAAAGCCCCATTTTCTCTCTTCCAAAGACATATATCATCCTGCTGATTCAATCCTCTGTTCTTCAACACCCCAATCTCTTTATCAATCAACTGAAGAATGGATATTCTATGTCTCTTTGGCCGGTATAGCTGTATAGCCCTTTCCACCGTACTATTTATAGGAATACCCAGATCCATTGTGCCTCGTTCCCCTGTTAGCTCAATTAGACTCCCCAGCGGCGACCAACTATCAAACCAGAAGGAAGTGTTGGAGCCACTATTAACATCCATTCGTAACATCTGCTTTGCCAATGGTCTTAGTTTCAGCAACTTCTTCCACATCCAGGACCCTAATGAGCTCTTCTCATTAACACTCCAATAAGATCCTTTCCTGATAAGATACTTCCGGATCCACTTTACCCATAACGAGGACCTCACAGATAGAATACGCCATATTAACTTCAAACAGGACACTCTATTTGCTTCTGCCAAATTCTTCAGACCTAAACCTCCCTCTTCCTTCTGCTTACAGACATCAACCCAAGCTATCTTAGCTTTTTGAGTAGATAGAACCGGCCCAGACCAGAGGAAAGCTGAGCAGATACTGTTAATCTCATGAATACATTGACTTGGTAATCTGAACGCTGACATCCAAAAAGTCGTGATACTGTAGAGTACCGATCCAATGAGTTGAAGTCTGCCTGCAAATGAAAGGTGCCTCGCCGTCCAGGAAGAGATCCTATTCCTTACTCTAGAGATGAGTGGACTGTAATCATGAACATTCATTCTTTTGGTAAGGAGTGGAAGCCCAAAATAACGTACTGGAAGAGTACCAGCTTCAAACGGGAATTGCTCCAAAATAGCTTCACTATCAGCCAGATACAATGACGACTTCTCCAAGCTGATATTAAGGCCAGATATCCTTGCAAACTCTTGAAACACTGCTAGAATACCCTCAATAGAAGACTTCTTTCCATCAGAGAATATCAAAACATCATCCGCAAAACAAATGTGTGTCAAGCTTAACTCCTTGCAGTATGGATGAAATCCTATTTTCTTTTCTGCTACAGCCTTATCGAGGAGTTTTGATAACACTTGCATACATATTACGAAGAGATATGGAGATAAGGAGCAACCTTGACGCAAGCCTCTTTTGCTATTGAAATAGCCTGCCAACTCCCCATTAACCTGCACTAAGAACGAAGCCAGCTCGATACACTTCTTGATCCATACTATAAACTTCTCCGGAAAATTCAGAGCCGCAAGCACTGATAACAGAAAGACCCATTGCACCGAGTCAAAAGCCTTTGACACGTCAATCTTCACTGCGCATCGCTCTGTTACCGTATCTCGATGATAACTTTTCACAAGCTCCGATGCCAAAAGAACGTTCTCCATAAGTAGCCTGTCTTTGACAAAAGCATACTGATTCAAGGAGATGAATAAAGGGAGCAGACCTTTCATGCGGTTTGCCAAAATCTTTGAAATGACCTTATAGATCACGTTACAGCAGGATATGGGGCGATAGTCCTTCATAGATAAGGCATCTGTCTTCTTAGGAATAAGGGCCAAGATAGTAGAGTTAATATCTTTTGGCAGGAACCCTTTATCGAAAAACGACTGAATTGCTACCACGAAATCCCCTCGAACAATACTCCAAGACGCCTTAAAAAATTCACTTGTATACCCGTCTGGCCCAGGAGATTTATCAGCATGCATGGAGAAAATAACTCGCTTCACTTCCTCCTCTGTTACTTCTCTCATTAACATACTTCTATCCTCCTCTGAGCACTCATAGTTGATAATCAATTTCAACTCCTCCACGCTAGCTTCTCTGAAATCTAGGGGAGTGTGAGTTAATAAATTATAGAAGTGATCTACCTCTTCTTTTTTAATATCTTCTTGAGTATCTGCCATCGTTCCATCCAACCTCTTTATCTCTCTTATCGAATTTCTAACCTCCCTTACTTTTGCAGCTCTGTGATAACTCTTGTTGTTTCCATCCCCCACCTCTAACCAGTGAATTTTTGCCCTTTGGCTAATTACTATTTCCTCCAAAGTAGATAGAAATAACCATCTTCTATATGCAGCTGCCTCAGTCTGAATATTTGTCTGATTAGGATCAGCCAGAGTCGTCTCTTGAGCTACACAAAGCGTTTGAAAAGCCTCCCTTGTCTTTGTGATGATATCCCCCACTTTCTCCTTACTTCAACTCTTCAGGACTGGTTTCAAAGCTTTTAGCTTCTTCGATAATCTGAATAAAGCCGAGGTAGAATTAAACAGAGGAGCAGTCTCCATCCAAAAACTTTCAACCCGCTGAATAAACTCTGGCATATCAGACAGAGCATTTACAAATTTAAACGGCTTCTTTGGTTTCATTAGCTCTGTCTTTATTATTATCCTGCATCTTTGGTGATCTGAGCATCCTCCAGCTTCAAATACACAGTATGATTGAGGGAACAACCTCATCCAAACCTCATTCATCAGTGTGCGATCCAACTTCTTGCAAATGAGTCCATTCTCCCTTTTGTTACACCAGGTAAAACGTGGTCCCTGATACGACATGTCTATCAGCGAACAATATTTCACAGTGTCCTGAAAATCCTGCATCCCCAAAGACCCATGATGAACATCCACCACAGAGTGCTCACTTCCACTGAGAATCTCATTAAAATCACCTTGCACTATCCAAGGAGATTTTTTTATTAGAGAAGAATCCTGGTGATCCCTCAAATCCTTCCAAAGCTCCTTCCTTTCTTCCTCCAGATTCAATCCATATACAAATGAACAGAAAATCTCCTCTACCGCTCCCTCCAAAAGAACTGAACATGTTATCAGCTGCGCACTCTGAAAACATGGAGTAATTCTCACCATTGGACTCCATACTACCCATAGTCTGCCCCGACGACTATACTCATAATTTGTAATGTAAGACCATCCAGGAAAAACATCTTCCACTATCCTCTTCACTTTATTCTCCTTCACCCGCGTTTCAATCAAACACCCAAACTGAAAACCACACTTCTTCACCCATTCCTTAACTACTTTATGTTTTGAAAATTTATTAAAACCCCTAATATTCCAGTAAAAAACCAGACATATTATTGGCGATGGGGTTTCTTCTTGTTCAGATAGCTTGGATCCACGTCCTGAGCTTTCTGACCTGGCCTATCTTTGAGATACCGATGATTCATCTTTGATTCTCTAGGGAGCTTCTGCCTGGGAATCACTCCTTCTGTCTCCTTTGATATCTCGTCTATCTCCTCTTCCCTCTCATTTTCATTATTTTCTTCTTCTTGATCCTCTGTTGGCGTCAGCACAGAGAATCTTGAATTTTTAAGTAAGGAGACCTGCCCAAACTCCAGTTCCTTTCTTATAGGGGAGCGACTAGCCTTATCTGGTGAGACATCCAGCCACTCATTTTCCTTTAATAGCGTCTTCTCTGTGTTTCCTTCATTTGTTTCCTCTATCAATGTAACTCCTATAGCTACTACCTCTTCCTTCTTGCTTTTCTCCACTTCAGTTATTTCAACAGAAGAAGAACCTTTCTCCAGTATCTCACTCTGTTCCACTCCTTTTGTTTCTTGATTTGCTTCACTCTCTATCCCCTTCTCCTCATTTTGTTTCTCATTTATTTCTCCATCTTCCAAACTCTCCTGCTTTCCTTCTTGATCTACTTTATTCCTCAAACATGTTTTAGGATTATGACCCCATGTATCACAAGCATGACACTTAATTGGTAACCTCGGATAGAGATACTCCACCAGGACCTCCTCCCCTATTACATATTACATATAACCAAATATTATAACTAACCCCTAATATAGCAACCAAATAATATCTCTAACATTTAAGTAAATCCACTTTAACTCACTCAATCTTTTTACATAAGATCTTTCAATATACCACACGACTATACAAACATTTAATATAAACCTTATCAAATATTTCAAATAATTCACTAAACCTTTTGCTTAAACCAACTCCCTACAGTACTTGATATAAACGATATTAAAAAAATTAACACATAGGGGTCATGTCAATTATATATATATATATATATATATATATATATATATATATATATATATATATATATATATATATATATATCATCCTCTTCCATTATATCAAATACTTGCAATAGGCCGGGTCCTGTTAAAAAAATATTGATCAAACAATATTCTAATACATCAATGTCGTTTATAGAATGTCATGACTTCATAGAAAATTATCGGTTCTTTTAAAATTAATCCGACTTCACAATAATAATATTGATTATTCACGATTTTGAAAATTATTTTTTAGATACTATACTTTTATAATACTTTTCACTTAAAAATGAATTATACTATTAAAATTCTTTAAAAATTCTACTTATAGACCATTTCGTTCGACTTAACTATTTTTTTAGTCTTACTTTATATTACTCTAACTATATAAATACTTTACATAATTTTCTCTAATTTAAATGAACTCATTTATTATTCTTCCATAATCTATTATATAACTACTCTAACAATAAATCTCCATTAATATATGACAGATTATTCAAACATGTTAACACGTGACGTGATCATTACCACATATAGTTCCATTAATAATATAAAATTTTCAATGGTTTAGTTACGTTTAATATAAGTTGTATGAAGAATCCTCTGGTGTATAACATTTTTTTTTTCATTTTTACTGTGAATTGAAAAATAAAAGCCTTAATGTAAACTATTCAACTATGAAACATTAATTTAATTAATTACATGCAATAAATTATTAACATTGGATCTTACATTCTTATATATGAACTAAATGATTAATTTTATCATAAAAAATATTAAATGGTTCTAAACGGGTTGGAGATTTAAATAGAATTAGTAAAAGAAAAGATTGGTTTAAATAGAACATGTTTACTTACTTTACAAATTCTAACAATGCATATGATACGTTTTATTGAATTTTTAAAAATTTAAAATATCTTAGGCTGTTTGAAAAAAGATACAGGAAAATAATTAACTATTAATTATCTGAATAAAAATTATTCGAGTAATTAATTTTTTTTTGCATAACTTGGTTTATAAATAGTATTTTAGGATATTTAGTTATTTAGAAATTAAATATAATTAATATTTGTAGGAATATAATTTGTATTTTAAAAATTAAAAACTCATTGGGTCTCAGTTTGGTTTCTATTTTTTCGGTTCCAAAAATATAAGATATGCTCGGTTATTTATGAAATTCAGTTTAATTTCGGTTTTTTTTTTCAGTTTGATATGATTCAATGCATTTGGGTAAATGTACCCAAACCTATACATTATCTTAGATAGAAATTATATAAGAAGAATTTATATAATTTCAAAAATAAATCTGCGTTTTCTAAGCACGGATCAAAATCTAGTGGATATTTAAATGGAACCGATTTTCTTCTGGCTCCATGCATGGACCGTTGTTTTCATTCATCTAATGGATTTATATCCACTACAATTTAATATTACGAAGAACGAGTTATATTTGCTAAGCACATCAAAATTGGGCTACAAATTTATCATATCCATGTTTTCTTGTAATTTTCATTTGTTCTAAAATACAAATAGAATCTTAAGCATTTCTAAAAAGGTGTTACTTTGTAATTCAAAACGGAAATAAAAGAAGGAAAAAAATCATCTAAATGCATTTGAAAATGTTAATATATACTCCTTCCCTCCGTTTCAAAAAATCCACGTTTTAGAAAAAATATTATTTTATAAGAACAGACATTTTACATTTTCAATGCATAATTTAATGATAAATTGTAAACTTCAAAAAATAATTAGGTTTATTAATATTTTATTGATTAAAAGTTATGAGAAGTAGTTAATTACAAAAAAAATATATTAATAAACACTATTTAATATATTTTCTTAATATGTGTAAAAATTCTAAAACTTACATTTTACACATAGGAAATATATAGGAGCACATCAATGATAACTGACCCACTTAGATTATCATATGAGTAGAATATTTATTGATTCAGTTTTATTTAAATTAATAGTTAAATTTTAAACTAAAATAAAAGTTCAGCGAATGAGACAATGACAAACAGTGTTAGGTCTCTAGTAAAATCTTGAAAGTATTTCAGTAATATGTTTCTCCATTGATCAATAACGCTCTCTCTTTCTTCTCTCTCTCCAATTTTTTCAAAGAGAAAACATTATTAGTTTTATTTATTTTAGATTTTTTTTGTGGTTTAGCATCTTGACCATCAGACTTTTGTCTCTATGAAGCGGTGGTTCCTATAGCACCAGTTTCGCTGGCTTTTGACTCCGGAAAACGGTGTCTCACATAGTTCCGATTTTGCCAACTTTTCTGCAGGGATTTTTTTCCGGGTTTTGTTCGATATTCTTTTTTGTTTTGTTGTCTTAACTAACTCTTGATCTGATCCTTTGATTGCTCTTTCCTCCTCATGGATAGTGCCGGTTCATCTTCAGGCCTATCTGTATCATTTGAGATGTTTAGTCGTTCATGTATGAAAATTGGAGTGTGTTAGATTGATTGAAGACGGTTAAAATATCCGTTCCAAAGCGTCAATCCACCAGAGTAGACTCCTCGACTTGAACTTTTGTGAGGGATATTTTATTTGAGCGGCTGCTTCACCGGTTCGACTTCACTGATAGCGGAGTTCTATCGCAGCTCTTCTCTGACTTTGGAGAAAGGAAGTGGATCCTCGCCTTGACACATGTCTCTTGATTGCTAGACAATCGTACATGTGATGGATGACTGATCATGTGCTATTGTTTCTTCATCTACGGTTTTCAATTGTTAGACCTACAGACTCAATTTGTATTGTATAGTTTGAGTCCAGTTGTTTGGATTTCCTCTAGTGTTCTCGTGTTGTTGGGCCTTCTTGTTAGGTTTCTTTGACTTTTTGTTTTTTTTTTTGCTTTTTTGTAATCAAGATTTTGTTAAATAAAATATTAGTTGTCAAAAATTTATATATGTTTTTCCATTTTGTTTCATTTTTTCTTATATTTTTCAATAGTTTTTTTCAAAAAACAAATACAATGCCCTGATAGGTCTTTTTTCATCCCTAAAGATGACATTATATTTGAATATCTAAATAAATATATAAAATATTTGTAAATGTATTCCAAATTTGATTTTATGTGGTTTAATAATAATGTTTAATATCCTTTACTGCTTTAGACAAGAGACAAGCATGATCATGTCTGCTATTACGTTGTTTGATAGATATATCGTGAATGATTGGTTGGATATAATCTCACTCCTTAGTTTTATTTATATTTTAAATTATCAAACCTTATTAATCATGATTCTGCTTTATTTTCAAAAGTTATAACTTACATCAAATTTTCTATTAAGTTTTACCAATCATGTTTTAGCTTTATTTATAAAGTAAATCAATTTTTTTTTAATATATGTTAACCAAAAGTTCTATATCTTTATTTTTTAAACCGTAGAATTTGTAAGAAAAAAATATTCATAATATCAAAAAATTAGATAATTGTAAGTAAAATTTATTACTATTTAGATATTAACTTTTACTATAATTTCAAACTTTATTGATAAATTTATTTACATTTAAGTAAAAAAATATTATTTTTAAATAACATAAATATTATTAACATATTACATCAAAAATAGTAAACTTTGATACTTTATATTTTATTTAATAATAAAATTATTTAAATGATAAAAATATTTTTTATATCTATCACATGTTTTTAAAAAAAAATATCTACAACAAAAACTCACAAATACAACCAATTTAACTATATCAAAAAGCTCTCCAAAATATCAACAACAATAAACTTACAGTTATAATCAATTTACCTATAATACAACTTTTACAGCTAAATTTTCATAGTTACAGTCTAACCATTCATTCCTATTGATCTCATGTTAGCAACTAGAGATTCATAAATCTTGTAGCCACCAAAGTTAAGCAGTAACGAGAAGCCATTTAGAGTTCTACCAACCTCTTTTGTGAACTATTATACTGTTTTATAATAACTATTATCTCTTTTCTTTTAAAAAACTATTATATTGTTGTAGACTTGTAGTTACTAAATAGCGAATAAATCTTCGTAGCAAAAAAACAATGAAGAGTGAATAATCCAACTCTTACAGCAACCATTATTGGGATGTGTAATGTATTTGTCCCATAACTTAAAAACACATGCATGTTCGAATTCATGTCACCCCTATAACAAAATACAGCAACCATTCGAGGTTTAGCTCTTACCGAAAACACTAGCTGAAAGTAGCATAAAATATGTTTGAACTAAATTTCCGTACGGACACATAGCCATGGATTTATAGTTGCTAATCAAAAGATAATGCGACATTAGCTAATGCGATTTATGTGCAAATATTTCTCTCCAAACAAGAGTTAATTAGTAAGAAGGAAAAAACTTGGTTCCTCATATCATTTCAAGGCTATAATTTGAAAGTTCCAAACCGAAAATAAATTACAAAGATGAATGTTTAAGTTTTTTTATATGCCATCTGCTGATACAAAAGAATTTTTTTAGTGCTACATATTAGATTTGATATCACATTGCTTAATCCGAGTTTGAAATGTTTTACGACTAATATCAGGAGATAGCCATATCGTCTGTTACCAGACTACTATGTAAACGACATTGGCCAAAATGCAAGCCCAAACAGGTCAAATAGCAGCGACTTTGTTCCCAGAGTGTTTAAGTTATTTATGATGGTGTGATTCCAAACAGTTAGAGAAGCATGACGGTCTCTTTATTCTAAACTCTAAAAGGCAACACCGTCGATTCAATCCTTTTTTATGGATCAAGCTAAATCTCAGTCCATGATGAATGAGTGGATATGTCCTCATCAGCGATGAAGACTTGAAATCTTGAGTTAGTGTTTGGCTTCATGTAAAAAAGAGAGGTCAACAGTTTAGGATAAGTAGAAAGAGGTCGCTACACTCCACGTGCACATTGTGGGCAACAAAAGAGTTCAGTGTTTTACAATGAGAGAAGAAGAAAGTTTGTTCTTCAAGTAACACTAGACGGACTGCAAAATTAACGTTTCAGATTGGAATTTCTTTTCTGAGAAAACTATATATTATACAATTCAAAGTAGAAAATGATTGGATTGCGCTTAATCTTCTATGTACCCATATGGGCCGGCTGAGCCCAATCTACACTCCCACTCTCCTTCTGTTTCTCTCGGGACCTGCAAACACGAACTGAATCAAGAATTGAGGGCCCGTTCGCAATGCTCTGATCTTTGTATGATGGTGAGCGAAGACGAAACATATGATGGTGCAAGACATGAATTACCGAAGGTTTGATCTATGCTTCATTTTCTCTGTATCCAATACAGCCATTAACTTGAGGAAGGTCGCTAGAGGGCATCCTCTTCGTATTCTCATGATACAAGTGAACGCCACAATGATGAAGCACTGGAAAATCTTCAGGACAGAGTTTCGCTTCTCAAGAGAGTATGTCCTTTTCATACTCAAAGATCATTACTACAAGCATGAACATTAGGATCTATAAATGTCCTACAAGCTCTAATTCTTGATTGTGAATTGGCTTCTGGTGTTAATGGTGGGGCACTGATCTTAATTGTTAAGAGTTTATCAACATTCCCAGAAGGAATTGACTCTTGAGCTATGATCTTAATGTATTCGAAAATTTAAGTCATAAAGACATGTTTTGACGGGTATCATCTTCCTCCTACTCTTGTCAAATCTAGCTTGCAATAAACCATTAACTTGAGATATTTTTTTTTGAATGAATGTTAAATTTATTCATAAAAAGCCATGCAGTGCAGTACAGCGAGTACTACATTGTTGGAGTGCTATAGACTATACAAAAAGATAATGACTATTGTCTGCTACCAAATCAATACAAGAGAATGTTGTCATATCTCTTGTTATTGGATTGCGTCAATAAACTGAGACCGTTTCGAACATTCTTGTCAATGATCTTTCCGGAGTTTGCTAAGGCATAGGGGCCTCTCCATGTTGTGTCAACAGTGTTTTGAAAACAACATATGATGGTGAGTTGCATATTTCTGTCGAGACTTTTGTCTGAGATGATTTGAACAATTGCTGGCCACTGGTTCGTGAATTTGCGTTGTAATATTTGTTTGCTGAGTGTTTCCCAGATCTGAGAATAGTAGGAGCACTCAAAGAACATGTGGTTTCGAGTTTCCATATTTTGCTGACAGAGAACACACAGCCAGTGTTAACACCTCTGTTCCAGTTTTGAATTTAATCCATTGTAGAGAGCTTGTTGAGAGTGGCAAGCCAGCTGATGAATGCGCATTTAGGTGTGGCCTGAGGAAAGTAGACACATGGAGCCTATTCACACTTCGGTTTCTCTTCTCTTAATAGCTTCCATGTCTCTTGAGTGGAGAATTTGCATTTAAACACTGAGCTTCTCTTCCAAGGGTGCGTGTCCTCAACATTGTTCCTCTGTTTTTGTCTACATAAACTAATATGTCTCTCCACTTCTTGCAAGATACCAGAATGATGTCGGCTACTTCGTCTTCGATTATTGCTTAACACTTCATCCACAGTGGCGTTTCTTCCTATACCCAGGTCGATGATCCCTCGATCCCCTAGAACATCATAAAATATTATAAATTTCAGTTTGTAAGCTATGTTTATTAATCAATTATGGCTTAGTGGTAGGAAAGTGCAGCAATGAATCCACAAAAAAAATTGGTTTGATCCAGCTCATAACCCTTTAAATTACCTTTTTCACATTTACACAAAATTTTATTTATATTGTGAATTTGTGATGCAACATAATTTTCCTGCTAGGTCCGTCACTCGAACAACCTTTTCAAGTTGGTATCTCAAATAGATTGTGTAGTGTTCATTGTCCTTTAACTTTTTTCTGCATCACCCCTTTTGTATTTAGCAATTGAACATATATCTAAAAAAAATGGATTTGAACACCACAGGTCTTTCAGAAGAAGTCTAATCGAAGAAGTTGCAAACTTCATCGCCTGTTTTGTGCTCTTCTTCTTCATACAGTTATCCCAACACTTGACTCCTGACAGTTAGTTTTTACTGTCTGGTTCAAGTCCTTGTTCTCCGACTTGAACACAGCCTCTGTAATTACCATCCCAGACCGGGATATATGCTTATGGCACGAAATTCACTTGCTTTTGCAGGCTATTAGACTATATCACTACTTGTTCCGTCTTGGAATATGAGACATTAGTTTCATTTTTGGGTTTCTCCTGATGAATGATACATTGAACTGGTCAAGGGACCCATATAAAAACACGACAAAGAAAGAGATTGTGAAGGGACTGTTGAACCGAAAGAAAATGATTGACCGAGACGCTTGTTTTTGTCCTAAGCACAATCATCTCATGTCATTTCATGTAATGTAGTAAAATCTTCTTTATGATCTGTCAACTATTTGATCACAAGCAAACAAGGTGTTGGATCGTGTGAACAATCTTGTCTGCAAAAAGCTTAATTGATTGATAAGCTTAATTATTAGGTTTCCGTGGAAAAGTTTAGCGCATTAATGCTAGTGTGAAATCAATCAATCTTCCGTGCATACTGATTTATGCTGACCAAAAGTTTAGTTTTTGAATATTGGATAAAAATCACAAGTTGACAGCACACACTACAGAACAATTTGATTTTTTTTTCCACTTTAGGTAACGAGTTGACAAACATTGACAAGTTGACATGTACATTTTCCAGTGGTTCGGTTTCTGGTCATATCATCTGCACGTTTTACGTAAGCTTATGTCTGGATAGGTAACAACAATAAAAATAGTGAGGACTAAAGAACAAAAGAAAAAAATATGATTCCAATTGGAGTGGTTAAGCTATATCATTCTCAATTAGTTCGGTCCTTAACAGCGTTATAATTCAATTAAGGAGTGAGAGGACAACGGTTGGGCTCAAATCCTGATAAGGCCCAAATAAAACTTTGTAAGAGTCAATGTCGATAACTGACCCAGATGCTTACTCGAGGCACGAGAAGACAGAGCCAACGAAAGCACAATACCTCGGTCTAGAGGAAGAGGATGAGGACGATCTTAAGGAATTATTGGTGGGCCTTTATCCCGAAACCATCAAGATGTCATGCCTCGAGCTAAATAGATCTAAAGGTCGAGTTCGAGCCGGAGAGATGATAAAATGTTCGAGGTTGGGCTCGAGCTGAACGAACATAGAAGTCGACGACCACCGAATCCGAATGAAAGCGATGAGACTTGGTCAAAGAGACGATGCTCCACAAACTCCTGATATTCGCGGCAACCACCAAGTCCCCGAGATTGTCGGGATCACGATGAAGAAATAAAGGAGAAGATATCGGACGTAAACTTGAGAAACTTTAAAAGGAGGGAGAGGCCAGAAGAGAGAGATATTCACAATCGTACACACACTGACACACACTTTACAATCGACCTCGAGCTTTTTCAACCCTAAACATATCGATCTCCTTCTTTTTGTTCTTAGTCTAGGTCTTGTTTCGTTTACCATTAAACTCGTTTACATCAATATGTAAATCTATTTTCGTCCATCTAAGTCTGATTACATCACTGTATTTTAAGATATGGTTGCCCAGGTAGTTTATTTTTCCTAATTTGCAAATACAAACACTACTAAATTTTTAGTGTGGGTTTTAGGATTCACAAAAACCAATCTCAACATTTAAATTTTAGCCTACATACACTAGGGTGATACGGTTATTGGCAAGGCAATAAAAGAAAATATTGCCTACCAATTCATTGTGAACTGTTTGTTATGATAATGTGGATTGCTAGTAACCATACCAAGGAATAACCAACCATGTAGGATGCGTCTAGGCCCAAGTCTAAGACCACATCTGGATAGGAGAGAGAGGCGGCCAAAGCATGGACCGATCTTAGGGATTAGAAGTTTCCTTTTTCTCTTTCATGTTTATCTTTAAGGATATTTCATATTTCCTTTAGCTTAGGATTTGTACTCTTTTCTTTTATCCTTATCTTGTAATCCCCTATATAAGGGAACACTTTGATTCAAGTAATAACACACGATTTTCCCAATTATTCACAACACGTTATCAGCACGATAGCCTCTAAATCCCTGAGACATAAAATCGAAACCTAAAAGCCTAAACCGGCGACTCAACCAAAAACCCTAGACGGTCCCTGTTCGTTCCAAAACCTTGACGTCCTCAACACCGAACGTCCTCAGCTTCCTGATCGCGTCCTCAGCTCGCACACGATAAGAACGCGTCCATCCGAGAACACCTCGCACCCGAGACAGCTCGCATCCGTCCTCAGCTCGCGTCCGACTACATCCGCGACCCGATAGGAGGCAGCAAGCATCCGTTCGTCTCAGCTCGAAGTTTCATCCATTCTCAGGTGGTCCGGTTCTATACCTCTACGAAACAAAGGTATAAACATAATCTGAGAACCTAGATAATGAACATAAACCCTAAATCCATTATTATGGAAAATATGCTCATGATGAAACCTAAAAGAAACTACACGATTAAAATCGACAAATCTTAAAACTAGAAAGATATATGATTCCAACTAGAACATGATTGTATGTTTGATTGATTAAATCTGAAACATGACAAACCCTAATGAAGGAATCGAAAACCCTAAACCCTAAAGAAGCTAGAATCCGATTTTAAGATTGTTCTTGCTTGCTTGATTTCTTGTTCTGAGGTTTAGGATTGTTAGATTGTTTGAAATAATCTAACTAAGTATACAAATACTTAAGGCCTTGAAACCTTAACATAAGGTTGATAGATTTTAAAAGATTGAAAACCCTAGGTATTATAAAAAGAAGTAAGTATAGTTTTGATTGCTTTACATGAATCCGAACATGGTAGTGCATTCATAACTGATTATAACAAGATCGACATGAACTTAGGTTGCTTGCATTAGTAAACCTATATGGCCGTGTGGCTTATGATTGATAGCACCATGGTCGATTAGTATTGTTTTGAATATCATAAATGCGTAAGACATGTTCTGGCCGAGCTTGCTTATTATCCTGCGGCCACATGATCACATTGTGAACCTAAAACCTTAAATGATAATGTGATTCAGATGTCGAAAATAGCAAACAGAGACTATGCAGCCCTTAATCTCTCCGGAGACAATTACTTGCAATGGGCGCTAGATACAAGGATCAGTCTAAAGTCTAAGGGACTTGGTGATACTATCACCGAGGACAACAATGAGAATGAAAAGAATAGATACAGGGCCATAAGCTTTATGCGCCATCATCTCATTGAAGGTCTGAAAGATCAGTACATGACAATTGAAAATCCACTAGACCTTTGGAATGCTTTAAAGCATAGATATGATCACCAAAAGATGGTGTTACTTCCAAAGGCTAGGCACGACTGGATGCATCTAAGATTCTTAGACTTCAAGTCAGTGGATGAGTACAATTCAGCCTTGTTCAAGATAGTTTCAATACTAAGGCTTTGTGGTGAAGAAGTATCTGATATGATGATGCTTGAAAAGACCTACACGACTTTCAATCAGTCGAATTCAGTGTTGCAAGAGCAATATAGAACAAAAGGTTTTGCCACATATACTGATCTGATCTCGTGTCTACTTTTGGCCGAGGCAAACAATGAACTCCTAATGAAGAATAGTGGAGCCAGACCGGTCGGGGCAGCACCATTACTCGAAGCCCATGAGGTTGAAAAGAAAGATCCCAAAGAGACCTACTACGCCCAAGACAACAGGAGACCACACGGCAATGGCCGTGGTGGATACAAGAGGCGTGGGCGTGACAACCCGAACGGCCGAGACAGCTACTCGACCGGCCGAAAACGAAACCACAATAACCGTGGTCGTGGTTCCAATTACGGCCGGGGTCGAGGCAGTTACAGCCGCGGACGAGGTGGCATATCCAAACCATCTTACACGTCCAAGTCAGTATGCCACAGATGCGGGATGGACAACCATTGGGCCAAGAATTGTAGAACTCCGAAACACTTGTGCGACCTCTACCAAGAGAGCCTCAAGAACAAGAATCCGGAGGTAAACATGATCCAAGAAACCGGTCATGATGACAAAGGACATGGATATGATGCTGACAAAGAATCCGACCAAGATGATCTAATAGACTTTGAGACTTCTGATTGTCTAAAGGACTAGTTTTTCGAATCACTTGTCTTATTGCTTTATGTCTTTGATTTGGTGTTTTTTTTTTATTTTGTGTTATGATATTTATAATAAAGAAAGTTATAAAGATCTTATGAAGTCTCTAAGTTTAGAAATTTTATTTATAGAATGAATGATGAGATGAGTATACTTGTGGTGGATAGTGGCACAAGTCACACAATACTTAGACACAAAAGGTACTTCATGAATCTCATAATGCAAAGTGCAAAGGTACATACCATTGCGGGTGAGGCTAGCCTGATTGAAGGTCACGACCAAGCCTATGTGTTGATGCCTAAGGGCACTCACCTAGAGATCAAAACCGCCTTGTATTCCCCAAGCTTTAGAAGAAGCTTATTGAGTTTCAAAGATATGAGATTGAATGGTTTCCATCTTGAAACATGGGAAGAAGGAAACAAGGAGTTCCTTAATATAATATCGATCACCAAAGGTAATAAGAAGATCCTAGAGACTATACCTGCAATGTCTACTGGTCTATACTATGCAAGGATCAGTATGATCGAGGGCACACGTTTAAAGGAGTGATCCCACAAAATCTCACATGTGCAGCATGTGCACAAGGGAAACTCATAACTAGGCCATCACCAGCCAAGGTTAATAAAGAAACCTTAAACTTTCTGGAAAAGATTCAAGGAGACATATGTGGACCAATACACCCACCTTGTGGGACGTTTAGATACTTTATGGTCCTCATTGATGCATCGACCAGATGGTCGCATGTGTGTTTACTATCCACACGGAACCTAGCCTTTGCACGGCTGCTTGCTCAGATGATAAGGCTGAGAGCACACTTTCCAGACTTCCCTCTTAAGACTATACGTCTAGACAATGCTGGTGAGTTCACGTCCCAAGCGTTTAATGAATACTGTATGTCCATGGGGGTAAGAGTAGAATACTCCGTGGCACATGTCCATACACAGAACGGCTTGGCCGAATCCTTCATTAAACGTATCCATCTGATAGCCCGGCCATTGCTAATGAAGTCTCAACTTTCGGTATCAGCATGGGGACATGCGGTTTTACATGCAGCGGAACTGATTCGCATCAGGCCATCTAGTGAGCATAGATATTCACCATCCCAACTACTTACGGGTCATGAGCCAGACGTGTCCCACATCAAGACATTCGGATGTGCCGTCTACATTCCAATTGCTCCACCACAGAGAACTAAAATTGGACCACAAAGGAGGATGGGAATATACGTAGGATATGATTCCCCAAGTATTAAAAAGTATCTTGAGCCAACAACCGGTGATTTGTTTAAGGCCAGATACGAAGACTCACAGTTTGATGAGTCCACATATCCGTCCTTAGGGGGAGATAACAGCCGGTTGATCATTAAAGACTTGGAATGGTTTAGACCATCAACATCTTGGCAAGATCCTCGGACTAAAGATTGTGATATAGAAGTCCAAAAGATTATACATCTTCAAGAGCTAGCTAACCAACTGCCAGATACATTTGCTGACCCAAATAGAGTAACAATATCACACATCCCGGCTTATATCGCACCTATAAGATTAGACGTCCAGAAGGGACAATGTCAAGTGGCTACAGAGTCTAAGCAACGTTTAAAACGTGGTAGACCAATTGGTTCCAAAGACAAACAGCCTCGGAAGTCCAAGAGAGGTGATGGATCCGAGAGCATCAAGGAAACCGTCTAGGACATAGAAGGACCGGTCGAGCCGACCAGGACGGCCGAGCCAAGCGTACCGGCCACACCCAATGATCCGGCTGTTCCTCATAGTGAGGTCGGGACGCTGGGCTTCACGGGACACAAGAGCCGGACAACCAAGAGATCTCTATAGACCATGTAATGTCTGGAAAACAATGGAACAGAAAAGATATCAACGTTGATGATTTATTTGCATACAAGGTAGCACTTGAGATCATGGATAAAGATGAGGATCTAGAACCCACGTCCATACAAGAATGCATGCTAAGATCAGATTGGATCAAATGGAAAGAAGCTATAAACGTGGAGTTAGAATCATTGAGAAAGAGAGGCGTTTTTGGCCCTATAATTCTGACACCAAGTGATGTCAAACCAGTGGGATACAAATAGGTCTTTGTAAGGAAGAGAAACGAGAGAGGAGAAGTAGTGAGATACAAAGCATGGCTTGTAGCACAAGGATTCTCACAAAGACCAGGAATAGATTATGAGGAGACTTACTCCCCTGTGGTAGATGCAACTACATTAAGATATCTAATCAGTCTGGCCGTGAAAGAGAACATAGATTTACGCCTAATGGATGTAGTAACTGCATACTTATACGGACCGCTGGATAATGAAATTCATATGAGAGTTCCAGAGGGTATTGAGCTCAAAGATAAGAAAGGTTCTCGAGAACAACATTGCATTAAGTTGAATAAAGCCTTATATGGCTTAAAGCAATCAGGTCGAATGTGGTACAACAGGTTATCCGAGTACCTAGTGAAAGAGGGTTATAAGAATGATCCAATAAGTCCATGTATATTCATAAAGAAATTCGACAGCAAGGGCTTTGTGATAATGTCAGTTTATGTGGACGACCTGAATATAATAGGAACCCCTGGAGAGATTTCCCAAACTGTTGAATGTTTAAAGAAAGAGTTCGAGATGAAAGACTTAGGGAAAACTAAGTTTTGTTTGGGATTACAGTTTGAGTATATGGAGAAAGGAATCCTTGTGCACCAAGAAACTTATACAGAAAAGATACTCAAGCAATTCAATATGGACCAGGCTCACCCCTTGGCGAGTCCTATGGTCGTGAGATCCTTAGACCTTGAGAAGGATCCATACGGACCTAAGAAACCGGACGAGGAAGCACTCGGACCGGAGGTGCCTTACCTAAGTGCCATTGGGGCCTTAATGTACTTGGCTAGTCATACTAGACCGGACATCAGCTTTGCCGTGAGCTTACTATCTAGATTTGGCTCATGTCCGACCTTAAGGCACTGGAACGGAGTGAAACATCTGTTCAGATATCTGCAAGGAACAAAAGATCTCGGTTTGTTCTACACCAACCAGCCATGAGAGAGTTTCGTTGGATATGCAGATGCTGGGTACTTATCTGACCCACACCAGGCTAGATCTCAATCAGGTTATGTGTTTATACACAGTGGAGCCGCAATATGCTGGCGTTCAACAAAGCAAACCTTAGTGGCCACATCATCTAATCACGCCGAGATCATAGCCATGTATGAGGCAAGCCGTGAGCTTGTTTGGTTGAGGAACATGACCGGCCATGTCTTAAGAGAGAGTGGTCTGGCCGTGGGACAAGAAAATGAAGAGCCAACGATCATCTACGAGGACAATGCAGCGTGCATTGCTCAGCTCAAGGAAGGATACATCAAGGGAGACAGGACAAAGCACATCCTGCCCAAGTTCTTTTTCACCCACGACTTGCAGAAGGCAAAGGAGATTCAAGTAGTTCAAGTTCGATCCAGTGACAACTCAGCCGACCTCTTCACCAAGTCTCTGCCAACCTCAACGTTCAGGAAGCTGGTTCATCAGATAGGGATGCGCCGGCTGAAGGATCTTCAGTGATGCCTTCATCAGGGGGAGTGTCATGCGTTGTACTCTTTTTCCTGTCTATGGTTTCCATTTTTTCCCACCTTGGGTTTTTGGTTTTCCTATAGAGGTTTTAACGAGGCAACATCATGCATGATACAAGTCCATATGGTTATAGCATCCAAGGGGGAGTGTTATGAATACTGTGGATTGTTAGTAACCATACCAAGGAGTAACCGACCATGTAGGATGTGTCCAGGCCCAAGTCCAAGACCACATCCGGATAGGAGAGAGAGGCGGCCAAAGCATGGACCGACTTTAGGGATTAAAAGTTTCCTTTTTCTCTTTCATGTTTATCTTTAAGGATATTTCCTATTTCCTTTAGCTTAGGATTTGTACTCTTTTCTTTTATCCTTAACTTGTAATCCTTTTTAAGGGAACACTTTGATTCAAGTAATAACACACGATTTTCCCAATTATTCACAACACTGTTAGCTTTCTTTAAATATTGGATAATAATTACGTCTATAATCTCTAATTCTATTAGATATAATGATTTATCTCTAATTCAATTCTATTTGTTAGGCTAGTTCTTCTACCGATTCAGTGTGAACCGTTAGCTAGTTAAGCTAGTTCTTCGATTAGATTATATTACGTCTAACAAGGCCAGACTTATCATGATTAGACGTCAGTTAATCGGATCTGATTATTCAAACGTAATCATGTCCGTCATATGGCATTAATTTAGCAAAATATGTGAATATCTTATTATAGAAATAGGGTGCGACTTGGCGAGAGTAGAGAGCCGTGGGTGCAAGGGAAAATGACGTGATCCCCACCTTCTCAATGCTCACGCGCACTATACCCCACTTAACCCTAATTGGGTAATTTCCAATGTTTTTTGTCAACAGTAATTTCCAATCTCAATCGTTTAATCACACTTTCGTTTGAATTAAGTGTAAAATTTGGTATTACATTCTGTACTGAATTTATCCTTAAATTTTAACATTTATGTACGTAAAACGCTAACGCAAACACCGCGTTTCTTGCTATGTTAATTCAGTCGTTTAAGGGTGTAACTTGGGCTTCACGAAGCTGTATCAGATAATCAATATGCTTTCTGGAATTATTTCCCCACGGGAATTTTAAACATAAGTAACCTTTCCTTAATATTTTACCATTTGACTAGAAATGGGAGGAAACCCAAGACTTGTTTAGACAGTCTCAGTAATAGGAGTGTATGATATTTTTTTTATCTGAAAGTTCTGGTAAATGCTGTCTTTTTGGAGCCTAGGACTTTGGCATAATCGGTATTCAATTCCACTGTTGGTTTTAAAATAGACTCATAAATGGGTCCAGCGTACAGATATAAAAGAAATTGTACATATAGTCGTATTGCGTTCTTGGATTCTATATAAATAATAATACTTGATCGTCTAACTTGTAGAAAATTAATTATTGCCCACTTTCTCTCTGTGCCTCTTCTTTCTGGGAAGAGATTGATTCTTGGAAAAAAAAAAACAAAGTTTCAAATAGCTTCTTCTTTTTTTTTTTTCTTTTTTTGCTTTGATTCCAGTTCCATTCCATAATTGCATCTAATTCTTCTACCATACTATTCAACAATTCCTTAGTCCACATGAAGTTAGAGAAAAAAAAATCCAAGAAATAGCTACAAACACCCTCTAACCTTCTGAATTTGTAACCCTAAAATCCAAGCCTTCAAGAAAAACCATCGGGGTGTCAATTCTTTGACCTTTCCTTTAGTTAATTTCCAAAATTTTCGGGGATTATGTCAAATCCTTGGTGGACGAACCAAAGTGGTTTAGCCGGCATGGTGGACCACTCAACCTCCTCCAGCCTTCACCACCAAAGTCTTCTTACAAAAGGAGATCTTGGTATAGCTATGAATCCGAGCCAAGAAAACGACCAAGATGACGAAGACGACCCTAGAGAAGGAGCGGTCGAAGTGGTCAACCGTAGACCAAGAGGCAGACCACCAGGATCCAAAAACAAACCCAAAGCTCCAGTCTTTGTGACAAGAGATAGCCCGAACGCACTCCATAGCCATGTCATGGAGATCTCCGACGGCAGCGACGTCGCCGACACAATCGCTCACTTCTCAAGACGCAGGCACAGGGCCGGCTGAGGCATAGGGGCAAGGGGGGCGTGGGCCCAGGGCCCAATTTTTTTTTTTGCATAATTAGTGTTAATATGGGACTTGATTTTCAAAAAAAAAATTTTAAAAGGGGCCCAAAATTTTTATGTTATCCATAGAGTATATGTAAATTTTTTTTTGAAAAATTATTTTGCCCAGGGGCCCATAATTTTCTTGAGCCGGCCCTGCGCAGGCAACGCGGCGTTTGCGTTATAAGCGGAACAGGCTCAGTAGCTAACGTCACCCTCCGTCAAGCTGCCGCACCAGGAGGGGTCGTCTCACTCCAGGGAAGGTTCGAGATCTTATCTTTAACCGGTGCTTTTCTTCCTGGACCTGCCCCACCCGGATCAACTGGTTTAACGGTTTACTTAGCCGGGGTCCAAGGGCAGGTTCTTGGAGGTAGTGTTGTGGGCCCTCTTGTGGCCATAGGGTCAGTGATGGTTATTGCTGCCACTTTCTCTAACGCTACTTATGAGAGGTTGCCTATTGAAGATGAGGAAGACGGTGGTGGTGGCGGCTCAAGACAGATACATGGAGGCGGAGACTCGCCGCCCGGAATCGGGAGTAGCCTGCCTGATCCGTCGGGGATGGCTGGACCGGGATATAATTTACCGCCGCATCTGATTCCAAATGGAGCTGGTCAGCTAGGGCACGAACCGTATAATTGGGTTCATGCACGACCACCATACTGACTCTGTGAGCCATTTCTATATTCTATATAAATAATAAATATAGAGATGGATATAAGTGATTTGAGGTACAGTTTTGTGGTCTTTGTATTCTAAACCTTGTTAAAATAAATAACAAAGCTTGTTCTTATTGGAAACATGAGGCCTGGAAGGTAAAAAAGGGACGAAGGGACTATCGGATTTCAATGAATAAACAATGTACTCAAATTATAATATTTATCATTTTATTTTTGTTTCGGAGTATTAAACTATAATATTTGTATGTGTTTGCTTTTCTGAACTTTAGATACTTTACATTTTGATTTGTACAAAATCATAAGTTTGTATATATATATTGTTTTTTTTTTTTTTTTGCCAAAATGTGAATTTTCATATTAATGAAGCAGGATTGTAAAGATACAATAGTTTTTAAACATTCTAGAATTTGCCTTGGCAAAAATAATAAAAACAAGGCTCGGTCTAGTCAAAAGAGCTTCCACATGAATGGAAGTAGCTGGTGTTGTTACTCAAAAGCGAGCCAATCTTGCATTAGGCCGCTGAATTTCCGTTGGTGCCGATGTCCCAGAATGATGTCTCGGACTTGGCGGTCGATGATCTTGAACACTTGGGCTGGATTTGAGTTGTTGTTGTCATGAAGTCTTCTGTTCCTTGCAATCCAGATATTGTAGATTGTTGCTTGGGAGACCAGACGTTTAAGGAGCCTAGAGCAATGCGAGCTTCTTAGCTTAAGCCACTCCGAGAACGCCGTCCATGTGTGGAAAGCTAGTTGTCTTAGGCCCAACCTTCGCAGGATCATATTCCAGAGTTGCTCTGACCAATTGCATCTCAGGAAAACATGGTCTCTGTTTTCAACCATCGAGTTACATAGACAGCAGCAAAGAGGAACTTGTAAGCCCCAACTTACCAATCTTTCCCTTGTAGGGAGACGATCGTACTGAGCAACCCAGTGAGTGAAAGCTTGTCGTGGTACAGCACCTTTAAACCAGATGGATGCGGCCCAATCTTTTACCTGCTCGCGTGGACGGAGTACCTCCCAAGTCTCCTTTGTTGAGAAACCTTTGGTCTTGGACCCTGCAATCTCCCAGTAGTAAGAGTCTTCATTGGTTGAATCTTGGGATGGTTGGGGCAGGTTGATAGTGGTAAGATGAATCTGGAGCTCCTCAGCAGCAGGAGAGCGCGCTCCCCTAAGGCGCCAACCTTCATCTACATAAACATCTGAGACAACTGCATTTATTGGAATAGAAAGCTCAAGAGGACCCCTGAGACCAAAACGCTTAATCAAAGGCCCTAGAGGAGTCCAATGATCCCACCAGAAACTGATAGTTGCACCGTTACCCAGTTCAGCCCGCAGGAACAGAGCTGCAAGAGGTCTCAGTTTTAATAGACTGCACCATGTCCATGATGTCGCCTTTTTCTCATCAATCTCCCAAAAGTTCCGACCCGACATTCTGTTTTCTTTTATCCAATCAGCCCAGAGCGAGTCAGTACTATCGAACAGCCTCCAAATCAACTTCAGACAAAGTGTTTTGTTCCACAAGCCGAAATCACGAAGGCCTAATCCCCCTTCACGTTTTGGTAGGCAGACTGTAGTCCATGAAATTTTGACGTTAGCGTTTCCTGTGATCTTACCACTCCACAGAAACGTTGAGCATAGGGACTGGATTTGCTTCAAACACCCTTTTGGTAATAAGAAAGCAGATGTCCAAAAGTTGATGGTACCATAGATGACAGAGGACAGTAGTTGTTTCCTTCCTGCAAAAGATAGAGCCTTAGTGGACCATGCAGTGAAACAGCCCTTAAGCTTATCAAGCAGTGGTCTATAGTCGGTAATCCGGAGCTTCCTGTGCATCAGTGGCAGCCCCAAATACCTTATAGGTAATGAACCAAGTGTGAATCCTAGACTTGCCAAGTCGTTAGATTCATTATGGTTCAGACCTGCCGTGTATAGTTCCGTCTTCGCTCTGTTCATTGTTAGTCCAGACCAGTTTGCAAAAGAATCGAAAGTCCTTGCAATTGCTTCCAGAGACGGTTTCTCTCCATCAAAAAATACCATAATATCATCTGCGAACGCTAGATGTGTGACACACGGTGAGGAGGCTTTTGGATGATACCCAATAGATCCATCACTGAACTTCCCGCGTAGCTTCTGAGAAAAAACTTCAAGAGCTAAGACAAAAAGATATGGTGAGAGGGGGTCACCTTGTCTTAGTCCTTTAGTTCCCTTGAAATAACCACAGAGTTCACCGTTTATTGCAACCGAGAAACGTGTTGTCGTGATACACTGCTCTATTAGTTTCCTGAACATAGGAGGGAAATCCATTGCCTCGAGAGTGTTGAGGATGAAGCTCCAGTTAAGCGTATCAAAAGCCTTTCGAAGATCTACTTTAAGCATGCAACGCTTTGAGATTGCCTTCCAGTTATAACCCTTCACAAGCTCAGTGGCGAGCAGGACATTTTCTACAAGCAAACGACCTGGTATGAAGGCAGACTGGGCATTAGAGATGAGCCTTGGGAGGACCTGCTTTAGGCGGTTTGCAAGAAGCTTTGACGCCACTTTATAGACTGAATTGCAACAAGAGATCGGCCGGAAGTCAGAGATCTTGCAGGCATTCGTTTTCTTCGGGACTAAAGTGAGAATAGTGGAGTTCCATTGCTGCAGTAATTGCCCTGTCTGAAGGAACTCGCCTACTGCCTTGATCATATCTGCCCCAACAATGTCCCAATGTGCAGTAAAAAACTCCCCTGGATAACCATCAGGCCCTGGTGCCTTATTTTTAGGGAGAGACATGAACGCCAGCTTGATCTCCTGAGCACTGAAAGGCGCCTCAAGGAGAGAAATTGAAGTCGAGTCACATTTGATTGGTACCAATGCTGCAATATCTTGCGGGGACGAGATTGTCGGGACCGAAATACCTCCGAGCATGTCCTGGTAGTAGCTTACAGCATGGGCTTTTATGGCATCGAGGTCGTCAATGATAATATCATTATCATCCATAAAGAAAACAATCTGGTTCTGGTCTCTTCTTGCCTTTATAACTCTATGGTAGAAAACCGTATTGGCATCACCTAGAGTCGTCCACTGTATCCGAGAACGCTGTCTGAGAAACGAGTCTTCTGCTTTTGCAAGAGTAGACCATTTTTGGTGAGCAGCTTTCTCAGCTTCTGCATTTATCGGTGAAGGGCTAGCCAGAGTTAAACGTTGGCAGCAGATTAGAGCCTCAAAAGCCTCAGAAACTCGCTTCTCTAAATCAGAATAATTTTCTTTGCTGAAGTTCCTAATCACAGGTTTTAACTCCTTCAACTTTTTTGAGACTCGGAGCTGGTGAGATCCACTGAAAGAGAAAGCATTCCAGCACTCTTTGATTAGAGGAGAGAAATCCGGGTGCTGGGCCAGGTGGGCAAAATACTTGAAGGGTCTCTTCTGTTTTGGCTTATTTTGATCCAAGAATACACAGCAGGGGCTGTGATCTGAGATACCAGGCTCCCCAAACACTCCAATGCTTTGTGGGAAGGTCTGCAGCCATGAATCATTGCCAAGAATCCTGTCAAGCTTCTTGGAGATATGTCGATTAGTCCAAGTGAAAGCGTTCCCACAGGAGGGAATGTCAGAGAGGCCGCTGCGATGAAGGCAATCACTGAAATCCCTCATGCCCCGTTTGCTTGTGTATTGATCATACTTGGAGTGCTCGGAGGGTGATATGATTTCATTGAAATCACCCATTACAAGCCAGGGTCTTCCTGATATTTGAGGGTGACATGAAGATGTTTCTATTTCAGACCAGAGGGCGCGTCTTTCCACCTGGTCATTTGTACCATAAGCAATCGAGACGATCAGCTCCATTTGATTGTGGGGGAGCTTAACTTTGCAGTTGACAAGTTGCAGTGATTTGGAAAGAATTGTAACTGTGACAGAAGGGTGCCAGATGATCCAGATTCTTCCCATGTCTGAAAGCTCATAATTGTTTTCACAAAACCATCCCGGAAGCGTGCGAGATACTATAGTCGCAGCATTAACCGGCTGTACATGCGTCTCTATGAGACCTCCGAAAATAGGGTTATATTTCTTCATCCATTTCCTAAAACCACGCCGCTTTACATTATCATTAAATCCTCTTATATTCCAACAAAAAAGATCCATAAAAGAGGTAAAAATTTAGAGGGTTGGAGGGCCTCTAGCCCTGGCCTTTTCCTTATACTTTGAATGCTTTTTAAACCTTTTAGAGATCACCTCAATATATTTGTCATGACCGTCATCAGATTTATCTTCGTCTTCATCCCCAGATCCAGTTAGAGAGTCCGGCAGCGAGTCCTCACTTGATGAAGAGGTGTGAGAGTGGTGTGATCCTCCAAATCCAGTGAGATCAACACAGATTTCTCCTTCCTCTAAATCCTCGCCCGAGGCAGAGAAAGGGTTAGCACGTAAAGCATTGTTGATGGAGGACTTGGAACATTCTCCCTTTTCCACAGCTTGAGGCTGGTTGTTTGAGAGAGGGAGGTTCTTCTTCACTGAGATGTCCTTTGCTTTAGGCCGAGTATCGTTGTTTTGGTTCACAATAGGTTTGTAAACCAAGTTTCGAGAAGGGGGGTGAGGTCGCTTTAAGATCATTTTTCCTTTGGCTGCCTCGTTGTTTTTCCGTGGGCAGTTTGCTGTTGTGTGCTTAGCCGAGTTGCATAACGTGCAGGTTCTCGGAGCAGACTTACACCTGGAGATCGTGTGTCCGACCTTCTTGCAATATGAGCAGAGTGATGGCAGCCACGGACTTGATACTGAGATACGGGATATGTCTCCACTCTCGAATCTCGCATTCACATACTCTGGGATGGGTTTCCTTGGATCGATAATAGTGTAAACCTTCGCTACTTCAATGTCTGTCAGGTTCTCTGTGGAAGGGTGGAGGCGAACAGGATGACCCACTAGACCAGCAATTTCCTTGAGAGCGTCCCGGTTGAAAAATTGTAGTGGAACACCCGTGAGCTCAAGCCAGACAGGAACCATTTCAAGCTCCGGTTTATTCTGCTGAATGCCGGGGGACCACTTTGCAACGAACATCGTTTGTCCGTCTATTTGCCAGAAGCTCTGTGCCAGGATTCTTCTTCTTGCGTTCGGGCAGGGGACTCGGAAAAGGAAAGCATTCCCTTCCATCTTTGATACAGAAATATCACGCCTTTGTCTACTCCAAATACCGTTGACAATGGCATGAACTGCTCCTTTAGGGGGTGAATCCTCATAGAATTGTCCAACAATAAAACATTCCCATGCTTTCTTGTTTTTCTCGACAATGGCGTTTGGGATAGTCACACACAACTCCCCTGATTCAAGAGTAAATGGAGTTTCCTTAGGGTGGAGATTTGTTGAGCTTTCTTTGACAAAACCTTTCCAAATATCCGCCGCTATCTGGCCCTGGGTAGGGGCAGTATTGTGCTGGCTCTGGATAGCGGAGGCTGCGACATTCTGACTCTGAGTAGAGACATGAGTTTCATTGTTCTGGCCCTGAGCAGAGGCAGAAACTGCGACGATCTGGCCCTGAGTAGAGGTAGAAGCGATAACATTCTGGCCCTGAGAAACAGAGGCAGATAGGTGGGTTGTTGGTGCTGTCTCAGCTGCTTTAGAAGCGGTGAGAGAACAATCCTTTGATACATGAGATTCCTCTCTAGGCACAGAAAAATTCACTGTAGCTAGGTCAGATGATTTGGGGCTTTTTGCTTCAGAGGCCTGGACAGTCGGGGAGACAACGGTTTTAGCGTCTGAAGGGTCAGATCTCGTGGAATCCTCGACCAAAAGAAGGTCAAGAGAACCAGGAGGAGAGTCAACTGCGATTGACGCAGACGGAGAGCTGCGGGGAGGGGACGAGGTAGAGCCGGAGCCAGTGGGGCTACGCCTCGGGGAGCGATTCTTGGGTGGTTTCTTCTTTGCCATGGGACCGGATTGGAGCCCCCGCCGAGATCGGCGAAGGTGAAGGGAGAAGGACGAGGATCTCAGTTTGAGAGAATTTCACTCAGGCGCGTGATATGCCACGACTTTATCTAAGCTTGTCTCTATATATATATTGTTCAACGATGAAAGAGCATCGAGAGCATTGCCTAATATCTGTGCCTTTAGATTTTTATTCTATATTAGTTCTGATTCGTAAGTATTTATAATTAAGGGTTGCAATCGACCATTAGTGATTATCATAGTGGTTGAGCTTTAATCTTCGCGTAATAATGCTAGTGGGGGATTGTTTAATGGAACTTTTGTTTAATATGACTTTACCAACCAAATAATGAGAGTAGGTATTACGAATTTTGTTGACTAACTAAAGGATATACTCTCGATCGTCCTATCATCAATACAGCCCAGTGTTAAAATAACACATAAAGAAAATAAACACAGAAATGTGTAAATCAGTGAAATGATCATATATGTCATATAATGAAACTATTTGTTTGAATATATCAGTTTTTTAGGAATTACAAATGTATATATACGTTAATGTAAATAATAAATAAATTTCCATATATTTCGATAATATATATATATATATATATAAAGTATTGAAGTTTATCAAAAGTTTGTGACTCCTTAAAAATATTACAAAGCCGGGTATTTGTATGAGAGAACATATAATAACAGGGAAGGTAATAGCCCAAATAGGATTCGTTTTGGCTAGAGCTTATAAAAAGTAGCATATTCTTCATTATACGCAATTAACTTTACAAATTTCTATAGTTGGCTTTTATGTATGGGTAAAAACTTACCATGAGATAAGAAAAGTTTGGATTTTGGCTACTCACATGGGAGGCTTCGGGTGGATCTTCAAGGATCCATATTCAGGTTCACCACGATCTATGTGTTCAAACCGTAGCCATGTCGGCTCTGCTCTCATGGCAGAAGCTCTTGCGGTTAAAGCTGTTCTTGCGGACGCAGCACTGTCGGGGCTTACTTTGGTCACCTTCTGGTCTGATTCGAAAACACTCATCTCCGCCTTGTCTTCTAAGGACAGGCACATCGACATTCAAAGCATTCTTCACGACATTTCTGTCCTCTGTCAATCCTTTGTCTCTATTTCCTTTAAGCATATCCCTAGACTCATGAATTGTGAAGCTGATTCTCTTGCTAAATCAGCATTATATGTTCCCTAAACATTGAGCCTTTAAGTATTGAAGTATGGTTTGTTCAGAAAAAAAAAATAGAGATAAAAAAGTTAAATTTTGCATTTGTTTGCTTAATGAGTTTTGATTTCTATTTCTTTAACTCAAAACACAAACTTGCATTCTATGCATTATGTTTAGCACGACGTTTATTGGTAAAGAATTTGTGGATTTGTGTAAAAAAAAAAATTTTCTGTCATGTGTTAAAAACGTTATTTTACAGTTTAACAATTAGAATCGTTAATAATAAATTAATGTAACTTAAGAAAACGACAACTTAAATGAGTAAACTGTTAGGGTTGTAACACACGGCATCGGTGGATTTCTCGACATCACTAACTTATTTTGATAGGATTCTCTTATCTCCATCTCTAGTCCGTTTGACTGACTGCATGTGTGGTCTTCTGGTTCGTATTTCCTACGTAATCTGTGTGCGTACTTTTAAGTTCTTAATTTCTAGCTACCTCTTAAAGTTTGTCGGATCTCTGCCTTGTTTCATTTTTTATGTGGATCTCGGCTTTTCTAGCTCTTGCTATATGTTCTTTTAGCATGGGTCTAGGTACTGTCACTTATATATTTTGGTTTTATAATGAAATTTATTTTCACTGCCCAGTGCCCATCCTATACGTCCTATATACAATGGGCAACCCATCGGGAGTCCTACGCCGTGGAAGAAATTAATCCAGACAAGACGACGTCGTGGAACTGGAAGATGATATGATCGGTATTAATGCATATTGGATTCATGACTTCTAATTTTCTTATGCCTATTAATGCATATTTACATTTTTTCTTAATTTCATTACTCATTTTCTTATGGCTTAACAACAAATAAATGAATAATTTTTAAACTTAGAGTTTTAACGTTAAAACCCCTCAATTAAGTTTATTTTAAGTAAAAACTCATAAACTAAGTATTTAGTGAAATAACCTATAAAATAACTTTATTTAATGAATTAAATACTATGTGTACAGTGCCGGTCATAATTACCACTACTACAAGTAAATCTTTAGTTTAGAGTTTTTTACATTAAATAAACATAGTTCAGGGGTTTTTCCATTAAAGATCTAAAAAATTCAAAAATATGTAAAAATAAAAAAACATTATTTAACAACTAGTAACTTAAAATTTTAAAATTAGCATTTTGAGAGTTTATGCAAATATATGAGTATAATTTATTTTGAAATCTAACATTTATGTTTAAATGAAATTTAAAAAAAATAGAAAATATAATAAAAATTATCTAAAGATTTTCCAGTAGAAGTGGTTCACTACAAAAAAAAGGATATATTGTGACTACATCTTGAGACGAACTGTCTCGGTCACAATTTAGTGACGTTTTTAATACGTAGTTGTGACTGTATTTTTTCGTCTTAATTCTGTAGTTGTTTCGTCACTATATTATGACGATGTAAGTCGTTGCTATATTTAGTCACAACTACAGACGTAATTGTTACTATAGTGATAAACGTAACGGTCGTGACGGTATTATGACTATACGTATCATCACAAATTGGATACGAAACGGTGACGGAAAGATACGTCTCTATTTGGTACGTAAATGTGACTCACCTTTAGTCATTAACTAATACCGACGAAAGATATATCTATTGTTGCAAACTTTTACATAAATGATGTAATAATTTTGTAGTTAATTAAAACCAAATATCTGATGTTTACTTTTTCACCATTTGTGACAAACCTTTGAGTCTATAAAAATAGTTGCATAACTATATTTAAAAATTAAGAGAAATTCTTTTACAAACATATGTCAATGTTACTTTTTTTTTTATTCAGTGCATACCTATTTATAAGGACTAAGTCCTTATCTAATATGGAATATACTTTATTATTTCCTTTTTATATTATAAATTAGAATCCTAATCTCTTTATACATAGCATACGTACGAGACTTAGAAAAACAGAAAAGAGTCCAATTTGATTCTCAAGCCATCTACTGTCGAGGAGAAGGAAAAAGAAGCTCTCTGCTGTAGAAAATAATGTCACTGAATAATGATATTAAAATTGCAAGAAAGTGGATGTATGAAAGAATCGATGGCTCCACTAATCAAGTTTCAGAAACTTTTTGTCAAGGTTTAGAGAGTTTTATGGAATTTGCTAAGAAACAACCTCTATTTCTCGAGAATGGCAAGCTTTTTTGTCCATGTTATAAGTGTGACAATGGAAGATTATTAGAAGAAAAATCTGTGTGGAGTCATCTATATAATAGGGGTTTTACATGCAACTACTGGGTTTGGATTTCTCACGGAGAGAATTATAATATTCTAAACAATCCTGAGAATATAATTGCTAGTGAAGATGCTTCTGGTTTTGACTCTCAAACCGAGACAGTAAATCCTTACGTGTCAATGGTATCAGATGCATATGCAGATGGTAATCAGGAAACTTCATTCGATCAGAATATGGAACAAGAGCCTAATGCTGAGGCTAAAAGGTTTTACAATATTTTGGATGCTGCCAAACATCCAATTTATGATGGATGTAAAGAAGGTCTTTCACAACTTTCTTTAGCAGCTCGACTCATGAGTTTGAAGACAGATTATAATTTGCCTCAAAATTGTATGGATTCGATTTCTCAGATGATGCAAGAGTATTTGCCACAAGGTAACAATTCAATGAATTCTTACTATGATATAAAGAAGCTTATGCGGTCTTTAGGTTTACCTTATCAGAAAATTGATGTTTGCCAAGATAATTGTATGCTATTTTGGAAGGATTCCGCAAACCTAGAAAACTGTCTATTCTGCAAAAAAGACAGATATCGACCTACTCAAAAGTCTGGACAGAAAAAGGTTGCATACAACAAAATGTTTTATTTGCCGGTTGGAGATAGATTGAAGCGATTATATCAATCTAATAATACTGCAAGAGACATGAGATGGCACGCAGAACATACAATGAATGGTGGAGAAATGTGTCATCCTTCAGATGGAGAAGCATGGAAACATTTTCTTGAGGTATATCCTGAATTTGCATCTGAGTCGAGAAATATTTACCTTGGGTTATGCACGGATGGTTTTAATCCATTTGGTATGTCTGGACATAATTATTCGCTATGGCCTGTTATTCTGACTCCGTATAATATGCCACCTGAGATGTGCATGAAACAAGAATTTATGTTTCTAACCATTCTAGTCCCTGGTCCTAATCATCCTAAGAGAAGTCTTGATATATTTCTTCAGCCACTGATAGAAGAGTTAAAGGATCTGTGGGTTAATGGGATTGAGGCCTATGATATTTCTACTAAGGAGAACTTTATCTTACGAGCTGTGCTTATGTGGACAATAAGTGACTTTCCTGCTTATGCTATGCTTTCTGGATGGACAACTCATGGTCGATTGGCATGCCCTTATTGTATGGACCAGACTGATGCATTTCAGTTGAAGAATGGCAGAAAAACAAGTTGGTTTGATTGTCATCGTCGTTTTCTACCAGCAGATCATAGCTATCGGCGCAATAGGAAAAAATTTAAAAGAGGGAGGGTTGTGACTGACGATCCACCTGAGTTGCTTACAGGCGAGGAAATATGGAACGAGGTAAATGGTTTGCCAAAAACAGTTGATTGCGGAGGAAACCATGGGCGCTTAAAGGGTTATGGTGACATTCACAACTGGCACAAGCAAAGCATTTTTTGGGAGTTACCTTACTGGAAGAACCATAAACTTCGACACAATCTTGATGTGATGCATATAGAAAAGAATTTTTTCGATAATATCATCAATACTCTACTGAATGTTCCAGGAAAAACAAAGGATGGCATCAAATCACGACTTGATTTGGAAGAGTATTGTAACAGGAAAGATCTACACTTAACAACTGATGGCAAGGTTCCCATTCCAATTTTCAGACTACAAACTGATGCAAAAACAGCTTTCTTAATGACTACGTATTAGTCCTTAGTTGTGACGATTGGAGACCAATGTTTCGTCACACCGAGTTACGAAAATGAGACGGTGTAATGGTCGCGAAAAATGACGGTTTTGTGACATGATTATTAGTTGCTAATTGTGGCTGTTTTGTCACTTACATATATCGTCACGACTTGTGTCGGACTTGTTACGGTCTCAATACGTTGCAAAATTGTTACGTTTTTGATACCAAAAAAAATTTGTGACGATTGTATTGCAACCGTTTGCAAACAGTTACAAATACGTCACAATGTCAATATTGTGACGAAATATTTTTTATTGTGACAAAACATTTCGTAACAATACACTCATTTTCTTGTAGTGGTTCTTTTGACCGACAGTAATGATAAACTAATTATTTAAAAATTTGTAACAAACATTTTAAAAATTGGCACTTCAAATAAATTATGTTGCATAGATGAGATATATTTATTTTAAAATTCATATTATATGTGGGAGCTAAAACATGTAACTAATATTTTAATGTCAATATAGCCTAGCTAGTCTGACTAAACCTTACTCGATTCACATTAAAATTATAATTGCTAGTTTTGAAAATGTTAGTTACTAATTGTTTAGATAATTAGTTTATCTTTAGTGCCGGTCAAAAGAACTATTACTACCAGTAAATCTTTAGATCATATTTATTATATTTTATGATGTTTTACATTTTCAATTTATACATTGATAATGTTGATTTTAAAACAAATCAAACTCATCCATTTGCATTAATTATTTTTTAAAATGCTAATTTTGAAAATTTTTAAGTTTCTAATTTTTAGTTAATGTTATTATATTTTTATATTTTTGACTTTTTGAACTTTTTAGATCTTTAATAGAAAAACCTCTCAACTATGTTTATTTCATGTAAAAACCCTTAAACTAAAGATTTATCGGTATTATTGGTAATTATGACCGGCACTGTAAACATAAGATTTAATTCATTGAATAAAATTAGTTTAGAAGTTGTTTCATTAAATACTTAGTTTGAGGTATTTTACCCAAAATAAACGTACTTGAAGAGTTTTAACGTTAAAAATCCTTTAAACCTTAATGTGATTTTTGCTGTGTGGATTCAATTTCTTTATTTTATATTGATATGATTATTTTACTAACAAAACTTAGGTTCACCCCTTAGGGTGTTTTTCTGATGGCTCATGGAAAGAGGGTGATTCCTTTTCAGGAAAAGGTTGGTTCAGCACCTTAGAAGGATTTGATGGATTGTTGGGGGCGAGGAATGTTAGGGCTAGTCTTTCTCCCCTTCATACGGAGATGGAAGCGTTACTTTGGGCAATGGAATGTATGAGGAATTTACATCAATTTAAGGTTACGTTTGCAACGGTTTGTTCTCAATTGGTGAAGATGGTTTCAGAACCAGAAGAATGACCAGCTTTTGCAAATTATTTGGAAGATGTCATGATCCTCAAAGAGAGTTTCACCCGATCAGAGATTATTTATGTACCAAGGACGCAAAATGCAAAGGCATATAGACTAGCACGTAGTGGTAAGAAGCAACCGTCTTTTGTCGTTCACATGGATGTAAATCACCCAGTTTGGTTTATAGAGTCAGTATGAGTCTCTATAAGTTGATGACAAAAAAATACAGAGTCAGTATGAGTCAGTATAAGTTTGATGACAAAAAAAAAATCCCCTATATATTAATCCTGGAGTATTATAACATGTATCCGTAGCCACGTGTCATCACTAGGATAAGTCTTAGAATCCTTAGAAAAATAAGTTAGTCCATATAAATATATATTATACTTTTTATTACACTAACTATCAAATTGATTAGTAGTGTACAAAAAAATATTCTCAGTTATTTCTTTAAATAAAAGCTACGGAATTACCTAATATGATTAACATATATATAACAATTAATAATTATGAATAATACATATTTGATAAAAAAAAAATTGTATCTTCTCCATTTTTAAAATTTTATATTATTAAAAGAAATTTAAAAAATCACATTAATGATGTAATAAAAAATTATATTTTTCTTATATGTTATATTTTGAATTTTTTAAAACGACTATAAATTACTAAAAATGTTAAAGTCCCACATTAAAAATGTGATCAATGGTTTAACTTTTTTTATTCAAGCAAGATATAAATGATCATAAATCGTATGAATATAAAGTCTCATTAATAGATATTCATATATATATATATATATATATATATATATATATATATATATATATATATACAGTGGCGGAGGCAGTTCATTGTGAGGTGGGTCATATGACCCATGTGAAATCAAAGAAAAACAAAATTTACTTGTGCTTTTACTGAGAAAACTGAGAAAATATTGTAAAATAGGCTTATTGACCCATGTAATATATATGTTGATTCTAACAATGACCCCGGTAAATACTTTGGCTAGCTCCGCCACTGTATATATATATATATTAATATCATTTAAATTAAATTATATACTATATAAAAATATAAAAATATGCTAATATCAAAATTTGCAGTGAAAAATTATTGAGATCTTAATATTTTAATTTTGAAATTTGTATTGAAAAATCTTACGTTAAAGATTTTGTAATTAACGGTTTAAATTTTTGTTACAGCAAATATACAAATTTTAATAAAATAATATGAGCAAAAAATGTCAACAATAAATATTTATATTAAAATATACTATATATATCTACGTCAATATCACTAAATTTAATTATATACCATATAAAGTAAATAAAATGATTATTTTGATTTATTTACCAAAAACATGATTATAAATAAACAAAAGGTATTGATTTTTATTTATGTGCTTACTCTAATATAAATAATTTTTTTTATAAATTATTATTTTAATAAGTAGTTTCAAATATGTTATTTGATCCTGACAATCTTAAAATACACTTCTTTAATTCGAAGTGATTTAATATACATATTATTTCATTCAGATTAAATAATTTTAGTCTTGATTTTTATTCCTAAAAGTCTTTTAATGAAATATCATGACAAGATTTCAATCATCTCCTTTTGAGTTTATTTGAATAATGAGAAATTTGATCGTTTGTATATATTATATTTGAATACTAACCTGTGAATAGAGTTTGCCAGTGATTTTCTTTAAAAAAAAATTGATTTCTTAGATATGTATTTGGAGTGAAACTAATTTTTACACATGTCTATCTTTTTAAATTGATACTTATATAATTCATAAAAGTTATAGAAGAAATTTAAAAAAAAACTCATATCAGTGAAACAGAAGCGAGAACAAAGACACAATTTTATAGAGGTAGAAAATGAAATCACTTATGCAGAGTTAATAGTATATAAACCGAGAGCAAAAAACCTAATCCCCTTTCGTCATTATACAATCGATGTTGCCTATTTAATTTTTGGTGATTTGTGTAAGCCGAAAAACTTAATTTATAGAGGTGGAAAATGAAATCACTTATGCAGAGTTAATAGTATATAAACCGAGAGCAAAAAACCGAATCCCCTTTCGTCATTATACAATCGATGTTGCCTATCTAATTTTTGGTGATTTGTGTAAGCCAAAAAACTTAATTTATTTTTGTGCAAATGAAGTCTTAAAAATAATTAAAATGAATTGCAATATGTTAACTCTCCAATAATGATGATATATTTGAGAGACCAACATTTCTATTCTTTATGTTTCAATCGATAAATATTGTAGTGTTACAAAATATTAAAACCATTTTAAAAATAAATATTAGTATAAAAACTCACTCCACTTATGCGTACAGATTATCATCTATAAAAATTACTTGAAAAAAGTTAACCAAATATTAACACTGATGTTTTGCAGAAAAAGTCCCTTCCACCAGCGGAACTCTCTTAAGCTTTCAGATGTTTTAAAGCACATATCGACCATCTACCACAACCCAGCAAAGGATTCTTGTTTCTTTATGGGTAATAAGACATAAATTACACTCACATCCAGTAGCTCATATTACAAAGTAACTCAGCTCACCAGAGAGATACATATCTTCTTAAAGGCTGAGCCTTATCAAACAAGCGTTGCCTTTGCAAGCTGAAGTGCTTTCTCTCGCCCGTAAAACTTCTCCACAATCGCAAGTGAGAACTCCATTGCAGTCCCTGGAGCTCGGCTCGTTATAACATTTCCGTCCACCACGACTCTGTGATCGATGTGGCTCTGGTCTGAAAGCTCGTTGCTCACCCTTGGGTGAGTAGTTGCCTTCTTATCCTATACAAAAAAGTCCCTCTTATATCTATAGTGACTCAAGATCTAAATAAACAAGAACCTATAATTCAAGTACTGATTGATTGATTAATGCACCTTGAGTAAACCATTATGCTCAAAGACGTAAACAGGCGATTTACAGATTCCTCCATATGGTTTGTTTGCTTCTGCCTGTTTGTTTAACATATTCACCAGTTTCTCACAGCTTGCGAATCTTTGAGCACCATTACCGCCCTGTAGTTTTGATTATTTGTCATTGTAATATATAATTCCAAAATGTTCTTTCAGACTTATTAATAAGTTGTCATGTTTTGATAGTTAAGCACTACTCACAGGCAACACAATCAGATCAAATGACTTCTCTGCAACCTCATCAAGAAGTACATCTGCTACTAGCTTAGCTTCGCATGATCCTACAACTTCCAAACTATTACCAATGGCAGCAATCACGACATTTGCTTTTGCCCGCCTCAGGATATCTACAAGCGCTATAGCTTCAGTCTCCTCTGAGTCCTCTGCAATGGGCACAAGAATCTGAAATGGGAAAACATTATCTAAAACTGAGTCTTGTCTGGGAAAAATAAAGTACCAAGGGGGAGAGGCAACTGAACATATACATACCTGTGGCGTATCTTCAAATAACCACTCTGTTTTGTTAAGCTCAGTAAAAGTGTACTCCTCACCAGGGTTAGGACGAACCAGCTGATTTCAAAAGGAGAGCAGGTAAGTCTAAGAGAATATCTGACATAAACAAATTCAAACACCATAGCATATATAATTACTATACTGCTCATTAAGATCTTTGTTGAGACAAATCATTACCAAGATACTAGAGACTTCATCCGCTTTCTCTTTCCCATACAACTGCTCTACAAGGGTGATGGAGAATTCTATGGTGGTTCCCGGTCCACGACTGGTCACTATTCTTCCATCTATCTGCACTCTTGACTCAACAGCAGTGGCACAAGTAGACGCAAGTTTCTCCATAAAAACCGGGTAACCCGTTGCCTACAAGAAAACACCATATGTAAATCAAGACATATATAAGACAAGAACTCATGAAAATAAGATTCTTGGATACTTACTTTCTTGCCTTGTAGTAGACCCCAAGTACCAAGAGCCAACGCAGGAGCACAACAGATAGCTGCGTTAAGCCGTCCATCTGTGTCTTGTTTCTTTACCATATTCTCTAATGGTTTACAGTTTTTAAGAGTCTCTCCGCCGGGAAGCCCTCCCTTTTTACCAATCATATATATTTTATATTTAGCAAAATAATTATCAAGCAAACATGAGAGGCAATAATCTATAGAGAGACTTACGGGGAGCACAATAAGGTCAAAAATAGAATCGGTAATATCAGAGAGGAGAGTATCAGCGACCATCTTGATACCATGACAAGCATCAACGCCAACCTGAGTCTCGACGGAAGCCACCGTCACGTCAGCGCCACCTCGCCTTAACGTGGTGATCATCGCCACCGCTTCTAGAGGCTCCGTACCATGCGCAATAGGAATCAAAACCTAAAGAGACGCCCAAAAAAACTCGTTATGTACGAGAAGCGGGAAAAAGTATATGATATGGTGATCGTGAAACCCCACTGACCGTCTTCGTAGATGGAGCCATGTGTGCGAGGCAGATGGAAAAGTAGAAGAAGAGAAATATGGAGTTTAGTGGAGAAGAAAGGAGTGTCACTTGTGGGGTTTAAATAGTGGAAAGACTCCAGTAACGACGTCACTGGTTTGTGACGTATGCAATTACGTAAGCATAAAGATAAGGAACCGGGTGGAGAAACACTTCTTTTCGATCCTTCCACGTATTGTACTTTCTTTTCTCGTAAGCCAAGGGATACCAGCGCAAACGCATATTTTGCGGTTGGTATCGGCTATTGACGTTGTGCAACAATTACTCAAACAGTTTCTAATCGTTTCAAACTGTTCTAAATCTCATAAATTCAAAAGCTGGTTTCAGCTATCGTTTACGGTTGCGGGAAGATAATTTTTTTTTAAAACAATAAAAATACAAAAATAAAAATATTCAATAAAAAGTTTAAATTACAATTATAAAATACTAAAATATATCTATTATATTTTAATTAATATTATAAAAAAATTAAAAAAAATTTTCTATATTTTTAAATATTTAAAACTATAACTTTCTAAATATTTTTTTTTTATATATTTATTATGATTTTTGCTATTTTGGAATTATATAAAATGTAAATATTGTTAATTTATTATTTAACCGCTGCTGTATTTGGTAATTAATCAGTCATAAGTATTATACAAAAACACCAATTTCTAACCGTAAATCAATCGTACAAATATTTTAAAACTGCTAGAAACCGCAACCACGCGCAACTGCGACTACAACCAATTACGTTTGAACCAGGCCCTAAGACGGCTTGAAGTTGTTGGCGAGAACGACATCACGTCCCGGTTCTTAATTTTGTGCAACCACGCGTAGTCGTTTTTGATATTTGTAGTAGAGTAAACCGGATGAAGTTCTGAACCGGAAAATGCTTTCTTTTAGTCATCATTCGTTAAATAACTTGAGATATCTTAATTAGTGAATCTCTAAGAATAATCTTACTTTTATAATTTTGTACAATATAATTAAAGTTCACTGTTCAAACCTTTTTTCTATTTTTTTCATTTTTCTAAAGCACATAAAATAGTATATTAAAATTTTATTTTTGAAATCATATTTCTATAGAGCATTATCACCGCTAACAGTTTTAAATTGATTATCTCATATATAAGTATTATATTATTAAATTGATGTAATTTATTGTCGTAACTAAAACTAGATCTTGACCCGTGCAACCGCGCAAATATTTTTTTCAATTTATATACATAGATATTTATTTTAGATCATTGGTGGTATATATTTTTAACGTTAATTATATATTTAAATATATATATATAACTATTTCAAATACAATAATTTCATAGTTTATAAGTTATAATTAATCAATTGTTTAAAATCATCACATGCATTTATCACTTCTTATTATATATTTATCTTATTGTATTTGCATTTAGTTACTGAAAAAAATATATGCATGAAAAACATATGTGAAAATTATTTTGTGATTAGTTTATACTAAATTTTGACCCATCGTCCTTCAAAACTGGATTTTCTTTTAGCAATATATTTTACGTTTATTCATTATAGAAAATATATTATTGTATATACAAAATTTTAAGATATGTAATTTTTTTATACATGTATTATATAGTTTGCCAATATTAAGCCGTTATGTCATCATATTATAATTTTATCATAAATATTTATATTTATGAAAATAAATTTATAAATTTATCTATTTAATATAATTTAGCATATTTAGTTCAATATAACAGTTTATTTTAACATAATTTATTATTATTATAAAATATAAAAAAAATAAAATAGAATTTTTATTTTTCATTTTATAAACGATAACTGAATATATATCAATGCATAATAATAATTCTATTTAAAATTAAAATATATCATTATTAAAATAGTTACAAGTATTTTATATTATTAGCTTTAGTGAATATATGAAACTTACCAACATAATTTCTGGTTTTATTTCTAAATTTTAAATTTATATATGGAAGTTAAATTAAATTGGACTTACATAATAGAGAAGAAATATTTTGAGATACTGTTAAGAAAATAACAAAAAATATTTATAAAAGAGAAACTATAATATATTGTACTTACAAACTAATTTTGTAGTAAATATTTTTATTTGAAACAGAAATAATATTTCTTTCTAACAAATATTTTTAAAGATCTTCATAAAATGTATTTTGAAAATTAATAAATATGAATTGTTATTATCATTAAAATATTTATATGATTTTAGTGTTCGTTCATCGATCAGAAATAAATTTAATTTGAAATTCTAATTATATTTTATGATAACTTAAATTTAAGTTAATTAACTTTCATAAATAAAATTTATCCTAATTCTGAAAAGATTTTCTAGAATTTTCTTAAACAATATTTATTTGTATTTTAAATAAAAGATAAAGATATGATGATTAATTTATATAAAATTTGATAAACTTTCTACAGGATGGTCCAAAAAAAAAAAAAAATCACACATAAACTAAGTCATGATTTCTGTTTTAATACATAACTAGATCTCGACCCGCACAACCGTGCGGGTGATTATATTCATTTTTGTACACATAATTATTTATTTTACATGGCTAACTATAATATTTAACATATTACAAATTTTTTAATATAACATTTTAAAACACAACAAATTTATAGTTCACATACAGTAACTTAATTTATATGTTTTGAATTTTAAGTGATAACATATATTAAATCATGTGATAAAATTCTAAATTGAAAAATCTTATTGATTAAGGAACAAAAGTTTAATTGAAAATTATTATATTAAATTAGTATCGTTAATTTAGTAAAATATTGTACATGAGATTAGTTATAAGTACAAAAATTAATTCGATTTTGTTTTAGTTAAAATGAAATATATATTTAATTTTCAAATAAACATGAAATTAACAAAAAAAAAAAATTTAAGTGAAAAAATAAATACACATTTATTTTAAACAAATACGAAATTGATTGAATATTTAAAATCGTTATTTTAATGAAAAATTAAATATATTTTATATTGTAAAAAGGATATGAAAAGATTTTTATTCAGATACAATTTGAGAGAAAATATAGGAATATATATTTGATTTGTTTGTTATAGAATATTCCAATATCTGAAATATTTATACAAAAAAATAATTTAAACAACTTTCTAAGGGTGGTCCAAATTAAAACAAAAAATCACACAAGAATTAAGTCATAACTTCTGTTTTAATAGTATAGATATTTAAATATATAAAGTTCAACCAATTGTTTAGTCCAAATTCTTTCCCTTGGACATTGCTTACCAAGGGATTTAAAAAAAGTTATGTGTTATCATGAGTACTTTTATTTAGGAGAATTTCAATTTTATGATAAGTTTGATATCATTTTTAAAATTTAATTTTTAAAATATAACCATTTTCAAAAGGTACCTTTAATGTGTAACAAAAAAAATTAAATTAATTCTCCTAAGTAATTTACAAAATTTTAAAATAATTTATAAAACATGTGTGTAAGTTTACAGACTCAAATTCACCCCCTAAACAATAATCCTAAACCTTAAACCCAAAATGTTAAGATATTTTTCATTGAATGTATTTTTGAAGTGGTACCAAACTTAGAGCATTTTAGGCAATTTATCCTTTTATTTTCAATAGGAAAATATGACATGATCTACTAATAAATATAATATGGCTTTAAGCTAATTATTACATAAACAATTGTATTTATTTATTTTTATTTACATTAAAAATTTAAAATATTATAATAACTCCATAAATTAATAAATATCATAGTCCCAACATTATTAATTTATAGAGTTTTTAGTGTATCATAATTAATTTAATTTAATAAAAGAACTCTAAAATAAAGTAATAACAGAAATATAAAAATATTTAGTTATAATAGATAAATGTTTTCGGCAAAATTATAGGTTTAAATACATAAATATCTGCTCACTAAATGTAAGTATAAGATAAATAAAACTGTTTATTATTTTACTAAATTTGGTCAAATAAAAACTAAAATTAAAATATTTTTAAAGAATAATAAATAATAATTTTTTATTTAAAAAATAAAGTTATATTTTAATTTTAAAAATAAATTAATTTTGAAAATATTTGTATGAATGGCACAAGAAACTTTCTAATTTTTAAAATTAATTATCTTTTCAGTCAGACTCCCAAATCTCTGAACTCATTGTTTTCCTTCAAAGCACAAAGCAACAAATACAATTATTGGAGCAAACTACAAGCCGAGAGTAAAGGAGTCGTTGGAGCTAATTTGTTTTGAATAATTCTTGTTCTTAGTTTATGGTTCAGTAAGGACCGAGTATTTTGGTCTTAGTTTATAGCTTGAATTCAACATGATTTTAGGATCTTTGTTAAGGTTATAAACCTATATAAAGCCATTTGTCAATAATTGTATAAAAGCAGAGTATTTTTAGACTAAAATAAAGAGCGTTGGTTCTTTCAAATTGGTATCAGAAATCTACTTTCTGAAAACAAAAGAGGCCGAAAATTTGATCATAAGTGATAGAAAATATGGGAGACCAGAAGATGAAGCTTTCTCAGTTCTATGGGCACTGAGATCACTAGAGTGAGGTTAGTGAGAACTTCTTCCGTGCTAGAGGTTTATGGAACCTGATCGAAACCGGATATGAAGAACCAGCAAACAACGCTTATGTCAAATGAACAAAGGTAACAGTTGGAAAACCCCAAAAAAAACGACCACAAGTTAAAACACTATCTCTATCAGAGCATCGATAGGGTTACCATTGTGAGAAATCATAGATCAGGATGTGAGAGTATGAAAAAACAGAGTATAGGTGTGTGTAGTGATGAAGAGAGTAAAGAGATTTGTGTAAGAATCAAATAAAGAGTAATGGAGAGTAAATGAAGAATAATGTGAAGAACAGGAGAGAGAGATGTTGTTACAATGAGTAAAGAGAAATGAAGGATTGATTTTCTTAATTTATTATCTATACATACAATGATATTTATAGAAACATAATAGAGAAGTGAGATGGTAAGGCTGGATAATAGGATGCTCTAAAGGCTTCACCAGATTTGAATTCAAATATGTGTTCACACCTTAAAGTCAACACTCTCCAACAACTCTTTTCGTCTCAATAAATCAGCCACATCATGTCGTAACTCAGCCACCTCATGTCCTAACTCAGTCGTCGTAACTCAGCCACTTCATGTCATAACTCAACCGTCATAACTCAGCCACCTCATGTCATAACTCAGCCATCTCATACTTCAATCCATATCTCAACCACCTCATGCAATATCTCAGTCACCTCTTGGAAGGTTTGAGGTGTGGGTGAAGATCCCAACACTTCTCCTTGGTATGTCCCTCCCTTTTGCAGTGCTCACACCTGAGTCGTCTCCCCTCCTCCTTCTTGTACTGAGCCTTATGTGGCTGAGAAGGGGTCGCTGCTTGATTTGCAAGAGAAAGAGGCTCCTTTCCTTGAAACAAATCGTGTGACCCTTGCTCCTTTTAGATTTGAGAGCACACTTCTTCAAGAGATGGCAGCTTGTCTGATCTCAGTATATGCTTCACCAAATCATTGAAGGTTGGATGACGAGTGAGAAGCAGCCCAAACACCTTGTTTTGCTCTCTTCTTTCATTGAGTAGGTTTGGGTCTGTTGTAGATGGTCTCAGCATATCCAACTCGGCCCACAGGGACCTGAACTTGCCAAAGTGCTCATTAAACTCCATCTCCTTCTGAGACAGGTCGTTTATGGCCTTCTTGAGCTCACACACTCAGCTTAGGTTAGAAGAGTTGCCAAAAACCTTGTAGAGAGTCTCCCAAAGCTATTTAGCACTCTCACAATATGAGTAAGCCTCCATAATGGAAGTTTCAAGAGAGCTTTGGAGTATGAACAAGACCATGAGGTCTTCTTGTTGCCATTTGTTTATATCTTCAGATTTGGAGCCGGTTTGCTTTGGAGCTTCTTGTATACAATGGCTCCATAAGCCTTTTCCTCCAAGAGCTGTCTTCAGAAGTCTGGAACGGAGAAGATAGTTTGACCCCTTGAGAAGTACATGAATAGCCACACCCCTAGTGTTCTCCATCTTGAAGAGTTTTGGATTAGTGGACTATAGAATGCTCCCACTGGTTTGTAAGAGACTGAACATCAAAACTGGACTTTGGTGAAGCTTTCTTGAGTTCCAGAGACTGAGGACCTCCTTTATCTTGAGTTCTTATGAGTCTCTTCCCTCATGGAAGAGCTTTGGACCAGAGGATACAAGGATGAAAAGAAACAGAGTTTTTAAAGAGAGATTTGAACTGGAAATGGTTTGCGGAATCTTTATAGGTTCTCAAGATCTTGTTGCTCTGATACCATGTGAGAAATCATAGATCAGGATGTGAGAGTAAGGAGAAACAGAGTATAGGTGTGTGTAGTGATGAAGAGAGTAGAGAGATTTGTGTAAGAATCAAAGAAAGAGTAATAGAGAGTAAATGAAGAATAATGTGAAGAACAGGAGAGAGGGATGTTGTTGCAATGAGTAAAGAGAAATGAAGGATTGATTTCCTTAATTTCATTGTCTATACATACAATGATATTTATAGAAACATAATAGAGAAGTGAGATGGTAAGGCTGGATAATAGGATGCTCTAAAGGCTCCACCAGATTTGAATTCAAATATGTGTTCACATCTTAAATTCAACACTCTCCAACACATTTTTTCTTCTCAATAACTTAGCCACCTCATATCGTAACTCAGCCACCTCATGTCATAACTCACGTCGTAACTCAGCCACTTCATGTCATAACTCAACCGTCATAACTCAGCCACCTCATGTCATAACTCAGCCATCTCATACTTCAATCCATATCTCAGCCACCTCATGCAATATCTCAGTCACCTCGTTCCAATGAACTCACGGACTTTGGTACTTGCTCCCTTGGTGAAGATATCAGCTAGCTGGAAGACTGAGTTGGATGCTATGTGTATGGCAGCCTGGTTATCACAGTGCATTGTGATTGATGTTGTTGTCTCAATGCCCAAGTCTCTTATCAAGTTCCTTTTGCTTCTTGCTCTTCATGCTTGGTCTCTTCATCAACTCCAGCTTATTTACCTTCATTCTAACAACCATTGAGCAGATCTTGGACAGGAAAACATCCAAAATCATTTGGAAATCGATGAAGGCAAAGTTTGGCGGAAACGCTGGACCGAAGAGGTCACTGTTGCAGAAGTTGAGAAGAGATTTTGAGGTTTTAGAGATGAAATAATCCGAGAATATTTAAGCGTACTTCAAAGGATGAGAAACAATGGAGAGACCTTGAGCAATACAAAGGTAGTGGAGAAGATCCTCAAAACCCTAAGTGAGAAATTTATGTGTGTTGTGCTCTCAAGGAGTCAAAAGATATTGAAAGCATCACTCTAGATGAGTTACAGAGCTCCCTTGCAGTCCATGAGCAGAAGTTCAAGAAGCCAGAAAAGGGAGATGATCAAGTGCTAAAGGTAACTTACGGGAGAGGAATGAGTGCTAGAGGAAAATGATCTGCAGGAAGAGGTAGAGGGTGTGGTTGAGGCAGAACATTCAACAAGAGCATTGTTGAATGTTATAAATGCTACAAGATGGGCTTTTTCAAAATCAGAGTAGTCTGTTTCCTCATCCCATTTTCAAAATGGGATGAGGAAACAGACTACTCTGATTTTGAAGCTCAAGAAATGCTCCTGATGGAATACATAGATGAGAGGATGATGAAGGTTCAGACGTGAAGGACACTTCAACCCGGGTGTTAATGGCTAAAACTGAAGAACATGGAAGTGGGAGAAGACGAGCATGGTTCCTTGACTCAGGATGCTCCAATCACATGAGTGGAGATCATGAGTTATTGTCAAATGTTGACATGGAGTTCAAGGATTATGTGAAGCTAAGTAACAATAAAAGAATGGAAGTCAAAGGCAAAGGGAGTGTCTAGCTAATGGTGAATGGTTCAACCTACACCATCAGCAACGTCTACTACGTACAAGATCTGAGAAACAACTTGCTGATATCTTACGTAACTTGGTCAATAATAGAGAGATAAGTCCCTAGCATTGAAGATCACAAGAGCAGGTGGCTGATATCTTTACAAAGGCCTTGAGTTGTGACACATTTGAGAAGCAGGCATGGAATTTGCTCAGCTAAAAGATAAGGTAAGATTTCACTAAACTTAGTTTAGGGAAGGTTTGTTGGAGAAAATTACGAGCTTAGAATAAAGGAGTCGTTGGAGCTAAGTTGTTTTGATTAAGTCTTGTTCTTACTTTATGGTTCAATAAAGACTTTTGAGTCTTGTGGTTTTAGTTGGAAGTTTGTATTCAGCATGATTTTAGGATCTTTGTTAAGGTTGTAAGGCTATAAATCCATTTGTTATTAAAATACATATCATTGGTTCATTCAACAATCTCCGTGGAAAAGTATCATCCGTCTTTTGCTTCTACTTCATGGTTTAGGTTTTGGGTCTACTTCTATGTTCCGAGTTTGTTAGGATTTCGCTTGATACAGTGAGTATTTTGGTGTGTTTCCTGAGAAATCACTTTGTGATTTAGGAAGCATGAACTTAGATTTACATAAATCATCTCTGCTGTTCTTGTTCATGTCGAAGTAACGGGAAACTTTGTCGGTTGAATCTGAGAGTGGTAAAAGGGGTTTAATTAGGGCTTCCATATGGATAGGATCAATAATCTTCTCTCGGATGATTTGCTCTTGAAGATGGTCTCATAACTTCCTACCAAAACTTGATTTTTGATGATTGTTTCGTACTCGAGCATTCTAAATATGAAGGATTTCGGACAGATCAATGGTATTGAACAGAACTCCTGTTTAAGAAGCTTTGAGGTTCCACGTTCTTGTTTGTTGCAGTTGAAAATATGGCAACAATGGGTCAGAATGGGAATGGCTTTTGGTGTCCGTGAACTTGAAATTCCTCACTGCGAAGAAGATTTTGAGGAATATACATCATTTAAATTGCTAAAGACTCTTTATACTAATGAGAAGCTTCAAGTTTTGAAACCCACTTACACTGTTACTTTGGATGTCTTGAAACCCACTTACACTGTTACTCTGGATGTCCCACTTTATACTCAAGGATCTACAGTTTTCAAGTGTATAGTATCACACCAAACAATGTCACCTTAGGCTTTTATCATGTTCTTGAGAAGTTGTTTTGGACAAAACTGAAAACTTTTTTCGTCGAGATTTAGTTTGTTATTAAAATACAGATCATTGGTTCATTCAACAATCTCCGTGCAAAAGTATCATCCGTCTTTTGCTTCTACTTTCATGGTTTAGGTTTTGGGTCTACTTCTCTGTTCCGAGTTTGTTAGGATTTCGCTTGATACAGTGAGTATTTTCTTGTGTTTCCTGAGAAATCGCTTTGTGATTTAGGAAGCAGAAACTTAGATTTATATAGCTCATCTCTGGTGTTCTTGTTCACGTCGGAGTAACGGGAAACTTTGTCGGTTGAATCTGAGAGTGGTAAAAGGGGTTTAATTAGGGCTTCAATATGGATAGGATCAATAATCTTCTCTCGGATGATTTGCTCTTGAAGATGGTCTCATAACTTCCTACCAAAATTTGATTTTTGATGATTGTTTCGTACTCGAGCATTCTAAATATGAAGGATTTCGGACAAGATCAATGGTATTGAACAGAGCTCCTGTTTAAGAAGCTTTGAGGTTCCACGTTCTTTTGTTGCAGCTTTGAAGATATGGCAACAATGGGTCAAAATGGGAATGGCTCTTGGTGTCCGTGAACTTGAAATTCCTCACTGCAACGAAGATTTTGAGGAATATACATTATTCAAATTGCTAAAGACTCTTTATACTAATGAGAAACTTCAAGTCTTGAAACCCACTTACACTGTTACTATGGATGTCCCACTTTATACTCAAGGATCTACAGTTTTCAAGTGTATAGTATCACACCAAACAATGTCACCTTAGGCTTTTATCATGTTCTTGAGAAGTTGTTTTGGACAAAACTGAAAACTTCTATTTTCCCAACTTACAAAGATTATCTATAGTTGATACATGTGATACAATAAACTTGGGTGAACATGGAATCCACAAGTTTTTGATCAATGTCCCATCTTTGACGTACGTGAACTTTCGAGATATCTTTAGGACTTGTGTTTGTGTGAGAATATGCTTGACAGCAAATGTTAAAGTTGGTTACGAAATTCCCGAAAAGCTACTGTGATCTCTTCCATCAGTCAAGCGTATCAACTAATGTATATCCGCTTCACTGGAAATTATTAAATCAAAAAGAATCTTTATTTCCTGTAATTTATTACATATGTACTGTTGTCCTGATGTTTTTTTTGTAAAAAAGAATTCTATGCAGCTTCAGAACCACATTGTTATTCTATAATCTTGTTCATTTGGAGCTATGTATAGATTCCAGAGGGAAGTGGGATCTACTTACTTGGATGCTCGAAAGTTCTCAGAATCGGCAAAGGTATATATTTGACTGAACCTGCAGATGGCTTTAGTTTCTTTATTCAATTGTTTCATTGTCTTCAGTTATAATTTTAGGGTCTAGCACACGATAAAAATGTATTCTATTAGTGCAAAGAACACCCTTTTAACACCATGCCCACTGAAGGTTACTGGACAGGACCAAATTCAGTTTCCTGAATGTTTGATGTTCCATTTTCATACTTTCAAGGAGGGGCATCCCTAAAATATTGAGAGCCATAAACATTTTAATAAAGTTTTAACAAAAAAAAATTATTTTATAAATTTGGAGACTTTTTACATTGTAATTTTTTTAAAAAAAATTTGGGAACCCTAGTCCAATGTTTCATTTCGACTATGCTCAGTACCATCCTGTTTTCAAGTGGAAGAATTACAACACAAAAGACTAAGAAAAGAAAATAGTGGCTTACATCCATGAGAGCACAAGCCAGTTAAAGATTGCGGATATCTATTCTTGTAAAAACTATTGGAATGTCAAGGAAGAGCAATCTAATAATAACATGATTAACATCTAAAGAGTCTACAATATACTGTCATTAAGCATCTAAAGATTCTAGATGAAGGCAAATCAAGTGCTGTTTGAACACAGTTGGCACGCGAATTTAAGAAAGAATAGTTCAGTGTTGTTTTATTGCCCCATTGTTTCTTAATAGTTGTAATTCTCTATTTCTCCAGCGTCTTGCTGAATCCAAATGTATAATGTAGCTTCCGTTTATAAAGGAGACAAATGGTGTATGATAAGATAATAACATGATTAACATAATAATAATAATAATAAACATGAGCAGTTATTGGATGAAATAGCCACTCAAGAAAAGCAAGAAGAAGAGGAAGAGACTCCCGAAGATGAGAGCTGTCTTCTGACCAGAGGTAAGTTGATTACCACCAAGTCCATATTGTTGATTCTGAGCAAAACCAGCGATCTCAACCATTTTACTCTCGAAGAAACTCTGAGCTGCTCCACAAGTTGGACATCTCCAGTCTTCAGGCAACTTATCAAACTGAAACCCAGGAGGGATCGGGTACGATGGGTCACCCGCGGACTCGTCGTACTTGTACCCACACGATCTGCACTCGTAGATTCCAGTGTTCAGAACAGCGAATTTCTCCTCCTCTCTTCTCCGTTTCTCAACCGCGTCTTCTTCGAGTTCGGGCGTTGTGGCGGAGTCGTCTCTTGAAACGGCTGAGCAGCGGGAAGGTGTGGATTGGTAATTTGGGGTAGTGAAGACTTTGCGGTGAAGCTGTTGTTGTTTCTTGCCATATCTGAGAAACTGTGTCCGTTTGAGGGAAAAAGAAGAAGAAGAATGGAACTGAGCGATAGGAGAGAAGGAGGACGTAGCAGTCGCCATGTTTTTCTTCGTTTAGTTTTTGGGTTTGTTCATTGTTTGGAGAGAAGAACGGGATCCACTGGACAAGGGGGAACTGAGAAGAGGTAGAGGAATGAAGGCTTGGATAAGATTTTTGAAAAGCATCGTGGCACCACGTGGACCAAAACTCTTCATGATAATCTTATTTCTTTTATTTTTCTTTGTCACACTGATAATCTTATTTCTCTATATACTTAAAAATATTCCTTGATTCCTTCCTATTTTTTACTCTACTTTATCAATAAAGATATAAATATTACGTTTATTAAATAATTTTTATATATTTGGCTATTTAAAATTAAATATAACATATTTAAATACATAAATTGCATTTTGGATACTTGAATATACATCGATTCTCAGTTTGGCTTTGATGTTTTCGTTTTTTTCAGATATAGAAAAATGAGAATGGTTCCAAATATTTTGTGCACTAATTTGGTTTCAGTCAAATTTTTTATTCAGTTTGGTTTGGTTTTTATCTGAATGTCCTAGTTTCACCATGTTCATTATAGGTCACTGGAGAGAACCAAGTTCAGTTACTGAACGTTTGATGTCCCATTTATATACTTTCAAGTCGAAGAACTACAACACTATTGAAATTTGAAGGAAGTGCATTCTAAAAAAACTCAGTGAATTGGTTTCACTGCCTAGAGCCTCAAGCTCATGTCAGCTTTGGTTGGATTGGGGAACGATTGTAGTAGCATGTTCATAGAATTCCAGAAGGATTATGACTAAAAGTTAGATGTGTTTGAAGCTCTTATAGCTTTTTTATGTTCTTGCTCTTGCATGTTTTCAAGAAGATTAGAGGAAAGAGATTGGATTGTAGTTCTCTTGAGGATTTGGTTTCATCACCTCAACACTATCATTATGAAAATATAAATTTCTCCTCTGTTTTTTTCTATCCAATGCTATATTTAAAAGAAAATTGATTCAAGCAAAACACATTAATGTGGACTTCTATTTCAAAAATGGATAAATGGTTTTTGATGAAAACTCGTTTTATATAGAAAAATCTAATAAATTTGTTATATACTTCTCTAGTATAAATTAATCATATAGCTACGAAATAGTCACTATGGGTTTGTGACTGAATTTCAAAAAACAAATCACGAATATATACGAAATACATAAACAGTGAAAAACATGACTAAACGTGTCACACTGATATAGAGTTTCAAATCTCAAATTTAAAGTGGATACTAGCCATGGGCATTCGGGGTCACAATTGAGTTTCGGTTTTGTCCAATCAGGTTATGGTTTTTCGATCAGCCCCATTCGTATTATATGAAAGTTCGGTTTGGGATCGGTTCGGGTCCTATCAAGTTTGGGTCGGAGTTAGTAAATTTTCAAAAAAAAGAGTACAATCTGATGTACTTTCGGGTTCAGGTCCTAATCGGTTTTTCGGTTTAAAAATACTTGATTTGTACCTTTTTGTAACCAAAACATAAGTAAAAACGGTTCTTCGGTTTTAAAGTAACAGATTTTTACCTATTTGTAACCAAACCATAAGTAAAATCGATTCAAAAATAAGATATGAACATCACATGTGATCATTCAAAATCAAATGAAAGGTAAACATATTTATTGATAAAAAGAAATCAAAAAAATAAAAACATAAAACGAAAGCCAAGTTCTCATGAAATAAGAAACATTATTCAGTGAAAACAAAACCGAAATCTAAAAACTTCAAGCTTCAACCATCAATCTTCATATAATAAAGACACCAACATTCATGTAATAGATAAATATTTTAGATGTTCAATATATCTTAGTGTATTTTGGATACATATTAGGAACTGAGATCATGTTTACTGCAAGATCATTTTGGGATTTTGAATGTTTCGGATTCTATCGGATATCCAATTAGGTTCGGATTCAGTTCGGATAATACCCATAACCCGAAATACCATAAAAAAATATTCATTCGGTATTTATATCGGGTTCGGATCGATTCAGATTAATTTTTATCGGATTGGGTTCGGTTTGAGTTTCCAGGTTCGGTTTATTTGCCCCCTAGCGAAGATGACCAAATTGGATTATGCTGACTCCGATCTTGACAGATCCATGGTTACTGGCTGAATTAATAAGGTTCGTGTATGGAAAGCTTCTCTTGCTTTGACATGGTGTGGTGGCGCGTAGGAGGTGCGTGGAGAGCACGATCAAGGTCTGATGGCGAATTTTAGTTGGAGGGGACGTTTTGGTTCTCTCATTTTCACTTAGATTACCATCTAGGGTTTTTAGTCTTTAGTACTTTCTAGTTGCTTGGATTTTTCTTTAAGCTCTGTTCGTTTGTCTTTGAGTTTTGAGAAGTCACTATTGTGTGGTCCTTGAGATTTCAGTGCTTGCAAGCGGATTCCGAAGCTTAAATGCGGGTTATAGCGATTTTCGTGATGGTTGAGTTGTTTTAAGTCCTTGTAGCTTCAATAAACCGGAAGCTTCTCATGACTGACATAGACCTCAACCCTTTGTTTAACCATGCAAGTTCTTTGAATTGCATTCGTCTTTGGCGAGTCAAATGTATATGATTGATTTGGAGGTTTGCTTATGGTCGTGGTTTTTTTAGCAACAGCCGGCTTGTGGCTTTGGGTTCAAATCTTGTCTAAATTGTCGACTTGGTTTATCTCTTTTTGCTCTTTAGTTCTGATGTTTCAGACTTGTAACCACTACAAGAAAACAGCGGTATTCTGACGGACATTCCGACGGAAAATGAAATCCTCAGAATATCCCGAGGAATTTTCGAGGATATTCCGAGGAAACACAAAATTTGGTTTCCTTAGAATTTCGTCGGATTATACCGACAGAATTCCGAGGAAATATCATTCCGTCTGAATATTCTTATGGAATACCGAGGAAAATTGTATTCTTCGGAAAAAATCGATGAATTCCGAGGATATATATAGCCGTTAGAGAGCCGTTGGAGAGCCGTTGGGGGATTTTAAAAATTCCGAGAAAATTCCGATGAACTAGCCGTTGGCGTCGGAATTTCGTCGGAATTTCCTCGGTGTGTCGGCAGGATTTCAACTATAAATACAAGAACCCCTCTTCCTCTTCATTCACTCCATATCTTCATCCTCCCTCTTACTCTCTTTACACACGAATTTGATTCATAAAAAATATGTCTTCTTCAAATTATTTTCGTTCTTGGATTGATCGACCTCATTTGGATCCGAACACGAGATTGCTTACGGAAGAATACCAACGAGGTATAACCGAATTCATGGGGTTAGTTCACCGACAACCGGAAGCAAAAACAGGTATGTTAAGATGTCTTTGCTCTAATTGTAAGAAAGGTTATTAAAGAGTGGGATGTTTGGACTCATCTATATTTGAGTGGGTTTACACGAAGTTACAAAATTTGGTATCATCATGGGAAAACTGATTATGAACATGGTAGTACTAGCGAACCTCAGCCAGCGGTTAGATTAGAAGAACCAATTAGAACGGATGTAGATTATGGTGTAGGTACTGAGCATATGGTAAATGATCATTTTAGAGGGGAAGATTTACCCAATGCAGAAGCTAGGAGATTTTATGATATGTTGGATGCTGGAAAGCAACCATTGTACGAATGTTGCAGAGATGGTCATTCAGCTTTATCATCTGCTACAAGATTGATGGGCATTAAAACAGATTATAATTTGGCTGAAGACTGTGTGGATGCGATTGCTGATTTTGTAAAAGATATTCTACCCGAGAATAATGTAGCTCCTGGTTCATACTACGAGGTTTGGAAACTCGTAGCTTGTCTTGGTTTATCGTATCAGGTAATAGATGTATGCAGCGATAACTGCATGATTTATTGGAGGGCGGATGAACAGCGGGTTACATGCAAATTTTGTGGGAAGCCTCGTTATAAAGATACGAGTGGAAGAGTTCCAATGCCATATAAAAGGATGTGGTATTTGCCTTTGACGGAAAGGTTGCAGAGGTTGTATTTATCTGAACGCACAGCACAACCAATGAGATGGCATGCGGAGCACTCAACAGATGGTGAGATCAGACATCCTTCAGATGCAAAAGCGTGGAAGCATTTCCAATCAAAGTATCCCGACTTTGCGTATGAGAGAAGAAATGTCTACCTTGGATTATATACTGATGGTTTCAGCCCGTTTGGCAAGAGTGGAAGACAATATTCTCTATGGCCAGTCATTCTTACACCATACAACCTACCCCCAAACTTGTGCTTGCGACAAGAGTTTTTGTTTCTCTCGATTCTCGTTCCTGGACCAGAGCATCCTAAGAGATCACTTGATGTGTTTCTTCAGCCACTAATATATGAGTTGCAACAACTATGGGCTCAAGGTGCTGAAACATACGATGTTTCGTGTAAAGAAAACTTTCAAATGCGGGCAGTACTAATGTGGACAATAAGTGATTTTCCAGCATATGGTATGTTATCTGGATGGACAACGCATGGAAGGCTATCATGTCCATATTGTCAAGATAACACTGATGCTTTCCAACTAAAACACGGAAAGAAAACGTGTTGGTTTGACTGTCACAGGAGATTCCTACCACCAGATCATCCATATCGTAGAAGTAGGAATTTGTTTACGAAGAACAAGAGGGTGTTTGACAGTCCACCTCCGGAAATTTGTGGGAAAGATTTGAAGACACAACTTAGAGATTTTGGTGCAGAAAGGACGCTAGACGTTGGTGGACATATGCGTTTTCCGGTAGATGGTGTTGGAGACCTACATAACTGGCACAAAAAAAATATTTTCTGGGATCTGCCATACTGGGAGGATCATCTACTAAGGCATAATTTAGATGTCATGCATATTGAGAAGAACTTTTTTGACAATCTCATGAACACGATCCTTAATGTTCAAGGTAAAACAAAGGATAATTTGAAGTCAAGACTGGATTTAGTCGATATATGTGCTCGTTCAGAACTTCATGTTGATGAGAATGGTAGGGCTCATTTTCCCATATACCGACTTGATGCAGCGGGAAAAGATGCGTTCTTTGATTGGATTTTAAACGATGTGGAATTTCCAGATGGTTACGCATCTAATTTGCGTAACTGTATCGACAGAAAGGAAGGAAAGTTTACTGGTTTGAAAAGCCACGATTGCCATGTAATGATGCAGCGCCTCCTTCCGTTTGCCTTCAAGGAACTATTACCACGAAATGTTCATGAAGCAATTGCAGGGATAAGTGGTTTCTTCCGTGATTTATGCACGAGATCAGTGACTCTTGAAGGTATTGAAAATTTGAAGACTAACATAGATGTGATTCAGTGTAACCTTGAGAAGATATTTCCTCCATCATTTTTTGATGTTATGGAGCATCTTGTTATTCACCTGGCAAGAGAATTGGAACTTGGTGCTTCTGTGCAGTATAGATGGATGTATCTGTATGAGCGGTATATGTTCCATTTGAAGAAGATGGTGAAAAATTTAAGTAGGGTGGAAGGTTCTATAGTCGCACAGATGATCAATGAAAAAACTTCAAACTTTGCCAAGTACTACTTTCCAGCAGAAGTTCAGATCAAAAACAGAAGACCTGCTCGGCATGATGATAGAGGCGAACGGGCAACATATCATGTTACGGTTCCAGACATTTTCACAGACATTGGACGACTTAGCAGAAAACCAAAGGACCGTCGACTTACTGAGCAGGAGCGTAGTCATTTGCAAACATATTTGCTCACCAACTACGAAGATGTTCTTCAATATGAGAGGTAAATAAATTAGCTTACAAATTTTTATTTTAACTAGTTGAAATTTAAATCTTAATTAATTACATTATTGTCATCATATGTACAGGATTTTCATGGCAGAAAAGCGGTTTGAATATAGATACGCCATAGAGGACGAACTAGAAAAAATGATGCAGAGAGAATTTGCTGGATGGATGTTTACTTATGTGAGTGCTTTAAACAAATTAAAATATTATTTATCACATATTTATACTAATTCACATTTATTGATATAACATATATATGTGCTATTAATAGGTATCTGCTGGTTTGGCCAGAGGTGAAACATTTGACGATTGGATACGCGAGATGGTCGTTGGACCAAACTTTGTTGTGAAGTCATATCCGAGATTTTGTACTCGAGGATATGCATTCACAACTCAGAAGAGGAGACGTTCGAGTACGACTTATGATGCTGGCGTTTGTTCTGCATCAGGAGATGATGTATACTACGGACACATACATGAGATTTTGGAAATCAACTATTTGGGCATGGTTGGATTGCGCTGTACTGTTTTCTATTGTGATTGGCACGACAACACTCCAGATCGAGGTGTGAGAACAGATGTATTTGGTGCTACATCAGTAAATTCGAGGCGAAAGCTGCAATATTATGATCCTTTCATTCTTGCTTCTCAGGCCGATCAGGTAATTAAATGTTAATTATTCAGAAGGATTCATCATCATGTGTATTAATTTATAATTTTACTAATAATTTTTTAAATGTTACAGGTTTGTTATATCAAGTACCCCCGGTTAAGGAACATAGATGATCCATGGGTTACTGTTACAAGACTCTGCCGAGTACAGATGATCAATGAAGAAACTTCAAACTTTGCCGAGTACTACTTTCCAGCAGAAGTTCAGACCAAAAACAGAAGACCTGCTCGACATGATGATAAAGGCGAACGGACAACATATCATGTTACGGTTCCAGACATTTTCACAGACGTTGGACGACTTAGCAGAAAACCAAAGGACCGTCGACTTACTAAGCAGGAGCGTAGTCATTTGCAAACATATTTACTCACCAACTGCGAAGATGTTCTTCAATATGAGAGGTAAATAAATTAGCTTACAAATTTTTATTTTAACAAGGTGAAATTTAAATCTTAATTAATTACATTATTGTCATCATATGTACAGGATTTTCATGGCAGAAAAGCGGTTCGAATATAGATACGCCACAGAGAATGAACTAGAAGAAATAATGCAGAGAGAATTTGCTGGATGGATGTTTACTTATGTGAGTGCTTTAAACAAATTAAAATATCATTTATCACATATTTATACTAATTCACATTTATTGATATAACATATATATGTGCTATTAATAGGTGTCTGCTGATTTGGCCAGAGGTGAAACATTTGACGATTGGATACGCGAGATGGTCGTTGGACCAAACTTTGTTGTTAAGTCATATCCGAGATTTTGTACTCGAGGATATGCATTCACAACTCAGAAGAGGAGAAGTTCGAGTACGACTTATGATGCTGGCGTTTGTTCTGCATCAGGAGATGATGTATACTACAGACACATACATGAGATTTTGGAAATCAAGTATTTGGGCATGGTTGGATTTCGCTGTACTGTTTTCTATTGTGATTGGCACGACAACACTCCAGATCGAGGTGTGAGAACAGATGCATTTGATGTTACATCAGTAAATTCGAGGCGAAAGCTGCAATATTATGATCCTTTCATTCTTGCTTCTCAGGCCGATCAGGTAATTAAATGTTAATTATTAAGAAGGATTCATCATCATGTGTATTAATTTATAATTTTACTAATAATTTTTTAAATGTTACAGGTTTGTTATATCAAGTACCCCCGGGTAAGAAACATAGATGATCCATGGGTTACTGTTACAAGACTCTGCCGAGTACAGATGATCAATGAAGAAACTTCAAACTTTGCCGAGTACTACTTTCCAGCAGAAGTTCAGACCAAAAATAGAAGACCTGCTCGGCATGATGATAGAGGCGAACGGGCAACATATTATGTTACGGTTTCAGACATTTTCACAGACGTTGGACGACTTAGCAGAAAACCAAAGGACCGTCGACTTACTGAGCAGGAGCGTAGTCATTTGCAAACATATTTGCTCACCAACTGCGAAGATGTTCTTCAATATGAGAGGTAAATAAATTAGCTTACAAATTTTTATTTTAACAAGTTGAAATTTAAATCTTAATTAATTACATTATTGTCATCATATGTACGGGATTTTCATGGCAGAAAAGCGGTTCGAATATATATACGCCACAGATGACGAACTAGAAGAAATGATGCAGAAAGAATTTGGTGGATGGATGTTTACTTATGTGAGTGCTTTAAACAAATTAAAATATCATTTATCACATATTTATACTAATTCACATTTATTGATATAACATATATATGTGCTATTAATAGGTGTCTGCTGGTTTGGCCAGAGGTGAAACATTTGACGATTGGATATGCGAGATGGTCGTTGGACCAAACTTTGTTGTGAAGTCATATCCGAGATTTTGTACTCGAGGATATGCATTCACAACTCAGAAGAGGACACGTTCGAGTACGACTTATGATGCTGGCGTTTGTTCTGCATCAGGAGATGATATATACTACGGACACATACATGAGATTTTGGAAATCAAGTATTTGGGCATGGTTGGATTGCGCTGTACTGTTTTCTATTGTGATTGGCACGACAACACTCCAGATCGAGGTGTGAGAACAGATGCATTTGGTGTTACATCAGTAAATTCGAAGCGAAAGCTTGCAATATTATGATCTTTTCATTCTTGCTTCTCAGGCCGATCAGGTAATTAAATGTAATTATTCAGAAGGATTCATCATCATGTGTATTAATTTATAATTTTACTAATAATTTTTTAAATATTACAGGTTTGTTATATCAAGTACCCCCGGGTAAGGAACATAGATGATCCATGGGTTATTGTTACAAGACTCAACCCGAGAGGCCGAGTTCAGGGAAGTTCTGAGCTGGAAGACCCACTACAACCAAGCACATCCGACAACATCAGTGCAGCAGAAGATTTAGCTGGAGTTGGCCTTGTAGTCGATTTAACCGACTTCGGAGAGGAAGCCGCCGTTCACGTAGAGGATGAACCAGTGATTGGAGAGTTTCACCAAGATCCAGATTCAGATTCATCTGGTGATGATGACTCGGAAACAGAGTAGCGTCGACTTTTTTTTTTTAATAGAAATACCGAGGAAATTCCGAGGGAAGATAGGTTTTCCTCGAAATTTCCTCGGAATAGACTTTGTCGATTTAGGGATTTGATTATAGAGTCCTTTTCCTCGGAATTTCCTCGGAATTTCCTCGAAATATTCCGACGGAATTCTTAGGAAGGTAGGGGTTTCCTCGGAAATTCCATTATTTTCCTCGGAATTCCCTCGGAATATTCCGAGGAAATTTCGAGGAACTAGGGGTTTTTAACCGAAAACAACGTTTTGCGGATTGAATACACGTATATAACCTTCATTAAGTGTCTTAACCAGATTATGAAGTCAAACTTTGGTGTTTTACCCAATAACAAACACTTTTACGATTGCATGAACGAAAACCACACAACATAAGAGAAACACTTATACACTTTAATAAACGGTAAAGGGAATACTTACAATTATTTTTGAAATTTTGTTATTTCATGGTTTATGATCATCTATACAAAGAATCCTCAATGGTATGCATTATAATTGTATAAGAAATGAAATACGGCGAAAAAAATCGATGTTTTGAAACCCCAAACCCTGGTTCCTCAGAATTTCCTCAGTAATTACCGAGGGTATTCCGAGGAAACCTGATTCCTCGGAATATTTTCATTTAACCGGGTAAACCAAGCCGTCAAATATTTCGCGAAAATTGAATTAATGATTTCCGAGGAAATTCCGACGGATATATTAAATAATTCCGAGGAAATTCCGACGGATAGTTACCGTCGGACGCGTCATTTATTAGGTCGAACCAGATCTTCTTCCCCATTTCTCTCTTCCTCTCCGCCGAACACTCTCTCCTCTCTCGCGAAATCCGGCGACTCCACCCTTCTCTCTCGACGATTTCCGGCGAATCCGCCCTAATCCTCCTCAATTTCATGTATGAACCCTATCACACCCTCTTAGGTTAGATTTGTTAAGTTTTTAAGTAGATTTGATGATTTTGGAATGAGATTTATAGATTTTTGTTAGGGTGAATGGTAGGATTGTGTAAAATCGAGTTTGATTATGTATTTCACTTGATTTGGATTTTTTTTATAGTTTTTATTAATTTTGTGGTTATAAAAATCTAACTTGTAATTATATATATATAATATGAAAACGTTTTTTTGTATATAAAATCTATTTTTTGCATTATAAAATCATTTGTATATTTATTACACATTTTTAATATCTATAAAACTTTTTTTGTGATTAAAAATCATATATATAATATTTAAAATCATTTTTTGTGGTTATAAAACGTTTTATGTATTTTTATATATATAATATAAATTTATATATTTATTAAACATTTTTAATATTATTAAAACTATTGATTATTAAACTATTTTTTATTTATTAAAACTATTTTTGTAATTATTAAATTATTTTCTATATTTATTAAACATTTTAAATATTATTAAAACTATTTTTTGAAATTATTAAACTATTTTTGGGATTTATTAAAACTATTTTTTGTAATTATTAAACTATTTTTATTTATTAAATCTATTTTTTGTAATTATTAAACTATTTATATTTTTGTGATAAAAAACTATTTTAAAACTATTTTTTAAACTGTTTTTTTATTTATTAAAATTATTAGAACTAATTTTTAAATATGTTTTTTTTAATTTATAGGTCTAATGATGATCAGACCCGGCCTCGACAGCGTCGTGGTCGTGGTGGTACGGGGAGTCAGTCTCGGGGTTCGTCCAGCCATATTCAGGATTCCGCTTCGCCCCACAGCTCCTACCATGCATCTCCCTCTCCATTTCCCGCTCCTGCTCCTCTCGCTCCCGCTGCTGCACCCGCTCCTGTTCCTCCGGGTCTTCCGGGAGTGATGAGTGTTGCGGAGTTGGTTCGACAGCCCGGTCGTGACCATCTTCCCTATCTTACTCCGTATCACATGGACGGGGTCAAACATGGTAATTAAACGTATTTTTTTTTTCATTAAAATTTGATTCATTATTAATAATTTGTTCTTTTTTTTAAGTTTAACCGATCCGGAAACGGGATCAGCGCATGGATCAACCGTATGATGTACTCGGCCCTCGACAAGGGACATCCGACTTTCACTGACTTCCCTACCGAGAAGCAGCATCTGTGGTTTCGTCAGTTTGCGGTAAGTATTCTAATTTTTTACTTATATTTTTAATCTTTAATATAAATTTTCTACTAATTGTGTTTTTTTTCAGCAAGAATTCAACTGGAATTCCGATGATACGCTCTTTATCTATCACCACTTCGTCCATAAAGTTATGGACAACTATGGGAAGCAGATCTACGAGTGGAAGAAGAAGTGGGAAATAAACAAGGTAGTTTTTAATTTATTAAACAATTTTTTAATTTATTAAACTATTTTCTTTTCTTTTTTTATTAAAAGGTCCCAAAATCGATGAACGACACGGTCTGGAAGGAGTTGTGTGCGCATTGGGATAAGGAAGAGACGAAAGAAACTTCTTCCACCAACTCCAACAACCGCAGGAGCGACCGTAAAGGGAAGGGCGTCTACAAGCATAACTTGGGTGCTCAATCTATTGCCACTCTCGGGGATCGCATGGTAAGTTCAGCCGCTTTTTCTTCAATTATTTAAGTTTTGAAATTTTATTTTTTGTGCATTTCTTCTAATTTCTAATGTTTGTTTAATTTATATTTTTTTCAAGGCGGAAGAAAATGATGGCGAGCCGGTTGATGATCCCGGCCTAATGAAAAGGGCGTATACCAACAAGAAGACCGGCCAGATTGATGATGGTCTTGTGAGGGACGTGGTCAGCCTGGTCCAAACTCAGGTGCACGACGAAGTGTCTCAGCTTCAAACCGATGATGACGATTCCACGGCTTCGACCAACTTGTCCCGGGTTCGAATCAACGAAATCGTTGAATCGGTAAGTTCTTTTTTTTTAAAGTTCAATTCATTTATTTCTTGATTTTTATTTTATCATCTTTTTATATTATTTAAATTTGGCTACTTTCTATTTCAGTCGGTTCCAAAGAAGAAGGGACGTTTGGTCGGTTTGGGTCGTCGCTCCCGGTCGGCTGCTCCTTCTTCTGCACCACCGCCCTATGTTGATCCAGAAGTACTTACGGCTCAGTTAAAGGACAAGGATGATCGCATATCTGCGTTGGAGACCCAGATGGCAGCTCAACAGGCGGGCTATGAGACACAGAAGAGGCTGAACGAGCAAATGATGGAGATGATGAAGAGGATGTACCCGAACGAGGTGTTCCCGAACATTCAATACCCGTAGTTTTTTTTTTTTTCAAAAACTCGGAATGTTTTAATTTTATTTGTACAACTTTGAATATTATCTAATATGTTTTCAATTTTAATTTTAATTTTATATTTTCGAATTTAAATTTCAAAAATTTTAATTTTTTAAAAAAAAATTAATTTTTTTAAAAAAATTAATTTTTAAAAAAAAAATTAATTTTTTCGAAATTCCGAGGAAATGAACCCTCGGAAATTTCCGACGAACGTTTCCTCGAAATAAGTCGTCGGAATATACCGAGGGACTAATCCTCGGAATTTTCCGAGGGCCACGTTCCTCGAAAATTCCCGATGATAATTCCGAGGAACGTTTCGTCGGAACTTCCAAGGATTGGACCATCGGAAAGTCCATCGAAATATTCCGAGGAAGTCCTCCCTCGGTATATTCCGAGAACTTTTTCGACGAACTGGTGGTCCTCGGAGTTTCCTCGAAAATCCGTTTCCTCGGAATTCCGTCGGAAATTTCCAAGGGATTTCCGAGGAATAATGAATTTCCGAGGAATTTTTTTCGAGGACTTGTTTCGTCGGTATATCGTCAGAATAGTGTTATTCCGACGACATACCGACGATTTTTTCCTTCGGTATGCTGCTGTTTTCTTGTAGTGAACCACCTATGTTTGGGTTTGTAATGTGTGTGAATAATAAATAAAATTTTCACATAACAGAAAAGTACTGCCAAGCACTTGTTCAATGTTGGCAACCAAAAACACTAATAAGTAAATAACTAAAAGTAATTTATTATTTCATCCTTGAACTAAACTCACAAAATGTTTATGGAAGGATTATTCCCACCAAACTAGATGCCGTATACAGCACGGATCCTTTATTGCAATACAATGGTTGCATATGTCCCTTTATGCCAATATTATTTGGCGCACTTAGTGTCTCCAGGTAAATGTAAAGCTCACACATTACATTTTACCAAAGTAACTAACTGCCAACAACAACAAACACTGCACAATCTTAAAGACGGCTACGGCCCCGTGAAGCTGGGGGTTTGAAACTCGCAATCCCGGTAACTTCCCTCCCCGTCACTAAGGTGTTTATGTCGTACGTCCCTTCGTATGTAAAAATGGGTTCAAGGTCACCGAAAGCCTGCAAATAAATTTTCACGTTTATATCAATTTATCGGTTATTAGCCAACCAAGTCAGGTATGAAGATTAGCTCGCTCACCTTTGCCACCAGAAAATCCCCTACAACTCCATTCCCACCGAGTAACTCCCGACCTAGCGAAGCAGTTTCCCTTGCCTTGGATGAAATCCATGCCTAGTTGAACCACATCATTGGTTATACAAATAATAGCTATGTTTGATTCCTCAACTCACTCGAGCTAAAAGAATAGCTCTCAGTGACTGTATTACATAATCAGCGAAGATGAACTTGAATGGTTTGTAGGATACCTTTCCTAAACTGGCTTGACCTGGAGTCATCTGACCCGACTCATATAGCTTGCAGAGGCGCCAACCCATCATAAACATTGCTTGAACATTGCCCAGCATCTTCACAAGCTTCTGTTGGTTTAACTGGAATGCAGCCAACGGTGCTCCAAACTGTTTCCTCTCCATTAGATACCTTGGAAACAAAACACATTCAATGAGAATTCCTTTATAACTAACGAAATGAATGCTCATATTACCTGTGACACATATCGTAGACTCCCATTGATATACCAATTGGTTGCCAGGCCACCATTACACGTGAGACAGCCAGGACCTATTCAAGTATAGTGTACAGAAAAGCAGTTATAAAGGAATGAAGAAAAGAGAAAAATGTATTTTGCTTGTGGTAGAATTAATATTGAAGAGCATTTCTGGATTATTTGGAGGCAAAACAGTACCTTGCTTGTGTCCTGAAATGAATTTACCCCAGGTAACCGCTCCTCATCCGGAACAAAGACATTCTTTAGTAGAATGTCTCCATTCTGAACAATACGTAAACCTATTTTATTTGGGATCTTCGTAACCGTTAGGCCAGGCGCATCTTTCTGGACTAAAAATCTGTAAAACGGTAGCTGATCATTTTATAATTCAGAAAATAAAGTCTATCCGAATGAATATGGAGCCAGGTATGCTATTGATTAAGGTCCGTACAAAAGTTATTCTTCAGTACATCCAATCATAGAGCAACCTAGTTCAGCATATTAGAAACTAGATTTTCATGTTGAAATCAAGAGCCACTTTATTAACTTCAAACGACCTCTATACCTAAGATCTAAGAACCCCTAGAACCTAACATACCCGTTGACTTGGTTCGTTGTCGTATTCCTAGCAAGGATGACCAAAAGATCTGCAAAAGTGCTGTTTCCAATCCAACGCTTTTGTCCCTCAAGCACCCAACCTCCTTCCACCTAATGAAGTAGAAAATTTGAAACAAGTCAAAACAATGAAACATTCTCGTACAAGCAACTGAGTACAAGGGCACAAGAAGGTTAAACCTTTGTGGCAGTTGTTGTTAGAGCACTTGCATCGCTTCCATTGTCAGGTTCTGTCAAAGCCTTTATACAAGTGCAATATATGTAATGGTATCAGCATCAGGTTTACATAACACAAAGGGATGCAAATGGTCTCGACGTACTCACCCAACAAGTCACAGTTTTCATCTGAGCCAAATCAGGCAAATATTTCTGCTTCTGTGCTTCTGATCCACAAAGAGCTATTCTTGACAAAAAAAAACATAAGAAAATATGCTTATACACATCACAGTATGCTTGCTGTTTATCAGGAAAAAAAAAAAACTGAACATTAAAACAAGCTACAAAAGAAATATTAGGACGTCTTACCAATAGTAAGCATGCCCAAAGAGGTATGCACCAAATTAAAAGTCCCACAGCTTGCATCAACTCTAGATATTTCCGCTGTAGCAATAGCATTGGCTGTGATGGAGAGGCCAGGACAGCCATAACCCTGAGAAGTCAGACCAAATTTAAAAAAAAAAAAAAATTGAAACTCTGTCCATCCACATAATCAAAGAAAATCCAAGAAACAAAGCACTGGAAAAAACCTTGATGGAGCCACCAGCAACACCCAAAGCTCCAAACTTTGGAATGATATGGAAAGGAAACTCTGCCTTCTCCCAGTACTGATGAGTAAAAAATCAAAACAAGAACAATTATGTGACACAATGATAACTATCAAATAAACAAAGAGAAAAAAAGCATCCTGAACATGAAGATGTCTATCAAAACATTCACCTCAGTCATTATGGGAGCCACTTCTTTCTCCATGAACTCTCTCACCCTCTTCCGAACAGCCTGTTCCTCCGGAGTCAATAGATCATTGAAATTATAATAATCTGAAGCTGTATCAAGTACAGAAAAAACAAAAAAAAACAGTTTGAGGCCACAAAAGAACAACAAACTAAAAATGTATAATAATATCTGGAAGAGAAGAGATCCTTACTGCACGGTGGAAACTTAGAGGCTGGTGTTGCTTGAGGAAACGCTGCAGATATCTCCATAGGCGGCAAATCAAAATACGAACTCTTCACCTTCTTCTCAGCATTATCTGCAACACGGTAACATTCTCAACTCTCAAATCCAAAACTAATTCAATTACTCGTTTTTATCTCCTATATAACAAATGAAAACAGTCTGCGAATTTGAAATCGCAAACTTCGCCAATCTCTAAACATTGTGAATTTGACGGAGCCAACGATGTTACTTGTTCGATCGGTGATCGACGAACGAATTGCACAGAACGAAGAAAATATTGTGAATTTCTGGAGGATTGAAAGAAGATCACAGAGGACGAGACGTGCAAATAACGATGAGAAGAAAGGAAGGAAGACGAACCACGATCTGCAGATGAGAGCACAGTCATGGCGATATGGAAAGCTTCTTTGGCTTCGTGATAGGAACGAAAATCGATGCAGTGAGATAGAATGAAATGTTACATAGATAATAATCACGCGTCCTGATTCAAGACCCGACCCGCTTACGTGGATCTTTATTTAGATTTTTTTTTTTCAGATAAGCTATTATATCTGCTTTTTTTAGAAAAAAATAACTTTTTATAGAAATGTTTACTGAGAAAATGTATTTTTATAGATTTTTTTCCTTAGAAATATAATTTATCTTTCTCGAGTTTTTTTTCATACGAGTTATTGACTAATCACCGGTTTCTATTCAAATAAAAAAAATGTTTTTTTAACCGAAAGAACGTTTTTAAGATTAATATTTTACGAAAACAGATTTTTTTTTAAAATAAAAGCAGATTTTTTTTTTTTGGGGGGGGGGGGGGGGGGGATTGGTGAGTTAAGATTATATATATCTTTTTCTCAGAAATTCAAACTACTAAAATAAAAGAAAAAGCTAAAAAGTTGTTATTTTTCTTGACGAGATACAAAATAAAGATTACACTTAAGGCTCCGAATGGGAAACACGGATCAAGCGTTGCGGATCTAGTGGATCGAGTGGAACAAGAGTGGATCTAGCGGTACAAGTGTGGTTTAAGCGGATCTAGCGGTCTAAAATATATGTTTGAATGGTGAAAGTGCATAAAAAGCGGTCTAAAATACTGTACAAATTAAAAATATATAAAAAATGTTGTATTATTTATTATTTTCATAGTGAAAAGTGTTTTTAATAATTTAATAATGTAATAAATATAAATTTCTATTCATATTATAATAATTTATGTAAGTATTATTTATAAATTTTATTAAATTTAAAACTCATTAATTTTTTTAATTATTTTTGTCATAGAAATAATTCATTTATTATTTACTCATATCATTTAGTTTTTATGTACATTATATAATATTAATTTTTTGTAAATTAAAATAATATAATATATACAGAAAACCACTTGTACCACTCCAAATATGAAAAATGTTTATTAGTGGTTCTTACTAAATCATAAAAATATTTAATAAGACCATCTCCAATAGTTCACTTTATTTTTTTTTCAAAATAATGTAACTCTATAATAGAGTTGAATTATATTACAGTGGTATTATATTTTAGAATAAAAAGTAAAGTGATTAACAAAAAATATTATAGCATTTTGCAAATATTAAATTATTATAGATGTAAAAATAAAATAATAAATATATATCTAGAACAATATAATTTTTAAATACTGAATAAATTATAAAATATTTTTTTTGTTTAGTTTTATTAATTCAAATAGTAATAAGAAGTAAATTGTGGATATATGATAGTTTGAACAAAAAAAGATGCAACATTAACAAATCATGATATTTCAAATTTATTTTTAAAAAAGTTTAGACTGCTTGTTACATTCCCTGTGTCTTGTAAAAGCAGTCCTCCACTTTTTTTTGCTAAAAGACAAAAAAAATCTGATACACTAGTGTATCTTCCACAAATGTAATGTGTTTAGAAATTTTTGCTGAATAGGATGAAAAAGTGGAAGGTTCACTTGAGGTGTATGGCACACCATTTGCTCCATCTCTCATTCATTGGCTTAGAAGAAATTTTTTTTTAAAGCGGGCCTTTAGATTTATTGAGTTTTTCTTTTGTTGCTAAAGTAAAATGTAGACGTTGCGTACGGGCCCCGTCTAGTCGTGAACAATAAGGCGACATATAACGAGATGTCTAGAATTTTTAGCTACGAATGGTCGACGTATTGTGTCGTTAACATTTCATCAACGACAGCAGCGAACATACATTGTTGCTATTCGTTTGTTGTTATCGCATGAGAAGACTATTATTATGGAAGCTTTGAAAATTAGTTTGTTAGAGGATAAAAAAGATTACAAATAGCTTCATCACGTTGTCATTGAATGGTTCCACATCAGTCAATTATCGGTCCTTTTTCTGATTTTTCAATACTAAGGGTTTGAACGGTGACCACAGAATTGGTAATATTAACGGGACGGAATTTAAATGCAGCATGATTTAACTGCGGTTCGTGCGGTTTGCGGAAAAAGTGTGGTTTTGACAAAATTAGCGGTACAGAATTGTGTTAATTGTGAACATGTATAGTTTGCGGAATTGAACAATAAAAAAAATAATGTTAATATAGTGAATATTTTGATAAATATTTAGTGAATACAAAAATAAGTGAATTTCCAATATATTTTATTTTTGTATTGATTTGGTCTTAAAGATAAAACTAGATTTTGATCCGCGCTTGAAAGCGCGGATTCTTTTGTTATAACAAATTTTGATATCAATTAGTATTGTGTGATTGTTTTACATTATTATGTTACAAAGTCGAATTATATAAAATACATATTTTTAAAAAATATTATATAATTCATGAATTACTTTATTTAGAATTTTGTATAAATCTTATGTAATTCTCTCTTACGCATGGGTATTTTACATGGATCCCGAAAAAGCAAACCAAAATCAACTCGAAAATTCTGGTTCGGTTTGCGTTGGGTCAAGAGAAAAATACGTATTTTTTTTTGGAAATGTGGGTCTTTGTTCGCGTCTAAGACCTACCCGAAACCCGTTTGGGAGCCAAAGTACACAAAATATTTGTGTAAATTATATATATTTGTGTATTTTGGATATTTTTTTGGTATACATATATTTTTGAGTTTTGGTTTGAAATTCCGGTTATAGTTTTGGATTTCGAGTAAAAAATCAAATTTTAAAAATATATTTGGGTATTCAGATAAAATTTTAGGTATTTTTTGGTTCCTCGGGTCAGATTTCAAGTACAATTTTAGGTCTTTTGAGTATTTTCTGATTTTCAGGTATTTGTTTAGATTTTGGATATTTTTTTGTGTTTCGAGTATATTTATGTTTATCGAGTTTTATTTGAGTTCTAAATATCTGAACGGTATCCATACCCGTTACATACAAAAATAACATATATTTAATAGGTATTTTAATTATGGAGTCGAAACCATCCACTTCCGAAAGAAACCGAACCGAACTCAAATAATTTTTTTCTAAATACCTAATTAGATCCAAAAACCCAAGACCTAGCAAAATTCATTGATTCGTTTTATAAAATTTTGGGTGAAAAATACTCTCCAGGTTTGATCAATAGTGTTTAATAGGACATGGCTCATTTATATTTCAAAAGTTGATCTCGTAAGAAAATTTTGATCTAATGGAAGAGGAAGATATATATGACAATGACCCTTACGTATTGAAATTTTGGTGCCGTTTATATCAAATATATATATATGTTAAATTGATAGTCATGACTTATTAAAGTGGGTGAGATTTATTTGAATGTTAGAAGATATTATTTGGTTGCTATATAATAGGGGATAGTTAATAATATTTAGTTGTATACAATAGGTTGGACTAAAAAATAAATAGGTGCAACAACCTTGTATAAGTAGATTTTTTAGGACTCCTTCCCTTTTAATAGTATTGACTAGATTTTGATCCGCACTTAAAAGTGCGAATTTGTTTTTTCACCTATTGATCCAATATTGATTTAAAAACTACTTTTATTGTTTGTTTCGAATCTTAAAACTTTATGTTTTGACTTAAAGATTATATGTGTGATTTAATAGTATATATATATATATATATATATATATATATATATATATATATTCAATAATAAAGAACAATGTGTTTTCATAATTGAAATGTAGTAACGATATGAGTTGGTGATTTTAAATTGAAAACTAGATACGGACCGCGCTATGCGCGGATATGTTCTTTAATTAAATTTTCGTAAAAATGATTCAATCTATATTATATAATTATCGAATTTTTGGTTTATATTTTGTAGAATATATTTATTTGGATATAATTTATTTTCTCAACATATATAGTATTGGTGTGTGTTTGAATAGTATATATAGACAAATTGTATATGGTGTTAATTTTTAATGTATAATGTTTATATATGTCATGAAAACCGGACAGGGTGGTCAGACCAATCAGACCGTGATTTGTTCTTCTGGCCAGTTTCGGGTTATGTTAAAATCGGATTTTGAGTTAAATTGGTAAATCCGGTCAAAAACTGACCAAAGTCGATAAAACCAATGATCTGGTTCTATATTAACACTCAATTTTCTAAAATTAAAATAATAAATAACTAAATTTTTTAAAAAAATATTTAATGAATTTTTATATTTTAAAAACAATATCTATCTAAATAAATTAGTTTTCACTATAATTTTATATTGTTTTGAAGTTTCATTTTATTATGATATCGTTTTTGGATTCTAACAATGATATAAAATTTTATACAAATAATTGTATACTTGTACTTTATATATATAGTTACTTAATTTAAAATCAGATTAAAATTTAAAATCCGGTTGAGCTGGTTATACCGGTCCGACCATTAACCTAATTACAATGTCAAATCAATTTCTGGTCCGGTTTTCAAATTGGTATATGTAATAATTTAGTGGTTTGGCTTCATTATTGATTGTAATATTATCTTACTTAAACCAAGAAGTTAATTTTTTGTTTAAATTGCATATTTTTAATTTACTTTATACAAAATAATTGATTTAAATAATTTGTATATTTAACAATTTTAACCAAAACAAATTTGTTTTATCAACTTTATTAATAATCTGCTTATACAAATTTTAGGAAGGTACTTACTAAAGTGAATTATTGAAATATATATACATGCTTAATTGTGCTTTACATAGTAAATATTAAACATAGAGTAACATTTTTTAGAACATTTATTGAGTATATACCAAATATTAATGAGGTTTACTTATGTACGTTTTAAAAAAAAAATATTTAAAACACACAAAAGGCCCAGAAGGAAAGTATTTGATAATCTGCTGGTAAAATCCGTTAATCTACAAACTAAATAAAAATTTGTGTTTATGGATCAGGTCCAATATATTCACAACTTGATTTGTCCATGAATTATATTTTAGATCAATAGTATAACTGATTTTATTCCAGGAAGTAAAAAACGTATCTAAAGTCAACAACTTGTTTAGATTCTTTGTCGGTGAAAACTGGATAAACTTTATAATTTCTCGTCCTTCTCTTTGTTCTTCCATGATATCGATCAAAATTTTTTTTTCCGAAATAACTACGAAATCAGTTGAGATTGATTGTGGATGTTTCTCAAAACATGCATGATGTTTGCTATGTCAATCGCTGTAAGATTCAAGTTGGTAATTTTTAACCCTAAGTCTTATAATCTGTATATTCTTAAACGTTTTTAGAACTCCAATTAATAAGTTTCTTTCGTCTCTATTTGATAGATCGAGTACAAACAAAAATTGGATGTTCAAAAAAGCAAAAACGAAATTAATCTCCGATTTTGCAAGAATACAATAAAGAAAGGAAGAAGCTCACATTAATATATGAATAAGGTATTATTCCAACCATATGTAAGTATATAGATAGTTAAAATCTTTAGTATGATGAAAAATGGACAAAATATGAAATGATTAGATTTTGGTGTGTTGCAGCTGCAATTAGTGAACCGAAGAAAAGCAAACACGATTTTGTATATCAACATGATGTCCAGTTGGAATTAGTATTGAAGCCATAGTATAAGCAGAGTTCAGCTGGTTTACTGCGACGTTGGTTTAGTATTTAAGTCTAATGTGACGTTGGTTTAGTTTAAGTAGGTTGGTTTAGTGCAAACATATTTACTCACCAACTGCGAAGATGTTCTTCAATATGAGAGGTAAATAAATTAGCTTACAAATTTTTATTTTAACAAGGTGAAATTTAAATCTTAATTAATTACATTATTGTCATCATATGTACAGGATTTTCATGGCAGAAAAGCGGTTCGAATATAGATACGCCACAGAGAATGAACTAGAAGAAATAATGCAGAGAGAATTTGCTGGATGGATGTTTACTTATGTGAGTGCTTTAAACAAATTAAAATATCATTTATCACATATTTATACTAATTCACATTTATTGATATAACATATATATGTGCTATTAATAGGTGTCTGCTGATTTGGCCAGAGGTGAAACATTTGACGATTGGATACGCGAGATGGTCGTTGGACCAAACTTTGTTGTTAAGTCATATCCGAGATTTTGTACTCGAGGATATGCATTCACAACTCAGAAGAGGAGAAGTTCGAGTACGACTTACGATGCTGGCGTTTGTTCTGCATCAGGAGATGATGTATACTACAGACACATACATGAGATTTTGGAAATCAAGTATTTGGGCATGGTTGGATTTCGCTGTACTGTTTTCTATTGTGATTGGCACGACAACACTCCAGATCGAGGTGTGAGAACAGATGCATTTGATGTTACATCAGTAAATTCGAGGCGAAAGCTGCAATATTATGATCCTTTCATTCTTGCTTCTCAGGCCGATCAGGTAATTAAATGTTAATTATTAAGAAGGATTCATCATCATGTGTATTAATTTATAATTTTACTAATAATTTTTTAAATGTTACAGGTTTGTTATATCAAGTACCCCCGGGTAAGAAACATAGATGATCCATGGGTTACTGTTACAAGACTCTGCCGAGTACAGATGATCAATGAAGAAACTTCAAACTTTGCCGAGTACTACTTTCCAGCAGAAGTTCAGACCAAAAATAGAAGATCTGCTCGGCATGATGATAGAGGCGAACGGGCAACATATTATGTTACGGTTTCAGACATTTTCACAGACGTTGGACGACTTAGCAGAAAACCAAAGGACCGTCGACTTACTGAGCAGGAGCGTAGTCATTTGCAAACATATTTGCTCACCAACTGCGAAGATGTTCTTCAATATGAGAGGTAAATAAATTAGCTTACAAATTTTTATTTTAACAAGTTGAAATTTAAATCTTAATTAATTACATTATTGTCATCATATGTACGGGATTTTCATGGCAGAAAAGCGGTTCGAATATATATACGCCACAGATGACGAACTAGAAGAAATGATGCAGAAAGAATTTGGTGGATGGATGTTTACTTATGTGAGTGCTTTAAACAAATTAAAATATCATTTATCACATATTTATACTAATTCACATTTATTGATATAACATATATATGTGCTATTAATAGGTGTCTGCTGGTTTGGCCAGAGGTGAAACATTTGACGATTGGATATGCGAGATGGTCGTTGGACCAAACTTTGTTGTGAAGTCATATCCGAGATTTTGTACTCGAGGATATGCATTCACAACTCAGAAGAGGACACGTTCGAGTACGACTTATGATGCTGGCGTTTGTTCTGCATCAGGAGATGATATATACTACGGACACATACATGAGATTTTGGAAATCAAGTATTTGGGCATGGTTGGATTGCGCTGTACTGTTTTCTATTGTGATTGGCACGACAACACTCCAGATCGAGGTGTGAGAACAGATGCATTTGGGGTTACATCAGTAAATTCGAAGCGAAAGCTTGCAATATTATGATCTTTTCATTCTTGCTTCTCAGGCCGATCAGGTAATTAAATGTAATTATTCAGAAGGATTCATCATCATGTGTATTAATTTATAATTTTACTAATAATTTTTTAAATATTACAGGTTTGTTATATCAAGTACCCCCGGGTAAGGAACATAGATGATCCATGGGTTATTGTTACAAGACTCAACCCGAGAGGCCGAGTTCAGGGAAGTTCTGAGCTGGAAGACCCACTACAACCAAGCACATCCGACAACATCAGTGCAGCAGAAGATTTAGCTGGAGTTGGCCTTGTAGTCGATTTAACCGACTTCGGAGAGGAAGCCGCCGTTCACGTAGAGGATGAACCAGTGATTGGAGAGTTTCACCAAGATCCAGATTCAGATTCATCTGGTGATGATGACTCGGAAACAGAGTAGCGTCGACTTTTTTTTTTTAATAGAAATACCGAGGAAATTCCGAGGGAAGATAGGTTTTCCTCGAAATTTCCTCGGAATAGACTTTGTCGATTTAGGGATTTGATTATAGAGTCCTTTTCCTCGGAATTTCCTCGGAATTTCCTCGAAATATTCCGACGGAATTCTTAGGAAGGTAGGGGTTTCCTCGGAAATTCCATTATTTTCCTCGGAATTCCCTCGGAATATTCCGAGGAAATTTCGAGGAACTAGGGGTTTTTAACCGAAAACAACGTTTTGCGGATTGAATACACGTATATAACCTTCATTAAGTGTCTTAACCAGATTATGAAGTCAAACTTTGGTGTTTTACCCAATAACAAACACTTTTACGATTGCATGAACGAAAACCACACAACATAAGAGAAACACTTATACACTTTAATAAACGGTAAAGGGAATACTTACAATTATTTTTGAAATTTTGTTATTTCATGGTTTATGATCATCTATACAAAGAATCCTCAATGGTATGCATTATAATTGTATAAGAAATGAAATACGGCGAAAAAAATCGATGTTTTGAAACCCCAAACCCTGGTTCCTCAGAATTTCCTCAGTAATTACCGAGGGTATTCCGAGGAAACCTGATTCCTCGGAATATTTTCATTTAACCGGGTAAACCAAGCCGTCAAATATTTCGCGAAAATTGAATTAATGATTTCCGAGGAAATTCCGACGGATATATTAAATAATTCCGAGGAAATTCCGACGGATAGTTACCGTCGGACGCGTCATTTATTAGGTCGAACCAGATCTTCTTCCCCATTTCTCTCTTCCTCTCCGCCGAACACTCTCTCCTCTCTCGCGAAATCCGGCGACTCCACCCTTCTCTCTCGACGATTTCCGGCGAATCCGCCCTAATCCTCCTCAATTTCATGTATGAACCCTATCACACCCTCTTAGGTTAGATTTGTTAAGTTTTTAAGTAGATTTGATGATTTTGGAATGAGATTTATAGATTTTTGTTAGGGTGAATGGTAGGATTGTGTAAAATCGAGTTTGATTATGTATTTCACTTGATTTGGATTTTTTTTATAGTTTTTATTAATTTTGTGGTTATAAAAATCTAACTTGTAATTATATATATATAATATGAAAACGTTTTTTTGTATATAAAATCTATTTTTTGCATTATAAAATCATTTGTATATTTATTACACATTTTTAATATCTATAAAACTTTTTTTGTGATTAAAAATCATATATATAATATTTAAAATCATTTTTTGTGGTTATAAAACGTTTTATGTATTTTTATATATATAATATAAATTTATATATTTATTAAACATTTTTAATATTATTAAAACTATTGATTATTAAACTATTTTTTATTTATTAAAACTATTTTTTGTAATTATTAAATTATTTTCTATATTTATTAAACATTTTAAATATTATTAAAACTATTTTTTGAAATTATTAAACTATTTTTGGGATTTATTAAAACTATTTTTTGTAATTATTAAACTATTTTTTATTTATTAAATCTATTTTTTGTAATTATTAAACTATTTATATTTTTGTGATAAAAAACTATTTTAAAACTATTTTTTAAACTGTTTTTTTATTTATTAAAATTATTAGAACTAATTTTTAAATATGTTTTTTTTAATTTATAGGTCTAATGATGATCAGACCCGGCCTCGACAGCGTCGTGGTCGTGGTGGTACGGGGAGTCAGTCTCGGGGTTCGTCCAGCCATATTCAGGATTCCGCTTCGCCCCACAGCTCCTACCATGCATCTCCCTCTCCATTTCCCGCTCCTGCTCCTCTCGCTCCCGCTGCTGCACCCGCTCCTGTTCCTCCGGGTCTTCCGGGAGTGATGAGTGTTGCGGAGTTGGTTCGACAGCCCGGTCGTGACCATCTTCCCTATCTTACTCCGTATCACATGGACGGGGTCAAACATGGTAATTAAACGTATTTTTTTTTTCATTAAAATTTGATTCATTATTAATAATTTGTTCTTTTTTTTAAGTTTAACCGATCCGGAAACGGGATCAGCGCATGGATCAACCGTATGATGTACTCGGCCCTCGACAAGGGACATCCGACTTTCACTGACTTCCCTACCGAGAAGCAGCATCTGTGGTTTCGTCAGTTTGCGGTAAGTATTCTAATTTTTACTTATATTTTTAATCTTTAATATAAATTTTCTACTAATTGTGTTTTTTTTCAGCAAGAATTCAACTGGAATTCCGATGATACGCTCTTTATCTATCACCACTTCGTCCATAAAGTTATGGACAACTATGGGAAGCAGATCTACGAGTGGAAGAAGAAGTGGGAAATAAACAAGGTAGTTTTTAATTTATTAAACAATTTTTTAATTTATTAAACTATTTTCTTTTCTTTTTTTATTAAAAGGTCCCAAAATCGATGAACGACACGGTCTGGAAGGAGTTGTGTGCGCATTGGGATAAGGAAGAGACGAAAGAAACTTCTTCCACCAACTCCAACAACCGCAGGAGCGACCGTAAAGGGAAGGGCGTCTACAAGCATAACTTGGGTGCTCAATCTATTGCCACTCTCGGGGATCGCATGGTAAGTTCAGCCGCTTTTTCTTCAATTATTTAAGTTTTGAAATTTTATTTTTTGTGCATTTCTTCTAATTTCTAATGTTTGTTTAATTTATATTTTTTTCAAGGCGGAAGAAAATGATGGCGAGCCGGTTGATGATCCCGGCCTAATGAAAAGGGCGTATACCAACAAGAAGACCGGCCAGATTGATGATGGTCTTGTGAGGGACGTGGTCAGCCTGGTCCAAACTCAGGTGCACGACGAAGTGTCTCAGCTTCAAACCGATGATGACGATTCCACGGCTTCGACCAACTTGTCCCGGGTTCGAATCAACGAAATCGTTGAATCGGTAAGTTCTTTTTTTTTAAAGTTCAATTCATTTATTTCTTGATTTTTATTTTATCATCTTTTTATATTATTTAAATTTGGCTACTTTCTATTTCAGTCGGTTCCAAAGAAGAAGGGACGTTTGGTCGGTTTGGGTCGTCGCTCCCGGTCGGCTGCTCCTTCTTCTGCACCACCGCCCTATGTTGATCCAGAAGTACTTACGGCTCAGTTAAAGGACAAGGATGATCGCATATCTGCGTTGGAGACCCAGATGGCAGCTCAACAGGCGGGCTATGAGACACAGAAGAGGCTGAACGAGCAAATGATGGAGATGATGAAGAGGATGTACCCGAACGAGGTGTTCCCGAACATTCAATACCCGTAGTTTTTTTTTTTTTCAAAAACTCGGAATGTTTTAATTTTATTTGTACAACTTTGAATATTATCTAATATGTTTTCAATTTTAATTTTAATTTTATATTTTCGAATTTAAATTTCAAAAATTTTAATTTTTTAAAAAAAAATTAATTTTTTTAAAAAAATTAATTTTTAAAAAAAAAATTAATTTTTTCGAAATTCCGAGGAAATGAACCCTCGGAAATTTCCGACGAACGTTTCCTCGAAATAAGTCGTCGGAATATACCGAGGGACTAATCCTCGGAATTTTCCGAGGGCCACGTTCCTCGAAAATTCCCGATGATAATTCCGAGGAACGTTTCGTCGGAACTTCCAAGGATTGGACCATCGGAAAGTCCATCGAAATATTCCGAGGAAGTCCTCCCTCGGTATATTCCGAGAACTTTTTCGACGAACTGGTGGTCCTCGGAGTTTCCTCGAAAATCCGTTTCCTCGGAATTCCGTCGGAAATTTCCAAGGGATTTCCGAGGAATAATGAATTTCCGAGGAATTTTTTTCGAGGACTTGTTTCGTCGGTATGTCGTCAGAATAGTGTTATTCCGACGACATACCGACGATTTTTTCTCTCGATATGCTGCTGTTTTCTTGTAGTGAACCACCTATGTTTGGGTTTGTAATGTGTGTGAATAATAAATAAAATTTTCACATAACAGAAAAGTACTGCCAAGCACTTGTTCAATGTTGGCAACCAAAAACACTAATAAGTAAATAACTAAAAGTAATTTATTATTTCATCCTTGAACTAAACTCACAAAATGTTTATGGAAGGATTATTCCCACCAAACTAGATGCCGTATACAGCACGGATCCTTTATTGCAATACAATGGTTGCATATGTCCCTTTATGCCAATATTATTTGGCGCACTTAGTGTCTCCAGGTAAATGTAAAGCTCACACATTACATTTTACCAAAGTAACTAACTGCCAACAACAACAAACACTGCACAATCTTAAAGACGGCTACGGCCCCGTGAAGCTGGGGGTTTGAAACTCGCAATCCCGGTAACTTCCCTCCCCGTCACTAAGGTGTTTATGTCGTACGTCCCTTCGTATGTAAAAATGGGTTCAAGGTCACCGAAAGCCTGCAAATAAATTTTCACGTTTATATCAATTTATCGGTTATTAGCCAACCAAGTCAGGTATGAAGATTAGCTCGCTCACCTTTGCCACCAGAAAATCCCCTACAACTCCATTCCCACCGAGTAACTCCCGACCTAGCGAAGCAGTTTCCCTTGCCTTGGATGAAATCCATGCCTAGTTGAACCACATCATTGGTTATACAAATAATAGCTATGTTTGATTCCTCAACTCACTCGAGCTAAAAGAATAGCTCTCAGTGACTGTATTACATAATCAGCGAAGATGAACTTGAATGGTTTGTAGGATACCTTTCCTAAACTGGCTTGACCTGGAGTCATCTGACCCGACTCATATAGCTTGCAGAGGCGCCAACCCATCATAAACATTGCTTGAACATTGCCCAGCATCTTCACAAGCTTCTGTTGGTTTAACTGGAATGCAGCCAACGGTGCTCCAAACTGTTTCCTCTCCATTAGATACCTTGGAAACAAAACACATTCAATGAGAATTCCTTTATAACTAACGAAATGAATGCTCATATTACCTGTGACACATATCGTAGACTCCCATTGATATACCAATTGGTTGCCAGGCCACCATTACACGTGAGACAGCCAGGACCTATTCAAGTATAGTGTACAGAAAAGCAGTTATAAAGGAATGAAGAAAAGAGAAAAATGTATTTTGCTTGTGGTAGAATTAATATTGAAGAGCATTTCTGGATTATTTGGAGGCAAAACAGTACCTTGCTTGTGTCCTGAAATGAATTTACCCCAGGTAACCGCTCCTCATCCGGAACAAAGACATTCTTTAGTAGAATGTCTCCATTCTGAACAATACGTAAACCTATTTTATTTGGGATCTTCGTAACCGTTAGGCCAGGCGCATCTTTCTGGACTAAAAATCTGTAAAACGGTAGCTGATCATTTTATAATTCAGAAAATAAAGTCTATCCGAATGAATATGGAGCCAGGTATGCTATTGATTAAGGTCCGTACAAAAGTTATTCTTCAGTACATCCAATCATAGAGCAACCTAGTTCAGCATATTAGAAACTAGATTTTCATGTTGAAATCAAGAGCCACTTTATTAACTTCAAACGACCTCTATACCTAAGATCTAAGAACCCCTAGAACCTAACATACCCGTTGACTTGGTTCGTTGTCGTATTCCTAGCAAGGATGACCAAAAGATCTGCAAAAGTGCTGTTTCCAATCCAACGCTTTTGTCCCTCAAGCACCCAACCTCCTTCCACCTAATGAAGTAGAAAATTTGAAACAAGTCAAAACAATGAAACATTCTCGTACAAGCAACTGAGTACAAGGGCACAAGAAGGTTAAACCTTTGTGGCAGTTGTTGTTAGAGCACTTGCATCGCTTCCATTGTCAGGTTCTGTCAAAGCCTTTATACAAGTGCAATATATGTAATGGTATCAGCATCAGGTTTACATAACACAAAGGGATGCAAATGGTCTCGACGTACTCACCCAACAAGTCACAGTTTTCATCTGAGCCAAATCAGGCAAATATTTCTGCTTCTGTGCTTCTGATCCACAAAGAGCTATTCTTGACAAAAAAAAACATAAGAAAATATGCTTATACACATCACAGTATGCTTGCTGTTTATCAGGAAAAAAAAAAAACTGAACATTAAAACAAGCTACAAAAGAAATATTAGGACGTCTTACCAATAGTAAGCATGCCCAAAGAGGTATGCACCAAATTAAAAGTCCCACAGCTTGCATCAACTCTAGATATTTCCGCTGTAGCAATAGCATTGGCTGTGATGGAGAGGCCAGGACAGCCATAACCCTGAGAAGTCAGACCAAATTTAAAAAAAAAAAAAAACTGAAACTCTGTCCATCCACATAATCAAAGAAAATCCAAGAAACAAAGCACTGGAAAAAACCTTGATGGAGCCACCAGCAACACCCAAAGCTCCAAACTTTGGAATGATATGGAAAGGAAACTCTGCCTTCTCCCAGTACTGATGAGTAAAAAATCAAAACAAGAACAATTATGTGACACAATGATAACTATCAAATAAACAAAGAGAAAAAAAGCATCCTGAACATGAAGATGTCTATCAAAACATTCACCTCAGTCATTATGGGAGCCACTTCTTTCTCCATGAACTCTCTCACCCTCTTCCGAACAGCCTGTTCCTCCGGAGTCAATAGATCATTGAAATTATAATAATCTGAAGCTGTATCAAGTACAGAAAAAACAAAAAAAAACAGTTTGAGGCCACAAAAGAACAACAAACTAAAAATGTATAATAATATCTGGAAGAGAAGAGATCCTTACTGCACGGTGGAAACTTAGAGGCTGGTGTTGCTTGAGGAAACGCTGCAGATATCTCCATAGGCGGCAAATCAAAATACGAACTCTTCACCTTCTTCTCAGCATTATCTGCAACACGGTAACATTCTCAACTCTCAAATCCAAAACTAATTCAATTACTCGTTTTTATCTCCTATATAACAAATGAAAACAGTCTGCGAATTTGAAATCGCAAACTTCGCCAATCTCTAAACATTGTGAATTTGACGGAGCCAACGATGTTACTTGTTCGATCGGTGATCGACGAACGAATTGCACAGAACGAAGAAAATATTGTGAATTTCTGGAGGATTGAAAGAAGATCACAGAGGACGAGACGTGCAAATAACGATGAGAAGAAAGGAAGGAAGACGAACCACGATCTGCAGATGAGAGCACAGTCATGGCGATATGGAAAGCTTCTTTGGCTTCGTGATAGGAACGAAAATCGATGCAGTGAGATAGAATGAAATGTTACATAGATAATAATCACGCGTCCTGATTCAAGACCCGACCCGCTTACGTGGATCTTTATTTAGATTTTTTTTTTTCAGATAAGCTATTATATCTGCTTTTTTTAGAAAAAAATAACTTTTTATAGAAATGTTTACTGAGAAAATGTATTTTTATAGATTTTTTTCCTTAGAAATATAATTTATCTTTCTCGAGTTTTTTTTCATACGAGTTATTGACTAATCACCGGTTTCTATTCAAATAAAAAAAATGTTTTTTTAACCGAAAGAACGTTTTTAAGATTAATATTTTACGAAAACAGATTTTTTTTTAAAATAAAAGCAGATTTGTTTTTTTTGGGGGGGGGGGGATTGGTGAGTTAAGATTATATATATCTTTTTCTCAGAAATTCAAACTACTAAAATAAAAGAAAAAGCTAAAAAGTTGTTATTTTTCTTGACGAGATACAAAATAAAGATTACACTTAAGGCTCCGAATGGGAAACACGGATCAAGCGTTGCGGATCTAGTGGATCGAGTGGAACAAGAGTGGATCTAGCGGTACAAGTGTGGTTTAAGCGGATCTAGCGGTCTAAAATATATGTTTGAATGGTGAAAGTGCATAAAAAGCGGTCTAAAATACTGTACAAATTAAAAATATATAAAAAATGTTGTATTATTTATTATTTTCATAGTGAAAAGTGTTTTTAATAATTTAATAATGTAATAAATATAAATTTCTATTCATATTATAATAATTTATGTAAGTATTATTTATAAATTTTATTAAATTTAAAACTCATTAATTTTTTTAATTATTTTTGTCATAGAAATAATTCATTTATTATTTACTCATATCATTTAGTTTTTATGTACATTATATAATATTAATTTTTTGTAAATTAAAATAATATAATATATACAGAAAACCACTTGTACCACTCCAAATATGAAAAATGTTTATTAGTGGTTCTTACTAAATCATAAAAATATTTAATAAGACCATCTCCAATAGTTCACTTTATTTTTTTTTCAAAATAATGTAACTCTATAATAGAGTTGAATTATATTACAGTGGTATTATATTTTAGAATAAAAAGTAAAGTGATTAACAAAAAATATTATAGCATTTTGCAAATATTAAATTATTATAGATGTAAAAATAAAATAATAAATATATATCTAGAACAATATAATTTTTAAATACTGAATAAATTATAAAATATTTTTTTTGTTTAGTTTTATTAATTCAAATAGTAATAAGAAGTAAATTGTGGATATATGATAGTTTGAACAAAAAAAGATGCAACATTAACAAATCATGATATTTCAAATTTATTTTTAAAAAAGTTTAGACTGCTTGTTACATTCCCTGTGTCTTGTAAAAGCAGTCCTCCACTTTTTTTTGCTAAAAGACAAAAAAAATCTGATACACTAGTGTATCTTCCACAAATGTAATGTGTTTAGAAATTTTTGCTGAATAGGATGAAAAAGTGGAAGGTTCACTTGAGGTGTATGGCACACCATTTGCTCCATCTCTCATTCATTGGCTTAGAAGAAATTTTTTTTTAAAGCGGGCCTTTAGATTTATTGAGTTTTTCTTTTGTTGCTAAAGTAAAATGTAGACGTTGCGTACGGGCCCCGTCTAGTCGTGAACAATAAGGCGACATATAACGAGATGTCTAGAATTTTTAGCTACGAATGGTCGACGTATTGTGTCGTTAACATTTCATCAACGACAGCAGCGAACATACATTGTTGCTATTCGTTTGTTGTTATCGCATGAGAAGACTATTATTATGGAAGCTTTGAAAATTAGTTTGTTAGAGGATAAAAAAGATTACAAATAGCTTCATCACGTTGTCATTGAATGGTTCCACATCAGTCAATTATCGGTCCTTTTTCTGATTTTTCAATACTAAGGGTTTGAACGGTGACCACAGAATTGGTAATATTAACGGGACGGAATTTAAATGCAGCATGATTTAACTGCGGTTCGTGCGGTTTGCGGAAAAAGTGTGGTTTTGACAAAATTAGCGGTACAGAATTGTGTTAATTGTGAACATGTATAGTTTGCGGAATTGAACAATAAAAAAAATAATGTTAATATAGTGAATATTTTGATAAATATTTAGTGAATACAAAAATAAGTGAATTTCCAATATATTTTATTTTTGTATTGATTTGGTCTTAAAGATAAAACTAGATTTTGATCCGCGCTTGAAAGCGCGGATTCTTTTGTTATAACAAATTTTGATATCAATTAGTATTGTGTGATTGTTTTACATTATTATGTTACAAAGTCGAATTATATAAAATACATATTTTTAAAAAATATTATATAATTCATGAATTACTTTATTTAGAATTTTGTATAAATCTTATGTAATTCTCTCTTACGCATGGGTATTTTACATGGATCCCGAAAAAGCAAACCAAAATCAACTCGAAAATTCTGGTTCGGTTTGCGTTGGGTCAAGAGAAAAATACGTATTTTTTTTTGGAAATGTGGGTCTTTGTTCGCGTCTAAGACCTACCCGAAACCCGTTTGGGAGCCAAAGTACACAAAATATTTGTGTAAATTATATATATTTGTGTATTTTGGATATTTTTTTGGTATACATATATTTTTGAGTTTTGGTTTGAAATTCCGGTTATAGTTTTGGATTTCGAGTAAAAAATCAAATTTTAAAAATATATTTGGGTATTCAGATAAAATTTTAGGTATTTTTTGGTTCCTCGGGTCAGATTTCAAGTACAATTTTAGGTCTTTTGAGTATTTTCTGATTTTCAGGTATTTGTTTAGATTTTGGATATTTTTTTGTGTTTCGAGTATATTTATGTTTATCGAGTTTTATTTGAGTTCTAAATATCTGAACGGTATCCATACCCGTTACATACAAAAATAACATATATTTAATAGGTATTTTAATTATGGAGTCGAAACCATCCACTTCCGAAAGAAACCGAGCCGAACTCAAATAATTTTTTTCTAAATACCTAATTAGGTCCAAAAACCCAAGACCTAGCAAAATTCATTGATTCGTTTTATAAAATTTTGGGTGAAAAATACTCTCCAGGTTTGATCAATAGTGTTTAATAGGACATGGCTCATTTATATTTCAAAAGTTGATCTCGTAAGAAAATTTTGATCTAATGGAAGAGGAAGATATATATGACAATGACCCTTACGTATTGAAATTTTGGTGCCGTTTATATCAAATATATATATATGTTAAATTGATAGTCATGACTTATTAAAGTGGGTGAGATTTATTTGAATGTTAGAAGATATTATTTGGTTGCTATATAATAGGGGATAGTTAATAATATTTAGTTGTATACAATAGGTTGGACTAAAAAATAAATAGGTGCAACAACCTTGTATAAGTAGATTTTTTAGGACTCCTTCCCTTTTAATAGTATTGACTAGATTTTGATCCGCACTTAAAAGTGCGAATTTGTTTTTTCACCTATTGATCCAATATTGATTTAAAAACTACTTTTATTGTTTGTTTCGAATCTTAAAACTTTATGTTTTGACTTAAAGATTATATGTGTGATTTAATAGTATATATATATATATATATATATATATATATATATATATATATATATATATATATATTCAATAATAAAGAACAATGTGTTTTCATAATTGAAATGTAGTAACGATATGAGTTGGTGATTTTAAATTGAAAACTAGATACGGACCGCGCTATGCGCGGATATGTTCTTTAATTAAATTTTCGTAAAAATGATTCAATCTATATTATATAATTATCGAATTTTTGGTTTATATTTTGTAGAATATATTTATTTGGATATAATTTATTTTCTCAACATATATAGTATTGGTGTGTGTTTGAATAGTATATATAGACAAATTGTATATGGTGTTAATTTTTAATGTATAATGTTTATATATGTCATGAAAACCGGACAGGGTGGTCAGACCAATCAGACCGTGATTTGTTCTTCTGGCCAGTTTCGGGTTATGTTAAAATCGGATTTTGAGTTAAATTGGTAAATCCGGTCAAAAACTGACCAAAGTCGATAAAACCAATGATCTGGTTCTATATTAACACTCAATTTTCTAAAATTAAAATAATAAATAACTAAATTTTTTAAAAAAATATTTAATGAATTTTTATATTTTAAAAAAAATATCTATCTAAATAAATTAGTTTTCACTATAATTTTATATTGTTTTGAAGTTTCATTTTATTATGATATCGTTTTTGGATTCTAACAATGATATAAAATTTTATACAAATAATTGTATACTTGTACTTTATATATATAGTTACTTAATTTAAAATCAGATTAAAATTTAAAATCCGGTTGAGCTGGTTATACCGGTCCGACCATTAACCTAATTACAATGTCAAATCAATTTCTGGTCCGGTTTTCAAATTGGTATATGTAATAATTTAGTGGTTTGGCTTCATTATTGATTGTAATATTATCTTACTTAAACCAAGAAGTTAATTTTTTGTTTAAATTGCATATTTTTAATTTACTTTATACAAAATAATTGATTTAAATAATTTGTATATTTAACAATTTTAACCAAAACAAATTTGTTTTATCAACTTTATTAATAATCTGCTTATACAAATTTTAGGAAGGTACTTACTAAAGTGAATTATTGAAATATATATACATGCTTAATTGTGCTTTACATAGTAAATATTAAACATAGAGTAACATTTTTTAGAACATTTATTGAGTATATACCAAATATTAATGAGGTTTACTTATGTACGTTTTAAAAAAAAAATATTTAAAACACACAAAAGGCCCAGAAGGAAAGTATTTGATAATCTGCTGGTAAAATCCGTTAATCTACAAACTAAATAAAAATTTGTGTTTATGGATCAGGTCCAATATATTCACAACTTGATTTGTCCATGAATTATATTTTAGATCAATAGTATAACTGATTTTATTCCAGGAAGTAAAAAACGTATCTAAAGTCAACAACTTGTTTAGATTCTTTGTCGGTGAAAACTGGATAAACTTTATAATTTCTCGTCCTTCTCTTTGTTCTTCCATGATATCGATCAAAATTTTTTTTTCCGAAATAACTACGAAATCAGTTGAGATTGATTGTGGATGTTTCTCAAAACATGCATGATGTTTGCTATGTCAATCGCTGTAAGATTCAAGTTGGTAATTTTTAACCCTAAGTCTTATAATCTGTATATTCTTAAACGTTTTTAGAACTCCAATTAATAAGTTTCTTTCGTCTCTATTTGATAGATCGAGTACAAACAAAAATTGGATGTTCAAAAAAGCAAAAACGAAATTAATCTCCGATTTTGCAAGAATACAATAAAGAAAGGAAGAAGCTCACATTAATATATGAATAAGGTATTATTCCAACCATATGTAAGTATATAGATAGTTAAAATCTTTAGTATGATGAAAAATGGACAAAATATGAAATGATTAGATTTTGGTGTGTTGCAGCTGCAATTAGTGAACCGAAGAAAAGCAAACACGATTTTGTATATCAACATGATGTCCAGTTGGAATTAGTATTGAAGCCATAGTATAAGCAGAGTTCAGCTGGTTTACTGCGACGTTGGTTTAGTATTTAAGTCTAATGTGACGTTGGTTTAGTTTAAGTAGGTTGGTTGTATTTTAAATAAGTAGCTTGTAATATTAATGCTAGATATTTTAAAGGGTCCAAAATTTAAATAACAACTTGTAACAGTAGATAAAAAATAGGACTCTATTTTAATAGATTAGATGAGTTTCTATTGTCACATATTTGTATCATAGTTCTAACCATCATTATATACTATTTTTATATATATTCAATTTAAAAAATACTACTTTTGACCCGTTTTCAAAGCACGAGTATCTTTTTGTTGACAATTTCATAAAATTTACACATGAATTTATAAATTTTTATTAGAAAAAAAAAATTTTAGAGTTGTTTATTATGATGTTTGAATTTTAAGAAGCGTTTTCCTATCCGAGTCGGGGTCGTGGTCTAACAATAGACCCGGTACCCTGTATATAATCTGGTTCAGATTTTTTAAAAAATATATTAATTAAAAATATGATATAATCTGGTAAAAACCCTAAAAATTCACTATTATTGGAGGTAGTCTTATAAAAAAGATTTGAATCTAAAAAAATTTAAAAGAAACAAACCTATGGTCTCAAATAAATTAATTGTATTTCTTAAAAAATAATATATCATGTGGTCGAATTCGATATATATGATCCTTATGGGCTATAATCATATTATTGCAGTACATTGTTATACTATAATTTTGAGTAATTATATTCTAAATAATAACATATGTGGCTAAAACATTTTTTCTACTAATTTGCATATGACAAAATTATTTTTTAATTTTGTTCCCCATCATCAAAACTTTCTTATATTTCTTATATGACATTTTGAATAATTACTAATAACATTTTAATGTTGCAACTCTAAAGTCCGTTGTTCTTTATTATTTCTATGTGGAAGAAAAGATCAATACCTGATTTGTCTATACCAGTTTGATGGGCTCTTATTCATGAACCAAAGTGGATATGTCAACTTTATTTAATAAAATAATATTTTAACATATTGAAAATCGTAAGGTTTGTAATCACTAATTTAATAACACTTCAAAATATGAATCCTAGATAGTAGGCATTATTATTAGGATATTTTTTGAAAATAACGGTGTCCACAAAAATAGGATAATAAACAATAGGATATAAAAGCAAAATAAAAAATGAATAGGTCCAACAACTTTGTTTAAGTAGATTTTTTAGGACTCCTTCCCTTTTAATAGTATAGATTGAGGAACATACAAATTATTTGTGTTTCAAACTAACATCCTAATTTAGATAACAAACTAAAACACGTTTAAAATTAAATCACATATTATAATAATATAAAAACTGTACTGAAAATAAAAATATATTTTAGTGTTGTTCTATAGTATTTTAAAATCTAAACGTATTTGTTATAAAATTAGTGTTATGATTCATTTCACTTTTATATAATTTTAAATAATTAAATCAGACAATTAATTTATAGTAATTTAGTTAAATTTATATATATTAAATTAGTTATATCTAACTCAGTGTGTATAAAGTCAATTAGGCTTCGAATGGTAATTGCGGTTTGAACAGTGCGGGACAAGTGCTTTAACTGCGGTGCGGTTTTAACAGGTATAGATATATGGTATATGTAGAGATTTTTGTTACTGTTAACTGTGGTGCGGGGTTGGCGGGGCGATTCGTAACATTTGAAGCCTAAGTATGTATATATTCTGAAATATTATTGAAAGTGTTCCTTTTTTTGATCAAATTGAAAGTGTTCTTTAACAATAAAAAAATCTAAAATCTCAATAAACAAAAACTAGTCTCTTAAAATTGTTAGAAGGACATTATTATGATGCATACTACAATACATACATAACCTACATTTTTGTATTAGGTATATTTGAAATGTTATAAATAAAATTTGAAAAGAAAAAAAAATGGTTTGATACATTTCTGGTCAAAAAACGCATGAACCGCTAGTTATTATGCGCGGGCTAGTTTCATTTTGATTTTAAGAAACCGCACAAACATTTATTATTTTCCTGATTGGTGTTACATATTGTTGGATAAGCTTGAAGATTACTTAGATCACAAGTTATCCTAATGAGTTTAGGAAATATTGAGTTGTGTTTATCCTAATGAGTTTAGGATATATTGTGTTGTGTTTATCCTAATGAGTTTAGGATAATTAAAGTGTTATATAAGGAGATATCAACTTGTGATATAACTTAAGAGTTTATGAGTTTGAGAGCTTAAGGTTTTGAGTGAGTTTCCTTAAGAGTGATTTATAAAAGAGTGTTCTTATCTTTGAGTTGATACAAGAGGGTTCGAGTTAATCAAAGCTACACGTGGTATCAGAGCTACAATCAATCATGAGTGATATCATTGCTATAACCGGGAAGATGAAAGAAGGCGGAGGACCGTCATCTATTAAGTGTCCAATGCTGAGTGCAACAAATTATACTGTGTGGGCGTTAAGGATGAAAATCACTTTACGGGTTCACAAAGTTTGGGAAGCCGTAGAAACAGAGATGAATGACAACGAGAAGAATGATATGGCCCTGGCCTTGCTGTTTCAATCAATACCGGAGAATCTTACTTTGCAAGTAGGAGAACTAGAAACAGCTAAACAGGTTTGGGAAGCAATTAAAACTCGTCATGTCGGAGCAGAGCGAGTAAGAGAGGCAAGATTACAAACCCTAATGACAGAATTTGAGCGGTTAAAGATGAAAGATAACGAGAGTATTGATGACTTTGGAGGGAAGTTATCTGAGCTAGCCTCAAAATCGGCTGCTCTTGGTTCCACCATTGAAGAAACAAAGCTTGTCAAGAAATTTCTTTGTAGCCTTCCTCGAAAGAAGTATATACAAATTGTTGCTTCTCTCGAGCAGGTACTTGATCTTAATACTACAAGTTTTGAAGACATAATGGGGCGTTTGAAAGCATATGAAGAACGTATTTGTGAAGAAGAAGAAACAGAGGAAGATCAAGGGAAGCTAATGTACTCAAATACAGAGAGCCGTTCCCAACAAGATCAACCTACTCGAGGATATGAGCAAAATCGTGATTACAACAGCGACTACTATAGAAACAGAGGTCGTGGTGGTCGTTATAACAGAGAAGAGGACGAGGACGTTATAATGTAGGACGAGGAGATTACAATAATGGAGGAAGAGGAGATTACAATGGAGGAAGAGATTCATACGCAGGAAGAGACGCATCTCGCGTCACTTGTTACCGTTGTGACAAGGTAGGTCACTTCGTTGCTAACTGTCCAGAGCTGAAACTTAAGCTACAAGAAGCTCAAGAAAGTGACAACACCGAGACACAAGAGGCAGATGAGCTTATGATGCATGAAGTTGTGTTTTTGAACGAGAAAAATTTCGTGCCAGAGAAATATGAGACTAACAGTGGAGATGATAACACATGGTACCTCGACAACGGAGCTAGTAACCACATGACCGGAGATCAAAGGTACTTCTCAAAACTCGACATCACAATTACTGGAAAGGTTCGATTTGGAGATGATTCCAGGATAGACATCAGAGGGAAAGGTACAGTTTCTTTCACTGACATGAATGGAGATTCTCGAAAGATGACAGACGTCTATTTTATTCCTAACCTCAAAAGCAATATTATAAGCTTGGGTCAAGCTACTGAGGCAGGATGTGATATAAGAATGAGAGGAGAGACACTTACGATGCGTGATCCACACGGCAAAATACTCGTGACAGCCATGAGATCAAAGAACAGATTATACAAAGTAAAGATGGGTCTAAAATCAACATCACGTCTCTATCTCACAGCAGGCAGCGAATCATGCAAGTGGCATGCCCGTTTAGGACACGTAAACTACGAGACTATACGAAGTATGATACGGAAGGAATTAGTTTTTGGCTTACCGACTGTTAACATTGAGAAAGAAGTATGTGGATCGTGTCTCCTTGGGAAACAGAGCCGCCAAGCCTTCCCACAAGCAACATCATATCGAGCTAGTAAGGTACTAGAGCTACTCCATGGGGATTTGTGTGGACCAATAACACCTAGCACACAAGCTGGCAAAAGATATATATTTGTCGTGATAGATGATCACAGTAGATACATGTGGACAACACTTTTGAGGGAAAAATCAGAAGCGTTTGAGAAATTTAAATCGCTAAGGAGCATTGTTGAGCAAGAGACAAAGCAGAAGATACAAACCTTGAGGACTGATAGAGGAGGGGAATTCATATCACAAGAGTTTAACTCCTACTGTGATAGGGAAAAAATAAAAAGGCAACTCACCGCACCATACACACCACAACAAAACGGTGTGGTGGAGCGTAGGAACCGGACAATGATGGAGATGGCAAGGAGTATTATGAAGCACATGAGTCTACCGTGCTTCCTGTGGGGAGAAACTATACGTCACGTCACTTACTTGCTCAACAGGTTAGCAACAAGATCACTAAATGACAAAACACCATACGAGTTATTTCGAGGAAAGAAACCCAACGTAAGTCATCTGCGAGTCTTTGGTTGTATTGGATATGCAAAAATAGTAGGCATACATCTGAAGAAACTAGACGATAGATCACGGATGCTGGTTCACTTGGGAACAGAACCAGGGTCCAAAGCATACAGGCTGTATGATCCACACACAAAGCGAGTAGTTGTAAGTAGAGATGTTGTGTTCGATGAATCAAAAGGCTGGGAATGGAACAAGCTAAGTGTTGAGACATGCAATAACGAAAGTTTTGAGATACAAGTTGGGAGATTTGGAAACCATGGATTAAGTGGGGTGGAAGAAACAGAACACACGAGTAGAGATGACCAAAGAGAGATTGAAGAAGTTAAAGAAGAGACTGAAACAGAGCAGCTTGAAGAAGAAGAAACAGAGGAACAACCTAAAAATCTCAGAAGGTCCGAAAGACAAACAACAAAACCGAAGTATCTTGATGACTACATCCTTCTAGCCGAAGAATTAGGAGAAGAAGTGTTGATGTATCTCAATGATGAGCCTAGAAACTTCGGAGAAGCAAAAGAATCAAGGTATTGGACGAGGGCTTGCGAAGAAGAAATTGATTCCATCATAAAAAATAAAACATGGATCTTAGTAGACTTACCATATGGAGCTAAACCTATTGGTTTGAAGTGGGTATTCAAGCTAAAACGTAACTCTGATGGGAGTATCAGTAAACACAAAGCTCGACTTGTTGCCAAGGGGTATGTGCAACGCCATGGAATCGATTTCGACGAAGTGTTCGCACCAGTAGCAAGAATCGAAACCATACGTCTTCTGGTAAGTCTTGCTGCATCAAATGGATGGGAAGTGCATCATCTTGATGTAAAAACAGCATTCCTCCATGGTGAGCTAAAGGAGACTGTCTACGTGTTGCAACCAGAAGGCTTTGAGAAGAAAGGAAGTGAAGGAAAGGTATATAAACTAAACAAAGCTTTGTACGGGCTGAGACAAGCCCCAAGAGCATGGAACCACAAGCTGAATCAGATTCTATATGAGCTTCAGTTCGTCAAGTGTGCTAAAGAACCATCAGTATACCGCAAAGTTGTGAACGGAGAGCTACTTGTGGTTGCAGTATACGTCGATGACTTGTTCGTCACTGGAACAAACAAGAGAAACATTGTTGAGTTCAAGGAAAACATGTCAAGCAAATTTGAGATGAGTGACTTAGGCACATTATCATACTATCTCGGGATAGAGGTGTGTCAACATGGAGAAGGTATTACTCTAAATCAAAGGAGCTATGCGTCTAAGATCTTAGAGAATGCGGGGATGATCAAAAGCAATCCGATACAAACGCCAATGGAGCTAGGCTTGAAACTGTCAAAAGCAGAGAATGAGAGAGAGGTTGACGCAACAATATATCGAAAGAACATCGGGTGTTTGCGGTATCTTCTACACACAAGACCTGATCTATCATACAGCGTTGGAGTGCTCAGTCGTTTTATGCAGAGCCCAAGAGAGTCACACGGTGTTGCTATGAAACAGGTATTGAGATATCTGCGAGGAAGCATTGCGTATGGACTTATGTTCAAGCGGTCTACATTGAAGATACCAAGACTAATTGGATACAGTGACAGTAGCTACATAGTTGATCAGGATGATGGAAGGAGCATAACTGGTCATATGTTCTTCATCAATGATAGTCCAATATCCTGGTGTTCTCAGAAGCAAGAAGTGGTGGCATTATCAAGTTGTGAAGCAGAATTCATGGCGGGAACTGAGGCTGCACGTCAAGCCATATGGCTGCAAGAGTTGTTAAGTGAGATAACCGGCCAGGAAAGCGAGAAGGTGGTGATTCGTATTGACAATCAGTCTGCCATTGCTTTAACAAAGAATCCGGTGTTTCATGGGAAGAGTAAGCATATACACAGGAGGTACCACTTTATTAGAGAATGTGTTGAGAATGGACAGATTGAAGTTGAGTATGTTCAAGGTGATAAACAAAAGGCAGATATCTTGACTAAGGCCATGGGAAGAATCAGATTCCAAGAAATGAGAAGCTATATTGGAATGAAGGAGAACTTCAAGCTTAAAGGGGAGAATGTTGGATAAGCTTGAAGATTACTTAGATCACAAGTTATCCTAATGAGTTTAGGAAATATTGAGTTGTGTTTATCCTAATGAGTTTAGGATATATTGTGTTGTGTTTATCCTAATGAGTTTAGGATAATTAAAGTGTTATATAAGGAGATATCAACTTGTGATATAACTTAAGAGTTTATGAGTTTGAGAGCTTAAGGTTTTGAGTGAGTTTCCTTAAGAGTGATTTATAAAAGAGTGTTCTTATCTTTGAGTTGATACAAGAGGGTTCGAGTTAATCAAAGCTACACATATGCGGTTTTCAATAAAAAGCTCTAAAATCCGCACAGCACTAGGTCGCCATTCATTACGGAAAATTATTTATGTTGTAGTTTTTTTTATGTAATTTGTTCACCTACGAAAAAAGAAAATTGTTCTATTACGGCATGGAAGCTCTAATGTTTCAGAGACAGCGAGAACTTTGGCGACCATGCACTGACAAAATAAAATGATAATACAACAATAATAGAGGAACTGGCAGGACCATCACTGAGAGCAAAGTAGTTGTTTCGTAGCAAGAAAATAACAGTATATTTACGATAGCTATTAGCCAAGGATGAATATTACGTTAACTTAAAATTAAAAACGGTTTGATTTGAGTTTGGTCGGGACTTGTACGGTAGGACCTAACTCGTCAATGGGTCAGTTCAAATGCATTTTATTAGATCGGAATAGAATAAACGGTTACAAGTCAGAAATAGTGAACATAACAGTAAGCCGGTTCTCGAAGAGCTGGCCGCGAAAGTACAAGTCAGCAAGATTACAATGAGTAAAACCGTAATTTCTAGCCGCCAAGTGTGAGTGTAAAAATGTTCGGATACCCTATCCTATCGGTCTCCTCCTCCTTTTATAGGTCAGTCATTTATTCTTGTATCATAGGTCGTCTTTGACCTAATAGGCTTTGGTCCTTCTCGGACTGAGTAGTTGGGCCAAAAAATCGGGCATTTGAGCCGAGCTGGCGCGCCTTGTGGAGCTGAGAAAGGTAGTCTCAAGCCGAGCAAGTGCATTTGGGTGGGAGTTGGTTAGCCGAAGTGATGTTCTTATCCATCTCTACAAAAATGAAGAAAAATTAAGAATCAGATCATCTTAAACAAATTTTATTCGTTCTCTAACTTTTTAGTTTTTTCGGTTTTATAATCAACCATAGACATACCAATGACTTTGTATATGTTGTAGGACCACAAATATCCTGATTGAAAATCACAAAACAGAAAGCATATAAAATGATAATATAAAAACTAAAACCATTTAAGAAATCTTAAGAAAATAGACGAATTCACAGAGTTGAGATTTGATCGCTTTCCTTAACTCAATAAATAAGCTGAAATGTGTGACGTTCTATGCGATTTTTAATTCAAGGATGCAGCCATGATGACACTGTTTCGCAACACCCGAAAATAATGATACAGCATAGAATTAAGATAATTACCATTTATTTGTATTATCTTTATTTTAATAGTTTTTCTATTTTAATTGTTTTTGTCATAAAAAAACTATTAGGTATTTAGCTCTTTTCATTTTTTTTTGTAAGTTTTGATGATCCAAAGTGTATCGTCATCCTCATCAAGAGGTTCCACTGATGGAATGGAAGCTGGCTCCTATTCTATCTTCATGGATAGCTCCTTCTCACAACATGGTGAAGTCTTAATTGTATCATTGTCTTCCACACTTTAGGTTGATATCTCCCCTTAAAGGTGAGAAGGATTCTTTGATTCCATAGTCACCATCTGATCTACCAAAACAAGATTTTCAACATCATTCTCGTCTATCTATTTATAATTCCCCGACCGCCCACAGCTAATGGATCACCCACGCCCGCTCACTCGGTTGTCTGTGGGCCTATCTCGTTCCAATGGTCGGTCCGTTATTTTTTCTAAAGGCTAGAAATCATTGTTTACTAACCCTGCAATCACCACCTGATATTTCCTCGTGTTTTGACCTCACTCACATGGTATCGTGAATCACTTCCCGATAAGTCGGTCCGTTGATTTTTCTGTATCTTAGAAATCATTGTTTACTAACCCTGCAATCACCACCCGACCTTTCCCACTGTTTTGGCCTCACTCACACGGTATCACGAATCACTTCCCGATAAGTCACGATACTTTCACTACCCCAGCCTAATCACGCTTAACTATCTGTTTTAAACGGATGTGTGATGAAAAAGATAAGTCAACTTTGGTGACATACGTAGCCAAATCAATTCTTTTAAGCATTTCCATATATCACAACTTGGGATGTTACAATTCACTCACTCTCAAAGAATGAAACGTCCTCGCACGACATGTCTCAAGACGCCTCTCGGGCCAGAACCGAGATGGCTAACCAGCTCTGATACCACTGATAACCACCCGACAGCCCACAGCTAATGGGCCACCCACGCCCGGTCTCTCGGGCCCCATCCCGTTCCAACAATATGTGCGTAAATTTTTCAAGGCTTGAAATCAATGTTTACTAACCCTGCAATCACCACCCAACCTTTCCCCGTGTTTTGGCCTCACTCACACGGTATCACGAATCACTTCCTGATAGGTCACCTATCCTTTCACTACTCCAGCCCAAGCACGCTTAACTCTAGAATTTTAAACGGATGTGTGACGGAAAAGGTAAGTCAACTTTGGTGACATAGGTATCCAAAATCAGTTCTCTTAAGCTTTTTCATATATCGCAACTCGGAATGTTACACTATTGTGAGGGTTTGATTTTTCTCTCAACCTGGATATTGCCCTTGTAATTGTGTTTTTATTAGGGGCCTTGTTATTAGATTATGCTTTCTTAGTTTTATCTTGATTGCTTTGTTCATGGACTTGAGGTTGGAGAAGTGTTTTTGTATAGACTTTAGCCACAAACAATTTACCCTTCGAAGAGGTAAAGGGAGCCTTCTTCCTTTGAGTTGTTTTTGGACACAGGTGAAGGGAGTGCCCATAATTTCCACAGTTACAAAATATTGGTGGCAATCTAGGATATGAACTTGAATTCTCACAGAGTTTCCTATAGTGCCTCTTACTTCTACTACTTCTGGTGGAGGAGCTTCCAAACTGATTGCAACTTTTACTTTAGTGTCGCCGAAATGATAAGGATCCAGTCTTGACTTCGCTGTATGCAATGGTTCTCCACGAGCACCTGGCCACTACACTAATACCATAAGAGAGTAAAGTTGAGGAGGAACGTTCTTGAGAATCGTCCAAGTTGGGGCTGATGTGAGTTCTGGAGGAACAATGTTACCATATGCAGACTGACAAACAGCTGTGTAAGCGCAATGGGTAGCTTGCCAATACCTGACCTAGAAGACCCATTCGCGAGTTTGAACTAATGGAATATTAATCAAGAAAGACATTTCAGATACTGTCTTGATTGTGATGTTTCCAAATTTTTCACAAGATGGATTTAAATTATTGAAATTCATTTTGGAGGAGAGATTTTGTCGTGGACGTAGGCCATAATGTGGTCTTTCCAGATGTCCGAAGTTTAAAACAGCACAAAATCTAGAGCAAGAACTACCTGCGTACCGTCTTCAAAAACATAGGGTCGAAGATCTTTTTAAGGTTTCTGAAAGAGGATTTGAAGCGCACCGCATAGGAGGGAGCTTCAGCAGAGGGAATAGAAAACTTATAGAGGTTTCTCTCACTTTCCAGAATTTCGTGGTGAAAATTGCTTACTAGGATTTGAAAGAGGTTTCTGGCAGACTTATATAGCAGATTTGGAGGGTGTGCTTTACGTGCCGACGGAGGAGCATTATTCATGACTGAAGAGAGTGGGATGTTAAGGGAGGAGAGGGGACTTCTCGGCAACTGATGTGAGGCCGATCTCCGGTATATATCTGTGGAGGAGGGTCGGAATCGCATTTTCCAAGCATTAATACCAGACCGACTTAGTTATTTGTTATCCATAGAGAAAAAGGTAATGATGAATAACATATGACATATTGACTAAATAGACAAGATATAAAATGCTGACAAGTAGAAAACATATTATATATCAAATCAGCCCTAATACTTGAAAATGTGTCCAAACGTAAACGAAAAAAAATGAAAAAAACAATATTACAAATCCAATCAAAATAACAAGGTTGAACTCAATATTTGATATGATGTATTTTAACACTAAAAGCATTTATAAATCTACTCAAATCCAGTTTCAAATCAAATCTGTAATTAAATATATGGTGTTGAATAACACTTGATATTAAAATTTGTTTTATAATTATAGAACCAATAACAGTACATTTGAATATGAATTTAAAATTATAGAACTAATAATACTAGATTTGAATATTGATTTTAAATCATTGAACCAATATTAGGTTTGGATTTTCAAATCCACTAGAATACATAAAAACTAATAACCCCCTCTTAGTCTGTCTTCCAGAAAAATTATATTTTTCAGACCAAGCCGTAAACGACAACAGTAGAATACATAGCATTTAGATTTATACTCCTAATTAAACTTGTATTTTAATTTGATTAACTACGAATAAAACTCGTATTCAAAAACCATCAACACAGACCGAACTTTATTGCCGAGCTAATGGGGAGCACATGAACAAAAAATAAATAGAAATGCTATACGAGATGAGTGCATTGAAACCTTGTTTTTGTAGCCTACTTGAGTTTATATTCAGATGGCCCATCATGCTATGCTTTCTCTTTCGCTTATACCATAGACTTCACGACAATTGAGGAAAAGACAAGCCCAACACAATTTACTTTTTATAAAAAATCATTTCTCATCAAAGGAAACTTGGGATCAAATTCGAAGTAGGAAGGCACAAGTGGAGTGGTGTAGTAGTGTGTGGTTTCCACAGGGTGTGCCTCGCTACTCCTTTATACTTTGGCTAGCTGTTCTAAATAGGCTATCAACTGGAGATAGAATGAGAATGTGGGGCATTAGGCAGGACTGTGTCTTGTGTGGAGAGCGGGATGAGACTAGGGATCATTTGTTTTTTGCTTGCCCTTACTCGTATTCAGTTTGGGATCGAATCGCTAGTGTGCTCATCGGACCAGGTATCAATCCAGACTGGCAGGATACATTCACTTTCTATTCAAGGTGGAGGGCGCTGTCAACTAGATAGTATTCTCCTCCGCCTCGCTTTTCAGACAACAGTTTATCAGGTCTGGAGGGAGCGCAATGCTCGGAGGCATCACAGTGGTAGTCAGACTGTAGAACAACTCATTAAGCTCATTGACAAAATGGTCAGGAACAGAATATCATCGCTCCGATACAGGTTTCCTCACAAGTTAGAAGGATTGATGAGAAGGTGGTTTGACGTAGTGAGAGTTTAGAGTCGATTATAGTCACGTAATGACAAGAACTAAGACATTTTTTATGATTCTTTAATTCTTTTGTAAATGAGTTCATATTTTGATCAATAAATTTCAAATTTCATCAAAAAAAAAAAAAAAAAAAAAAAAATCATCAGCTACTTTTTATTCTGTAAAAGATCACGAACTTCTTATATATATATACTAGTGGTATTCCGGCGCTACGCGCCGGGTTCGTATGTTTTCTTCTTACATGAATTTGTAAATTCGTTTTATAGATTTCGTAAAGAAAATATGTTTTAAAATATGAAAATGAAAATATGTTGAAAAAAATGATATTTTTGAATCTACTTAAATTTATATATACGAATCTACATATACGATCAACAATCAACAATCAACAATCACTGTTCGTGTTATGTAACTATAAAAATTTGTTTGTGGCTATCGTTGTCGAATTTGAAAATCGACTTTTGTAGTTGCTATTTGTGTCGAGGCAGTTTCCTTTTAAAAATGTGACATGTTATTGCATCAAGGAAGTCATAGAGATGATCTTATTCTGGGTAGGTGTCGATTTTATAGTTCACATAATGTTAATAGTGTCCGGTGTTTGTGAGCATATTACAAAATGCTACTTGTTTGACAAAGAAAACAAATACTCAGATACAATATTTTATTGGTTGAGAAAATAAACGGGGTTGTTTATTCCTACGTTAACATTATTTGATGATGTAAAGTTATAGGACGCATTTCAAATGAAATAGACAATTTTAAATTTTTTCATTTGCGTACAGTAATAGTAGTAGTCGCATATTAAGAAATTAGAAGAGTTCAAAAAGTTTGATAAGAACATATAAAATTTTACAATGCTTATAAATCATTTATCAACTAATCCGAGATTCATACTATTCTATAAGTTTTGAAAACTACCTTTCAAAATCCTATAAAATGACAAAGTAGAGCAAAATCCATTTGTTTCAAGTCTCCTCTCTCGAAGGCGTCAATGACCATATTGTAGGTGACTATGTTCATGAATTCCATCACAGCACTCATCTTCTTGTAGTTTCCTCTTTTCCCATATGAATCAAGGAGGATGTTGAATGTTCTGATATTGGGTTTGATCCCAGAGCTCTGAAACATGATGGAACTATTTTCGTATGTATTATTGTACGTCTATTTCATTCTCAAGCACGTATCAAGCAAAAGATCATTGGATTTGTTTTTTACTATCCAGTTGCGTATGTTACACAAGCTTCTTCCAACTTCCTCAGCTCGAGAAATAGCCAAAAAGAAGATACACAAGGAATGCTAAAGCTACAACATGTATTACCACGTTAGGCGCAATTATTACTGCTGAACCTTCAGAACAGGAAAGGTAATGACGTCTCTTATACGCGCAGAGTTTGTCAACAGCATCACCTGCCTGTCAATACCAGGCCTCTAGGAAAGACGGAAAAACAATAAGAGAACTTATATAAGTACTTGAGCATACAAAGCTTGGTAATGTTTTTGACTATGAAAATTAAGCAACGTCAATACTATTAATCACTACAAGAAAACTCAAGCTTAACGAGGAAAATTAACGAGGAAAAAAAAACCTCGTAAGTTTACGTCAACTTTACGAGGATTTTACGTGAATAACGGTATCATCTTTATTTCCTCGTAAACTATCGACAAAAACCGTTTGTCGTAAAGTCGATGTAATGTGACGTGTCATTTACGAGGAAATAACGATGATATCATGTTTCACGTACGTTCCTCGTAAAGTGGACGTAAACTTCGCGTCTTATTTACGAGGAAACTATTTATGTGGATTTAGCGAGAAAATTTTGAATCCACCAACTTTGTAAGTGACACACGTTTTTTTTTTGCACCTAATTAATTTTGAATCCACCAACTTTGTAAGTGACACACGGAGATTATTGAAGTCAAATTTCCAGGGATACTGAAGCTGAAATGCGTCCTCTTCAAATGTGAATGGTTCGACCCCGTCGTCAACAGAGGTGTTCGGTCTAACAAATTCGGTGTAGTTGATGTCAACGGTGGACGACGGTACAACAAATTCGAGCCTTTCATCTTAGCTTCACAAGCAGACCAAGTTAGCTTCCTTCCATACCCTCGGATGAGAGATTCGGGTATTAAATTGGTTAGCAGTGATCAAAGTAATACCTCGAGGACGAATCATCAGTGGAGAAGAACCACCATTGCAAGAAGAACAGATAAATGAAGTCGAGGAACCTGAACAAGAAATTGATGACATCCTTCTCATTGATCCGCATAATCACGAGTACGAAGATCTTACCGATGATGCCACAGACGAAGCTGTTGAAGACGAGTTTAATGAAAATGAAGATATTTCTAGTGATGACGAGAATGTCGATGAATCCGATTGATGTATTTTCGATTTTGTGTAGTTTGTTTTATGAATAAGGTAATGTGAGAGTTTGTTTTATGAATAAGGTAATGTGGGAGTTTGTTTTGTGAATAAGAAAATGTGGGAGTTTGTTTTATGAATAAGTAAAAGTGGGAATTGTGGTTTGGAATATATGAATTAGAAGATAAGGAATTGTGGTTTGGAATGAAAATAAAGATAGGGTTTGGAATATATGAAGTAGAAGATAAGGAATATGGGGTTTGGGGTTTGGGGTTTCGGATTTTAGGGATTTAAACGGAATACTCGTTAATTCCTCGTATGTTGACGTCGAACTTACGACGAATTCCTCGTTTATTCCACGTAGGAGAGATTCGTCGTAAATACCACGTAGGACAAATTCGTCGTAAATACCACGTAGGAGAGATTCGTCGTAAATACCACGTAAAATAAATGATGAACGCGGCCCACTTTAATTCCACGTAGGACGGAATCGTCGTAAAAACCACGTAACCAAAATCGTCGTAAACACCTCGTACTGTAAAAACTAGAAAAAAAGAAATATACTCGATTTTGTGTAGTTTGTTTTATGAATAAGGTAATGTGAGAGTTTGTTTTATGAATAAGGTAATGTGGGAGTTTGTTTTGTGAATAAGAAAATGTGGGAGTTTGTTTTATGAATAAGTAAAAGTGAGAATTGTGGTTTGGAATATATGAATTAGAAGATAAGGAATTGTGGTTTGGAATGAAAATAAAGATAGGGTTTTGAATATATGAAGTAGAAGATAAAGAATATGGAGTTTGGGGTTTCGGATTTTAGGGATTTAAACGGAATACTCGTTAATTCCTCGTATGTTAACGTCGAACTTACGACGAATTCCTCGTTTATTCCACATAGGAGAGATTCGTCGTAAATACCACGTAGGACAAATTCCTCGTTTATTCCACGTAGGAGAGATTCGTCGTAAATACCACGTAGGACAAATTCGTCGTAAATACCACGTAGGAGAGATTCGTCGTAAATACCACGTAAAATAAATGATGAACGCGGCCCACTTTAATTCCACGTAGGACGGAATCGTCGTAAAAACCACGTAACCAAAATCGTCGTAAACACCTCGTACTGTAAAAACTAGAAAAAGAAGAAATATACTCGATTTTGTGTAGTTTGTTTTATGAATAAGGTAATGTGAGAGTTTGTTTTATGAATAAGGTAATGTGGAGTTTGTTTTGTGAATAAGAAAATGTTGGAGTTTGTTTTATGAATAAGTAAAAGTGAGAATTGTGGTTTGGAATATATGAATTAGAAGATAAGGAATTGTGGTTTGGAATGAAAATAAAGATAGGGTTTGGAATATATGAAGTAGAAGATAAGGAATATGGGGTTTGGGGTTTCGGATTTTAGGGATTTAAACGGAATACTCGTTAATTCCTCGTATGTTGACGTCGAACTTACGACGAATTCCTCGTTTATTCCACGTAGGAGAGATTCGTCGTAAATACCACGTAGGACAAATTCGTCGTAAATACCACGTAGGAGAGATTCGTCGTAAATACCACGTAAAATAAATGATGAACGCGGCCCACTTTAATTCCACGTAGGACGGAATCGTCGTAAAAACCACGTAACCAAAATCGTCGTAAACACCTCGTACTGTAAAAACTAGAAAAAAAGAAAAAGAAGAAATATATTGGATTTACATGTGGCAAGACTTCCAGCAATTATATTACTTAAGTCTCACCAACATAAATTCCAATATCATCTTCTCTTCCTTTTTTCTCAAATTTTTATAATTTGAATAGGATTGGATTTGAGAGTATGATGTGAGATAGGGTGTGATTTAGGAGTTTGGGTGTGGGTTGAGAAGGAGAGTTACGGGTATATTTATAGGGAAGCTTTCCTCGGTAATTCCACGTAAGCAAAATCGTCGTAACGTCCTCGTACCTAAAAAACACGGGCCTTTGTAATTCCTCGTAACTTCCTCGTATAATAAAACGCGGGCCTTTGTAATCTCTTGCTGTTTCGTCGTAAAAAAAACACGGGCCTGTGTAATTCGTCGTAAAATTACGAGGAATTTGCGACGGAATGTAATTTTATATATACACCCCGAGCGCTCACTCTTTCTTTCCTCTCTACTTCCTCTCCACTTCCTCCCTGTTTCGTTGCAATAGTAAGCCTCTCTAATTCCTCTCTAATTTGGTTAGTGTAGGTAGATTAGGTGGTTAGTATAGGGAATTTAAATAAGTTTACGGATCTTATGTTATTTAGTGTTGATTAGGTGGATAATGTTGGAAAATATACTGTTGACGAAAATTAAAAAAATTAAATTTTTTTCTCAGGTTCGAAAAGGTAGACTTACTGCCCATTACAGAGAGATGTTCGGTGAGCCGGGTAATCGTTTAGACCCGTCGTCTTCATCAGCTCCCGGTTCTTCGGGACAAGAGACTGTCCCCGAGACTCAGTACACTCAGAGAGTCTTTGGGTCTCCTTCTTCTAGAGGACCATCGGTTCCTCCTCCCTCGATGACCATGCGACAACGAAATCCTATTCCAGGCGAGTCAACATCCGACACACATGCCGAGGCAGATGTAACGGCGAGGAGTGATGAATTTTATCGGGCGATTCACGACCCTTAGTTCTTTTTAATTTCGGTTCTTGTATTATGAATTCAAAACTTATTTATATATAAAATATTTTGGTTTTGATTTTTTTTAGAATTTTAATTTTATTAATAATTTAAATTATTTAAACTATTTTTTTAATTATAATTTTTTATATTTCTGTAAAATAACGAAACAAAGTAAATTCGTAGCTAATTTTGCGACTTCTTTACGTGGAAGCTTAACGAGGTTTTTACGAGGAATTGTTTACAAGAAAATGACGTGGAAAGTTCACGTGGTCTTTACGAGGAAAGCTATCAAGGTATTTACGTTTACTTTACGAGTATTTACTTTCGAGTTATTCACGTGGGTTTTACGAGGAACGTCTTTCGTGGTATTTACGAGGAAATTTAGCGACGTCCTTACGTGGAAGCTTTACGTGGTCTTTACGACGAAATATTCCTCTTCGCTTTTACGACGAAATTATTTCCTCGCTATGTTACGACGAATTAGCGAGGATATATGCGTTACGACAAACGTATAACGACGAAACGGGTTTCCTCGCTAATTCCTCGTAACACTGCTTTTACGACGAAGTCACGAGGAAAACTGCTCTCGTAAAAGTTGTGTTTTCTTGTAGTGAATCTACTCGTATACAAGAAAGAAAATAAGATATAGTACCATTCCAGAAGCAGGAGGAGGCATTCCATATTCCAGGGCAGTGAGAAAGTCTTCGTCTAGGGTCACCTCATATGAATCAGCATCTTCTTTCTTTGCGTTTTGTTAAGGAGTGTTTGATGCAGCCGCTGCTCGATTCGGATCCGTAAAAATATTAAAAAATATTTTTTTTAATTACTAAAATTTTAAATAATACTTAAATCAATTATTAATTTTAGATTTATAAATATATATATATATATATATATATGTGTGTATAATATTTAAATAAAATAAAATATTATAATATTAATTTATGTATAAATATTAATATATCAAATATTAATATTAATGATATTTAAAAATTTAATATATTTTTAAAATACAGATCCGGATATCCATATCTAAAAAAATTAAGATATCCGGATCCGGATTCGGTTTTGACGGACCATGATTTTACTATCCAGATTCATATTCGGGCACTCCAGATATCCTATTTATGGAGCGGATTTGGAGTGGATCTCGGATCAGATCCGGATCCCGGACAATAATTTCAGACCTATGTTATGTATTGCCATGCTTGTCCAGACTTTGCAACTTTTTACATTAATGTACATAGTTGTAATTAGATTTTGTTAATTTTTAATATGAATTTATTTATTTGTTTATTTATTTTTACTTTCCCACAAGCTTTAAGTCTTGTGCTTCTGCTTCTGCTTCGTGAAACACCCACACTCACTTCACATGGTCTTCACGTCTAGCGCTAGCTATAGGCCCTACTCATTGACATTTGTTATCATTATGTATGTTTATATTAACCCTAGAGCTAAAAGACCAAACAAAGCATAACTCGAAAACCTCAATTTTTATCATCATTACTTGAGTGTATATGTTCTTCATTATCTCCAAGACTCCACAGAGCATACAAACCGAGATGTGTTAACTTACCAGTTCGGTCTCACTCGAGTGTTAGGAGAATTCAAGAAGTGGTCTCCAAGGTTAGAGCTCTGGGGTTGTCTTCGCCAGAGTCGGAGACCATGGTCTGTGACGGTCTCTCTGGTCTCACTGATCTTTATACATGTGTAAGCGAAGATCTCTTCAAGTTTTCTCCTGAAACTCAACAAACTATTCTAAACAGTGGCTTGATGGATGAGCTTCTTGAAGTGTTCCTGAAATACTTAGAGGTTTGTGGAGGAGCTACAGACGGTGCGTCGAGGATAAAAAAGAGTGTCGTAAACTTACATCTTTAGCTTAAAAACAAATGTTTTTCATGTGTTTACTGCAATAGTAGGTGTCACACCTATTTTGATGTTCATGTTGTGAAATGTAATTGTTGTTTTGTATTCTTATATGTTGTTAAATAACATGATAGTTTGATTATTTTAATTCGTGGAAAGATCTCTTGATGAGCTTTCATTATTTGTTCGCTTTTATTTTGCTTAGTTCTCAAATTTGTCCATGTAAGCTTTACCGATCTTGAACTCTTCCCTTCGTAATATTATTAAGTCGTATAGTTTTTTTTTCTATTTATTTTGAAGTAATATTTTTAAATTATATTATATATGTTTACTAAATTAATATTTGTTGACGAATTTTTTTACCAAGCACAAGTTCTATTGAGTAATTTTGTTAACTTTATGATTTTATTTGTTATATTATTATTTTTAAACTGATTTTTTGTAAAATATTTATTTTGATTACATATTAATAATTTATTGTGCTTCTATCATTTTCTGGTTAATTTGTCTATGCTTGAAATTGGTAACAAAAAAAATATATGTGAGATTCCCTTTTATTATTTTTCATGGTTCTAGGTTTGATGAAATTTGAAGAACTATATTATAAATTTTTTTTGTGATATTTTCTATTCATCTTTGAAATTTATGTATTTTAGATTATCTATACAATTAACTAATTTACTATTTGCTAAATAGTTTTTACCAAGTTGAAGCTAGTTAAGTATTTTCACTAAATATTTATTATTTTATTTTGTTATATCTATTTTATTTTGGTCAAATTTTTGTTGTATCTAATTAGTTTTTGATTTTCCAACAGATGCCTCTTTTTTTCATGTATATGAATTAGAATCTTGTGTGGCAACAGCAAAAATAATGTCTGAACTCATGGCCATTTGGAAGCACACATAGTGTGGACTTGCTAAAGTGATGGAACATGTTCGAGGCATGAATCAAAGCTTTTGTATTGTGTATCAAAGTTGTGTACTTAAGTTGGTGCTTTCCCAAGTAAGCAAAGAAAAAGTCGTATCTTTACAACCGGAGCACAAATCTTATACGGTCAAAGTTGCACAGCTTACTAAGCTATTAGATGCAATCCTAATTTTCTCTTATGTGGTTTTCATCATATGTTTTCCTTCTACAGTCAAGATCGGAATACTGCAAAGAAAATTAAGGAGGTAAAAACACAATCAGCAACATGGATTTGCAATATATAACGAAAGAGAGTAGGAAAAAGACAAATGATCACCTGCAATGTGATAACGTTGTACAGAGACAATGCATTGTACCAAATTCAATGAGTTTGACTGCTCTCCCAGTCTTGCTGGACCGATTGTTCCAGCATCGCTTTAGTATTTTCACTAACCACCAATCACAGTATTTTTCTGAACCTCTTCTGTGAGTTTGGAGCTCCGGTCAAACAGGAAAAGCAAAGAACTAAATAGTAGAAACATGTTTGCATGTAATGGTAAAAAGGCTTGTCCTTGTCTTCTGTTATATCTGGGAAGAAGAAAGATGTGTCAAATCCCAAAAGATTAAAACATAAAACATTATAGGACACCACAAGCAAAAGGGAAGTAAGTGCTCACATTGACCATATCGATTAAATATCCTGGTAAGAATTCACTTGTTGTTACAAAGAAAGTCTTGTACGTTTAGAGTCCAACGTGCAGATCATCCTGAGTATGCCACAATCATTCTCCAAAGCAGGCTTCAAGATCTGCACCAACCATTAAAGTATTTACCATGCTAACTATACGATTTAGTCTTTAGACATAGGCGCAATTAACTTTTTTTAAACGCAAAACTTACTATTTGTTGGACATAAACTTTCTCATCTGGAGATTCCTGACAAACATGAGCACACAAGGTTTGTAAATGCTTTCAATGTTGGCTCCCGCCATTCATCACTGTCAATCGAGGAATCTGAAATTAACAAAAATCCGTAATAATAAAGTAAATCTATCATAAAGTATTGATCATCGAAAACTTGCAGATTCCAGACAAGAATCTCATCGGATAACTCTAAAACATGCAATCAAGGTGATAAAGAAGCTAAAATGTTTCTAATCTTACGGTGTTCAAGCAGAGGTCAACTTTTAAATCAGCAAGCAAGATGGAGGAACTCGCCATTGTTGGAGATGGTTACTAACAGAGATCGTTCTTTTTGATTTCGGAGAAGATACTCTGTTCATCGCTGCGAGCATACACATTTATAAGCGGAGCGTCCTTCCGTTACCTTGGAAGAAGCTGGTGAGATTGATTGAATGCTTCAGAATGGAAGCAATGGGTTAATCACGTTAAAGCTCTGATTAAAGAACATATTAATGCAAGGTGAAGGCGTTACTGTGAGTTGGTAGGCGTTTTGTTTTCTAGAAAACTTGACTGTGAGATGCGAAAGAACGTCAAAGTGAGAAGATGAAAAAAACCCTATAGTTCACTGGGTTTGAATCTATAACACAGTGATTTTAGAAGCCCAGAAGCAAGTTCAATATATTACACTAAACATGAAAACATAAGCCCAGCCCAACAAAAGTTACGGAATCAGACGATGAAGGAAATTTAGAAGTGACACCTGGCGCAAAACGCCCTACTCTACCTGATGACGTGGCTGCAGGAGGTGGGAGAAAAGTCTTCTTTATTATTATAGATAGATAGATGTGTTTATGGTTTTATTTATCAGAAACTATACATTAATACATATATCCATCTACCTTGTGTGTCCCGCCGATAAATCTTGCCTTTTAAGTTATTTGACTGACTACCAAATTCTTTAAGAGATGTAATAATTATGATTGACCAATTGTGTCTGTATTGTCTTAAATTAACAAAGACACCATGATGTAAAACTTTGGGTGGATAGCTTAGGACGCTCAAGAAATGAATATTAATGGATTTATGAGGATTGGCTGTTGTGACAATAGGATATTCTGTTATGGATTTTGTCAGTCAATTATTAGAGAATCGGTATAAAGAGTGGTAGAAGACGCACTACACACAAAGAGTGATGAGCTAATATTATCAAAAGTTACACGCTGTTCAATAAATTCGCCAACGCATTCCAAACAAGTTAAAACCTATGTTTATTGCTAAAACCGAAACCAATATAACTCTAAGAAAAATCCCAGAAAAGTACGCAAGAATTGAAAAAGATAGCCGATGTACACTCACACATTCTCTTTATTCATGTAATAAGTCTCATTGGGCGTTATGTGTGGACGCATTTCAAATAAGCCAGATAAATTAAGGAGATATGATGTTGTCTGTGGGAATGCATCTTTACGTCTTGAGATTTAGTTGGTTAGCATTAACTGGTCAAATGTGAACGCATTATTGGTGCTTCTTAGGTAGTAATTGTTGGACAAAAAAAAAAAAAAAGGTAGTAATTGTATAGATGTTTGTAGCTTCTCAAAACAATTTTGTGATCCACTCGCCACCAAATACACGTTTGTAACTATGCGGAGAGACATCTGTTTTTCATAGGCATGTGCATTGGGGTATCGGATAAGATTCAGATTGGTTATTTCTAATATCAGATGGTTCGGATATAAGAAAACAGGAACCGATCAGGTAATTTTAAATCTTGGATCGGATTCGGTTTGGTATTTTTCGGATCCAGATATTTTCGGATATATCTTAATGAACCGGAAAAATTTCAATTCTTGTTCAGATTCAGATTGACTTATTATAATCCAAATGTATAGAAAATAATATGTTTTATCTGAATCCAAAATTCCAAACCAGATCCGATATCCGAATGTATCGTTAATTATCTGGTTCCGAAGTTTATATATAATATTGACTTATATATAATCTACAATTTTATATATTTATATAATACATATCATAATCAAAACACAAGAATTCTATAAATATAATAATTTATATAAAGGGCAAATCTCCAAAATAGCACCTTTCTAAGTTTATATCACAAAAATAGCACTCAAAAACTAAAATGACCAAAATAGCATTTTATCTTTTGAAAATTTTAATTTTTTTTATTTTTTAAAATTTGAAATCTTATCCCCAAAACCCCACTTCTCAACTCTAAACCCTAAAACCTAAACTCTATACCCTAAACCCTAAATTCTATACCCTAAACCCCACCCCTTGAGTGCTATTTTTGTGACTTTTGGACTTGAGTGCTAGTTTGGGAACAAAAACTTGATTTAGTGCTATTTTGGTCTTTTTCTCTTATATAAATGTTAAAACTATATCAGGAAAATAAAAAGATTGAGAAGTAGAAAATGAGAGTGTTTTGTATTGTTGAAGTTGTGGGTAAAATAGAAATATGGTAATGTGGTGTTTATATCATTTATTGACTATAAAATAAATTAACTGATGAACAACACTAAATATATAGTTGTTGTTTTTTAATATATATATATATATATATATAAGATCTGCATGCAGTCCATTTGCTTTTTGTTTTTTAAAGACACAAAATATTGAAGTCTATACAAATCTCCTTCTAAGTGCATTTTAAACCAAAAATAGTGAAATGTTGCTTTTAATGGAAGAAGAATACATCTCCTTCTAGATGAACTATCTTCTCCTATCACCAGGGCCGTCTAACAGCACGCGCAAGTGGAGCGGTCGAACAGGGCCCCGAAATATAAAAATAAAAATTTAAGGCTTTTTGGAAATATATAGATAAATTATGGTAAGAAACTTTAAAACTTTAGATATAATGCTAAATTTAGAACTTATAATTAAAAAATAAGACAAAATTATTAAATTTTAAAATTACTTGATAAAATGTACTATTAATATTTTATTTGAACAGGGCCTCAAATTAATTTGAGACGGCCCTGCCTATCACACCATTGAAAACGCTCAAGTGAAAGCAGTGATTGATTGAAAGAGTTAGAAAACAGAAACATAATGTGCATAGTTGAATCTTGAACCAGTCGAGTGTGATCCACAGATCATTATTTTGGTAACGATGTGAAACGAAATAAATATGAATAACGAATGAAATAAGTAGTTTCGAGGATTTGGATCTATGTAAATTATTGAAAAGAATATTCTTATAAAACGTAAATGATACGTGTATGAAATATTCTATCTTATTTATGCAATGAGGGAGTATTTATTGAGATAATCTGATCTGAGTTCATAACTAACAAACAGTAGTTGCTTGGTTTTCCAGTCTCTTCCTTTGTTATTTTCATAGGTTGAGATTCAAGCATTCATGAAACTTTACCCAACTATAAGACCTTTAGTTAAGAAAAAAAACTAACAAACAGTAGTTGGCTAAAATGATCTGATTTATCTCCTAGTAAAAAATATATTAATATATATATAGATTAGATTTTGATAAGATATTAAATAACACATGTTGTTGATTATATAATTTTTTTCATGTTAGGTAACAAATACTTATGCAGTTATGTTATAATCTAAAAATACGATATTTTATTTTATTAAGTTACAAACCTCAAATTTATATTGTGTTTTAGAATGTGTATATGTACTTTGTATTGTATATAATTTTTATATACAAAATACTAAGTGTAGTTAAATTATACACCGAATAATAAATATACTTTAATAATCTAACACACAAACTATCATCTAAATATAAAAAATATTTATTAATTTTAAAACTATATTAAAATAATTGTACATACAAAATAAAATATACTACGATATTTTACAATTTACTTCAAGTATTTTTTTTTTAAATATCAATAAAGAAACATTTAATGAGTACAATTAGTTTTGATTTATAAAATAAAAATACGTTAAGTCAGACTATTTACAAATAAATCAATATGTTTCTATCTAATAAAAATAAGTTATTAACAATCAGGTAATATTTATATTATTTGATTAGGAGAATTTTATAGTGGACTGAATTACATTTTTCTTTTACTTTTTTAAGTTGTCTTTTTTTGGTCAACTTTGTTATTAAAAGTGCCAAGGTTAAATATTACACGAAGTGAACCCAATTGCATCAATTTTGCCCAACTCATTTTCCCACTATAAACCAAGAAAATACATCTGTCCAATACATGTAGGAAAAGATAAACTTCGTAGACACGTGGCTTTCATGCGATGATCTTTGGACACCTCACAGGACACCTCATCAACTGATGCTTCTTACACCGGCGGTGAAATCTCTCCAGTGAAAGCTTCTTCCGTCGATAATATCATCTTCCGTGAAGTTGGAAATTCCATCAGCTTCGTGTAACATAACAGATGCTCCTCTTTTCAACCAAAGATATCAGAAATCAAATCTGAGATTGTTGGAACTTTAAAACACGAGTTAACTTCAATACAATTTAAGTTAAGGTCTTTGTTAGGACGCTTTTCACCGGAAAAATCCCAACTTTAGTTAAAACCAAACTCAACTTAATCGAAGTAAAATCAACAATCCATTCAAACTTCCTACAAGCTACTTCATATCAACGGCCGCTATAAGCAAGAGCAAGATTTATGCTTGTTTAGAAGAAGAAAGGCATAACCAGCAAAAACGTTTGATTTCAATATCATTGGGATTTAAAAGAGCATATAGGAGCATCAGAAAACTAAAATTCCGATTAAACAAAATCAGAACTTTATTATATTCAAATAGAACCAGAGATAGAAGATGAAAAGGATGAAGAACAACTTTGATTTGGTTTGGAAAACACAACAAAAACTTGTCTTGACGAAGTCCCAAAATCGTCTATTACGGAAAAAAAATTCGCCAACGCGAAACTGAAAATCGCCTAAAGCAAAGAACAAGATCAATCTAGTGATCGAAAGGTTATATTACACCAAAAGATAGTCTCTTCCTCTCCAGAAAAAATCTCCCTTGTGAAAGATAGAAGTGAGGGAACAAGAGAGAATTCTCACTTTCTAAAGAGAGGAGAGAGACTCTTGATCCTCTCAGGTTAAAGTCAAATTACCAAATCTACTATTTTAAGTTGTCTAATACACATATAAAATATTTATTAAGTACGAGGACGAGGTATTTGAACAAACATATTGACACCAACTATAATTAAAACTAGGTAATAATCCACGTCTTGCGCGAGACGTGATTATTAATTTTGTTATTTTTAATAAAAAGATATTAAATCTGGATATTTTTTCGGTTTTAAGTTTTTAATGGTTTTTAATCTTCTAAAATATAAATATTATTTTAAATTAATATTCATTTTAGTTTATTCGTTTAAAATGTTTGATTTTTTGTTTTTGTTTTTCTGGTAAAAACCAAAAATTAATATTATTTGTTTCTTTCATGTTATGAATTTTAGATAGTTTTCATGTCGAACCAATAGGTTCATATTATAGTTTCTAAACATATACTAGTTTAAGAAAAAAAAAGAAAATTATTTTTTTTGGTGAAATTTCAAATTTATTGATCACTCAAGAGAACATTTACAAGTAAATGAATGTTCTAAAAATTCCTATGCCCTATCTGAAAGAAAATTTTCTTTAGAATCTTCTAATCTCCCTTCACCTCAAACGATCTACACATAAGCCTTCCAAGCTTATGATCACTTGCATGTTTGAGCGATGAGAACCTGTTTCTGATCGTCTTATCAGTAAGTTTGATCATCTGCTCCACCGTTTGAACCCCTTTTTGATGTCTCCTAGCATTACATTCTCGCTATATGTGATAAACCACCATTTGAAAGAGAAGTCGGATAAGCACCTGATCTACTGCAGTGAACCGTCTCCTTTGTAGCATCAGAAGGGTATCACTCCAATCTGGGTTAATCCCAGCTCCAATTAATTTACTAGCAAGCTTATCCAATACTGTATAGGAATAAGGACAAGCAAAAAAATAGATGATCGCGCGTCTCGTTTTTCTCCCCACACAAAACACACTCATGAATGTTTCCCCACTTCCTCATTCGATCTCGTGTGGCAAGCTTATTTTTGACTGCCAGCCAAGCAATGAAAGCGAACCGAGGCACCCCCTAAGAAAACCAAATACTACTACTCCAGCCAACAACGTCATGCTTCATCTGAATTTGGTGCCAGCTTTTTTTTGCGGAGAAATGATCATGGTATTCTCCACTCGAATGCCTCCAAAGAACTACATCCTCCCCACGATCAGATGATGGAACTGGCTCCATCTGAATCCTTTCATGCAGAGTATGATAGTATCTACTTCTCTGTCCTCTTACATTCCACTGCAGGCTTGAGGCAGCTTCACATACTCTCGCCTTTCGTTTGACACCAAGATAGCGTGTACCAACAGCTCCCGTGATGTCCATAAGCTTCCCAACATGCAGCCAATCACCAAACCAGAAAAAAGCCTTCCTGCCATTACCAATCTCCAACTGCAAAAATTGATAAGCCAAAGGCCTCATCTGCAGTAGTTTCCGCCAAATCCAGAATCCCTTAGCATCATCTCTCACATTCCAGAAGGAGCCCTCCTGCATTAGGTAATGCTGCACCCAAGAAACCCACAAAGACTCAGGCATAGTAAAAAGCCTCCATATCAAACTTAATGCAAACACTTTTGTAGAATCTCGTAGACGCCTCAGACCAAGTCCACCTTCAGATTTTGGATAGCAGAGATCCTCCCACTTCACCTTCGCCTTGTGTGTGAGGTTAGGAGAGCCAGACCACAAAAGTGCATTGCAGAGACTCTCTATTTCATTAAGACATCCCATCGGAAGTATAAAAGCTTGACTCCAAAAGTTAATGATACCAGAGATGACTGACTTTATCAACTGCAACCGCCTAGCAAAGGATAGACTGTTATTAGTCCAAGAGAGCATACAATTTCTTATTTCACTACAATTTGGTCGGTAGTGAAAGAAGCATTAAGAAAAAATATTTCAACTTTAAAAAAAAAATAGATACTTCAATTGTGGTGAATACTTAGTTACAAGGTGTTCACATCAAGGTGCACATGCATGTGTATGTAAAAAAGTATTTAAAATAGTTGATAAATATATAAAGATATTATTAATTAATATTAAATGGCATTTTTGTTCAAAATAATACATGAAAGATAAAATTAAAATTAATTTAAGATAAAAAAGGCCTTGACATAAGTCATTTTTTCATATAAAGAAAATAAAATTGTATCCGTAAATAGGGGTGGACACAGATCGAATATCTGGGTATTTTGAAGCATTCGTGTCGATTCGACTTTAGCCACCTAGATATCCGAAATGTTTTAGAATTTTAAAGAATATCCGATTAGATCCGTAAATAAAATAAATTTTAAAATAGTTGAAAATTTTAATAATAACATTTTATTACAAAAATAAAACATTGTTTAACTTTTTAAATTCTAGTACCTAATATAATAAATTTAATTCATAAAAATATTGTAAAACTGATATAAATTATATTATATATAATGTATATATATAATTATTTACATAAATATATATATATATATATATGCATATAACAGATCGAATCATATATATGTTCCTAAAAATATTGGTTTTTGTAATTTGCTTCTTTTTGGATATTGTATTTTAGTAGTTAATTTGTTTCGTAGAATTACGGATATCTAGATTTTTTTGGTTCAAATTAAAACGGATAACGAATCGAATCAAAATTTATGAATATTTTGCTCAATTTTATCCGTAAACAATAAAAATAATATATATATATATATAGTTTGGCTTTTGATTCGTTATTTATTTTCATTCGAACCGAAAAATCCATAGTTTTATTGGAACCATGTATGTGAATTTTATATTTAAAAAAACACAAAGTACATAGTGTAATCATATTTATGAATATAGTGTAAACACATTATCATACTTATTATCAAATTATTGTGAGGCTGACACGTGTTTATTATAGTGTGAATGCATTTATTACAATGATTCTCTTTTAATATATAAGATATCACTAAAATCAATTTTGATCAAGGTAGAACAAATTAAAAAAGATTATTTTATTTAAATTTAAATCAGTTGTAATAAAACTAATGCAAAATAGGTTAAACAGATGATTAAAATAAACAATTTCATAGTACATGTCATAATTATCCAAACTTTTATCCACTTAAGAATCACAATCACACACACACAAATTTAAATATAAATTATATAAAAACTTAAAAGTATTAAAACATATATAAAAGTCGTGATTTTCATTACATAAAAGAATTTATACCAAGTAACAATCTTGTACTTTCAAAACACAGGTTCAAAATCTAATATTACTTTTATAGGATAAATATGTATATACTTTTTCTAAGTAAATCATATAATTATATAATTTTTACAAACACAAAACTCATCGAAAGTATTTCCGTTTGTAATTAACATTTAGCTGGTACTGGAAAGCAACTATAAAGGCTGATTGAGAAACCAAATACTCTTTTCTCAAGAGTCTTCAAAAGATTGGTATTACAGGAATGCTTCACCCTGGAACCGATTCGTTCTTATTCTCCGTCATATGGTTGGAGGAGTATTATTTATGCTAGATCTCTGGTTTGCAAAGAACTAATTAAAAGGGTAGGAACATATTCGGGTATCTCTGTATATAATGATCTTTGGATCCCAGCCGCTCGCCCGAGACCAGCAAACAAAAATTTTCCCAACTTTTATCCGGACCTCACAGTGGATTCCCTCATTAATTCGGAATCTCGCTCATGGAATTTACAGGCAATCAGGAATCTAGTGGATCCTACGGATGCAAAAAATTATTAAAAGTATTCTTTTAAGTAGGAATCAGTTTGAGGATAGGAATGAATGACATTTTACTAATAATGAAAAATATTCAGTCCAATCAGGTTATCAAGTGGAACGAGTCTATCCTGATAAGGAAAAACCACCAGATTTTTATGGTCCTATAATGGATATACTTAAAGCTTTCTGTTGGAAAGTTCGGTGCCCCCAAAAATAAGACATTTTTTATGGCAACTTCTCTCGGGATGTATATCGGTAATGAAAAATCTTAAGGTAAGAGGGATACAAGGATATATATGTTGTGCTCGATGCGGAGATCCGGAAGAATCAATTAACCATGTATTTTTTGAATGTCCCCTGGCATGTCAAGTGTGGACATTATCCAAGATTCCGTCGTCTTCTAATATCTTTCCTATCACTTCATTATTTGCTAATATGGATCATCTTTTTTGGAGAGTTCAGCCAAATATGGATGACCATCAATTAGCTGAGATTCGGCAAAATCAATTAACCATGTATTTTTTGAATGTCCCCCGGCACGTCAAGTGTGGGCATTATCCAAGATTCCGTCGTCTCCTAATATCTTTCCTATCACTTCATTATTTGCTAGTATGGATTATCTTTTTGGAGAGTTTGGCCAAAGATGGATGACCATCAGTTTGCATGGATTTTATGGTATATTTGGAAAGCCTAAAATAACAAAGTTTTTAGTAATCTGGAAATTGATCCGAAGGATACTCTTCAATTAGCCGAGATCCGGAAGAATTAATTAACCATGTATTTTTTAAATGTCCTCCGGCACGTCAAGTGCAGCCATTATCCAAGATTCCGTCGTCTCCTAATATATTTTCTATCACTTCAATATTTGCTAATATGGATCATCTTTTTTGGAGAGTTCAGCCAAAGATGGATGACCATCAGTTTGCATGGATTTTATGGTATATTTGGAAAGCCCGAAATAACAAAGTTTTTAGTAATCTGGATATTGATCCGAAGGATACTCTTCAATTAGCTGAGATCCGGAAGAATCAATTAACCATGTATTTTTTGAATGTCCCCCGGCACGTCAAGTGTGGGCATTATCCAAGATTTCGTCGTCTCCTAATATCTTTCCTATCACTTCATTATTTGCTAATATGGATCATCTTTTTTGGAGAGTTCAGCCAAAGATGGATGACCATCAGTTTGCATGGATTTTATGGTATATTTGGAAAGCCCGAAATAACAAAGTTTTTAGTAATACGGATATTGATCCGAAGGATACTCTTCAATTAGATGAACTAGAATCATCATTTTGGGCAGAAGCACATGTGGGAAATGACCCTACGAGAGGGCTTTCGGTACAGACCAGTTCCTTCCTAGCAACACAAGGTCGATGGTGTTTCAAAGATGGTTTATGGAAAGATAAGGATTCATTTTCACGGCAAGGCTGGTATAGTACTTTACCGGGGTTTGATGACCTGTTAGGGGCAAGGAATGTAAGGGCATGTCTTTCACCCCTCTATTCGGAGGTAGAGACATTGATTTGGGCAATGGAATGTATGAAGAATTTAAGACAGTTACATGTAACGTTTGCGACGAATTGTTCTCAATTGGTGAAAATAGTTTCGGAACCAGAAGAATGACCAGCATCCGAAAGCTATTTGGAAGACATCAAACTTCTCAAAAGAAGTTTCCTCAACTCAGACATCGTCCATGTACCTCGGGCGGATAGCTTAGCACGCAGTGCTAGAAAACAATCGTCTTTTGTCGTTCACATGGATGCGGAGTTACCGACTTGGTTTACAGAGTCAACATGAGTCTGTAAATTTTTTGCTGTCAAAAAAAAATTTAAAAAATGTTGACATATTTAACAAATGTCAATAATTAATTTCCACTAATAATATATGGAAAATTTATATGTTACATAAATCTTACTTTTCTTGTCGTCAAAAAAAATATAAATCCAATAAAGTGCTGATTTACCAAACAAGCAAAGACCGTTTTTCAAAAAGAAAAAGAAACCAGAGAGACCACCACATCATGATTGAGTTTCACAAAGATAGAAAAAAAAATATAAAAGAAAAAAAGATTTATAGAAAATATCAAAAGAAGAGAGACCTCCCTCTAGCTACTCATCATTCTTCACCGTACGCTTCTTCTCTCTCTCTCCAGCTAGCTTTCATAGATTCCACTGTCACCATCCTCTCCAAAAGCTAGAATGCGGAACCCTAGATTAGCTAGTTAGACCTTCCCAAAGATCTCTCTCTCTCTACCTCTGAGCTTCAAGTGATGGGGAACTGTTGCAGATCTCCCGCCGCTGTAGCTAGAGAAGACGTCAAATCGAACTACTCCGGCCGCGATCACCACCGTAAAGTCGCTTCCGGCGGGAAAAAACCAGCGCCGATTCGAGTCCTGAGCGATGTCCCCAAGGAGAACATCGAGGAGCGTTACCTACTCGACCGAGAGCTCGGACGCGGCGAGTTCGGCGTCACGTACCTCTGCATCGAGAGGTCCACGCGCGACCTCCTCGCCTGCAAGTCGATCTCGAAGAGGAAGCTGAGGACCGCCGTGGACATCGAGGATGTGAAGAGGGAAGTGGCGATCATGAAGCATCTGCCTAAGAGCTCGAGTATCGTGACTCTCAAGGAGGCGTGCGAGGACGATAACGCCGTGCATTTGGTGATGGAGCTTTGCGAAGGTGGCGAGCTTTTCGATCGGATTGTTGCCAGAGGGCATTACACCGAGCGCGCCGCCGCGGGGGTTACGAAGACGATTGTGGAGGTGGTGCAGTTATGCCACAAGCATGGGGTTATTCATAGGGATTTGAAGCCGGAGAACTTTTTGTTCGCTAACAAGAAGGAGAACTCTCCTCTCAAAGCTATTGATTTTGGATTGTCCATCTTCTTCAAGCCAGGTGTGTGTCACTGCATTGTGGATTCAGATTCTGTAATCATCTATATATTTGGATCAGTTCTGTTAATAATATTTTACTACAACTCTGTTTAAGATCCATTTTGGATCATAACTTTGGATAGTTTTGGTTCCAGATCAGGTATATTTTAAATATCATATCAAAATAAACATAGAATGAAGTAGTTAAGGTATTTAATTAGGTTATGAATATTTATTTCTGATGCTAATTCAGATTTTTCAGGTAAGTTTTCTTTTGGGTTTCTTGGAGTTATTCAGATTCTTTTGAGTTTTTAGGATTAGTTGTTCAGGTTCTTATGAGTTTACATTTTATTTCACCCTACATGATTCATTCATGTTTTATCACAGCTCGGTTTCGTTTTTTAGTTCGAAATTTTTTTTGCTTGATTGATACCGTGGATGCATCTTGGCCAGTTTAATTGACCTTAATGCAATGTAATGCTTGCACATGTTCAGGTGAGAAGTTCTCGGAGATAGTTGGCAGTCCATATTACATGGCACCTGAAGTGCTTAAGCGGAGCTATGGACCCGAAATAGATATATGGAGTGCTGGAGTCATTCTTTATATTCTGCTGTGTGGAGTTCCTCCTTTCTGGGCAGGTCTGTTCACACTTTCCTCGGTACCCTATTTCTGAGCAGTTGCTTACTGATACTTATTGAGTCTTATAATAAACATTTATGTCATCTCACAGAGGTTAACTATGTCTATTATAGTACTTGCAATCTAGTTTTCATAATTGCAGCCAGTTTTTCTTTTCTTTCTTTCAACCACAGAGTCGGAACAGGGAGTTGCTCAGGCTATTCTACGCGGGATAATTGATTTTAAGAGGGAACCGTGGCCAAACATTTCGGAGACTGCTAAGAATCTTGTCAGACAAATGTTAGAGCCTGATCCAAAGCGCAGGCTGACTGCAAAGCAAGTGCTTGGTACACAGAATCCACCTTTGACTCTGCTCTTAGTCCCTGCATCTGTTACTATCCTTATTCCTAATTTTGATATTATTTCTCATTTTGTAGAGCACCCGTGGATTCAAAATGCCAAGAAAGCTCCAAATGTTCCTCTTGGAGATGTTGTGAAGTCCAGATTAAAGCAGTTTTCAGTGATGAACAGATTCAAGAGAAAAGCTTTGAGGGTTAGTTAATCAGCTCCAAATGTTGTTTATTTGCATGAGTCGCTTTCTTTAGACCAAAGTTAGCTTACTTACCTTTGTTCACACCAGGTTATTGCTGAATTTTTATCTTCACAAGAAGTAGAAGACATCAAAGAAATGTTCAACAAAATGGATACTGACAAAGATGGTATTGTTACCATCGAGGAGTTGAAAGCTGGACTTCGCGATTTTGGTACACAGCTTGCTGAATCAGAAGTTCAAATGCTTATTGAAGCGGTGAACATACTTTTCCCTTCTACTTATCCTATCTTTTAATTATTGATTGCTTGACCGAACAAGCATGATCCTGTCATTACTATGGTGTTTGAATTTCATATTTGTATAAACATAGGTGGATACTAAAGGGAAAGGAACACTAGACTATGGGGAATTTGTTGCAGTCTCTCTCCACCTGCAAAAGGTAGCAAACGATGAGCATCTCCGCAAAGCATTCTCCTACTTTGACAAGGATGGAAACGGGTACATTTTACCCCAAGAGCTTTGTGAAGCCTTAAAGGAAGATGGAGGGGATGACTGTGTGGATGTCGCCAATGATATATTCCAAGAAGTTGACACAGACAAGGTAAGTGTCAAATCTTCTATGCATGGTATGATCTCATATTCAAAAGGATCTTTCCTTTTGCAAGACTATCAGGAAACCAGAGTTTTAAGGAGAGTATGACTTTTAAATCTCTTTTTCCTCCATATGCATGATAGACTTGCAAATAGGTAACAGAAACATGCTTTGCAAAAGTTCTTAAAGCATGCGAGGTGAGGACAAAACATGTAGTAGCTTTAGTCACTTTTTTTCTGGTCTTTGTCTGTTGTGCATGCGGTCCCCCATAAACTAAGGCAAGAATGGTCTCAGTGTTGAATGTGCTGCAAATGCTTTGTGTAGAGAGTTCACTTATCATGTAGTTAGTGTAAATGATGTTTCTTCTGGTTATGCCTAATATGGATTACTGACACATTAGGATGGGAGAATAAGCTACGAAGAGTTTGCGGCAATGATGAAAACAGGAACGGATTGGAGAAAGGCGTCTCGACATTACTCGAGAGGGAGATTCAATAGCCTAAGCATCAAGCTAATGAAGGACGGATCTTTGAACCTAGGCAACGAATAGCAGTAAGCCCGCATTAGATTTTTAATAGAATTTGTCTCTCACGTCACGTCCTCCCTTCACGTCATGGACTCAGAATTTAATCTTTTGTTTTGTTGTAAATCTTTCGTTTTTTAACTTCTTTTTTTTGGGGTGATTTATGCATCTGTGTTCTTTTTTTTGTATTGTGTTTGTGTGTTGTTTAGTTTGTTGTGGTAGAAAGGCCAAAGACATGAGAATCAATGTTTTGATGTGTAGAAGAAAAAACAACGATCTTTCTTGTAATGATGTTGTAATATTCTTTTGTTGGCCTTAACCTCTTTATTGATATGAACAAGACAATTCAAACTTTTGAATACATCAATCCAAGCATATTCATGAGGCTGATTTCAAATTTAACAGGAAAGCTACCTAGTAGTAGTCCCTACTATCCTTGTCTCAACTCTTAGACCATCAACATCAAGTGACTGACCACCAGCAAGGCAGCAAGCCACCTATATTATTGGCCTGCAAAGCTATCAAAATATCAATCAACGTCCACAAAGCGATGCAGTTCAGGATCTAGAATAATCCAACCAACTCTATTTTGTCCTAATGAGCCTTCCTTTATTGGAGACGAATCACTCATCTTATAGGACAAAGTAATAACAAATTAAACGTCACTTGCTTTCTTTACAAAGTTTGCAGTAACAGACTACATCAATCATTTTTCAACAAGATTTGAGCGTCAAGACTCAAGATGTTAAACTTTAAAACCCATTTCAAAGAAGGAAACATATCAAGTCCCGGAGAAAGCGGTTTATTAAATAATTATGCAGACTATATTGGAAAGGCTTGCAAGGGATCTTCAACATGATGCAAGTAAATCTGGTCAGGCGTGGATCTTCATAGGACGGCTCAGGTGATGCAGTTAGGCGTAGGTCTTCATAAGGCAGGTAGTATTGTCAGTTGTAGAATCGTCTATGTAATCTTTCATATATCATAATTGTAAGATCGTAATAAATCAGCGTTAAAAAAAATAATACCAATATCTTGAAACTTGCCAAAATTAAGTTTTCACAAACTTGTAAGGTTATGTAATTGATACTAGAAGAATCAGCCACATGGAGCCAATAAGTATTATATGTTATCTATTATATTAAAATAGAAGTCACAGCTTCACTTAATGTGTGTTATTTTTTTCAGTAGAACTTTTCTATATTATCATGTTTCATTTATATCTTAATTTTTGAATCACTAATGATCACAAAATCGCATAAAAACCTTCAAAGTGGCAGCCATTTATACTTTAAATTCTGAGAGTATTTTATAAGCACTTTAAATTTCCAAAGTGACACTTGTATCAAAACAAACCTTCAATCTGGCGTACTTGTACATCAAATCAAAATGGTTAACAGTACTGTTCAAAATCGTTGATGTGTTTTTTTAAAAAATTATTTTATTAATAAAATAATATAAAATACAGAAAATATAAAAATTCATAAAAAAATTCAAAACAAATCATAAAAGTCATTAAAATTTTACAAATATCAAAAAATTCACCCAAAAAATTAAAATAATTTATTAATAAAATAAATATAAAATAAATAAAATATAAAAAAATTATAAAATTCAAAACAAATCATAAAAAGTCATAAACATTTACAAAAATAAAAGATTTACAACAAATATTTATATTATTTTGTTAATAAAACAAGTATAAAATACAGAAAATATAAACTGGCACCCTCAAGCTATCATTAGTATCCATTCTTCCATTTAACAATCATGAACTTTCCCAAATCCAACCAACACACATACAGAACATAACAGATAAAAGAATCCAAAATAGCAACCAGTCTCTGGATTATGATTACTCTAATTCAAAGAAAAAAAATCATTATCTTCAAATGATTCTTGTGAACCAAATCAAGTAAATAATATAAATATTTTTTGTGATTTTTTTTGTGAATTTTTATGAATTTTTATGATTTTTTTTGAACTTTTGTATGAATTTTTATATTTTCAGTACTTTTATATTTATTTTATGCATAAAATGATTTAAATATTTTGTGATTTTTTTGAGTTTTGTGAATTTTAATGATTTAATGATTTATTTTGTAGTTTTTATGAATTTTATATTTTCTGTATTTTTCTATTTATTTTATTAATAAAATAATTAAATTTTTTTTGGTAATTTTTAATTGTCTTGTGAATTTTAGTGATTTTCATGATTTGTTGTGAATTTTTTATTAATTTTAATATTTTCTGTATTTTATATATATATTATCGATAAAATAATTTTAAAAAAAAATTGGTGAATTTTGCAAATATTTAGTGACTTTTATGATTTTTTTGAATTATTTTATGAATTTTATATTTTTTATATTTTTATATTTATTTTACTAATAAAACAACTTAAAAAAATACTACACGTCATCGGTTTTGTACAGTACCGGTTACCGTTTTTACTTGATGTACAAATAAACCAGATTGATAGTTTATTTTGATACAATTGTGGTTTTAGAGGTTTAAAATGTTTGTGAAATACTCTTAGGGTTTAAAGTGTAAGTTGACTGCCACCTTAAAAAAAATTTTATGTGATTTTCCCCTAAATAATATACCAGTCAAACATCATAACAAATCTATCCTATTAACCACTTCGTTTTGTGAGAACATATTGACATCAATAATTAGTCACCTAATATATACATACAAATTAAATAATACAGTATCACATTACAGAAATCAAAATCTGTCATCATGAGTGAACTCCTAACGATGCGAAAACTTTGAAACATATATGAACTTGTCGTGCTCTCTAATGATCCATCGTTCATCAATCATCACCCAAAAAAAATATTATAACAGAAATATTGAATCACCTAATAAATACATACAAAACCATTATTAATGAATCACCTTAAATATTTTAAAATCTGTCATCTCAAAATGAATTCTTTATGGTGCCGCAACCCAACACATAAGAACTTCGTGTGATCTCTAAAATAATCCCACCTTTTTTAAGGGCGGATCAAATCTACTTTAATGCTAATTGTGATAAACCTACGGAATAAATGAGTTGGTTCTCTGATAAACCAAATCAGATTAAAGAATTCATTATGTTAGTTGATGGATAATGGTTCTAATTGTACCTACCCAGCATTTGTAACTAAATATGAGTTATGTGCTCTAAACTATTGTAATGGATCTTGTAGCGGTAATTTGGATAACGGATATCATCCGGAGTTAGGTTTGAGCTTAAACGGATACCTCAAAACTATTTGAAAACCAATGGTTTTAAAACTGAAGTGACAACCACACCGGAAAAACTCTTGTCATACAAAACTTCTAGAAAAAGATATAAAAATATGAAATTTGTTTTTGTATTGTTCTCAAAAAATAAAAATGTCAAAAAAGTTTATATAAAAAACTATTTAAGAATTATTTATTTTTATATATCTCTAGAGTAGGGGTATAATTACCATTTAGCTCTTTAGTGAAATTTTGTTTTGGTCATTTTGACTCTTGGAGTTTATTTTGTGACACAATTATTTTTGAACTATTCTAAGGTATTTCTCATGATATAAATTATTATTTATAAATCTTCATGTTGTATATATTATGTTATATACATCTAATATTCTTTATGTTAGAAATGTTTTGATTGTTTAAATAATAGTGTCTTCTAATGATGTGTTTATGTTGGATCACCACCATTCAACTATTAATTTTTAACTTTACCTTAAATTTAGTACTATTTTAAAATTAGCTTTAAATGATAAAAAAAATTTCATAAATACCTGTGGTTTATTGTGAAAAAGATAAAATTAACCCTCCTAAGAATTTAATTAGACGATTATGCTATTTAATACAAAATTATTAAAGCATTACTTAAATTTGATAAATTTAATCTCCTATACATATTATATGAAGATATTTTTTAAAAAATATAACCTCCTAATATGTATTAATTATATTTTAATTTTGGTGAGTTGTCAACATCTTACATCACTACCATGCTTACATAACAGAGTTACAATTAATTTAGGCAAACCTTAGACCAACCTTTTATTTTTTAAGGAAATTTATTAGCCTCGTATATAATAAGTGATGTCTCTCCTTATGACCACTAATTAATTTTGGTAAGACCCATTAGGGAAAAAAATATTTCTCAACATCACAAAATAAAATATATAAGCATCAATACTAAATTGAGTATTATGTACAAGATTTTCCGTATGTTTGTATGTTAAAGAATATATATATATATATATATCTTTATATTTTATACAATAAAACAGACTTGCCTCTCTCCTCGTTAAGCCACGTCATCAGGTAGGAGAAGGCAAATCTCGACACGTGTCGACACCTGAGTGGTTCCGTGTTTTTTCTCCTGCTTTTGTTTCTTGCGTTGTTGATTACGAGAGTCTAATGTGGGCTTTATGGTATTTGCGCATGAAGCCCAAACCACAATTTCATTAGGGTTTTCTCCATTTTCTTCTCGCGGCGTGAGCTCACCAACGAACCCACGTATAGGCTCAGATCGCCGTTCCGATATACATAACGCCTCAGATCTCTATAAATGCGTTCTTACCTTCGTCCTCCAATTACCGGCTGAAGGTTCAACTACAAATATCCCACCTTTCGACGATGAATACCACAACTCAAACGAGATCCACAAAAATAGTTTGTTTAAGCAATCGATTCCGACAATGGCGTCTTCATACACTCTCCTTGCCGATTGGAAAGCCAGACGCTGCTCCCGGAGGTTCGGTCGTCTGCTGAGGTTTTGAGAGGCCAGAACCTTTGTTTCCCATTAACCTTGTCGACTATTAGATTCATTCTGATTTACTAATGTTTTATTTTACTCCTTTCCAACACTTATTCAAGGGTCCATTGGTGCGATTCGACAGCTGAGATTTAGGTAACGACTTGCAGAAGGCTCTGTGTTCACGCTAAGTGGATTTGATGTTTCGCGCAAAAACCCCAAATTCCGGTTATCTGATGCCCTCCTCTCCATATGGTTCAATGATGGAACTTCTTTCGAAAAGCGAGCAATGACCGTGAGGACCATACCAACGGAAATATTTCGATTTCCATCATACGACCAGTTACCAGAACTAGCAAACACCGGCAAACAGCTCCCTGGTATGTATTTGAAGTTTCAGTGTTGAAGTTGGTTTTTGTTAAAGCATGAGTTGACGTAAACCCGTTAGATAATTTATCAGACATCATGGGGGAGCTTAGTGCAATTAGGAGCACAATAATGCTTACTTTGCGTCTAGAAAGGCACTTTAGATTGTGTAATCTTCATTTATTATATATAGATACTTAACAAGTCTGACTTTGTAAGATAGTTTATGTGCAGGGATACAAGCGTTTGTGTTAGTATGTTTGACTCTCTGGCTCTTGCATTCCATAGCAAATTCGATAGCTACGGGAGAGAGCCAAGAATTTTTGCTGTAATAGATATAGTGACATCCTCTGTTGTGTTGATATCAGTGTCGTGGTTGTTGTTATATTAATCATTCAAGCATAAGTCGAGACCTGAATCAGATGTCTGGAGTATGGGTGTCATCACTTGCATTCTTCTCTGTGGAAGAAGACCCTTTTGGGGTAAGACACAAGACGTGATACTGAATGAGTTGTAGACAATAAAACAGGTAATGAGAAGAAAAAACATGACTTCGAAACAAACACACGGGCAACGATTACAAGGAAGCCAAAGATCTTGTGAAGAAGTTGTTGGCAAAGGAGTCATGAGCACGGTTAACAGCAGGTGAAGCACTATGAATGTGATTCTTAATAGCCAATGTTTATGTTTGTAGATTTACAGTTTTTGTATTTGGTTTGTTGGCGTTTTGCAGCACACGCATGGGTGAGAGATTGTAATAGACATCTGTTCTTGTCAACATACATCAGTTTCTGAAGTTAGCCGGCTTAAGCAGATTGCTCTGAAGGTAATCAAAAAGAAACAAAGACAGAGATTGTGTTTCATATTCATGAGTTTTTTACTTAACTGAAGTGTGTTTTTGAACGGTTCAGGAGACGACTAATGATGATGATGAGCTGGATGATCTCATAGACCAGTTTGGAGAAGTTAATATGTAGAGATTCCATATCACACAAAGTCAAGAATGATTCCATTAGTCTTGTGGAGATGAGGCAGGTAAGAAGAAAACAAGACTTGCGATGCAAGTAAGCGATTCAAGGCAATAGTGCGTAAACTCATTAGCCATATTTCACAGGTTCTTGTGAAAGATAGTCCTTGGAAGCTCAATGATGCAAGATTAGCTGCAATTCTTCAAGGAGTAAGTCTGCTCACTTTCCACGTTTTGTTTTAAAAATATTCAAAAATAAAATATCCGTCTTTGCGGATCGATAGCAACACTTATGGGTTAGTGAACTACGCTGAGTTTGTGGTCGTTACTTTACATGTTAGTCAACTGGAGGAGCATGACTCTGACCAGTGGGAGTAGTGGTCATGAGCAGCTTTCGAGAAGTTTGACATTGCCAGAGATGGGTTTATAACATCTGAGGAACAAAAAATGGTCAGGCTCACATCTCTTATATTCACCTCGCTTTTAATTATCGTTTAATCAAGTTTCCACCTTTGCATCAAACGGGTTTGAAACGCTCTATAGAATCACTTCTTGCAGAAGCTGGCGTTAATGAAGATCGGAGAATCAGCATTCATGAGTTTCACAAACTCTTGAGATCTGCAATCCTCCAGGTAAAAAATAGTCAAAAACCATCATGGTTACCAGCTTTCTCGAAAAATGTAAATCACTTTCGCAAATAGAAATATGAATATTAGATTTTCTACTCATAGACACAAAACATTTGTAACAATCACCATATGATTCAAGAAGATCTTATACAGACTAGATGTTATTTTGTATTTGTTACCAAGGAACACCCATGTGGTCAGAAGGTTTGGGATTGTTTTCCCGACTTGAGCAGATGATTTTGTATTTTTTATTTGCTTGTGATGGTAAAATACATAGTTACACATAATTCACATCATCTCAAGTTTGTTTTACTTGAAAGAGAATTTCAGAGCTTATGAACTTAATATGTTACTTACGTTAGCAAAGGAACTATCTTGAATAGCTTGAGATGATGAGTAACTATTAGATGAGATTTCAGTGTTTCCCGAGTTATCTTTCTTCTCTTACGAGAAACATCCTGCATGAAAGCAACTAATACCAGTCCCTGAATATATATATAGGGATGTTCATAGCACATGAAGAACTTGCTGGTCAAACCTAATGAAAAAAGCACTCACCTCTTGATCTGAAGAAGAGGCATGTAATTTAAGCTCAAGCTCTAAACAAACACCATCTTTTTAATCTGATTGGTTACTGTTCCTCATAATATCCAAACCTAAAGAGTTTATTTTACAATCTTGTTTGTTTCAAGCATACACGACCATCGTTTCATTAACATACAGTTTTGGATATTCATTTAATTTTCAAAATAAAAATATAAATATTTTTCCTCATTTCCAAATATTTTCCATAGCCAGAATTAATTTCTTCCCAAAAATAAAATAAGAAGAATATATGAACAAAATTTCGTTACACATTTAAATTCAGTTTAGTGACTTTAGTCTCTAAAATAAAATTTCAAATAATATTCCTTAGATATATTGTCCATATGGTACTTAATAATATAAATATGTTCTTTAAACTAAATATCAGCTTTACTTTATGCTTAAATTCTAACAAAATTAACTCTTATATGTTTATCATCTTTTTATTTACTTTTATTGAATCAATTAGTCACGGCCACTTAGGCTAATCCACTTTCAACTAAGAAACTTCAAAAATAATTAATACACTATGATCGCTAGCCAAAATCAAATAAATCGGAGGAAAATCATCTTCTTTCAACATATTTTAATTTTCATTTTCTTGAATATATTTTTTTTACTAAAAACATAAAAGAATTGTAAATTCAGGTAAAAATAAAACATACAAACCCGGCGCGTAGCGCCGGAATACCACTAATATATAATAGAGTTCTTTCTCTCCTGGTAAGGATATCTAGGATTCCAAGTCAGAAATTCTGTCTCTGTACGCGTGACACGTGTTAAAGGAGAATGAAACTCATCGTTTCATTAATTCTGTATTGTGATGGACTCTGTCGTGGGCTTTAAACGTGAAATTGTGTGTACGGCCCAGACAAATGGATTTTGTCTCTAACCCTAATTCTACAGACGCGAAGCCATGGAGTTCTGATTCCCCCCTTCCTTTTATGGCGGGCAGTGACGCCTGATATATATATATCAAATACTAAGTTTCTTTATATTCCGTATGTTCTTAAAATTCTTTTTCAACCCAAAAATCATTCTTTTTCGACATTACTAAAAAATATTTTTACTCAATTTGGTAACACACACACACACACGAGTGTAGAATCATGTTTCGTCTATATTATTTACAATTTGTTCTCCACTCTCTATTGTATATGTACCTGCAATTCACTCCATTCTTTGTCACATTCACAATCGTAAAGTGATCCGTATGTAAAGCAGTTAGCTAACTTCAATGCTTCGTCACCTACATATAGATTTTTTTTTTTGTTAAAGTCCTACATATAGATATAGTAACAACTAAAGGTTATCATCCTTACATAAACACAACATTAATCAAAATTTCAGTCCTGATATGTTATAATTTCCTTCTCATAACATACGAACATAATGCTTTAAACAGTATATAATAGGTATTATCAGACTTGAATGGATATTGGACAACACGAACGAGGACCTTTCTCGAATTTGATTTACCAAATATGTATTTAAAGTTTTCGGCCGACTATTTTCTAGAATAAAGTTTGGTTCGGCCCATCACTAAGCAAAGTATTTAATCAGATTAGCCAAAAATAAAAAATCATTCGATTTGATAGAAAATTGTATATAATGAACGATCAAATATAGTGTTTGTTTTTTTTAATACAGTGTCCATTATATATTGTTTGCTCCGCTTAAAGCGTGGATTTTGTCCTAGTATACTAGCATATAAACAGATCCGCTTAGTAACTTTCAAATTTACCGAGCGTCGATAACCGAGAGAGTGATTTGGTTCACTGTCCACTCATCGTCACCCAGTTTACTTAATTCAGCGCCAAGAGGACCTCTGCCAACGCAAAATGCTGGCTGTTTAGGCTCAGGAAGAGTCGTAGTTTCGCTTCCAAGCATCACCATTACAGACGACATGGCTGGTCTGTCTTCAGCACGTTCTTGAACACACAAAAGACCGATATGTACACATCTTAAGATTTCATGCATCTTGAACGTTGATGATGCCGAATCTATTATGATTGGATCTATGATGTCTAGCCCTTTTCTTTCCTTCCAATTCCTCCACACCTGTGCATAATAATGGGATCTTTTTTCTTTTTGTAATAATCAGATTAAGAGTACAGAAAAAAAGATCGAATTCAAGAGGTTCTCAGCTTACACAACCGAGGAGACTAAGGTCACCACTTGAGTTGTAAAATCCTGTACTCCTCTTGCCACTTATAATCTCAAGAAGCAAGACCCCGAAGCTAAAGACATCCGACTTCACCGAGAATATCCCATTCATTGCATATTCTGGAGACATGTAGCCACTGCATAATGAAGATTAAACTCATATATTATGAGGTTGTTTTAAGTTTGGATTAAGAAAAAAAATCATTGTTGTTTTGGCGAATTATTTCTTACTAAGTTCCAACCACCTTCCGGGTATTAGCTTCTGTCTCATCCCGTCTAAAGATCCTGGCCATCCCAAAGTCCGAGATCTTTGGAATCATATTTTTATCAAGCAAGATGTTACTTACTTTCAAGTCTCTATGGATGATCCTAAACCGTGAATCTTGGTGAAGATATAATAGTCCTCTTGCAATACCATTTGCAATATCAAATCTCAGTTGCCAATTTAAGTTGGAGCGTCGTTTTTTGTCTACAAATTGGCACAGCGGGAAAACGTGTTAACTTAGATGTTGAATTGTTAAAATAAGATGTTTCAGTCACAAACCAAAGAGATGAGAATCAAGGCTTAGATTCTCCAGGTATTCGTAGATCAACATCTTCTCCCCCTTATCGACGCAACAACCAAGAAGCCGGACAAGGTTTATGTGCTGCAGCCTTGCAATTAGTCTAACCTCATTCTTGAACTCATCTGTCCCTTGCAAAGACATTTTTGATAATCTCTTTACCGCAATTTCTTTCCCGTCAAGTAACCTTCCCTATCACCAGACATTTGACTATGCAATGAAACCTTGTGCCGTGATAATTCTGAATAAATTTTGAATTACTTTTTTTACCTTGTAAACAATACCAAAACCACCTTGTCCAAGCTTGTTGGTGGTAGAAAAATTGTGTGTTGCGGTGGCAATAGCTTCAAAATCCATCAATGGAAGCTCTAGATCTTCTGTTTTCATATCGCCTGATGTGTGTCTCTTGCTTGATATTACCACCTCATTCATTATCGAATCTTGGCTTGTTACTTAATCAAATGTTCCATTCAGACAAAAACAAAATCAAGACATGACTATTAAAATTGACAGATATAAATAAAGGAAATGAAAGTTGTTGACTTACCAATAGGCTTTGGAATTGCTATTGATTGCTTCTGCTTCCTTTTCCAAAAGCGGAAAATGATAAAGCTTAGAAGAAGCAAAATGCTCACCCCAATACTCAAACCTAGTATTATATTTCTCTTTTTGGTTCTCTTGTCCTCTGCAACAAAAAACGAGGCATGCATTTTCTTCTGAGTAGATGTCAACACAAAACGAAACTAATTAAAGAAACAAATCCTACCCAAGTATAGTTTGTTATATTTAATAAAGAAACAAAATACTGCTTTAAGACTTTTCTATCAGAAACAATGGTAAACCTAAATAAAATACTTGTTATTCGATCTAACTTACACCATACTAATCTTAGTTTTTATGAATAATATAGTAATCAGATGTTTTGCTAAGCGCCTCAATTAATATTCATACGTCAACTTCTTGAGAACTTTAAGAAGTGTGTTAGAGGGAGAAAAGAAAACTATAAAACATTTGATTAAATTCAAAGTCTGATAAACAAACAACATTGCAAAATTTAACTCATGTTAATATACTAAAACGTCTTTACTTTAGAAATAATGCAATAGAAAAATGACCAAGCATTAGCAATATACTTGGTTGAGTAAAGCGTTCGGGATCTAGTCAGACACCTCTTGGCCAAAAAATGAAAGAAAAAGAAAAAAAAAACTAACCTAGATCAGCAGCTGCTAGTCTGACAAAGAGATCCTGACCTCCCTTAGCAAAGTTTTTGATATCAAAAATCTCTCCTGTCCAAATCACACAACCTGACCCGCCATTACGGATATCCGTACTAGCAAATGCCGTACAGTTACAGTCTTTTAGACACCTCTCTTCACATTCTTTCAACCCAATCCTTCTGTCCACAGTTGTCGCCGTGGTATCCGGCAATTTCATCTTCTTTAACCGCACAAACCCGTCTCTACCGTCACAGCTCAGCCTTGTCTTTCTAACACAACCAGCGGAATCATCTCTCAAAGTCCAAGGTTGCTCATTTCCAGGGCCAAACCCTTTGATACAATTACAAATCGGTGAAGTGTTTGAATCGCAGTAACCGTAACTCCCACACTCTTTGTAGTTGTCGCATAGATCTTTTGGTGAGTACCATAACTGTTTCCAACTCTGTGCTGCCTCAATCCAAGTTAGTCGTTCAAGTTACCCCGCGGAGCTTAGTCTTACTCTCTCGTAAATATTGGTTTTGGTAATCAGGTATGAGTAACTCACTTCTTCATTAGTCGCTGTGAAATTGTAAATTATGTAGTCAAGTGGTTTTGTCTCAGCTGAGCTGCTAAACCGGACTCCGTTCCAAGGACCGCTCCGGTATATTATGGAGTCTTTGCTGCATACGTAAAACTCAGGGAATCCTTTGGTTTTCAGTTTAGTAAAGAAATCTCCGCTTGATGGATCATCTGGAGTTTTCCAGGATCTCAAAAGCCTATCGCGTCCGGTTTTATGATCCCAACCGAGTCTCATCTCCGGCATTAAAGTATCTGTCGGAAAATCGAAACTCTGCCACAAGAACCCATCTGGATTGTTATTAGTATTATTCAAGTGTCTTAGAACAAAATTACCGTTATCGAGAAGCTCGGCAACCACTGGCGATCTTACTTCTCCCTCGGTCAAATTGGTCGACCATACAGGTTTATCGGATTGGTCGAATATGACAAGATTATTGTCGGAGATGTTGAGAGTTCCACTGGAATTAAGGAGAGGATTGTCTCTGTTCGCAACCCATACGTAGGTTCTTGTGGAGACTTTCTTGTACCAAATCCCGAGAAACCAACGAGAACTTGATGGAGGATTGAAGAAACCAAGCTCGAAGATTTCACTACGAGATAGAATGGTTTTGTTGCTTGAGATGGTGAGAGATTCTGTAGCCGAAAAAGAGTTGGCAGAGACAGAGAAAGCATGAAACAATATTAAAACCAAGAAGATGACCATGAGGACAACGGTGTATGTATTGTAGTAGGTCGATACACTTATCATCTCTCAACACCAATTTGATTATGTTCTTGCCTGTTTTTTCTTCTCGACAAACTTTTATTTATGTACATATATTTTAGAATTTTTATCACTGGAGATTTCGGACATGCCCTCTGTTAAATGTGTGAACGTTATTCTCTTTGTAATAATGCCAATAATATTTCCTTGTCAGCTTGACTAACTATTGGTCTTCTTGTTGGCATTTATAATATCAATGGGGTTGACCTAGCAATTGCCGTGTCGTTTTTGTTATTTTTAATTTCTTTCAAACCTTTTTTTTTATCTAAGTCAATTCGTTTAATTTCAAATTTATTTTTAGATAGGCTTTTTGTGCTTTTAAGAGATAAGATAACTTCTTATATATTAAAATAGAAGTCATGACTTTTTTCATGTGTGATATTTTATTTTGGACTCTCCACTAGAAAAGTCATTAGATTAAGTTGTTATATCATTTAGTTTCATATTAATATCACATTAAGTCCCACATTGCCAACAACAATTACATAAATAAAAAATGTCTATGTTTTAAGAACATAATCAAACCTTTATATATGCAGTCATAAAAGAATCAAACCTTTATATATTATATACATCGTGACTTCTATAATAAACCTTTCAATCAAACGCTATATGATTTCAAGTCATGTTTATTCTGCATGTTTACTATATCTATCGTTTACTCAAAGTTGTTTCATAGACATTTTAAGCAGATCTCTGAAACCACTCTAAACATTAGCATATATGATGGTATCAATGTTGTGTCCAAGAACGAACATGACTTGAATTGTTACTAATAATGTTTTCTGTTATTGCTCGTGTCATATATATATTAGTCCTTTTTGTTCAGGTTCTGTTAGCATGCACAAGTCTGACTTGTAACGTTACTAGAATAAGAAGCAATTGACTTTTTGTTAATTTCCTGTACTATTATCCATATACCTTTATCAGTACAGTATACATTTGGAGAAGACGAAGTCGACGGAGTATTCAATAAGAAAACAGAAATTATTGCATCAATTATATGGGTATATTCTTCTAACATAACCCAAATTAATTTGGTCTACATTAAAAAACGAGTAATTAATATACAAAAATTTCGGTTTTCGTAACCATTTTTGTTAACTATCCAGTTAACCTTAGAGAAAATCTTGCCAAATAGTTAACAATATCTTCAAACTGAAGTATTCCCCAAATCGTGCTCAAATATCCATATATATCACCCATTTATTGATTACAAAATAAAGTATATTATTTTTTTTACTAAAATAATAGGTTGTATATTCTTGAGAAGGAGCAAGTTGTTCGTGATATACAAACCGTATATTCTTACTAAAATAATACCTAGGTGATATTTAAATTACCCATGCATTTTCAAAACATGTGTTCAAAAACATGTAAGTGCAGATATTTTGAGACCAGCGTGACAATCTGAATGTTTGTGTATATTTTGTTTCATATAGTATTAATACAGAACAATATATAAAAATTATATATATATATATATGGCTGAACATATGAATGGTGTTATCTCTGGTTTTATCATTAACAGCTATTAAAAAAAAAAAGGTTTTATCATTAACAATCACTAGAGATTGATTCGCACATCTTCGCGGTTAATGGTTCAAATATTTATATACATTGATAATTGTTTTTATAATTAATGTCATATATTTTTAGATGTGTCATAATATAAGTAGTTATATTCAAAAGAGCTGGACCGAATCGGATAATATGGTTATTTTTGGTATAAATATCTGAAACCGTTTCAGATACATTTGTTATTTAGATATTTTTAGGTTTTTATACATCAGAACCGAACTCATCCAGACTCAAAAAACCAAACTCAAAACTCATACATAAATTTATAATATTCAAGTGGGACATAATTTCAAAAAAAAAAAAAAATAGCTGAAATGAACAAACCGTACCTAAATAGATAGTCAATGTTCATGTCTAACTGATTTTATAAACTAATAAAAAGAATTCTTGTATGAATTTGGCTAAATTAAATGAAATAGAAATAGTTTTTTTTATTTAGTAAAATAACTATGTGGAGTGAAAAATTAAGTGACAATAAATGTTATACATTTTTATTGTTTTGATTTAAGTTATTATTTTATTCACAAAAATATATTTTATTACATTTTTATTATTTTTGATTTAAGTTATTGTCTTGCTAAATCAAACGTATCTAACATACCACTTTCTGATTTCATCTAATTTTCATCCAAAAACTGATATCAACCACTAATACAATTTACAAATAACTAAAAGACATAAAAACCATAAATTTAAAAATCTATGAAGTTATAATAACACCCGCCCGGTTGGGCGGGTCGAGATCTAGTTACAGATTAAATGGAATGATGGACTGATGGCTATATCTAAAAAGGGGAAAGAAGTGCTAACTAAATCTATTTTATTAGCTTTTCCGACTTGCGAGTGCAACTTCAGGTAGAGCGTCATCAATCAACCTAAAAGAAGAATGCATTGGACATAGTGGAAAAACTTTGTTTGCCAAAAAAAGAGGGTAGAATGGTATTCGGTATGATCCATGAATTTAATTTTGCATTTCTTGCAAAACAATTATGGTGCTTGGTTCAATTCCAAGATTAGCTAATAGCTCGTGTTTTGAGAGAAAAGTAGTCTCAGTTCGCCATTGCGATAAAGTTCGACAGAAAACCCTTCTTAAGTATAGACACGCATATCATCAGCAAGGAATCTAATATTGCTCGGAATCAGACACAAGATACATTCTGGATATGCAGTTAGAGTATGGAAAGATCATTGGATTCCTACAATACCAGCTAGACCTGCACGGCCAAATGTCCCGATGGCGCATCGAGAATGACAATAAGTGGTTCATCGGTTTCCGTTTTTCGGCCTAATGTGGTTTTTAGCCAGTTTGATTTCCCTTGGGTTTAATCGTCAACCCAAACCGGCCATGTATCCAGCTCATGGTTGAACCCGGTTCGACCACCGGTCTGGTATTGTGTTAAAAACACTGCTAAAAACCCAAAGATGGATCCATTCGTGTTTGGATTTTGGTAAGATCACATATTTACGGTGATCAAACCTCTCTTTTAAAGATTGCAAAATATATATAAAATCATATTTCATAATATATTTCTATTTTAAACCATCATGTATGTGGTGTCGTACACATATCATGGCTTTTACCTTTTTCTCATCCGATAATAATTTTGATTTATCGATGGTTTATAAAAGCCCATTTTCTCTTAGGTGTATTTTTTTTTATCAAACCTTACTTTTATAAAATTCTTACTCTCCATCATTGGAGAAAGTTATTACAAGGAAGCTAATACAACATTGAAAGATAGGGGCATACAAAGCGCTTAAACAACTAATGATGTCGAGACATCCTCTAATCTCAGCGACCATCGAGCTGTAAAGTGAGATGAAGCATTAGAAATTTGAGACCACAATCAGTGATATAAATCCCAAAACTGAAGCAGCAACAAGTGCACAATCAACAATCTTCAACATAGCTACAAAGCCTTTGATTAGAACTTCAATGTTAGAAGTATCTCTAATCTTCAACAGTACATTCCCTACACCAAAGCCACATAAAGTAGATGATGAAATTAGGAGAAGAACAAATTTCATAAAAGCGGAAACTGGGCAGTAAATAACCCGATTCACATGATGAGTGAATATGTGAGGCATCAATCTATTAAGCTGCCACTGAGCACAAAAGGACTTCAATACCACAAAGATGGAACTTCATACCGCAGCAAAGGGACTCATAATGCAGTAAAGGGGTGCACCAAGGCGAGTAACAGAGATAGATTAAAGGAGAGTTCAAGATACGAAAGCATTGATATCAACTCATCTCTCAATATTAAGTTAAAAAATCTCTGAGATAACACCTGGATTGGAAGAGGAAGAGAGACGGAGATGGAGATGGGGATCGAGCAACCAATTGTTGAATCAACAAACACAATGACAAGCATAGTGAACCCGAGAGGAGGAAATATGAAATTGCTGAGAGAGAACCAGTAAGGACTCCAATCAATGCACCAGTAAAGGAACACACTGCATATTGCAGGAGACAAGCACTTTGAGACAAAACTTGTGTCATCAACATACACAAGATAAATAACTCCATCAGGTACGTCAGGAGGATCCAGTGGTTTTGGCAGCGAGCGAGCTTCAAGCGGAACAGGGGAAGACGTACTCGGTGGCGGATCAGGAGGAGGACGGAACTGGAGTCGCGGCGAAGGAGACAGAGGGCGAAGTCGAGACGGAGGGTGGAGTCGCGGCGGAGATGAAGATGGAGGGTGGAGTCGAGATGGAGGGCGGAGTCGCAACGGAAGAGGCGGAGCCTGGCGTCACGACTGAAAAGACGACATCACCAAAGGAGCCATGAGAAGGTTGAATTGTTTCATACGAACCTTAGATTGGAGCGACAAGAGGACTAAAGGCAACGACGGTGGCTTCAAGAGAGGAGATCTTCTTCTGTTCCATACATAGCTCAGATGAAAAAAGTAACAGGGGAAAAAGATTCAAAATTTGAATCTAGATCTAAAATCTGCAGAGCGAATTCTCTCTCTACATTTTCTCTCTTCTCTTCGACTTTTCTTTCTCTTAGGTGTATCTTTGCACCTACTGCCTGTCATATGATTATTTAGAGTCCTATTCAAAAATGTGGGCGTCTAGCCGATTATCAGGACGCCTAGACGCTCGAGGTGAAAATAAGACCAGTTTGAAAACTTAATCAGCCGCTTAAACTAACTAATCGACCGACTAAACCAACGAATCGGCTTAATACCACTTCATTTTGACTTTTTACCTATTTGTTTTTTAACTGTTGATAAGTTTTGGGCTTTTTGAGTAGCCAAACTTGCGAATCTTACGTTCATGCGGTGCGTTAATTTATAGGCACACAATTTAATGTATTTATAATTTAATGTTTTTGTAAAATGTTTGCTAGGCCTACCATAGCTGCCCGATTAGCCCCTAGCGTGATTCAGAACATGGATTTCCAGTAATATTAAAAGAAATTATTTTGAGCTTTGTCAAATTTGAAATGATAATTGCATTCATAAAATAGAAATATAAATACAAATATATAGTAAAAAAAAATTTGTATTTCATAATTTAAATGAAGAATTTAAAGGCAGAAATTTAAAAGGATTAATTTAAAGACATAAATTAAAGGTATAATTTAAATGAAAAAAATTAAAAGATAAAATTTAAATAATATCTGAAGCAGAATCTACCATATGATCCAAGGAGACATAGTATACCATATTGATCATTTAATAATTTTTTGCCTCTCTTATGATCTGAAAAGAAATAGCTTAGAAAATTCTCAGAAGAAAAGCCTACCACGTAATCTTTTGATAGTGAAGACATAGTATACCATAACGATAAATTAGGGAAAAAATACCTATCATTCCGAAATAATAAACGAGAAGGCAGAACCATCACTCTGTTGGTATGAGACCTTTCATGCTGATAACATGTTGTATTATATCAGGTGAGAGTTTATAACTTTTGTATTTACGAAACCTAACTGTATCCGAACGCCATTCCTAATTGTATCACTAATCATGCGATTTTTATGTTGGTTTAAAAGCATAGAAGAAAGAAGCCCATGAAAGCCCAGTAGAACGCTCGAGCCCTAATGTCATCGCGCCATTTGACGTAACAGAGCAGCCATTTTCTTATTATTTGGGGTTTTTTTAAACAAAACCTTTAAGCCTTATCTCTTTCCCTCTTAAGAAGTTCTACGCCATGGGAGACGAAGACAGAGCTACTCTCACATTTCACCGTATACCTTCCCTAAACTCCTCCATACTCACCTCTTCTCCCTCCAAATCCAACACCGTACAGTTTCGCCGCCGTGTTTTGCGGAGTTCAGCTCCGGGAGATGTCGGTTTCGGGAGTAAATTCGCCTGCATTACCATGGCGGAGAAGTGCGAGCAGAGGGAATTCTCTCCCACGCCGGCGCAGCTCTTGAGCAACCCCCTTGCTATCCTTGCTCTTGTTCCCAAAGATGCCGCCATCTTCGCGGCCGGTGCTATTGCCGGAGCTGCCGCTAAAACGGTTACGGCTCCGCTTGACCGTATCAAGCTTCTTATGCAGGTTTAGTGTATTAAATAATTATTACAGTAATAGTTACGGTTTTACTTATAGCTTAAGTCCGTTCATGCTTCTAACGGAACAATGGTTTTATCTTGTAGACACATGGTATACGAATTGGACATCAGAGTGCAAAGAAGGCAATAGGTTTTGTCGAGGTATGTTCATGTACTTCCGTCTCTGTCTCCTTGACATAGTCTAATGAAAAATTGGTCTTTTGGCCTAAATGGTTAAATTTACAAAAAAAAAACAAATTATATATAGCCATTATATTATCTTTAAAAATTATAAAATTATTTATGATCACTAAGATCTCAGGGTTTACCCTGCTCTGTTGCTACTTAGTATTTTCATATTCTACTAACTGATGCAAGAGTTGTTGGAAGTGATTTTCAGGCAATTACTCTGATAGGCAAAGAAGAAGGGATGAAAGGTTACTGGAAGGGAAACTTGCCTCAGGTGATAAGAGTATTGCCTTATAGTGCGGTCCAGCTTTTGGCTTACGAGAGTTACAAGGTGCGTCTGTGTCATCACGAGCTTATGAGCTTCTGTGAGAGTTAATTTGTTTTGTAATTGAAACTAACAACATTCAGCTTAAAGCAAGAAATATACACTTTTTTGGCTCTTGTCTCTGTAGTCACTTGTATCGTTATACTGATGCTTCCACATTTTTTGAATATCAGAAATTATTCAAAGGTACAGATGATCAGCTCTCCGTGATTGGAAGACTTGCAGCTGGTGCTTGTGCTGGCATGACATCTACCTTGGTGAGTTATTGTTGTTGCTCTTATTTGTTGGGGCTAAATTAGCTGTCATGAATAAGTATATTCTTCATTTTAGTTTTGGCATTCAAGTAACATTTGGTTAAGAGTATGCAATGCTGCAGCATGCTCCTTAAATATAGATATGTTAACTTATCATTTTGATTATTGCTTCTTGATTCCTATGCAGTTGACATACCCACTAGATGTTTTGAGATTGAGACTGGCAGTTGAACCCGGGTACCGAACAATGTCTCAGGTGAAATGGTTTTCCATTTTATCATTCCTCCTTAAGCTCTCATTCTCTAGTCCTTAACAGTCTTGCTCTCTTTTTCCTTGTTGTGCTGATAAATGCAGGTTGCTTTGAGTATGCTCCGGGAAGAAGGGCTTGCATCTTTCTATTACGGCCTTGGACCTTCTCTAGTAGGAATAGCTCCATACATTGCTGTTAACTTTTGTATTTTCGATCTGTGAGTCTACTAAACTTTTCATTCCATATGTGTCAAGTTTAAACCGTGGCTAATATACTTGTTTCTCCATAACTGAGAATAGGGTGAAGAAGTCTTTACCGGAAGAATATCGACAAAAGGCACAATCGTCATTATTCACAGCTGTTCTGTCGGCTGGTATTGCAACACTAACATGTTACCCTCTCGACACTGTGAGACGCCAAATGCAAATGAGAGGAACTCCATACAAATCTATCCCTGAAGCATTTGCTGGTAAATTGATATGTTACAAGCATGTTATTATATATGGAGCAAAAGACTTGAGTTCTGAGCTGATTCAGTTGTTTTACATCTGTCTGTGCAGGAATTATAGACCGTGATGGGCTTATAGGCTTGTACCGTGGCTTTTTACCCAATGCATTGAAAACTCTACCAAACAGCAGGTTAGACATCTTGAACACATAATTAGCAATTGTCAGTGCATTTATTTTTATGCTTCTAGGTTTTGTAGATTGGATCATATTTGGTGATAATAGTTCTGATCATTTCATCATCAATATATATGATATGTCTTAGGAACCTCACATTGCTAATAAGAACATGCCTACTAATTGTCCATTGCCGTTTTATGTTTATTTTGCAGCATTAGGCTTACAACCTTTGATATGGTGAAACGCCTTATCGCCACAAGCGAGAAGCAGCTTCAGAAGATCACCGATGATAATCGGAATCGAGACCAAACTTGACAACCATTTTCTTAACCTTCCTTGGAATATGAAAGTTTTGGAGCCGCTAGAATATTTTTCGCTGAGAGCGACTAGTTTTACATTGTATTTTGTCTTGTTTTTTTTACTTTTCTAGTTCATGTTTAGACCCTGCAGTTATACTTCTGCTTCTGGACCTGTTTTGTTGGAACAAAACTAAGAACTGTTTCGCTTTCTTAGGAAAAAGGAGGAAAAACACACACCATTTCGATCTATAGTTGTCCTTCTCTAGCTGCTCTTCCTACATAGAAACATTAAGCCAACCATATTATTCAGAAACCTAAAACTCACAACAAGACACAATGTGTCGTGTATAAACTCTGCATTGTTTAGAGGGAGGCTATTACCCATGGCAACATGGGCATTTGCCATGGGTCCATGGGACAAAATTTTATTGTGTTGTTGTTTTAAAGGTCTATTTCAATTTGTTAAATTATCAAAAAGACTCATAATTAAGTAAACCTAATTTATTTATAACATGACAAAACAATAAAAAATCTGTATATTCACAATTAGTTTTGAGATATTTTTTTTATTTGTTTCAGGTAGTGTTTTGAAAACCGGACCAGACGTTGACTCGGCATTGTAACTAGATCAATGGTAGGACCGGTCCAACTGGTTCAACTGGATTTTAAATTTTAATTAAATTTTATATTAAATAACTATTACATGTATAACATAAAATTATTTTTATAAAATTTTATATAATTATTAGAATCTAAAAATGATATGAAAACAAAAATAAAATTTTTAAAAATAATATAAAATGATGAAAATAATTTATTTAGATAGATACTTAGAAAAAAAACTTGAATTTTTTGTGAAATATTTTTAAAATTGGCAGTTTAAAAAAATACTTGAATTTAAAAAAATAAGATTTTAATATCAATCTTGATCACTGGTTTTAGCGAGTTTTACCGTTTGTTGACCGGGTTTGCCAATTTAACTCAAATCTGGTTTTTAGTATAACCCGGAACCGAATAGATGGCCGAGTCACGGTCCGACCAGAAGGTCTTGTCCAGCCGGCCGGTCTGGTCCAGTTTTCAAAATATTGGTCTCAGGTTTTAGAATTCAAGTTAAAATAAATACAGTGAAGAAAAATATAAAAAATATTTATAAAATGGTCAATATTCTGTGTTTCGCCCATGGCTATTATATTGGTTAAGACGGCACTGGGAGTGTTACCTCCTCACTAGCTTCATCTTCATCATTCACCTCGGGTATAGACTTTTCAGATTCATCACTACCTTTTTCCTGCCCCCATTTCAAGGATATTCATTGTTAGCCACACAAGTGTTTGTCTATGCGCCACATAGGGCTTAGGACTTGCAATGTTTTTGTTGTATGCTTTTTCATTCATATCCACAAGCTTTCCTCTTTGCAGCTCTCTCATATGGAGCTTTTCATTTATGTCAGTGACACTTTTTGATTCAAAGATCACAGTGATGTTTTTGGAGGTTCAAAGACTACAATATTAGTTAACTATATAAAATAACCAGAGTTGTTATAACTTTCTGGCAACATATGCAACCATGGATTAAATTAGTTTGCTAAAGCTCTCGGTAGAAACAAAAACATTAGTTTTCTCTAGTCATCTATAGAAGGTTGTTTTATGACAAACAAAGCAGGATTCTACTTTTTGTCCTGCAGATGACTACAGAACCATCCTTTCGACATAGAAAGGTAACTATTTTCATGAACAAAAAGATCTAGAAAGCAAGTCTTTCCATCACAGTATCAAAGAGGAAAGTTACACGCTCACAGCTTGAGACATTGACTTCCATTTCTGCCCTCCAACTTTCCCAACCTTCACAAGGGAAAGGGAAGGTAGAACAGAACTATGAGGATTTTATCATGAAAAGAACTAACTAAATACATGTAAATATTTCAAGGAATCTGCCAAATGCTTACAACAGAGACAACCTTCACATTTGGATTTTCTTTCTTGAAAGTTTTCCTAAAATATTCTCTAAAACAAATAAACCAACAAGTTCAACTTTAGAACATGAAATAAAAAACAGTATACCATGGAATGTTTTGTAGAAAGTTCAACAAGCATGCATCCAAGGATACTTACAGGAAGACAAAGAAGGCAGTAGGAGATCTTTTGGGTTTATTTGGGTTCTTTTGGCCTTCTTCTATTTACGAGTCTCCAGCTTACTAAGCTTCTCACCCGGTACCTTCCTCTTTTTTTTTTGATGAAATGTGAAATTTATTGATCAAGTAAAGAATATGCATTTACATTGGGTGAGAAAACTATAAGCTATGAGCTATACAAAGAAAATGCTCGAAAAGACCTATGTGTTATCAAAAACCTCAAACCAACGCTGCATCAACCCGGCTAGCTTATGATCAGGTTTGTATCGAAGAGAACTGATTCGGTTCCGTATGGCCTTGTCGATGATTCGGATAGCTTGCTCTGTACTGTGATAACCTTTCTGATGTCTACGATCGTTCCTCTCCTTCCACATGTAATGGATACCTTCCTCTTTCCCTTTTTCTGAAAATCATACATAAGCAAAACTTTTAGTTTTGGTTCCTTCCTCTTTCCCTTTTTAAAAAAAAATCAAACAAAACCAAAACTTTTAGTTTTATATTAGATATTGATAGAAATCCCTCCCATGAACCGGCACTCGAAGATTGGTGATGAATAGGCTTGATCGAAAACTCGAGCAAAGGAAGGTAGAATGGATTATGGAGTCGAAGATGATGAGATGGTCTTCAGAGACTGATTTGTGGAAGGATCAATCCATTGTGTAGAAGTGCCCTTGATCAAGAGAATGAACTATGGTTTCCGATCAAGGACGAGTTGCTTACAGAGAATGAACTCCTAACATTAAGATGTTCCGAAGAACAAATGATTCAACAAATTTAAAAGTAAATTTTATTAAAAAAGTTGAATGATTATTACAAAGCTTGCATATGCTTTTATATGATATGCAATGTGGTAGACAAAAGGTTTAGTCAAAATCTAGAAACTTGAAAACTCATAAATATAAAAGACTTGACCAGAATAATAGATGTCTTTGACTTAACCAAAAGTTTGACGGTTTTTGCTGAATGATTTTTCGGCTGGTCGCGTCCTTTCGTATGGTTGCTATGTATTGCCGTCAAACTAATATATTATACAACCATGACTTATATTTTTTTGTTGGATCTTTCTTTTTTTGGGCTGAAACATGTCCATAAACATATTTTCATAAATCATCAATTCCATCTCGTGTAAACCCAAGCCCATAAGCCAAACTCTCAATTGATATGTTTGTTGATGAATAGGATTGCATCAGATATCACAATCACAAGAGAAACTGCTTTAAAGTAAAAACCCGACAAATGTTTTCTAATGGATTCCTCTAAGCTATGAAAAATCCAAGTTTTCAGAAATTATTTCTCAGTTTTGATAACGAATAGTAGTCATTGACTATTAGTTATCTTTTTGTCGGTCTTCTAGATTTGTTCATATAGTTGCATGAGTTTTTTCAGTGATAACTAGCATCTGTTTTTGTTTATGGTTTTTGCTTTCTAAAATATTTTAATGAAGCTATATGAAGATCAGATGCTAGTGTTTTAATTGAAAAAAAACTTATTAATGTAAATGAACAAATTTAGAATATACGCAAAAAAAAAAGAACTAATGGTTAACGAATAATTTTCATTATCAAATAAAACATTTTTCGAAAACCAGAACTATGATGTGACAGTAAAGTTCAGCCAAAGAGATGAAAGATTGCATTAATCCCTCATCATACTTATTGATTGCAACTCTAAAAGAAGTAAAAACTCAAATCTAAAGAGAAAGAAAGAAAAATTGTTAGAGAGAAAGAAAGGATTGATGAATGTGTGATTTAAAAAAAACATTCACTAGTTAGTGTAAGGTCTATAGATCCCAAATGCTTTTACCTCAAGATATACAATGAAAGAATCAATTGATACAATAAGGATGTGATGGAAGTCACTTGCATGTCTAAGATGAAGCAAGATTTGGGCATCTAATCTTAGCATCCAATAAATGATAAAAATTGAAATTCCAAATTATACCAACACGAGTTTTTTCAATCCACAACTTATGCATATGCATTAATAACTTGAAATCAAAACCCAACACAAAAGTTCAAATTTGATCCGAAATGTAAATCTTGGTTTCAAAGAAATACATTAATGTGGCTTAATGGCTGCTAGTTCATCAGATATCTGAATGGAATCTTAACTAGTATAATAACGAAGGCACTAGATTTGTTAATTTTTTTTTATCTAACTTTGTTTATTTTGGATACTTAAGCGTATTTAGAGAGTTTTATATAGGGTTTGGTTGATTTATATGTTTTAAATAATGTTGAATACTTTCGAATAATACTTTCGCTTGATTATTCTGATTTTTGGGTTCTTGATATGAGATCTTTTAAATACGATCCTAACGAATTTGGAAAGAAAACGAATTAAAAACTAATCCAAAATTATGTAAATCTGAATAAAGTTTATGGATATGATATCAAAATTCATGAAATTCAAAAGGATCAAATGTCTGCCACTACTAAACTCAAAACCATAATAGTTTTGAGTCAGTTTTGGTGAAGAATTCGTAGCATTTTATGTGTTTTTTATTTGCAGGCTATATAATATTAAAAATGAAATAGTAGTTTGATTAAGAATTGGTGTCATAGATTATGTTATTAATTTGATTGAAACTTATATAAAATCAAACCAAACTGATCACTCCACAAAGCAATACTCCACAAAGCAATGCAGCTGCAATACAATAAATATTGGTGAGTGAACAAACCGTTCTTCTTTTTGGCAGGACCATTAGTACACATATTTTGGTGTGTTTTATTAGAATAGATACATCCAAGTCGAAAACTGTGTGGGAAGCCAACAAGGCTAGGACCAGAGAAACGTAACACACGAAAAGCAAAATTCGAAACTGAACACATGAGGAAGCTAACAAATAACACACGCTTTAGACAAAACAAAGAAAAAGTTAACACAAACACATACTACACCGTTTCACTCACGGGTCCACTTCAGATGGTGTGGGTACTTTAGGCTTCATATGAGAAGGTGGATTGTGCTTGAGTCTCGTGATCACTTGACGCATACGAGACAAATCAGTTGGCTTCCCTGGTTTTGGCCCCTGTATCACAGTTACGGAAGCTTGCTTCTTCTTGCCTTTCTTCTCTAACACTGGTACTTCACGAGGAATGAGTTCAGCAATCGCCTTCCAGCTGTTTTTGTCAGCTTCAGCATAAAACTTTTCTTGGCTCTCCAAAAACAACTGTCAATCAAAAAGGGTTGAGAGTTCATCACAAAGTTCAAACAAAAATCTTGAATGCTTAAAACACAAGTTTACGGAGAGACAAATCACCTTCTCTTTCTCGCGGTTGGTTTTCCTGTTGTTTTCAATAGTAATGCTACGCTTGCTATAGAACTCAGCCTTGTATTGCTCTGCTGCTTCTATAATCTCCTGAACCATTTCTTTCTCCTTTTTTTCCTTCTCTTCCAATCTCAGAGCATTAAGCCTTGATGAAACACACACAAAACACAACACTTGTCAATATAAGTAATCTAATTAGACATTCAATCATAGATTATGGCTAAGAGGTAAGTGTAATCATATCAACCACAGTTAGTAACAGAGTCACTCACTTGGACTATACTTTTATTGTGACTTAGTTTCGGTCTGAGAAAGATAACTTGTTGAACACACTACAAGACTCCATGGAACTATGTTTAGGTCAACGTTTGGAGTTGAGACTTTTAGTCATTGGGTATTTAACAGAATGGCTAAATTATGGTTAACAGAGAAAATATTAATCTAAATTAGAGTTTTAAGAGCAAAGATTCTTTGCGTGATGAAGCGAAGCAAGTAAACGATCAAAAAGCTGCATGCACGAAGAAAGCTTTTACCTTCGCCACTCCCTGAGAGCAAAACCTTCCTCTTTCTCCATGGCCGATGGAGGAGGCAAGATCGGACCGTTGGTATCATCGGAACTGTTTTTCAACGGCGGAGATTGAGTTTCCGGTAGTTCCCTCTGCGGCGACGAGATATCTTCTTGGTTGGAGTAAGGAGACGAATCGCCGCCGCCTGCTAAGTCTTTCTCGAAGTTGGAGAAAGACGAGTCAAACCGCTGCGACTGGAACCGAGACTCGTAAGCCGTGTAGTTTCCTCCCTCGCCGCCATCTACTTCTGCAGAACGATTTGACTCACCGAGCTGCGAATCGTCGTTGCTCAAAGATGACGACATGGCTTCTCTCTCTTCTGTTTTTCTCGAAAAGTCTTCTTTGCTCTGTTTTGCGTGTTCACACTGTTGTCGTAACGACGAGGTTCTTCTTAGAAACGCTGCGTTGCGTTTTATTATTGGTTAAAGAGTTAAGACCACGGAAGTAGTGAAAACGATGCCATCGTAAGAGCACCATTAACCGGGGTCCTTAAGAGGGTTTTTAAAAATAATGAGGCATTTAATTAAATCAAAATTAAAGAAAATTGCTGTTATCGATCCTTAATATAGGATTTCTGTGACCGATTACAAAGGGGATTTCTAAGCCACGTGTCAGCAAACTAAATAATGAGGGTTTTTTTTTTCTCTCTCCTCTTCTCTTTCGTGCCTCGTCTTCTCTGTCTCCTCTTGTGTTCTCCGCGGGAAGACGGTGGCTTTTTGTTCTCTCCTTCACACCTACAAGGTTCAAACGAAACCTTAAACTCCATCTCACTTCGTTAGGCCTCCTCTCTACCCGATAAATCTCTCTCTGTCTCCTTCTCCGTGGATCTCTCATTCGATCGGATGATCTCTCTCCTCCGTTGAGTTTCAGAACTTCTCTGTGGAGATCGATGGCCACATCCGCTCGAAAGTGAGTTTGATTGTATTTTTGAATTGGTTGGAGCTTGATTTAATAAAAGTGTTCTTTCTTGCAGTAAACCAAATGTAAATGTGGGAACAATTGGGAATGTAGAACATGGGAATACTACTTTAACTGCTGCAATCATAAAGGTGATTCCTTTTTTTTACATTGATGAGAGTTTTTTAATTGGGAGAACCTCTTTTTTTTTTTCTTAAGTTGAGATATGGATTCTACTTATTGTTTAGGTTCTTGCTGAAGAGGAAAAAGCTAAAGCTATTGCCTTTGATGAAATTGATAAAGCTCTCCAAGCCAATGCTTTTGCTCTAGACTGATTCGGATGGTCAATCTATGTTAAGATTTGATCTCGGCATGATCTTAATCGCAACCGATGAGTTCTCAGCGGGAAATAAACTTGGACAAGGTGGATTTGGATCATCTGTCTACAAGGTATGAACTTTTCATTGTAAAATATGTTTTCAAAACATCTATATTTTTTGATGATGAACACAAACGTTGGATACTTACTTGGGATGTGAGGTGTAGAATCATAGCAGGAGTTGCAAGAGGGCTTCTTTATCTCCATGAAGATTCTCAACTGAGGATTATTCATCGAGACTTAAAGGCTAGTATAGTTCTCTTAGACGCTGAGATGAACCCTAAAGTTGCAGACTTTGGGATGGCCAGGTTGTTTAACATGCATGAAACTCGTGGAAGTGGTCTTCTGGTCTTGTTATATTGTGTCACGTTAGTCTCGTGGTCTAATTTTGTTGTTTGTAGTGTCACGGAAGTCCTCGTCTTTGGTTTCGCAGATTTGTTTCATAAGCTACTTCGAGTTCTTACAGTGTCTGTTTTTCTCTTTTGCCAGGCTCATGTGCATGTTTGAGAGTTCTCAGTTCAAAGAAAACTTCTCCTTGTTTCAGCAACTAGTTGCAGATGGTGTCTTTGGGACATTATCACCATCTTCTGTTTCCTCTGTATCAAAGCTTGAAGAGTTTAAGACACTTGCAAAGCTTGCTTTATCTGACCCTAACAAATCCCGTTTATTGGAAAGCTATCAGATGCTCAAGGTTAACGTCATGTGCTCTTCTTGAACACACATAGTTTTCTAGTCTTGCGGCTTTGTTCACGTGAAACATTGCTTCAGGAACAGAGAAAAGAGATTTAAGACTCTGTTAATACAACATCAAGGGCCTCAAACCTGAATCTATCTGGTATTTCTCAGAACAAAGACTTAATATAAAATGTGGCCAAAAGAAATTTTCTGCATTAGAAATTGCTATCATTTGCCGGTACATAATATAAAAAAATGGAAAGGGTTTTATGTAAGGGGACTTTTTGGCGGTCATATACTATCTTTTTGTTAATACTACTAAACTTGGAGAACAAGAAAGTTGCGTTTCCTTCTAAGACTTTTTCTTGTGCTCAAAGATGAGATTCACGAGAACGTATTTCATAGTATTATGATACAATATGCATAAATATTTGAGTAAGTAATATTTCAATTATGCATAAATTTTTGTAGAACCCCTAATTAAGAAACTCCCAATAAAGCATAAAATCTATGGGTTTCTTAACTAAATTTCTTAACTAACTTTTATCCTTAAACTAATCACTAAGAAACCCAAATGGGGTTATAGCAATAATCATGCTCTAAGTATCGTGGATCTGACTCTATCTGATTATTCGTACGTGTTTTGTTATAAATGGAGCAGAGTAGCATGCATATGGTGGACCTTGATGTACACGATTATACCAACAGATTTCTTATTGGGCTTTATATGGTGTCCTTTTAGGACATTCAAGTAACCCTTATGTTCTTGGATCAACAGTAAATTGAAAATTCAAGAACTGTTACAAGAAAACTAATTTTTGGTTATCGAGAAGGGTTTTTCACTTTTTCTTTTACATTTTTTTTGATATTTGAATTACATCAAACTGTTTGATAAGGAGTCGTCTCAAACGACTTAGAAAAAAAAAGAACTAGACGTTATTAGAGTCTTTGGAGGCTGGTACAGTTCTTAACGTGTGAAGCACGTAGCTACAAGCCTCTACGGCTTCTCCAACCGTCATGAACATCCATTCTTTGTCCAAATTATCACCGATGAATTTGGATCTTGTTAGTTTCTTCACGACCTCTCCTTTTGGATTTACCAATACTAACTGAGCATCAAAAAGGATAATGCGAAGAAATTAATGGCAACATATCCTAAAGAAAGTAGCATATATAGTTCAAAAAAAAAAAGAAAGAAAGTAGCATACGGCTACATGATTAAGCAGCGGTCGTTACCTTTAACTTTCTTCTATCCATGATTTTCTTAATTTCCTCCATCATGCTTATACCACTCGTGTCGATATTACCACCAGCTGTTTTGTTTTGTCACTACCACTATTGTGTCAGATAAAATCGAATTATGTAATTAATTACCCGACATATCGAGTATAACATATTGTAAACTGTTTTCTCCTGATGTTTTGACCCTCTCTTCCTCTTCATCGATCCAACTTGTGATTCTGTGTAATGAATGGCAAACATAATTCATAAGGCATCCTGCATCCTTGACATAAATGTATGAATTAGGGTTAAAGTTACCTCTCACGCAAGTAACCAGCATTGGCAAAGTAGATGGGAGCGTCAATCTCCAAGATGAGAAGACCAGGAACGGTTCTTGAGTAAGGATACTGCTCAGTGTTCCTATAAATCGGGCTGTTTGGCATGTTTCCCTACACTGCAGTCCTCGGCCTTGACACGAATAGCAACAACCTTGCTATTGATATAGCCACCTTCATCACAGTTAACAATCACATTTTTAAGTGTACGTAATTTCCGCAATAAAATATATACTTACTGAATACTGCCCCCAAGTAGGCGCTCATGCAGACGAGGAATCGAATTTGTTTACCCCCAACCCGCATTGCAACCATGATGATGGAGGAGAGGACGACGAGTGGTGTGTAGTAGAAAAGAGGCGTGAGGAAGAGCAGTGTGAACATAACCGCAATTGCCATCACTATGTTCGACACGATGGTCTTGCAACCCGCGTTGAAGTTCACCGCCGATCTCGAAAACGGTCCTAATAGTGTGGTACGTCGTCATTATTATTGAAACACAATTATTTTCACATTACATATACTTAATGTGATAATTTAGAAGCCATATGTGATTGTGTGTATACCAGTTATGAGGTAACAAGATGTGAGGGAACCAACGATGTTCATCATTCCAAACGCTATCATTTCATTGTTTCCGACTATGTTGTAGTTCTTGAACATCGCAAAGCTTCTTCCCACAGCTTATTAGAAGATATGAAGGTGATGAATCGATGAGATGATGAAGAGAAGAAGACGATGAAGAAAGTTTGTTAGAAAATATAAAACTGTATATTATTCAGCTCAATCATGTAACTGTACAAGTGTTTGTATATATATAGCTGGTTTAAGCTAAAGGAAACTAAACCAGTCTAAACCAGATATCAATAACCGGTTATAACTCTAATACCCCCCCTTCAAGATGGAATGAACAAGTGGTGAAGACCCATCTTGAGCGTTAAGTGATGGAATATTGCAGGTTGCACTGCCTTGGTGAATATATCGGCAAGTTGATGAGCTGACTTCACGTGCATCGTCTTTAAGAAACCACTCTGTAGTCTCTCTCTAACCACATGACAATCAAGCTCTATATGCTTTGTCCGCTCGTGGTAGACTGGATTTGACGCAATGTGCAAAGCAGACTGATTGTCACAGAACAATGTCGCCGGGCCAGTGAGAGGACAATGTACATCACGTAGCAGAGAAGCTAACCAGATCAACTCACACGTTGTGTCTGCCATTGAACGATACTCTGCTTCCGAGCTACTACGGGATACTGTAGGTTGTTTCTTTGCACGCCAAGACACAAGAGATTCACCCAAGAAGACACAGTAACCCGTTGTAGATCGCCTAGAGTCGGGACATGAGGCCCAGTCAGCGTCGCAAAATGCAGTCAAGCTGACAGAGGATGAAGCAGAGTAAAATAAGCCCTGAGCTGGATCATTCTTCAAATACCGTAACACACGCTGAGCAGCCTTGAGATGATCCACACGAGGAGCAGACATAAACTGACTGAGTTTATGTACAGCATAGGTGATGTGAGGACGTGTGTGAGTCAAGTAGAGAAGTTTACCCACGATCTTCCGAAAGACTGAAGGATCTTGAAGAAGATCGCCTGATGTATCTGATAGCTTCAAGTTTGGCTCCATTGGTACTGAGACTGGTTTGCATCCAAGATACCCTGCATCCTGAAGTAACTCAAGAGTGTATTTACGTTGGTTTATGGAGATACCAGTCTCATTGCGTGCTATCTCAAATCCAAGAAAATACTTGGCAGGACCAAGATCTCGGAGTTTAAAAGCATTCTTCAGTGAAGTCTTGAACTCATCAATAGCTTCATCACGATCTCCCATGATGAGAATATCATCAAAATAGACAAGAGCCACAAGAAATGAAGACGTAGTCTGACGAACAAAGAGAGAATGATCAGACGGAGCTTGAGTAAAACCAGCTGCGGCAATAACAGAGGTAAGCTTATGATTCCACTGTCGAGACGCCTGCTTGAGGCCATACAAAGATTTATGAAGTCGACACACAGAGTTCGGAGGATAACTTCTACCAGTAAGCTCTGTGTAACCCTGAGGAATCGTCATGTAAATCTCCTCATCGAGATCGCCATTAAGAAAAGCATTGATGATGTCAAGCTGTTGAATGGACCAATTCTTAGCAGCAGCAAGACTTAAGAGAATCCGGAAAGTTCCCAGCTTAGCTACAGGAGAGAACGTATCTAGATAATCCAGGCCTTCTAATTGCGTGTATCCTTTGGCAACAAGACGTGACTTTGGTCTCTCCACCGTCCCATCAGGATTGAATTTGTAAGTATTCACCCACTTACAACCAACAGGATGCTTCCCTGGAGGTAGTTGACAGATAGACCAAGTGCCAGTTTCTTCTAGAGAATCCATTTCAGATTTCATAGAACCTTTAAACTCATCAAGCAGAATGGCCTCATGAAATGTTTTGGGAGCAGTAACAGTTGTGATTGAAAGAAGAAAATTTCGGTAAGAGGCATCAAATTTGTCATAAGACAGAAATGCTGAGATAGGATAAGAAGTAGTATGGGTTTGATGGGCAGGGAAAGAGGAATTTTGTTTAAGAAGATAGCAATGATACTGGTCAAGATAAGCAGGAGCCTTAGTTTGTCTTCGTGAACGTGTGTTAGAAACATGAGAATCAGTTTGTGATGAATGAGTTGGAGAGTTAGTAGAAACCGTAGGATCCAAAAACGTAGTGGTTTCAGAAAATGGAACAGAAGACTCATCATGAAAACATGTGTTATCACCAAGATCAAAAAATGCAGAGAATGGAGAATCCGGAACAGGCAAAGGAAGAACGTATTGACCAAAAATATCATCATCAGATGAAAGGTTTTCAGAAAAGGGAAAGCTATTTTCATGAAAAACCACATTGCGCGAGATAGAAATCTTGTTTGTGTGTAAATCAAGAACTTTATACCCTTTGTATCCCTGAGGATAACCAAGAAAAACGCAAGGAGATGCACGTGGTGAAAATTTGTGACGATCTTTGAGTAATGTTGAAGTGAAACAGAGACAACCAAACACACGAAGATGATCATAAGAAGAAGGTTTTGACATGAGAACTTCATAAGGGGATTTATCTTTCAAAAGTGGAGTAGGAGTTCGATTTATCAAGTATATGGCAGTTTGTATGCAGTCACCCCAATATTCTAATGGTACGTTAGATTGAAATAAAAGTGATCGTGCAACATTCAATATGTGTTGGTGTTTGCGTTCCACAACAGAGTTCTGCTGTGGCGTGTAAGCGCAAGAAAAGTAGTGATGAATTCCTTTAGAAGCAAGCAATGATGTAAACAAGAGTTCAGGAGCATTATCGGTTCTAATGGCTTTCACAGAAGTTTGAAATTGTGTTTCAATGAAAGTTAAAAATTCTGGGAAAACCGTAGCAACCGAGCTTTTATCTTTCAAGAGATACACCCATGTAACTCGTGAGCAATCATCTACTATTGTTAAGAAATATCTATATCCATCAATAGTTGGAACACGAAAAGGACCCCAAATGTCTAAATGTAACAAGTCAAATGGTAAAGCAGACATTTTATTAGAAGAAGAAAATGACAAGCGTTTCTGTTTAGCCAAAGGACAAATTTTACACAAATGATCATGGCCTATCTTGTTTTTGAAAACCTCTAAACTCTTTGAAAGAATATGAATTTTATTCTGCGAAGGATGTCCCAATCTTTGATGCCATACTTCAAATGAAATTTGAGAAACGTGATGATCTTGAGGTAAAACAGAAGAAGCAGGAGCACATGGATCCAGGATATAGAGATTGTCGAGAAGGTTACCCTTCCCAATCATGTAATCCGGAGTATGCTCCTGAAGAAATTCAAGAGGATTGTAAGACAAAATGTGACATGAACTAGAAGAGAAAAGAACCGAGATAGAAGTGTTTTTAGTTAATGCACTGATGCTTAGAAGATTGAAATGAAAATTAGGAACATAAAGCACCGGATTTAAAATCAAGTTGTCAGTCAAGACAATAGTTCCAGAAGTTGTTACCGCAATCCGTGTTCCATCAGGTAAAGTCACAGTGGTGTTAGTAATTGTTTGCGTTTGAGAAAACATTTTCAAGTTAGAACACACGTGACAACTAGCTCCTGTATCTATGACCCAAGAATCATGCATAAAAGTAAGGCTGTCTTTGATTCCCGCAGAAAAGATAAAGTTTGAGTCATTTAGGAGAGTACCAGAAGAAGAAGGGTGAGAAGACGAAATGGGAACAAGATGTGGTTGAGGTTTGATAGTAGAGACTGAGCCATCTGCAAGTTAAATTGTGCTCCCTGAAATCTGAGAATGATTGTTCTCCTTGCTGTTAGAATTAGCTTTGAGAACACTTAGAAGATGCTGAACTTGTTCTGTCGTCACTGTCTCCAAGTGAGTTCCCTGTTGATCATGCATAGAGATACTCCCAAGATCCTGAGCAACCATATTAGCCACGTTCGTGTTCTTGTTCCATTGTTGAGAACCACCAGTAGGTTTGGGCTGTGATTGATTCTGTCCCTTATAGCTGGAGTTCGAAGCCTTGTAGCCTTGAGGATAACCATGGAGCTTATAGCATCGGTTTACCGTGTGTCCTGCAAGACCACAGTGAGAGCAGATGGGACGAGGCCTCTGTTTATTATAGCCACCAGCATAAGCCGCAACCACTGAGTCCGGAGAAGAAGTCATTTGAGAAGCCTGAAACGCCACACCACTTGTAGACTTCATAGACCGTTGACGTTCTTCTTGAGAGACAATGTTAAACACTTTTGCAAGAAGTGGTTTCGGCTCCATCATCAGAATCTGCCCTCTTGTAGCAGTGAAGCTGTCATTAAGACCCATTAGAAACTTCAGAACACGATCTTGTTCATCCTTTGTGGCAAGCTGCTTATGACTAGCACAATCCAAATGTCCACAGCAACATGTGTACGGATCCTCATGATTCTTAAGCTCCTCCCAAAGCTGTTTGAGACGTGTATAATACTCACTGACGCTCTGTGAACCTTGAGTCTCCGCATATATCTGTTGTTTGATCTCAGCAGTACGAGGGCCATCACTCTGTTTGAACTGGTCGTGAATATCTTGCCACATTTGGCGAGCAGTATCAAGATACATGATACTCTTAGCAATGGACTTATCAACGGCATTCACTATCCACGTGCATACAATGTTGTTGCATCTCGACCAAGAACCAAAATCAGGATGACTCTCATCTAAATCCGGATAGAGTCCCGTAACAAAGACGGCCTTATTGCGAGCACCTAAAGCTAGTAACATCGAGCGACGCCAGCTATTAAAGTTCCCAAGGCCAGTAAGTTTTTCAGAGACAAGAGAGATACCGGCATGATCCGCATTGTGAACGTACAGAGGATTGGAATTTGGATTAGATAATGACGGAATCGAGCTCGAGCGAGCCGGAATCGAAGAAGAAGGCGGCGGAATCGATTCCAGATCTGGAGAAGCCATAGCGAAATCCAATCAAGAAAATATCGATCCAGTCGTAAGCAAGAACACTCGGTTCAATGAGAAACGAGAAAGAGAACGAGAAGAATAAGCTCGTAGACGGCGACGATGAAAGTAGAAAGAAGCTCAAGAAGTTCGACGAGCAGAGGATGTATGAAAACACTCATGATCGGCGGAATGAAGCGAAAACGGAGCTGATAATCGGAAGAGATGAAGCGGAAGAACGAAGATCAGAAAGTCTCTGATACCATATTAGAAGATATGAAGGTGATGAATCGATGAGATGATGAAGAGAAGAAGACGATGAAGAAAGTTTGTTAGAAAATATAAAACTGTATATTATTCAGCTCAATCATGTAACTGTACAAGTGTTTGTATATATATAGCTGGTTTAAGCTAAAGGAAACTAAACCAGTCTAAACCAGATATCAATAACCGGTTATAACTCTAATACAGCTACTACCCCTTCCTACATTTAGACATGAATTTTACTTAAATTTTGATTTTTTTTTTTCATGATTCAACCTTAAAAACTGCTTATTATGATTTGTATAAGTGCATGTTTTTTGGAGGAGACGTTATGCAGGCATGGATTGTTCAAACCCTGATTATTGCGTTTTCTCCCGAATGAACAAAAGAATGTTTGGTATTAAACTTACAGCGAGAGCTATGATCCCAGTAATGAGGCCAGTTTTGAGAGCTGTCGGCATGTAAGGCGAAGTAAAGACGAGATCTCAGATCAGAAATGGACAGTGGATTCAGCCCTTTCTTAAGGTTCCCTATCTGCACAATCACACACCTTCTTTTACTATAATTCCTCTCCATTTCGGACAATATTAAAAAGGCCAAAAATGCTCATGATCTCACTTCTTTTCCCACAATCTATTTATAAACTAAAATTTCTTGCATGTTGTATCTTTTCTAACCACAATGTTCTACCTACCTTTCTTTTTTTCAGATTTCCGTTGAATATATATATTAAGTTTGTAGATTTTCAGTGAGATGTACGTATATACTTTCTCTTAATAGATTATTTTTGTGGGGTTGTCATTGTAAAATAAAGAGACTGAAAAATACCACTTGAACACCATGTCGCTCAGCGTGAGTGAGGTAAACCAAGAGGCTTCCAAGAATCACTGAGGTCAAAGGAGCCATCGCCGCCACCCAGAAGAATTTTGGTTTCTTCGTGCTCTGTATCATCATTTTAGCTAGATATGTGGTGTCAGAAAAGAAAAATAAAGACACACACATTGATTATGAACGTTTTTTCTTATATATTATCTGTAAGTAAAAGATTGATAAACTATAGATTATGACCTTGTGGGAACGTTTTTTTTTTACTATAACGTGTTTTTATTAAGATCTGCCGTGTGTAAAGTTAAGAGGAACTCCAACAATAAGAAACCATATAAGTTTCTAAAAGAAAAAAAAAATTATAGTTAGTCAATTATATATATGTATATATATTTTTTTTTTATGTTAGTAAAAACATTAACTTTCTCTTACATGATGACTTTTGTATTTTAGAGTTACTAATAGGTTCTAAAAACTTATAATTTAATTTTTTTTTTGGAGTTACTAATATTTTGATAAAAGGAAAAACGTTTCTCACCTAAACGAGGTTTACCTTAATATGGTGAAAACCATTCAATGTATGAAAATTTATCAATAACTACACAAAGTTTATGTTAATATATGCCACATGTATGAAATAAATGATTATATGGTGGCAACATCATAATTGAGTTTAATTGATTTAAATTTAAGTTAATGAAGTCAATTCATAATTATTAAACTTAACCCCAATTTAACTAACTCCGACCCAACCCAAATTATTAAAACCCGATTTCTTCATTTTCCTTAACCCGGCCCTTGTTCTTGATTTTGCCCCAATTGAAAATTTTAGGGTTCATAACGGAAATCGATTTGGGAGAAACAGAGGTGAGAAATTGCGAGAAAGGGAAGGAGTCGCCACTAGAGACAGAGTGAGAGTCCTGCGAACCCTTAACTAGATAAAACAGAGTGGGATTTTGTATGTCCATGCTTAAGATATAATTGGCGGTAACCCACAAAAACAAAGCACATTGACTTCACTTGCCTTGCCCCTTCGCTTAATGTTGGATCCTCTATTCAATTCCATCGCTCTCTCTCTCTCTATATATATATATGTTTGAAATCGATTTTTTGTTGTTATGAACCCTAATTTCGAAAATTGGGGATCCAAACATGAGACTTAAATCCACAATTGGTCGGGTAAAGGAGCTGGGTCGGGTCAAATTTTGTAAATCATAATTAACTTTCTTATATTACGGATTGACCTCATTAACTTAGCTTAAAATCAATTAAACTGAATTGTGATGTTTCCATCATATAATCATTTACTTCGTACATGTGGTATGTATTAACATAAACTTCGTATAATTGTTGACACATTCTCATACATTGAATGGATTTCACCATATTAGCTGGGAAACATTTTTCATGGATAAAAGGTAGAATGAGAATACTTACGAAATATCTAGTGGAAAGAAGGAAAAAAAGGAAAACACAACCGAGAACGCCACTCTCCCATCTCCACTACACAACAAATAAACACATGTTTATTGTCAAAATACAATTATTACTTTAATTAAAAGAATAATCATCGACATTGGGAATGAGATTTTTGATGTACTAGTGAATAATTTAATTAAAAGAATAACGGAAATGAGAATGTGGCACCCCCGATCATAGATGACCGGAAATGACACCGTCGTTGTTCTCCGAAGGTCGATCCGAGGTTCCCTGAATAATTCCGATCACCTTAGATCAACAAACTGAGAACACCGACGCTCCTATCGGATATCACTTTAGGCTTTTCAACCCGACAAGCAATACTCGATAGTTGGTTTGTCCCGGACAAGGACTAATATCATGTGAGAACTAGTAGTTTATAAAACATACTTTATACCTTATTTATTTACTTTAAACCTTTTACAAACCGTTATAGTTTTATCCTACGGCCTATCGCCCAACAACGTTTACAGTAAATATACATCAAAAGGTTCGTTGCAAGGACAACAAAAACTACCGCTGATTACGCCGTTCCTTCTAGTCCAAAAGAGAAAAGTGTCTCCCGCCTAATGGTTACCTGCACACACGAATGAGTCGTGAGTAACAAATACTCAGTGAATCTAGAATCACAACACAACAAATCAACACAAGCAATCACAATAATGCATTAGTATAATCATTCAAGTACTAGTACATAATCACTATGAATCTCTTCCTATACATCGCTCCATATCACCCGCCCTTAACTCATAATTATATATATATATATTTATTGTATAGGCATATGCTAAATCCGAAACCACAAAAGGCTAAGAGCTTAGCGGGTAATAAAAATAATTAAAATAATTAAAATTCATCTCCTTCGGATAATCACTAGATGAACACCCGACACTGGATCGTCACCCAGTACACGGCCCTAGTCTGCAATACCGTAACTCCGTGTCTTCGTACAGCTTGAAACGTCACGTGAACCACGTACGATCAAGCGACGGCTTTTCATATTACGGTGATATTTAGGTAGCGAGTATTGACCAAGACTTCATATGAATATTACTTAAATACTTAACTATATTAATGCATATCAGATTAGTACTTAGAAACAAATACTAGTCACACATAAACCTCCATGAACACTTATGAGTATTTCGTAAGAGTTCACACAAGTTAAACTCTTCACTAATTTTTAAGAATAATTAGACAACACCTAGCCATTCATGACTATTGACTGCAGATAAATCATGCTACACTCATACATGATTTATTATCCAACTATCTAGACTCACCTTAAAATAAGTCTTGAAACCGAAATTTAAGAAAGCTTGGAACTGATCTCGAACAGGCTGAAAGGAACCTGAGAATGGACAACGTTCATTACGGTTACTACGTTTTCTGATCACCACATCCAAACCACTTCATTACAGCTTACCAAGGGAGTACACAGGTACAAGGACGAACTGGAGTGAGTCAGCAAGACCAGCAAGCAGCTGACAAAACAGAACACAAGTACTATCTTTAGATACTTTGTTCGGTTCTGAAGAAGAATTTTAAATAAGATCTTATCAGCTCGATTCAGAACAAGGTTTATCAGTTCAGATCAAGTGAAGTTCATACCACGATAAGATCAGTTCAGATTAAATCAAACTAGTTCATAAAACATGAGCTAATTATTCCAGCAACTGATTTAATCTGAAATATATAAAACTGAAACGATGAAGCTTAAACAACTGATCCATGATAACAGCTTAACTGATCAATATCTGATTCTGATCAAGAGTTGACTGAGGCAAGAAGATTAAGCTTACCACAACAACTGATGGACAGAAGAACTCACTTGATCCTCCCCCTTACACTGAACCTGCTACTGAACTTCTGATATTCTATACAGCAAGGAACTGAAATAGAGGATGAAAGAAAGTCTTCCAAGGTCTTGTCTATTTTCTCTGATTTTTCCTATGATTTTTTTTCCTTCACTTTTTCTCTTCTCTTTCTGTTTTCTCTCTGCAATTTTTTTTTTCTTTCTCTGATCAGTTTGTTCACGACAAGGAGAGAGGGGAAAGGAAGAGTAATCATTTGATGTCAAGCTAAGTGTCTTGAGTTACTCCAAACTTGGTGAACATATGACAGCTGGCAACTTGATTCATAATCATCAACTAAGCAGCTCACTAATTCCTTCCTTTGAAGAAATCTCTCCCAGCCACATAATTTAATTTTAATTAATTAAGCAAGCAAGCACACTGCTTGTGACTATCATGTGGTTTTTTTTTTTTTTTTTTTATATGAAGGTCATTACAGAGAAACACCTGGTGAGTTTGGAAGAAGACTGCACGCACGATGGAGATAACATCAGTGGCCTCTGTCAAACGTTTAAGTCCGAAAATATCCTTAAGCTGTTGACGACTCACCACCATCCCTGCTCCTCCCATGAACCCTACTATCGTTGCATGCGATAGAAATCCACTATAAACCTTAACCTGCAAACTTCGTTTCGGTTTCTTTTGATTTTTCTTAAATTAAGTGGGTGTGACTCATTAACGCCTTTTTATTAGCAGTAATTTTTTCAAGTATCAACAACATATTCTACCTTTATATATGCTTTTGAACAAATTAGTTGTGACAAATTAATTAATCTTTATCACCACCATCACTGCAAGAAAACATGTGAAATCCGACGGCCAATTTCGTAGGAACTTCGTCAGGCTATTTCGACAAAATTCCGACGAAAATAGTCGGCGGAATTATTATGTCGGAAAAAAATGTTCGTCGGAAATTCGTCACAAATTTCGACGAAAGCCCGACCAGTACCGACGGATAGAATTCAGACGGATATTCCGCCAATATGTTTCATCGGAAGGATTTCGTCTGCAATTTGTCGGAATAAATTTCTGACAGAGGCGGGCAACAGAAAAAATTTCTGAAGAAATTCCGACGATGTGTTATTCCGATATTCCGATGATACTTGACTCCGTCGGAATTTCCGAGAGACATACATCCGTGGGAGTCCGTGGAAAATTTCCGACGGCCACTGTTCGTCGGAAATTTCCGACGGAACCTGTTTTGTCTGAATCCTTTATTATTTTTCAATTTCAAATACTTTATTTATTTTATCTTTAAATAAATGTGTATTTTAGAAATATGTTTTATAAATCCATAAAAATTGAAATTAAAAATAATATCATACGAATCGTCATCAGAGATTGGCTGAGAAGCTGCCGTAGAATCGTCATCAGAGATTGGCTGAGAAGCTAGGAATTCTGTTTTATTTTTGGTTTGCACCAAGTCTATGACATCTCTCATGAGGGGATCCTGAATTTCGCCCGTCTTCTTGTTAGTGTATGCTTCTCTCATGACATCGACATAATCAACGGGATTACCGCCATTTGCTTGAACCTAAACTACCGGCAAGGACGTATAGTCAACGAAAACTTTGTCATTCTTGAAACACTTATGGTTGGTTCTCTTTTCTTACTCTTTTTTTTTCTTTTGGTAACAAAAGGTATATGTCGTGTATAGTTTGTTTAAATGAATTCAAGGCCATTATATTTACTATAGTTTAAGTCAATAAGTTAATGCTAGTAAATGAATGAAAGTCTTATATTAGTATTTTGTTTTATAACAAAAGATAAACTAACCTGTTAGTTAATAAAGCCAAACCAAAAGTGAAGAACCGACGTAAATATAACTGAAGGAGAATTATTAGCACCACTTGAAAGCTTGTACGCCATTGTGTTTTATACTCTTGGAATATGTCTGATTTTGAAGTTAGGGAACAAAGTTTTACTGCGTCGAAATTCTTCCATATGTGTAGAAAAAGTTGGATATTCTTTAGGTATCAACACGATCTTTACCAATTGAGAATAATCCATCGCAAAAAAGTTCATCAGATATTTTGGAAGGTCTTCATGCATTCAATTACCAAAATCAGAGCTTTACATGTTGAAGGTAAAGGTGATGGGCTTCGTCGGAGATTCATCGCTCCCATCATCACATCATCTGAATCGATCGTTCGACATAACCATCCTTGACCGGTAAAAACATATTGCTCCCTCCATGTGCCGTGGACATAACAGACTATGGTATGCCCCATAGATTGCCAATCAAGAACCGGCTGGACGTCCCCATGATGTTCATTCACTGATAACTGCATCTCAGCCCAAAGTGCACCTTCTACTTCAGTTATGCGTAGAATTTCCTGCGGATTCTCGTTCTTATTCTTATAAATTTTGTTGTTTATATTCTTCCATATATACCACATGATCCATGAAAAATAGCTGAAATCATCGTCTTTCGGAAGCCTCCAAAAAAAGATAGTCTAAGCTAGTGAAAATCAAAGAGGACGAAAACTTTCCTGGATGAGAAGGAACCCTGTATAAAGCCTAAGTTTGTAATGATGCTGGACATTTGAAGAGGACATGATTTGTGGCTTCCTCCTCTGCCCCACAGATACTACACCATACATCACAATTAATCGCTCTAACATTTTTCATATAAATTAAAAATGATTAAAATGTATTTATGTTCTTATAAGTTACACATACTTAATTAATAATATTTGAGATAAGTAAAATTATTTATAAGATCAATATAGTTGTAATTAATATTAAGCTGAAAGTAATTAAAAATTGCATTAAATTTTAAAATGACAATTTCTGAATAACAAAAGAAAATGTTAAAATGACAATTTTTGTGAAATAAAGAGAGTAATATATCAAATGTTAGAAAAAATATTTATCGTCATTTTGTTTTAGGTTAAAATCTCATAATAAAACTAAATTTATCATGGTATGAAGGACTAGAGAAAATTCATTTATCGTCAATTGATTTTAAATTAGAAGTCCATAATAAATTCAAATTTAACGGTTAATGATATTCTAAAAAATTTGTATCAAATCACAACTAAATTAGTTACCTTTTAAAATAATATTATATGATAATAATAAAAATATTTACATTTGATGAATAACACATAAATAAAAATTTCTAAAATAAGTTTACCTAAAAAAAATTATTTTAGTTTAGTAGTGAGAGTTTAGAGTTTAATTTTTAGGAGCAAAATTATGATGAAAATTTAGGGTTTGAAGTAATCAATTATTTTACTATTTAATTAATGTTATTTTGGGAATCTTTTTCTTGTATCTTATTTTATCATAAATTATTTTTAATATTTTTTTGAGATTTGCTTTATAAAACTAAATATCCTTTAAGTAATTAAATACATACATAGTTGTGATCCAAAACGAAAAAAAAAAAAGAAATCCAATTATGTCACTGACCAACCGGTTTAGACCACAAACCAAATGTCTCTAGATGGACCGACTACCACGTCAACATAAAAACCAGTTAGAAACAACCAGCGAATTGTCATTTCATACAATGTTGTCGAGTTTTATATTCGCAGATAAGTAAAAAGTAAGATGATGGGTAGGTACCCACGTGAAAACCAGACCGTACAGTCGTCAAACTATTGAAGTTCGAGAAGTTTCGAACCCACCCGTTCTCTCTTCGCATTCATTGTTCCGGAACTTTCGAAATCTCTAAGTTGAGAGTACTATATTATTATCTTTATCTTATTTTAATCAATTTAATATCGTCACTAACTTTCTCACTCTTCTTATTTAAGCCACCTCGCATCGCTTACGTGGAGATTACCTTCCCTCCTTTCCTTCTTCTCTACCCAACTGCCATCAACGAACTTAAACCGGCCAGCCGCACAAGACCCATTCTCCTCTAGATTTTTATCAAACCAACCCAAGTCATTGATCCAAGATTGTTGTTTTTTTTTTCTTAATTTTCGATTTGGGTTTCCAGAACTCGATGAATCCGTTTCAGCTCCAAGAAGGTGATCCACCACCAAAACCAGTCGAAGGGTTGCACGAAGTCGGTCCACCACCGTTTCTAATCAAGACATTCGAGATTGTGGAGGATCCAAACACAGACCACATCGTATCTTGGAACAGAGGAGGCACTAGTTTTGTCGTTTGGGATTTGCATTCTTTCTCAACGTTTCTTCTCCCTCGACACTTCAAACACAGCAATTTCTCGAGTTTCATCAGACAACTCAACACTTATGTAAGTCCTTTCTCACTCTTCTTTCTTTTGTCTATGTTGTCTGACCCAAGAAGAAATGAAAAAACAGAGTAATGCTCTGTTTTTCTTGTACTTCCCAAATATTTTTCCCCTTCATCTTATTATAGTTGCTGGAAATGAAGTGAAGTATTGTGGATTCATCGTTTACTTGGTAATGATACCCATACTGAAATTCAATTTATTTCTGTCATTTCTAGAAACATCTAAAATGTAGGATTCCGTAGAATAGAAGAAGGTTCTTTAGTAAGTTCTAGAATCTTGTTTCGTGTCAACTTGGCTTCGAAAACAATTAGTAAGTTCTAGAATCTTGATTCGTGGCAACTTTGCTTCTAAAATAATCTCAAGAACGAGTCATCAATCTTATCCCGATACTCTTTGTTTATTCAATAGTCAGCTTTAAGGTTGCCCACTTGTTCCATTCTTTATATTATCTTCACCAATATAAAAATCAGAGTACACAACTCTCTCAGTAATTGTTGTTGTTTAATCACATATTGAGTATACTAAGCTCTCTAATACTTGTATAGAAACAGAGCCTTAGCATACTTTACTATATACCGTATACTTATATATAAAGGACACACATTGTACATTCTTCATTAATCTAAGATACACAGTTTAAGTTTTTGTGCTCTCTCTCTCAATATCTTAATATGGTATCAGAGCATAACTAATTTTTCCGCTATTTTTCTTCATTCTTGAGCTTCGATTTTCACCATGAGTGCTTCGATCTCAAATCTTTTCTTTGATTTCCTCATTTCATTGGTGATTCGAGTGCTGGATCTGATTGCTTTCGTTTGTTTCGTCGTCGTTCTTCGTCTCGCGTGCCTCTGAGCTTTGTTTCATCTTCGACTGAGTTCCGATTCGCATCGCAGCTCTCGTTTCTTTGTTCCGGTTCTTCGATTCCGTTTTGCAAACTGCGATTCAGCTCAACTCGACTTTCATCGCTGAGTCGACTCGTTTCTTGACATTCATTCGATGGCGACTTCGCCTTCTACTTCGACTCGCCCACTCGTGGATCAGTATGAGAATCCTTACTATCTTCACAACTCTGATCATGCTGGATTGGCGCTTGTTACAGATCGTCTTGCCTCTGGTGCTGACTTCCATTCTTGGCGTCGTTCCGTTCGTATGGCTCTTAATGTCAGGAACAAACTCGGCTTCATTGACGGTACAATCTTGAAACCTTCTGCTGATCATAGAGACTCTGGTGCTTGGTCTAGGTGCAACGATATGGTCTCTACGTGGCTAATGAATTCGGTTTCTAAGAAGATAGGTCAGAGTTTGCTCTTCATGTCTAGTGCTGAATGTATTTGGAAGAATCTTATGACGAGGTTCAAGCAGGATGATGCTCCTCGCATCTTTGAGATTGAGCAAAAGTTGAGCTCTATCCAGCAAGGTTTTTTGGACATCAGTACTTACTATACGGAACTTGTCACGCTTTGGGAGGAGTATCAAAATTATGTTGATCTCCCTGTGTGTACGTGTGGCAAATGTGAGTGTAGTGTTGCGGCGTCTTGGGAGAAGCTCCAACAAAGGAGTCGTGTCATGAAGTTCTTGATGGGTTTGAATGAGTCCTATGAAGCTACTCGACGTCACATTCTGATGCTGAAACCAATTCCCCCAATTGAGGAAGTTTTCAACTTGGTTACTCAGGATGAGCGTCAGAAGAGTATTAAGCCGGCTACAAGAGTTGATAATGTTGTCTTTCAAAGTTCGACGAGTGAGTTTGATCAGTCTCACTACTCTGGACCAGTTGAGAATGCGGCCTATGCTACTGTGAACAACAATAACTCATATCGGTCTAGGCCACGTCCTATTTGTACACATTGCGGCGTTGCAGGACACATTGTGCATAAATGTTTCAAGTTGCATGGTTATCCGCCTGGTCACAGATTTTACAACAACAACAACTCTCAGCGAAGCAACTCTCAGCATAATCCTCAGTCTGGTTCTTCTCAGAGACCACTTCAAACAAAGCTTGTACAATCTTACTCTAAGCAGAACAATGTTGCTAATGCAACAACTGCTTCCTCGATTGCTCCTCAGGCAGGGACTTTGGATCTGACTGCTTTTCATCCTGATCAAGTTCATCAGCTCATTCAACAGTTACAGTCTCATATGCGACCTCCTGACTCTCTTGCTTCACAGTCATTGGTTAATGCGTCAATCACAGACAAAGGTTTCATGGCTGCTCAATCTTCAAGTGGTATTGTCTCAAATTTCTCTTTTCCTTCCACTAGCCTGCGTTTTGAGCATCAATCTTTAACCTTTCAACACCAAACACTTTCTTCCTTATCTACAAATCTCCCTTTGGGTTCCTGGATAATAGATAGTGGTGCTACTACACATGTTTGTTCTGACTTAGCTCTGTTTAGTTCAGTGTCTCTTGTTTCAGGAGTTACAGTCTCTCTTCCAAATGGTGCTAAGAAACCGATAACTCATACTGGCACAGTGCATTTATCTGATTCACTTGTCTTGTTGAATGTCTTACATGTGCCATCTTTCCGGTTTAATCTCATCAGTGTTAGTAGTCTATTACAACAACATCGCCACTCTGCTCATTTCTTTTTTGATTCATGTCATATACAGGAGCATACTCAGGGCTTGATGATTGGTAGAGGTTCTGTGATTCACAATCTATACATTCTTGATCAACAAATGCTTTCTCCGTCGTTGAACTTCTGTGGATCCTTGAAGGTTGATGGTTCTCTTTGGCATCAACGCCTCGGACATCCATCTTCTGCCAAGTTACAACATCTCTCTGCTGATATTGCTTTAGATAAGTCTTCTTTACTCGAACATGCTAGTTGTCCTGTTTGTCCATTAGCTAAGCAACGTCGTTTACCTTTTCCTCATAAAAATAACATGTCTAAGGAACCATTTGATCTTATTCATATAGACACTTGGGGTCCTTTTAGTGTTGAGTCTGTTGAGGGTTACAAGTACTTTCTTACTATTGTAGATGATCATACTCGTGTAACGTGGATCTATATGATGAAATATAAAAGTGATGTTTCTGTTATCTTACCATCTTTTGTTAAGCTTGTGCGCACTCAATATAAGGTTAATATCAAAATGATTCGTAGTGATAATGCTCAAGAACTTGCCTTTTCAAACCTGATAAGAGAGAATGGTATTATGCATCAATTTTCATGTGCTTACACTCCTCAACAGAACTCTGTTGTTGAGCGTAAGCATCAGCATCTCTTAAACGTTGCACGTGCATTAATGTTTCAATCTAATGTGATTACCATTGTTCTCTCATTTCTATGGATTCTTCTTTGAAAAACCACTATGTTGCTAATATCATTTCCTCTCCTTCATCTGAACCACTCTATCCACTTTCCTCTGTTCTCTCATATGATAACATTTCCTTTTCTTTCAAAGATGCTGTCCTTACCTGTTCTCTTGAGACAGTACCTACATCTTTTAAGCAAGCCGTGAAGTCTGAGTTTTGGACAAAAGCAATGAATGTGGAGTTTGAGGGAATGGATCGTAATGAGACTTTCACTGTTGTTTCTCTGCCCCCGGGTAAAAATGTTGTGGGTTGCAGATGGATTTATACGATCAAATACAATGCAGATGGCACTGTGGAGAGACCGAAAGCACGCCTTGTTGCTAAAGGATATACACAACAAGAGGGTCTTGATTACACATATACCTTCTCTCCAGTGGCTAAAATGACTAGTGTGAAGCTTATTCTCAGTCTTGCAGCTTCACAAGGTTGGAGTCTGGATCAAATGGATGTCACTAATGCGTTTTTGCATAGTGAGCTTGATGAGGAGATATACATGAGCTTACCATTGGGATATACTCCACCCCCTGGTGTCAGCTTGCCACCAAATCCGGTTTGCCGTCTCAACAAATCGATCTATGGTCTGAAGCAGGCGTCTCGCCAGTGGTACAACTGTTTCTCTTCTGTTCTTCTCGCAAATGGGTTCTCACCTTCTCCAGGAGATCACTCTCTCTTTGTGAAGTCCTCTGGATCATCTTTTATTGCGTTGCTTGTCTACGTTGATGATATTCTCATCACTAGCAATAATCTTCAAGCTGTTCTTGATGTTAAGAAGGTCCTTCATCAAGCTTTCAAGATAAAAGACTTAGGTCCTGCTCGATTCTTTCTTGGTCTGGAGATAGCAAGAAACTCGACAGGCATTTCGGTATCTCAACGGAAGTATGCACTGGATCTCCTTGCGGACACAGGTTTGCTTGCCTCAAAGCCGTGTGCCGTCCCAATGGATCCATCTATTCCTTTGAGTGCCACTACTGGAGTCTCTTTGCCTGATGCTACTCCTTATCGTGAGTTGATTGGACGACTACTCTATCTCACGATAACTCGGCCTGATATTACGTATGTTGTTCATCGGTTGAGTCAGTTTCTATCTGCTCCTACTGATGTTCACTTTCAGGCTGCTCATCGGATCATTCGTTATGTGAAATCTAATCCTGGCCAGGGTTTGTTCTATGCTGCTGACTCGGAGACATGCTTGAATGCCTTTGTTGATGCAGATTGGGCTTCTTGTCCTGACACTCGACGCTCTGTTACTGGCTTCTGTGTCTATCTTGGCAAATCATTGATCAGTTGGAAGTGTAAGAAGTAACAGACAGTGAGTAGAAGCAGTACTGAAGCAGAATATCGCAGCATGGCTTTGGCGACTTGTGAACTCATCTGGTTGCAGCAGTTGCTTACTGATTTGAAGATTACAGTTCAACACACAGCTAAGCTCTTTTGTGACAACAAGTCTGCCATTCACATTGCGACTAATCCGGTATTTCATGAACGCACTAAACATATAGAGATTGATTGTCACACGACGCGTGATCAGGTCAAGAAAGGCTTCATAAGGCTCATACATGTCATCAGTGCTGACAATCATGTGGATATCTTCACCAAGCCGCTACATCCATCTCCTTTTCATCACATCCTCTCTCGTATGTCTGTTTCAAGCCTCTTCACTCCATCATCATCTTCACCTTCTACTTCATCAACTCTACCTTCCATTTCAGAGGCTTGAGAGGGGCGTATTGAATATACTAAGCTCTCTAATACTTGTATAGAAACAGAGGCTTAGCATACTTTACTATATACCGTATACTTGTATATAAAGGACACACATTATACATTCTTCATTAATCTAAGATACACAGTTTAAGTTTTTGTGCTCTCTCTCTCAATATCTTGATATCACATTTGAAACTCTTGCAACATTTCTATTGGAAGGTCTTTAAATCTTAATTATAAGCGGTTCTCATCAGATATTTATGAGAAAACACTTGTTTTATGATATTTTGTAACTAACTCTTAATTATATAATCACATAATTAACAACACTACACAGATGTCAAAAAAAAAAATTAACAACACTAACAGTAAACGTGAATTATTTTTTTTTTTCAATCGTGTTTTAAATAAATATTTGAGATAATTTTTGGATATTAACTTAAAAAAGATTATCAGGGTTTCAGAAAGATAGAATCGGATAGATGGGAATTTGCGAACGATGGGTTCTTGTTAGGACAGAGACAGTTACTGAAGAGCATCAAGAGACGAGCTTCCTTCGGTTCTTCTCCATCGACCAATGATCCTTGCACTGAGCTTCGTAGGGAGAAGCAGTTGTTAATGATGGAGCTGGTGTGTCTGAGACAGCAGCAACAAACCACAAGGAGCTACATCAAAGCCATGGAACAGAGGATCGAAGGAGCAGAGAGGAAACAGAGACAGATGATGTCTTTCTTGGCTAGAGCTATGCGGAGCCCTTCGTTTCTGCATCAGCTGCTGAATAAGAGAGATATGAGACTTAAGGAGCTTGAGGATGAGACGGCAGAGAGGGAAAGAGGTTCTTCGATGTCGGAACTTGAAGCTCTTGCTTTGGAGATGCAAGGCTATGGGAAACAGAGGAATGTGAAGGAAGAAGAAGATATGGTGGTCGAGAGAGAATTGGATGATGGTTTCTGGGAAGAGTTGCTTAGTAATGAGAGTTTGGCTTCTACTTCTAGCTAGTAGATGGATCCTTTTGGTTTTTAGTTGTACTCTGAAGCTTTTATTTTCATTTCTTGCAAACGCCCTTTTTCCTTTGTATCTTTGTTTGTTTCCAGGCATCTCTTGTCAGTTTTAAATTAGTAATAGTGTAAACTACAGAACATTATAATTCTTTCCTGTATGTACATAGATATATGCGTATATGAAATATATTTTCTCATTAGTGCCGGCCCTTTGGGCTTTGAAAATTGTCTTCAGGGGATATGATTCTACCTTCTTTGTACCAGCAAGAACCAAGAATTCTAGATGGTGGAAAGACTCATAGACAAAGAAGAAAACTCCTTTGGCGATGATTGTCAGCTGTTTGCTGCTCGTCTAGGGAAGCAAGACAATGGACTGGGTCAGGGTCCTCGGTTCATCCCTTCGTGTGTCAATGACTGGTTTTGTTTCACAAGATTAATAATTCACATTTCCATGCTCTGCTCTAAAGTTTCTCCCACGGCAGCTTATTTTTGTTCCATGCAATATGAAAACTTTAGACATCTATCTACTTGTGACTCTTGCCTCTTCATTAAAATTGATCTCTAACATGGAGAACCCCTTGCCCTCGGCTTAGCCGATCAAGTATCTAAAGTACATATTCTCCGACAGATATCTAAAATATATACAAATAGTAAAAAATAAATGTCTAAAATATCTATACAATAATTAAAACACCAAAATATTTAAAATATCTATTAATTATTTATTCAAATATTCGAACAAACCAATTTATATGTTCATATATTTTAGCATACATTATTTAAATTTATATGTTATATCATTTTATTTTTAGATTTTAAAAATCTAGAGTATTTATGAACATTAAAATTTTAGAAACAATTTCAACGGGTTATTCGTATCCGAACCGAACCCGAAAAGATCCGAACTAAACCCGAACCAGAATCTTTAATTTCAAAAACTTGAAATTTGAATGGATCCGAACCGAGCCCGAATGGTACCCAAATCGCCCACCTTGGCTCTTGCCATTTATTTGCATGGTATTATGAAAAAAAATCAACTGTTTGTAATTTCTCTTTTAAGTAGATTCATATAAAATCAAATGTCATTGCATATGAGCTAGCCAAGCAGGGTAGATGTAATTCACAAAATATGTAATCAAATGGACCATGTTATACTTAACTATCAATGAAAGCTGTCGACGACAAAAGAAAGGCTAATTAACTCAAAACAATTCATTGATATGGGACCGACACTTTTATTATATGTTGGGAAAATAATTTAACATATGTTATAAAATAACTTATAATTTTATAGTATAGAGAAATTTAATTAAGAGCGAAATTTTATACCCGCAGAAAGGAGATACTACTGATATAAGATAATAACGAGAGAGAATATGTTATAAGAGGAAGAAGAGATGGTGTATTACAATTGATCGAAACGATCGTTTATATAGAAGTGAAAAAGAGAAAGTTACTGTGTGTGCATAGTGACGGTGGGCTCCACATAGTAAATAACAATGCGAAAATGTCAAGTTTTGGTGCGTATTATTTTGACGTTGTTTTTCTTCACGTTTACAACACTCCCCCTTGGAGACCAGTGTCACTATCGCTTCTTGCTTAACGTCTTTGTTGCCTCGTTAAAAACCTTTCTAGGAAAACCCAATGGGAAAAACCATAGTAAGGTAAAAAGAGTACAACTACGTAAGCTCCCCCTCGAATGAGCAGTCATAGATCCTTCTGATGACGCATTCCAATGTTATGGACATGTTTTCTGAATACCGCAGTCGGAAGTGATTTTGTGAAAAGGTCGGCTGCATTGTCGCATGATCGGACATATCTTACTTCAATCTCTTTCTTTTTCACGAGCTCTTGAGTGTATGAGAAGAACTTTGGATGAATATGCTTCGTTCTATCACTTTTGATATATCCGTCCTTTGTTTGAGTAACACATGCTGCATTATCTTCATAGAGGATAGTTGGCTCTGTATTTCCGTCAATCCCACTGTTTGAACAGATGTGTCGGCTTATTGATCTTAGCCAAACACATTCTCTACTTGCTTCATGGAGTGCGATGATTTCAGCATGATTTGAAGAAGTAGCCACGAGCGTTTGTTTCTGAGAACGCCAAGATATAGCAGTGCCTCCAATCGTGAAAACATATCCCGTTTGCGATCGGGCTTTGTGTGGATCTGAAAGATATCCTGCATCTGCAAAACCAATCATTTGACCTTTTGAATCTTTAGGGTAAAATAAACCCAAATCAATGGTCCCTTGGAGGTAACGAAAAACATGTTTAATCCCATTCCAATGTCTCCGAGTTGGAGATGAGCTGAATCTTGCCAAAAGATTTACAGCAAATGATATATCAGGCCGTGTACAATTTGCAAGGTACATTAGCGCTCCAATTGCACTTAGATATGGTACTTCCGGACCAAGTATCTCTTCTTTCTCCTCAGGTGGTCGAAATGGATCACTTTCAATATTAAGTGACCTAACAACCATCGGGGTGCTAAGAGGAGTCGATTTATCCATGTTAAATCGTTTCAACACTCTTTTAGTGTATGTGGATTGATGCACAAATATACCATTTTGTGAATGCTCTATTTGTAGGCCAAGACAATATTGTGTTTGTCCAAGATCTTTCATCTCAAATTCTCCTTTGAGATAGTCTGATGCCTTTTGTATTTCCTTCTGAGTTCCGATAATGTTAAGATCATCAACATATACCGCGATTATTACAAATCCGGACATTGTTTTCTTAATGAAAACACATGGACATATAGGATCATTCACATATCCTTCTTTTGTTAAATGCTCACTGAGACGATTATACCACATACGTCCAGATTGCTTTAGCCCATATAATGATCTTTGCAATTTTATTGCACATAACTCTTTAGGTTTGGAATTTAATGCTTCTGGCATTTTAAAACCATCAGGAACTTTCATGTAGATATCAGTATCTAATGATCCATATAGATAAGCTGTAACAACATCCATGAGACGCATCTCTAGATTTTTATCAGCGGCTAGACTCATCAGAAATCTAAACGTGATTGCATCCATAACTGGAGAATATGTTTCTTCATAATCGATTCCAGGTCTTTGAGAAAAACCTTGAGCCACAAGACGAGCTTTGTATCTCGTAACCTCATTTTTCTCATTTCGTTTTCGAACGAAAACCCATTTGTACCCGACTGGTCTCACATCTGCAGGTGTGAGTACAATAGATCCAAACACTTCTCGTTTATTAAGCGAATCAAGTTCAGCTTGTATTGCATCTTTCCATTGTTTCCAATCATGTCTCTTTTGACATTCATAAACAGATTTTGGTTCTGGATCATCGATTTCTTCATTTATTTCACTTGACACAATATATGAGAAAGCATCATCAACATCATCCTGTTCATTTCTATTCCATATCTTCTTATTATGGATGTAGTTGATAGAAATCTCATGATTCTTTTCTGACTCATGATGCTCTACTTTGTCAGTATCCTCATTATTTGTTTCTTCCAAAATATTTTCCGCTATTTTGGGTGTGTCATTTATTTCGACTTCTTTTTGTTTTCTAGGATTTTTATTCTTAGAACCAGTAGGTCTGCCACGCTTCAAGCGTGTTTTAGACTCTCGTGTATCGTCTGCCTTTCTTTGCTCATTTGTTATTTTGATACAAGCAGGAGCATTCGCGGCTGGTATATGAGATTTAGTTACCGTTTTGGTATCCGCAAATGCATCAGGTAGCTGATTAGCTATACTCTGTAAATGCATGATTCGTCGAACTTCTAGTTCAGACTCTTTAGTAGGAGGATCAAGATATAGTAACGAAGGTACACTCCATTTGATATCATTTTCTACATTTTTGTTTTCTCCCCCTAGAACTGGGAATACTTTCTCATCAAAGTGACAATCGGCGAAACGTGCCGTAAAGACGTCACCAGTTTGTGGTTCGAGATATCGTATAATTGATGGGGAATCACAACCAACATATATTCCCAATCTTCTTTGTGGTCCCATCTTTGTACGTTGTGGTGGTGCTACAGGCACATATACTGCACAACCAAATATTCTAAAATGGGAAATGTTTGGTTCTCGACCAAACGCTAACTGTAGTGGAGAATACTTATGGTATGCACTCGGTCTAATCCGAATAAGTGCTTCAGCATGCAAAATAGCATGTCCCCATACAGAGGTTGGAAGTTTTGATCTCATGATCAATGGTCTTGCAATCAATTGCAGACGCTTAATTAAAGATTCAGCCAAACCATTTTGCGTATGAACATGAGCAACCGAATGTTCAACTTCAATTCCCGTTACCATACAATAGTCATTGAATGCTTGGGATGTGAATTCACCAGCGTTGTCTAGTCTAACTCTTTTAATAGTATAATCAGGAAACTGTGCTCGCAGTTTGATTATCTGAGTTAGAAATCTCGCAAATGCCATATTTCGAGAAGATAATAGACAAACGTGTGACCATCTACTGGATGCGTCAATTAATACCATAAAATAGTGGAATGGTCCACAAGGTGGGTGTATAGGTCCACATATATCGCCTTGAATTCTTTCAAGGAACTTTGGTGATTCTTTATCGATTTTGGTTGGCGATGGCCTTACGATCAATTTTCCTAGAGAACATGCAACACATGTCATTTTATTCCCTTGAGAAATCTCCTGGACTTTCAGTGAATGACCATGCGAACTTTCTATGATTTTACGCATCATTGTAGTGCCTGGGTGGCCGAGACGATCATGCCATAATGTGAACTCTTCTGGGTTCCGTTTTACCACAAGGTTTGATTCGATCTCATCGATATAAGTATGATGTAGTCCCGAAGGAAGTTCTGGAAACTTTTCCAATATGTGTTTTCTGCCACATTGCTCAGAAGTTACATACATGTATTTCTTTCCATCCTCAGTTGCAGACTGAGTGTCATATCCATGAAGATATATGTCTTTAAAACTCAACAAATTTCTTTTAGAACTCGGAGAATATAGAGCATTATTTATGGAAAATTTTGTTCCATTCGGTAACGTAAAGTTTGCTTTACCGGTTCCTTCAATCACGTCTGCAGGACCTGATATTGTATTGACGACAATTCTTGTCGGTTTTATATTAGAGAAATATCTCTTTTGTTTCAGAATAGTGTGTGTTGTTCCACTATCTGGTATACATATTTCACGAATCCGTTTCTTGGATTTTGCTCCATTAGTATTTCGATCCATTTCTGAAATTGTTATTAATAAAAGAAAAACATAAAATTCATTCATATAATAATCATATAAGGAAACACACAATAATTATACATTAAGGTGACGTTAAAACATCATTATTTGTTTAAAACAGGAAATGTAATAATTATACATGACAATACTGAAAATTATTCAATAGTCTTATTATAAGCATCTCAGTTCTCTTCAGGAGTAATCTAGTCCAGCTCATTTGCGAAGTCGGAGGCATCGAGGTACGATGTCCCTTCAAAGTTTTCAGTGAGGTTCACTTCTTTAGCTTTGCCTTTCGTGGACTCTTGATATAACTTACAGAGATGTGGAGGAGTACGACATGTATGGGACCAATGTCCTTTACAGCCACATCTGTAACACACTGTCTCACGCTTCTGGGTGGTATCCCCTTGAGTTTCTTTACCCTTAGAAACTTGTTCGGATCTAACCCACTTGTTAGATCCCTTCCATTTGGGATTGTAAGTTTTTCCACGTTTGTTGTTGAAACGACGACCATGACCTCGGTTGGTCTGGTTCCTCCTTTCCGAATTTTCTATCGCCGTAGCATTCACTTCAGGAAATGCCTTGGCTCCCGTAGGTCGGGAATTGTGGTTTTTGATCAGGAGCTCATTGTTCTTTTCAGCCAACATGAGCGCAACCATCAATTCAGAAAATCTTGTGTACCCGCATTTTCTGTATATTTCGGGCAGGAAGTGAAGCTGTTTGTGGAAAGTATTGTATGTTTTATTCATCATTTCTTCCTCAGAGACAGGGTTACCGCAATATTTCAGGAGTGAAACTATCCTCAGGACAGCGGAATTGTAATCCTCAACCTTTTGAAAATCTTGGAACCTCAAGTTTTTCCACTCTTCTAGAGCGTGAGGGAGGTTGACTTGTCTCTGGTTATCAAACCTTTCTTTTAAAGCTTGCCACAGTTCAGCTGGGTCTTCGACGCTTGCATAGTCGTGCGTTAGATTCTCATCTAAATGCTTCTTCAGGAAGATTATCGCCTCGGCTATATGCTCGGGCGGCGATTTGTTACCGATTACAATCGTTTCGGTTATCTTTTTCATCACCAGATATGGTTTCACGTTCGTGACCCATCCGACGTAGTTTTCGCCAGTTATTTTGAGAGCCGGGAACTGAAGTTTCTCGATGT